>NC_092712.1:78672177-79272177 GCF_047496885.1 Scyliorhinus torazame
TCCCGCTGCCCCGCTGCCCCTCTCTCTCCGCTGCCCGCTGCCCCTCTCTCCCGCCGCTGCCCGCTGCCCCTCTCTCCCGCTGCCGATGCCCCTCTCTCCCGCTGCCCGCTGCCCCTCTCTCTCGCTGCCCGCTGCCCCTCTCTCCGCTGCCCGCTGCCCCTCTCTCTCGCTGCCCGCTGCCCCTCTCTCTCGCTGCCCGCTGTCCCTCTCTCTCGCTGCCCGCTGTCCCTCTCTCTCGCTGCCCGCTGTCCCTCTCTCTCGCTGCCCGCTGTCCCTCTCTCTCGCTGCCCGCTGTCCCTCTCTCTCGCTGCCCGCTGTCCCTCTCTCTCGCTGCCCCGCTGTCCCTCTCTCTCGCTGCCCGCTGTCCCTCTCTCTCGCTGCCCGCTGTCCCTCTCTCTCGCTGGCCCGCTGTCCCTCTCTCTCGCTGCCCGCTGTCCCTCTCTCTCGCTGCCCGCTGTCCCTCTCTCTCGCTGCCGCTGTCCCTCTCTCTCGCTGCCCGCTGTCCCCTCTCTCTCGCTGCCCGCTGTCCCTCTCTCTCGCTGCCCGCTGTCCCTCTCTCTCGCTGCCCGCTGTCCCTCTCTCTCGCTGCCCGCTGTCCCTCTCTCTCGCTGCCCGCTGTCCCTCTCTCTCGCTGCCCGCTGTCCCTCTCTCTCGCTGCCCGCTGTCCCCTCTCTCTCGCTGCCCGCTGTCCCTCTCTCTCGCTGCCCTGTCCCTCTCTCTCGCTGCCCGCTGTCCCTCTCTCTCGCTGCCCGCTGTCCCTCTCTCTCTCGCTGCCCGCTGTCCCTCTCTCTCGCTGCCCGCTGTCCCTCTCTCTCGCTGCCCCGCTGTCCCTCTCTCTCGCTGCCCGCTGTCCCTCTCTCTCGCTGCCCGCTGTCCCTCTCTCTCGCTGCCCGCTGTCCCTCTCTCTCGCTGCCGCTGTCCCTCTCTCTCGCTGCCCGCTGTCCCTCTCTCTCGCTGCCCGCTGTCCCTCTCTCTCGCTGCCCGCTGTCCCTCTCTCTCGCTGCCCGCTGTCCCTCTCTCTCGCTGCCCCGCTGTCCCTCTCTCTCGCTGCCCGCTGTCCCTCTCTCTCGCTGCCCGCTGTCCCTCTCTCTCGCTGCCCGCTGTCCCTCTCTCTCGCTGCCCGCTGTCCCTCTCTCTCGCTGCCCGCTGTCCCTCTCTCTCGCTGCCCGCTGTCCTCTCTCTCGCTGCCCGCTGTCCCTCTCTCTCGCTGCCCGCTGTCCTCCTCGGTCTCTCGCTGCCCGCTGTCCCTCTCTCTCGCTGCCCGCTGTCCCTCTCTCTCGCTGCCCGCTGTCCCTCTCTCTCGCTGCCCCGCTGTCCCTCTCTCTCGCTGCCGCTGTCCCTCTCTCTCGCTGCCGCTGTCCTCTCTCTCGCTGCCCGCTGTCCCTCTCTCTCGCTGCCCGCTGTCCCTCTCTCTCGCTGCCCGCTGTCCCTCTCTCTCGCTGCCCGCTGTCCCCTCTCTCCTCGCTGCCCGCTGTCCCTCTCTCTCGCTGCCCGCTGTCCCCTCTCTCTCGCTGCCGCTGTCCCTCTCTCTCGCTGCCGCTGTCCCTCTCTCTCGCTGCCCGCTGTCCCTCTCTCGCTGCCCGCTGTCCCTCTCTCTCGCTGCCCGCTGTCCCTCTCTCTCGCTGCCCGCTGTCCCTCTCTCTCGCTGCCCGCTGTCCCTCTCTCTCGCTGCCCGCTGTCCCTCTCTCTCGCTGCCCGCTGTCCCTCTCTCTCGCTGCCCGCTGTCCCTCTCTCTCGCTGCCCGCTGTCCCTCTCTCTCGCTGCCCCGCTGTCCCTCTCTCTCGCTGCCCGCTGTCCCTCTCTCTCGCTGCCCGCTGTCCCTCTCTCTCGCTGCCGCTGTCCCTCTCTCTCGCTGCCCGCTGTCCCTCTCTCTCGCTGCCCGCTGTCCCTCTCTCTCGCTGCCCGCTGTCCCTCTCTCTCGCTGCCCGCTGTCCCTCTCTCTCGCTGCCCGCTGTCCCTCTCTCTCGCTGCCCGCTGTCCCTCTCTCTCGCTGCCCGCTGTCCCTCTCTCTCGCTGCCCGCTGTCCCTCTCTCTCGCTGCCCGCTGTCCCTCTCTCTCGCTGCCCCGCTGTCCCTCTCTCTCGCTGCCCCGCTGTCCCTCTCTCTCGCTGCCCGCTGTCCCTCTCTCTCGCTGCCCGCTGTCCCTCTCTCTCGCTGCCCGCTGTCCCTCTCTCTCGCTGCCCGCTGTCCCTCTCTCTCGCTGCCCCGCTGTCCCTCTCTCTCGCTGCCCCCTGTCCCTCTCTCTCGCTGCCCGCTGTCCTCTCTCTCGCTGCCCGCTGTCCCTCTCTCTCGCTGCCCGCTGTCCCTCTCTCTCGCTGCCCCGCTGTCCCTCTCTCTCGCTGCCCGCTGTCCCTCTCTCTCGCTGCCCGCTGTCCCTCTCTCTCGCTGCCCGCTGTCCCTCTCTCTCGCTGCCCGCTGTCCCTCTCTCTCGCTGCCCGCTGTCCCTCTCTCTCGCTGCCCGCTGTCCCTCTCTCTCGCTGCCCGCTGTCCCTCTCTCTCGCTGCCCGCTGTCCCTCTCTCTCGCTGCCCGCTGTCCCTCTCTCTCGCTGCCCGCTGTCCCTCTCTCTCGCTGCCCGCTGTCCCTCTCTCTCGCTGCCCGCTGTCCCTCTCTCTCGCTGCCCGCTGTCCCTCTCTCTCGCTGCCCCGCTGTCCCTCTCTCTCGCTGCCCGCTGTCCCTCTCTCTCGCTGCCCGCTGTCCCTCTCTCTCGCTGCCCGCTGTCCCTCTCTCTCGCTGCCCGCTGTCCCTCTCTCTCGCTGCCCGCTGTCCCTCTCTCTCGCTGCCCGCTGTCCCCTCTCTCTCGCTGCCCGCTGTCCCTCTCTCTCGCTGCCCGCTGTCCCTCTCTCTCGCTGCCCGCTGTCCCTCTCTCTCGCTGCCCGCTGTCCCTCTCTCCTCCGCTGTCCTCTCTCTCGCTGCCGCTTGTCCCTCTCTCTCGCTGCCCGCTGTCCCTCTCTCTCGCTGCCCGCTGTCCCTCTCTCTCGCTGCCCGCTGTCCCTCTCTCTCGCTGCCCGCTGTCCCTCTCTCTCGCTGCCCGCTGTCCCTCTCTCTCGCTGCCCGCTGTCCCTCTCTCTCGCTGCCCGCTGTCCCTCTCTCTCGCTGCCCGCTGTCCCTCTCTCTCGCTGCCCGCTGTCCCTCTCTCTCGCTGCCCGCTGTCCCTCTCTCTCGCTGCCCGCTGTCCCTCTCTCTCGCTGCCCGCTGTCCCTCTCTCTCGCTGCCCGCTGTCCCTCTCTCTCGCTGCCCGCTGTCCCTCTCTCTCGCTGCCCCGCTGTCCCTCTCTCTCGCTGCCCGCTGTCCCTCTCTCTCGCTGCCGCTGTCCCTCTCTCTCGCTGCCCGCTGTCCCTCTCTCTCGCTGCCCGCTGTCCCTCTCTCTCGCTGCCCGCTGTCCCTCTCTCGCTGCCCGCTGTCCCTCTCTCTCGCTGCCCGCTGTCCTCTCTCGCTCTCGCTGTCCGCTGTCCCTCTCTCTCGCTGTCCGCTGTCCCTCTCTCTCGCTGTCCGCTGCCCCCTCTCTCTCGCTGTCCGCTGCCCCTCTCTCTCGCTGTCCGGCTGCCCCTCTCTCTCGCTGTCCCGCTGCCCCTCTCGCTGTCCGCTGCCCCTCTCGCTGTCCGCTGCCCTCTCTCGCTGTCCGCTGCCCCTCTCTCTCGCTGCCCCTCTCTCTCGCTGCCCCTCTCTCTCGCTGCCCCTCTCTCTCGCTGGCCCCTCTCTCTCGCTGCCCCTCTCTCTCGCTGGCCCCTCTCTCTCGCTGCCCCCTCTCTCTCGCTGCCCCGTCTCTCTCGCTGCCCCGTCTCTCTCGCTGCCCCGTCTCTCTCGCTGCCCCGTCTCTCTCGCTGCCCCGTCTCTCTCGCTGCCCCGTCTCTCTCGCTGCCCCGTCTCTCGCTCTCTGTGTCTGTCTCTCGCTCTCGCTCTCTGTCTCTCTCTGTCTCTCTCTGTCTGTCTCTCTGTCTGTCTCTCACTGTCTCTCACTGTCTCTCACTGTCTCTCACTGTCTCTCACTGTCTCTCACTGTCTCTCACTGTCTCTCACTGTCTCTCACTGTCTCTCACTGTCTCTCACTGTCCTCTCACTGTCTCCGTCACCTCCCCAACCCCAGGTATCTCCTGCCAAAGCCGCCTCGAAATTCTTGTTATAAATCGTGAGCAGAGACAAAGATCTTTGACGATGGCAGCTAGGTACAGTAATGAAGAAAAAAAGTGATTTGGGCTTCATAAACACATGTATTGGGTACAAAAGCAGAGGATAAATTTCTGAACCTTTGCAAAGTTCTGGTGAGGTTATAACTTGAGTGAAAGATGTCAGGGTGCAGCAGATTGACTCCAGGGATGAGGAATGTTAGCTGAAACATCAGGTTGGTGAAGCTGGGATTGTTCTGCTTGGATCAGAGAATATTTAGGGGAGATTTTAATAGAGGTGTACAGTATCATCACAGGTTTAGATATGGTGGACAAAAGGGCTTGACCCTTGGGGAACACCACTGTCTACTGTCCTCCACTCTGACTCACCATATTTTAAAGTTTATTTGACACCAACCCTTCCATTTCAGAGCCTCAATTTTGTTAACTAGCCTTTTTATGTGGCACTTTGTCCATTGCTTTCCTAAAACATTATGGCAAATATTATGGAAGCACCTTTGTTATCTCTACTCCAACTTCCTTGAGCAACTTGGGATGCAAGCCATCTGGAGCAGGTGACTTATCCACTCTCAGCATAGACCGGATTTACAGGAAAGACTGGCTATCAGTTTTCACCCCATCCATTACCTCTATCATCTCCACTTTCACCAATATTTTGTCAGCATCCTCTTCCTTTGTAAACACTGATACAAAGTACTTAGTAAATATTGGAGCATGTAACAAAGGAAGTGTAATAGTTGTGGGGGACTAAATCTGCAGATAGACTGGACAATCCAATTGGATGATTTTGTAGAATGCTTTCATGACCGCTTCCTGGAGCAATATTTTATGGTATCTACTAGAGATAAAGCTATTTTAGATTTAGTATTGTGCAGTGAGGTATGTTTAATTAGTAATGTTGAAAGATCCACTAGAAAATTGGGATTTTAATACAATTGAATTCCACATTAAGTTTGAAAGTGACATGCACCAATCACAAATAGAAATCTTAAACTTAAACAAAGCCAATTACATGGGTATGAGGGGAGAGCTGACTAAAGTTGATGGGTTGAATAGAACCAAAAGGTATGGCAGTAAATAAACGGGCAAACATTTAAAGAAATAATTCAAAATGTTCAAGAAAGATGCCTTCTATTTGAAAAAGAAAAACTGAGAAAGATCCACCCGTTGCTTACTCAGGTGGATCAGGGTAACATTAGATTAAAAGACACATGTAATGTTGTAAAGAACAGGAATACGTTTTAGGATTGGGAGTGTTTTAGAAACCAGCAAAAGGCTGTCGAATAGTTGATTAAAAAGAACAAAGCAAACCAGCTAGGAATGTGAAAAAACATAGAAAGGGCTTTCGCAAGTATAAAAAAGGGAGAGCAGCTGAAATATATTTTGGTCCCTTGGAGGGAGAGATAGAAAAATGATCAAGGGGAATGAGGAATTGGCAGAGACATTGAACAAATATTTTGTGTCTGCCTTCACAGTAGAAGGCACAAGCTGCATACCAGAAATAGAAGGCAACCTAGGGTTAAGAATGAGGAAATTAAATTAATTAACATCAGCAGAGAAAAAGTACTGGAGAAACTCTTGGGATTAAAATCTGATATCCCCAGGACCTGATGGCCTATATCTGAAGTTTTTGAAAGAGATAGGTGCAGAGATTACAGGCCAGTTAGCCTGATATGAGTCATCAGGGCAGCACGGTAGCATTGTGGATAGCAAAATGCTTCACAGCTCCAGGGTCCCAGGTTCAATTCCGGCTTGGGTCACTGTCTGTGCGGAGTCTGCACATCCTCCCCGTGTGTGCGTGGGTTTCCTCCGGGTGCTCTGGTTTCCTCCCACAGTCCAAAGATGTGCAGGTTAAGTGGATTGGCCATGATAAATTGCCCATAGTGTCCAAAATTGCCCTTAGTGTTGGGTGGGGTTATTGGGTTCTGGGGATAGGGTGGAGGTGTTGACCTTGGGTAGAGTGCTCTTTCCAAGAGCCGGTGCAGACTCGATGGGCCAAATGGCCTCCTTCTGCACTGTAAATTCTATGATAATCAGGAAAGTGCTGGGGTTTGTTATTACATAATTCTTGACTATGCATTTAGAAAAGCCTAGCATGATGAGAACCAGTCAACATGGTCTTCCAAAAGGAAAATCCTGTTTGACAAATCGATTAGTTTCATTTTGATGATGTAACTAGTAGATAGATGAGGGGAACCTGTAGATGTAGTATAGTTGAATTTCCAAAAGCCATTCGATCAGGTGGCATCCAAAAGGTTAACACAGGGATGGGAACTCCGTTGGGGTGATATTTTAGCCAAGATAGAGGATTGGTTAATAGATGGAAAGCAACGTGCAGGGTACATGAGGCATTTTCAAGTTGGCAGGCTTTGATTAGTGGAGTGCTGTAAGGATTAGTGCTGGGGCCTCGGCTATTTACAATTCATATAAATGACTTGCACAAAGAGATAGAGTAATGTTTGCTGACTGTAGTACCCTCAATAACGACGTAAGAGAGTAGAACGGTGAAGAAGGCCTTAATAAGCTGAGAACTAGCCTGATGCCGAGACGGGTGATTACTGGGTGCCGCCTACAGAGCAGCCTCTTATATACGACTCCCTGGTGGGCGGAGGCGGAGGTCCCCAGGGTTCCAAGCCCGGTCCTAAAGGGGACATCACCTTACATGATGATAAGGGTACAGTAACACAGTGACCATTCATCACACTGACAATACGAACTAGCAAGCTGTGAGGATACCAAGGAAGCTGCAAAGAAATATAGACAGGGCAGCACTGTGGCACAGTGGTTAGCATTGCTGCCCCACGACGCAGCGGTCACGGGTTCAATCCCGGCTCTGCGTCACTGTCCGTGCGGAGTTTGCACATTCTCCCGTGTTTGCGTGGGTTTCCCCCCACAACCCAAAGATGTGCAGGATAGGTGGATTGGCCAGGCTAAATTGCACCTTAATTGGAAAAAATTAATTGGGTACTCTAAATTTATTTAAAAAAAAGAAATATAGACAGATTAAGTGAGCCGACAACATGGTGGCAAATGGAGTATAATGTGGGGAAGTGTGATGTTATTCACTTTGGGTTAGAGCAGAAATGCAGAATTTTCCCCCCCCTTTTTTAAATTTACAGTACCCAATTCTTTTTCAAATTAAAGGGCAATGTAGGGTGGGGGTGAGACCCATGCAGACACTAGGAGAATGTGCAAATTCCACATGGACAGTGACCCGGGCCAGGATCGAACCCAGGTCCTCCGTGCCATGAGGCTAACCACTGTGCCACCATGGTGCTCAGAATATTTTTTTTAAGGACGTACGAAGCTTGTAAATTTGGATGTTCAGAGAGATTTGGGTATACTTGGTAGACGGAACACAAATTAACATACAGGTACAGCAAACAATTCGAAGGCAAATGGCACGTAGGCCTTTAATGCAAAGGGATTGAAATACAAGAATAGGGAATTCTTGCTGCAATTGCTTTGGTGAGACCACAACTGGAATACTGTGTAATTTTGGCTTTGGGCTATGTGGTGCACTCGGTGTGTCTCTGGACTAAGGTTAATACTCCAGACACATGGGTTCAAACCCCAAATGGCAGCTTGTGGATTTTAAATTCAGTTAATAACTCTATAATATAAAACTAGTTCCGTAATGAAGACCATTAAGTTACTACTGTCCAAACAAAAGTTTCAAGCTACATTTCTCATCAAAAATTTACAAAAAGTGATTAAAAGACAAGTCAATGAGTAAATTTAATCTAAGGTTTCTACCTTGAGGCCCCAGGATGTCTCAGAAACTGTGGCTTTTGATGGAATATTTTTGTCACAGCTGTTACATAAAGCTTCCAACCATACGGTAGCATTGTGGATAGCACAATTGCTTCACAGCTCCAGGGTCCCAGGTTTGATTCCGGCTTGGGTCACTGTCTGTGTGGAGTCTGCACATCCTCCCCGTGTGTGCGTGGGTTTCCTCCGGGTGCTCCGGTTTCCTCCCACAGTCCAAAGATGTGCAGGTTAGGTGGGTTGGCAATGATAAATTGCCCTTAGTGTTGGGTGGGGTTACTGGGTTATGGGGATAGGGTGGAGGTGTGGACCTTGGGTAGGGTGCTCTTTCCAAGAGCCGGTGCAGACACGATGGGCCGTATCGCCTCCTGCACTGTAAATTCTATTGACTCTATATTTGTACGTTCTGAACATGTCATTTACAGGATTGCCCATTCTCTAAAATGTGCATTTGAAGGATGTGTTCCCTCCTGTGAGCAGTTGACTGTATTTGCTTTTTTCCCAAAAGATTTTGAAGAAACTGGGGATTGAATGTGAGTTCAGATTACCTAATGCTGCAAAAGGAGATGCAATAGTTTTTTGTGGAGAGATGGCATTTGATTGTTTGGATAAGGTGAAGGACAATTTAAATTCCATTCTCTTTTCTCCCTTTCCCCTCAAAACTGCTCCCCACAATACTGCCAGATTCTGTTTTCTCGTTACTCTGATGTCCACAATGCTACTCTACACCAAAATGTATTAAATATCTGTCTCACTGCCAGTTCCTGGGATGCTACCTGCTGGTGTTGATTGTTATGACTCTTTGTGACCCCCTCTTTCATTTTGCGGAATTACCAGGAACTTTTCTACTTGATGGTTGATGTCCCTCCTCAAAATGCTGCTAGGTCCTGAGGTTTTATCCCAAGACTGTCAAAACTCTCATCCCTTTCTCCTCCTCTTGGCATAACACACCTGTATTTACAAAACTACAACCCTCCGTAAGCAAATCCATCAAAGTTCGCTAATTAATCTTGGCAGAAATTTGGCCAGGTTCCATTGCATGCATGTGATCAATTCTCCTTATTTAATTTTCTTATGCATGGCTTTTGGGTGGTAACTTTTGCACTTGGGCGTGAGAAAAATCCAACCCTACTTACGTGTTAGTGAATTAGAATTAATTGCAGTCTTGCCCTCTGGCTCTGCCATTAGAAAGCAGGCAATGAATAAAGATGTGTGTATTTTGGAAATATAAATGTTCGTAACTAACATTAGGATTGATGGCATTTATTAAAAAATCTATTCCGAGATTTGAGATTGGACTGACCCAAAATCAGGTTTCGATGTTGCAATGAGATAAAGAATGCAACAGTCTCTCAACCTTTTGGGCCTCACCACTTTCAAGCTGTCTGTACCAAGTGCTCGATGGAAATTTGTGACAATTTGGCAAAAATAGCTGCATTTTAGTGAATCAACTCCGTAGACGTTTGGTTTAGCCTTGGAAGTGAATTCTGAAGGCAGATTTTCTTTTTTTTACCACTTAATTTTAAATATTTTTATTCTCCTTTTTCACATTTTCTCCAAATTTACACCCAGCAACAATAAACAATAATCAGTAACAAATATGTCAATCCCCATTCTCATCCTCCCACCAAACCCCAAACATTAGCCCGCATGTTCACACAAACAAATGACAAAAAGGAATTGGGGATCACCCATAGTCACCATTAACAAACCCAGCCCACCCACCCGCCCCAACTAATGTTCGATGTTATTCAGTTCTTGAAAGTGCATAATGAATAAAGCCCATGAATTGTAGAACCCCTTCATCCTTCCCCTCAGTTCAAACTTAACCTTCTCAAGAGTCAAGAATTCCAACAGGTCCCCCCGCCACGCTAGGGCACAGGGTGGAGAAGGTGCTCTCCAACCTATCAGGATCCGCCTTCGGGCGATCAACGAGGCGAAGGCTACAACATCTGTTTCCGCACCTGTTTCCAACCCTGGCTGGTCCGACAGCCCGAGTATGGCCTCCCGGGAGCCCAGGTCCAGTTTCACGTGCACCACTTTAGAAATTACCCTAAAAACCTCCTTCCAGTAGACTCTAGCTTTGGACAGGACCAAAACATATGAACGTGATTAGCGCGACCCCCCCCCCCCCCCCCCCCCCCCCCCCCGGCAACGTTCACACACATCTGTTTAGCACAGGGCTAAAGAGCTGGCTTTGAAAGCAGACCAAGACAGGCCAACAGCACGGTTCAATTCCCATAACAGCCTCCCCGAACAGGCGCCGGAATGTGGCGACTAGGGGCTTTTCACAGTAACTTCATTTGAAGCTTACTTGTGACAATAAGCAATTTTCATTTCATTTCATTTCATCTTCTACTCCTTCAAAGAATCGTCTCATCCTCGCCCTTGTGAGGTGTGCTCTGTATACCACCTTCAGCTGTATCAGCCCCAACCTTGCGCACAAGGTGGAGGCATTCACTCTCCGGAGCACCTCACACCAGAACCCCTCCTCCACATCCTCTCCCAACTCTTCCTCCCACTTTGCTTTGATCCCTTCCAGTGGTGCCTTCTACTCTTCCAAAATAGCTCCGTAAACCGCTGACACTACCCCCCTCTCCAGTACCCCTGTCGTCAGCACCTCCTCCAGCAATGTGGAGGCTGGGTCCACCGGGAAGCTCTGTATCTCCTTTCTGGCAAAATCTCGAACCTGCATGCATCTAAACATTTCCCCCTGCTCCAGCCCATACTTCCCTTCCAGCTCCTTCAATCCTGCAAACTGACCCCGAAGAAACAAATCTTTTAGCGTCTTAATCTCCTTCTCCTCCCATTTCCGAAAATTTCCATCCCACTTCCCTGGCCCAAATCTGTGGTTCGCCCGAATCAGCATTTCCATTGACGCTGCCCCAACCCGAAGCGTTGGCGAAACTGCCTCCAAATTTTCAATGAAGCTATTATTACCGGACTCACTGAGTATTTCCTCGGGGCCATCGGGAGCGGCGCTGTTGCTAGTGCTTTCAATCCCGACCCCCTGCACAAACTCTCCTCCATTCTGACTCACTGGGAATCAACCCCTCTGACCCAGCTCCGCGCCTTCTCTACATTCGCCGCCCAGTAGTAATACATCAGGTTCGGAACACCCAAACCCCCTGCCTGCCTTCCACTCTGTAGCAGCGCCTTTCTAACTCGGGCCACCTTCCCTCCCCATATGAACGAAGTAATCCTTCCCTCAATCTCTCTGAAAAAAGCCTTTGGCAGGAAAATCGGTAGGCATTGAAAAATAAACAAATCGCGGCAATGCGTTCATTTTAACCGCCTGTACCCGACCCACCAGTGACTGAGGGAGACCATCCCATCTTGCCAGATCAGCTTTCACTCTCTCCACCAAACTAGAAATGCTGTACCTGCAGAGACTCCCCCACTCCCGGGCAGAAGGCAGATTTTCTTGATGGTATTTCAAACTTGATGTCTGGAAATCTGTCTCTTTGTTTCATCTGTACCTAAAGCACAGCTAAGTTCACACTGATTGTTTGTGGAACCAGAGATCTCAACATGTTTTTCATCCCTTCTAATTATGCATGATCTGAGGAAGGTGAGGTGGGGTAGGTATAATAATAATCTTTATTGTCACAAGTAGGTTTACATGAAGACTGCAATGAAGTTACTGTGAAAATCCCCAAGTCGCCACATTCCGGCGCCTGTTCAGGTACACCGAGAATTCAAAATGTCCAAATTACCTAACAGCATGTCTTCCGGCAATTGTGGGAGGAAACCGGAGCACCCGGAGGAAACCCACACAGACACAGGGAGAATGTGCAGACTCCGCACAGACAGTGACCCAAGCCGGGAATCGAACCTGGGGCCCTGACGCATTGAAGCAACAGTGCTAACCACTGTGCCAGCACCTCTACCGTGTTACTTGCTAACCCAGACTGATATGGGTTCAAAATCCTCATCTGTTCTCTTCTGTTCATAATATTCTGCCCACTTACCGAGCAACATGTCCTTGAATGGACTTTGGTGTCGTAACTGCACCTCTGGATTGCAAACTGTTTCCATGACTATTTGCATGAACCACTGCCGGTGTTTTTCGAAAGGCTTTGATACAGCATCAACTTGCTTTTAGTGTAGAGCAATATCCCAAAGTGTTTCAAGGAGATTTATTCAAAACTGAATGGATATTGAGCGCGAGCTATTAGGAGGCATGACCAAAAACTTTGTCAGGGATGGATCTAAGTATGTATGGTCTTTAATGTATGGCTGTTAATGGTGGGGCAAAGGGTGGGAGGAACAGAGAAAATAGTGAAGTCCGAGCAGTGGAGAGTCTGGGGCTGGGGAAATGGTGGTGAGGATCATGTGCAGACAGCAGAGTTTTGGGTGAACTTCACCTTGTGGAGGATTGTAGATCAGCTGGGATAGCATTATGGTATGGATGAGGGTTTCAGCATGAGATAACTGACGTAGAAGCAGTGATGGGCAATATGAGAGGTGGATGTAAGCAGCATTTGTGATGGAGGGACAATGAAATTTGAAGCTCAACCTGGGGTCAGATAGGACACTGAGGTTGCAAACAGTCCTGTTCAGCTAGACAGTAGCTGGGGAGGAGGATGGAATTGGTGTCAAGGTTAGGAGTTTGTGATGGTGGCTGAAGGCAACGACTTCTCTCTTTCCAATATTTTATTGGAGAAAATAAAATGGCGGTCACCCAAGCCTGGATGTCGGGTAAAGATGGTGGAGAAATGAGACTACATATATAAGATAACCTCATGCTTGAAGGTGATGTAACTTTGGTTAGTGTAGCTTTAGTACTGTGATAGGGACAGAAACATAATTGGGGTGATTCAAACATGGAGTTGTTCAAAAGACAGGCACTGTTTCCGCTCTAGCCACAAGTAATTTAATCCATCTAACATGGAAATTGAACTTCATGCAATCAAAGTTCATGTTACATTTGACACTACTTCTGTCATGAAAAAAGGTTGTTTCTATCCATCATATAAGAGCTAGATGCATGAGTGTGCTTCAGACTGTGAACGTTAATTTGCCATTTAAACAGAGGATTTAAGGAATAGGTTGTGTTTGGCCCAATTCCACCTGCATCTTCAAAACGACCATAATGTTCGATTATGTAGCGTTCCTGTTTTATTTTCTTGAAGCAGTGTTCAGCAATGCTCTGGATTTCTTAATGTGCAGTGCTATTTCCTCTCCCGCCAAGGTGACATGACCTTACGGGTTAGTGGTCTGTTATCAGGCAAAGTGCAGGAGACTGTTGTCACAAAATAGATTGTTAAGCCTATTTCCTCTGTTGGCAAATCTTTTCCACCAGAAACTGGGCTATGTTACGAAAGGGACAGATTCCTTTGTGCACTGGTGGCTGAAGTTCTATCTGCAGTGTGGTCTATCTTGCATAAGTGTGAAAAAAGGTTGTTTCTATCTAGGTGTGGTCTATCTTGCATACGTTTCCCATATTGCTCATTTCCTACGTGGTGGAAGTTCCAGACAGATTTACAGCTGCCTAAAAGAAGTTATTACTGGCAGCAGCATGTGTTGTACGTTCCTGGGTCTGTGTACTGTATCACCCTCTTGAGTGGGAGGGGCAAATGGGGAGGAGGAAGAAAGGAATTAACTGTGTTTGCCTAACACAGTCCTATTTTTAAAGCAGTTCAGTACAATATTCGGAGTCTGCCTGTTTTATGGAAGAGGGAGAAATGGTCTTGAAAAAAATAAGAGTATTACTTTTGAAACTTGATTTTGAAAATAATTCTCTCTTATTGTTTCACCTGCCCACCCCTCTCTTTTTGTTTTGCTTCCTCCGAAATACTTCACTGTTTGCTTCAGCTCAGCTGCCTCAGATCTGTTGGCCGTGCTTTATATAGGCAGAACGATCATGCATGTCAGATTTAAATTCTTCCAGTCAGCTGTGTATACACAGATTTAGTTCATTTGTGTCTGTGGAAGAAACTGGAATTATTACACTCCCTCCAATTCCCATTTGCAGTTTGCAGGTGGTGGAAGATTAATTCTAACTTCAACATTGGAAAAGTCCTTGACCAAATTCCCCATTTGGAAAAAAGCTTTGGATATTTTTGACATTAAACTAGGCTTGGGAGAGGAGAACTTTTCTGAATGTACATTATATAAGTAAAATGTATTCCTTCATGTTAACTCCCTTTATGTTTTAAAGTAGAAGAGACCAGCAAAACATTTGCTGTAAACTTAGTATGCTTAACCAGTTCCATCATGGCATCCACTCTTCCAGTCCACTCCCTCCCATTTCATCCCTGTCATGTCAATGCTCTCTTTCTCACATGCCAACCTCTTCCCACCTATACCGTTCTCCTCTCTCCCTCCCTCCCACACTACCCACCCCCCCCCATCTCCTTCCCACACACTTCTTCCCCCTCTCTTCCTTCCAAACCTTCTCCCCACTCTCCCTCCCACACCGTTCTACCTCCTTCCCACACATACCTTCTTCCCCCTCTCTTCTTCCTTCCAAACCTTCTCCCCACTCTCCCTCCCATGCCATTCTATCATCGCTCTGCCACCCCTTTGATGCTAGAAAGAGCACGACACAAACAGAGGAACCAGTACATCATTGAAATGAATTTCAGGGAATCACTACTGACCCATGGATTTGAAGCTGAACCCGCAGAAGAAGACTCGCCTTTTTAAAACAAAGACCGGTTTGTGAACTGCATTGTGGAGAGATGCAGGTTTTGTGAAGTGCTTCTGTAAAAGTTTTATTGTGCACCTGAAGATGACAGTTGGTTAATTAGATATTTTAAAATTTAGTACTGGGTGTACCGAGTTTAACAATTTAAAATCAATCTATCTAAAAAAAACACAGCCCCTGGGGTAAGGTGCAGGATCCTCTGTCCGTGCATCAAATCAACCCACCGAATGATCAGGAAAGAGTGACAGACCAAAAACTGTTATAGATGGCTTTAGTTTCAAAATAAAAGTCGTTGAATTTAGAACTGTCCTGCCCGTTTTTGTAAATATGTTGTTTTACTTTGAAAGCGTTTTCCCCCCTGATTTTTTTGAGCATGGCTCATGGCAGTCCATAGTATCTGTGGTATTCTCAGAAAGGATTTGGGGCAGTATATTGTGGGCTCTGCCAATGTCAGTATTCCATTGTTAGCCACGGGGTATCCTCCTGTAACCATGTTTTCCCCCTTTTAAACTATACCAATTTTTCTCCCAGTATTCTCTGCCAACTTGATCCTCCCATAGCATGGATGCATGCTCCTGCATGCAACTAAAGGTAAGGTCAAATCACCATTGTCCCAGATCACCATGGGCTGCTTTCCCCTCTGAGGGGAAGAACTGACTGGTGGTGATTTAACCCGAGGATCACCACACGTCAAGATTGAGAATATTCATGAATAACCTCAGCCAAATTGAATCCGCGCTGTTGGCCTCACTCTGCGTCACAAAGCTGTCTAGCCCACTGAGCTAAAGCTACTGCCATCAGACCATGTATTAAGTTGATCTTTTCTCTACACCCTATGACTGTAACATTGCATTCTGCAGTCTCTCCTTCCTTCCTATGTACGGTATGCATTGTCTGTATAGCATGCAAGAAACAATACATTTCATTGCATACTAATACATGTGATAATAATAAATCAAATCAAAACCAGTTAACCCTAAACTGTGTAACAAAAAGTGATACAAATCCACAGGTGACAAGGGGGTCTTTGGAATGTGTCTGGAAACCATATGCAGCTGACTTAAGTTTGATTGTCTCTAAATCTGTACCACTACTGACACTACTGACAGCAGTGTCGATGTGGTAAGGATCGTATGTGCAATCTAGGCAAATTCCACCATTAATACAGTGACTTGCACAATCAAATGTAGTTTGTTAAAATTATAACCTAGTATTGGAAAGATCACAGTGATTGGTGACCAGCCAGGACTGGTAACCTGACAACTGCAGGGAGTTGAACTCAGAAGGCCAACTAAGACACTCTGATTATGGATTTTAGACAATAATGCAAGACCTAGACAAAGGAGAGCCTTCATTTCCAGAATGCTGGGTAGGTACAACGTTGACATAGCCACTCTAAAGAAAACAAGGTCTGCAGAGGAGTCTCATCTTGAGGAAATAGGCACAGGCTACACATTCTACTGGATTTGCATGTCCAAGGACCAACCTCGACTGTCAAGTGTGGGATTTGCCATTTGATATGAATTGGTACATAACCGTGGGAGATTAATTGAGCTTATCAATTGTTTCCTACCAACTCATGGTACTTCAAATAAGTCTTGCTCCAACCAGTGAGCAGCATTCTTCAGTGCTATGTGCCAACAGTGACACGTGCACACGAGGTTAAAGAAACATTCTGTAATGATCTCAACAGGATCATCCGAGAGTGCCACAACAGTACCTCATCCTTCATGATTTCAATGAAGTTACTGTGAAAAGCCCTAGCCGCCACACTCCGGCACCTGTTCGGGTACACTGAGGGAGAATTCAGAATGTCCAATTCACTTAACAAGCACGCCTTTTGGGACTTGTGGGAGGAAACTGGAGCATCCGGAGGAAACCCACGCAGACACAGGGAGAACGTGCAGACTCTGCACAGACAGTGACCCAAGCGGCACTCAAACCTGGGACCTTGGCACTGTGAAGCAACAGTGCTAACCACTGTGCTACCGTGCCGCCCATATAACATGGAGGGGAGTACTGGGACACAACAACATTGGCACAGTGAACTCCCAACAGCTGCTGCCACCTCTCCAGTGCAGCAAGTTTGACCTTGCCACCACAAGCACAAACATCCAACAAACTGATTAAACTGAAAACGACATGATTCACCCCAGATTTAAACATTCCCACATGTTGGAATACATTGCGTGTCGTTTAGCAGAGAGACCCCAAGGTCATGCACTCTATCCACTGCCTCCGAGGTGTTGAATGCTGGTCAGATCTTTGGCTTGCAAAGTAGCACACCCATTAAAGATCACACCTAAAGCGCCACAGCAGTTTCACACCACAAATAAAGCTTGGTGTAACTATCTTAAAAGGTTCTTCCCAAGAGACAGGAACTGGAACAAAATTAACCTAAAGTTTTCTGGTCTCCCAGAAAATAATATTGGCATTGAAGATTCTCAGAAGAGCTTTGAGGCGTGTCCCTAATGACACTTCACCTGAGGTGCTTGGATTTGTCAAATGAAAGCACCAAGATTGATTTGAAAAAAGCAAACAAGATGTAGCCAATCTACTGGATGACGTGTACAAAGCTTCCAGGTTCTGCATATCTGAAAAATAATCACCAATCGGTTCTGTACATTTGACAAATAATCACCAAAAAAAGCCGGTATCATTAAACAAAACACCTAAGAACTGATTATAGGTGAAGGAGGCTGCAGAGCTTCAAACACAACTTGATGGCTCTTCATGATGGTCTCTGATCTTTTCATGGCCCAAAAAATCAACAGTACGACATCCATCCTCTGAGCAGATGGCAATCAGAACCTAATGGACAGGCGTGAGCATCTCTCTTACTGGACCGAGCACCTTTAAACAGTCTCCTAAACCGAGAATCCATAATATGCAACATCTCCATGAAATGACTTCGACAGCATTGTGTTCTGGACTTGCTTGTTCTTGATCCATCGCAAACTACTAGTTACCAAGGCAGCAAATCAACTGTGTGTATCACCAATGGCACCCAGCAAGGCTCTAGTTCTCTTTGACATGCCGTGCTCCATAGGAGTACACATTCCGTTCAGGACAGACCGCAATCTCTTCACTCTGCAAAGGCCCGAGGCTTGCACAAAGATCATGTAACAGCTACCAAGTGAACTCTTGCTTACTTATGGCGGTGCTCCCATAGCACAAACTCTGGAGGACATCCAGCTCCTTGTTGGCTGCTTTGCCCAAGAATGCTTCAGTTTTAAAGTAATTCTAAAAAAGAAAGATCTTGTACCAACCTGCCCCTGACCACAAACTCCCAAGACCCCTTTGTCCCTCAACTCTGTTAAGAAGCTCTGCTGCCTTGGGAGTACCCTATTCAACAATGTTGGATGATGAAATCACCCTGGCAAAAGCCAACACAACATTCAGCAGACTCACCTACAGGCTTTGGAGAGAGCATGGAACTTTTCTCAAAACAAAAGTCGATCAGGTAGTGGATTTCAACTCACTTCCCTTTTGGTTGGAAGGCATGGACAATTTACTGACATTACTTACAGCAACTAGACATGTTTCACTTTCACTGCTTCACAATCTATCTGCAACATCAACATCAAGTGGCAGCATAAGATCCCAAACACCAAAGTCCTTGCAATGTGCCACATAGGTTAATTTATTTTGCTGTAATTTTGTTGTGTATCTGTCATCTCAAAGGCTAGACTTGAGCCCATTCTTTCTGTACTTGCAATTAGTTTACAGTCTAATCTTTAAAAAATTGGATTATTGAGGAATTTATTTTGAACAATTTTGGCAAAACAGCACAGGAACCATTTGGAATTTCTATTTAAGCTAACCATTTTTAATTGCATAACTCCATATCGTGCAGACTATATAGAATATCTTAATGTGTTTTTCAATATTTTTGTGCTGTTAATCAGATGGAGTGATTATCACTTGCATAGAACATAGAACAATACAGCGCAGTACAGGCCCTTCGGCCCACGATGTTGCACCGAAACAAAAGCCATCTAACCTACACTATACCATTATCATCCATATGTTTATCCAATAAACTTTTAAATGCCCTTAATGTTGGCGAGTTCACTACTGTAGCAGGTAGGGCATTCCACGGCCTCACTACTCTTTGCGTAAAGAACCTACCCCTGACCTCTGTCCTATATCTATTACCCCTCAGTTTAAGGCTATGTCCCCTCGTGCTAGCCATTTCCATCCGCGGGAGAAGGCTCTCACTGTCCACCCTATCTAACCCTCTGATCATTTTGTATGCCTCTATTAAGTCTCCTCTTAACCTTCTTCTCTCTAACGAAAACAACCTCAAGTCCATCAGCCTTTCCTCATAAGATTTTCCCTCCATACCAGGCAACATCCTGGTAAATCTCCTCTGCACCCGTTCCAAAGCCTCCACGTCCTTCCTATAATGCGGTGACCAGAACTGTACGCAATACTCCAAATGCGGCCGTACCAGAGTTCTGTACAGCTGCAACATGACCTCCTGACTCCGGAACTCAATCCCTCTACCAATAAAGGCCAACACTCCATAGGCCTTCTTCACCACCCTATCAACCTGGGTGGCAACTTTCAGGGATCTATGTACATGGACACCTAGATCCCTCTGCTCATCCACACTTTCAAGAACTTTTCCATTAGCCACATATTCCACATTCCTGTTTTTCCTTCCAAAGTGAATCACCTCACACTTCTCTACATTAAACTCCATTTGCCACCTCTCAGCCCAGCACTGCAGCTTATCTATATCCCTCTGTAACCTGCTACTTCCTTCCACACTATCGACAACACCACCGACTTTAGTATCGTCTGCAAATTTACTCACCCACCCTTCTGCGCCTTCCTCTAGGTCATTGATAAAAATGACAAACAGCAACGGCCCCAGAACAGATCCTTGTGGTACTCCACTTGTGACTGTACTCCATTCTGAACATTTCCCATCAACCACCACCCTCTGTCTTCTTTCAGCTAGCCAATTTCTGATCCACATCTCTAAATCACCCTCAATCCCCAGCCTCCGTATTTTCTGCAATAGCCTACCGTGGGGAACCTTATCAAACGCTTTGCTGAAATCCATATACACCACATCAACTGCTCTACCCTCGTCTACCTGTTTAGTCACCTTCTCAAAGAACTCGATAAGGTTTGTGAGGCATGACCTACCCTTCACAAGGCCATGCTGACTATCCCTGATCATATTATTCCTATCTAGATGATTATAAATCTTGTCTCTTATAATCCCCTCCAAGACTTTACCCACTACAGACGTGAGGCTCACCGGTCTATAGTTGCCGGGGTTGTCTCTGCTCCCCTTTTTGAACAAAGGGACCACATTTGCTATCCTCCAGTCCTCTGGCACTATTCCTGTATCCAATGATGACATAAAAATCAAAGCCAATGGTCCAGCAATCTCTTCCCTGGCCTCCCAGAGAATCCTAGGATAAATCCCATCAGGTCCCGGGGACTTATCTATTTTCAGCCTGTCCAGAATTGCCAACACCTCTTCCCTACTTACCTCAATGCCATCTAATCTATTTACCTGGAGCTCAGCATTCTCCTCCACAACATTATCTTTTCACTGAGTGAATACTGACGAAAAATATTCATTTAGTATCTCGCCTATCTCTTCAGACTCTACACACAACTTCCCATCCCTGTCCTTGACTGGTCCTACTCTGTCCCTAGTCATTCGCTTATTCCTGACATACCTATAGAAAGCTTTTGGGTTTTCCTTGATCCTTCCTGCCAAATACTTCTCATGTCCCCTCCTTGCTCGTCTTAGCTCTCTCTTTAGATCCTTCCTCGCTACCTTGTAACTATCCATCGCCCCAACTGAAACTTCACACCTCATCTTCACATAGGCCTCCTTCTTCCTCTTAACAAGAGATTCCACTTCTTTGGTAAACCACGGTTCCCTCGCTCGGCACCTTCCTCCCTGCCTGACCGGTACATACTTATCAAGAACACGCAGTAGCTGATCCTTGAACAAGCTCCACTTATCCAGTGTGTCCAAAACTTGCAGCCTACTTCTCCACCTTATCCCCCCCAAGTCACGTCTAATGGCATCATAATTTCCCTTCCCCCAGCTATAACTCTTGCCCTGCGGTGTATACTTATCCCTTTCCATCCTTAACGTAAACGTCACCGAATTGTGGTCACTGTCCCCAAAGTGCTCTCCTACCTCCAAATCCAACACCTGGCCTGGTTCATTACCCAAAACCAAATCCAATGTGGCCTCGCCTCTTGTTGGCCTGTCAACAAACTGTGTCAGGAAACCCTCCTGCACACACTGAACAAAAAACGACCCATCTAATGTACTCGAACTATATCTTTTCCAGTCAATATTTGGAAAGTTAAAGTCTCCCATAATAACTACCCTATTACTTTCGCTCTTATCCAGGATCATCCTCGCCATCCTTTCCTCTACATCCCTAGAACTATTTGGAGGCCTATAGAAAACTCCCAACAGGGTGACCTCTCCTTTCCTGTTTCTAACCTCAGCCCATACTACCTCGGAAGATGAGTCCCCATCTAGCATCCTCTCCGCCACCATAATACTGCTCTTGACTAGCAGTGCCACACCTCCCCCTCTTTTGCCTCCTTCTCTGAGCTTACTAAAACACCTAAACCCCGGAACCTGCAACATCCATTCCTGTCCCTGCTCTATCCACGTCTCCGAAATGGCCACAACATCGAAGTCCCAGGTACCAACCCATGCTGCCAGTACCCCTACCTTATTTCGTATACTCCTGGCATTGAAGTAGACACACTTCAAACCACCTACCGGAACACTGGCCCCCTCCTGCGACGTCAAATCTGAGCTCCTGACCTCTATACTCTCATTCTCCCTTACCCTAAAACTACAATCCAGGTTCCCATGCCCCTGCTGCATTAGTTTAAACCCCCCCAAAGAGCACTAACAAATCTCCCCCCCCCAGGATATTTGTGCCCCGCAGGTTCAGATGTAGACCATCCTGTCTGTAGAGGTCCCACCTTCCCCAGAAAGCGCCCCAGTTATCCAGAAATCTGAATCCCTCCCGCCTGCACCATCCCTGTAGCCACGTGTTTAATTGCTCTCTCTCCCTATTCCTCATCTCACTATCACGTGGCACGGGCAACAACCCAGAGATAACAACTCTGTTTGTTCTATTTCTGAGCTTCCATCCTAGCTCCCTGAAAGCCTGCCTGACATCCTTATCCCCTTTCCTACCTATGTCGTTAGTGCCAATGTGGACCACGACTTGGGGCTGCTCCCCCTCCCCCTTAAGGACCCGGAAAACACGATCCGAGACATCACGTACCCTTGCACCTGGGAGGCAACATACCAAACGTGAGTCTCTCACGCTCCCACAAAATCTCCTATCTGTGCCCCTGACTATAGAGTCCCCAATTACTAATGCTCTGCTCCTCTCCCCCCTTCCCTTCTGAGCAACAGGGACAGACTCTGTGCCAGAGGTCTGTACCCCATGGCTTACCCCTGGTAAGTCGTCCCCCCCACAAGTATCCAAAGCGGTATACTTGTTTCTCAGGGGAACGACCGCAGGGGATCCCTGCACTGACTCTTTTTTCCCCGTCCCTCTTACAGTTACCCATCTATCTCCAATCTTTGGTGTAACTAATTCCCTGAAGCTGCTATCTATGACCCCCTCTGCCTCCCGAATGATCCGAAGTTCTTCCAACTCCAGCTCCAGTTCCCTAACTCGGTCTTGGAGGAGCTGGAGATGGCAGCACTTCCTGCAGGTAAAATCAGCAGGGACACTAACGGCATCCCTCACCTCAAACATCCTGCAGGAGGAACATTGCACTCCCTTCCCTGCCATTCCTCTAACTTTCTACCAAGATCTGGGTAACAACTAAATTAAATTTTTTTTATATATAAAATTTTTTTAAAAAAAATTATTAATAACAATAATAAAATATGGTATTACCTCACACCAAAGGGTTTTATTATTAGGTTAGAGGAGGAGGGCGGGTGGGAGACACTACACGTGTAGTGTCTCGGGTTTCCTCTCCACCAGAATTTATTGGTGAGGGTCTTCCCAGACGTCCGCGGGTCGACTTCCTGTTCCCACCTTAAACACTAGAATTAAAAAAAAAAAATTATTTAAAGGAGAAACTTACCTCCCAGAAATCACTTCCGCACTGCCCCCGCTGAAATGGACTAGCCTGCTCCGCTCCTGCTGAAATCGACTTGGCCTGCAAGGTAAGCAAGTTGTTAATCTGCGCTTTTTCAAAATTCCCGCGCTGATTCTAAGGTCCCAGCTCTCACTCCCGAACTCAACAGCTGACCTGCAAGGTAAGCAAGTTAATCTGTACTCACCTCACCACAGACAGCGACCTTTTAAATGGTCCCCTCTGTCTCGCAGCCCCCGCGCTTTTTCAAAATTCCCGCGCTGATTCTAAGGTCCCAGCTCTCACTCCCGAACTCAACAGCTGACCTGCAAGGTAAGCAAGTTAATCTGTACTCCATTGTACAGTTAACTTGCACTCCATTGTTAATGGAATCTAACACCAGGAAACATTTGAACAGGGGTGGGAAAAAATCTATGGTTTTGGTTTACAAAGGTAGTGATTGGGAGGGTATTTTATGGAGTTAAATGTAAAGTAGTATACAGTATAGAGAGGTACACGAAGCATGACTTCAAGTTAAACTAAAATGGTATGACAGCGCAGAATCAAAACTGGCCAAATACAATTACAGGAATGATGTGCAGGAAATTCTTGATCTACAATGCTAAACAAGTGAATGGAACTACTGGGTGGGATCATGGAGAGAAGAAATACTGGAATAATTGAAGAAACATTTAAACGCTGTTCTGATTGTCAAGAGAGGACTGCAGGTTTGACCTGGATTGATGAACTATTAACAATTGTTCTCAAAGTAGTTCGGAAGGACAAGAAATGCATAATTGTGTGTATGGTAAATATTTATTCTTGTTGCCTCGGTTTTTAAGTATTCATCCTTGTTTTCAAGTCCCACTCCATGGCCTTGCCTCTTTTTATCTCTCTAATCCCCTCCAACCCCACATCCTCTTGAGATACCTGTGCTCCTGTAATTCTGGCCTCTGGTGCATTTTCAATTATCATTGTTCCATACTGCTCACAAAACAGGTAACCAGAGCCTGGAAATTCTTCCAACATTCTGCAACATCACTGGCCTTTTACCTTTTTATCATTTCTTCTGACAAAATTATGTAATTTCTGCTTCCGAATTGCTAGTTACTGTATAAACAAAACTGACTTCAACTTTTTTAGGAGAATTTCTGATGGCAAATTACAAACATTATATCAAGTTGAAGCAACTGTGCTTTCAGTTGTCTAGACCCCCCCCCCCCCCCCCCCAAGCTTTGGAATTCCTTCCCTTATTCTTTGATACAACTCTCTGCCTCGCGGATCTCACTTTCCTCCTTTAAGACAGTTCTTAAATCCCACCTCTTGGTCATCTGATCCAATATCTCCCTGTGTGGCTTGGTGTCATACTATGCTCCTATGTAACACCGTGGGTCATTTCTGTACATTAAAGGCACTATATAAATTGTTCACCTTGCATCAATAGTACGATTGCTCAAACAGTGATGCATCAAAGTGCACAAGAGTTGAAACATAAAATGTTTTTTTTAAATTATGAAAACAATTGAAAAGCTATTTGGTAACCACTCAGTTATGTTGTTAATCACCTGCTCTTAAGGAGCTTGCCAGATAAGAGACAATTTTGGTATAAACAGGAAATGTGTGTTTAGGTGGGAGTCGGCAGGAATGCTCAGAGTGACTGTGGAGACCTTTGGAGAGGAAATGGGAAAAACTGCATAAATACCTGAGTCAGTAATGATTTCATACTGTTCACAAAACACGTAACCAGAGCCTGGAAATTCTTCCAACATTCTACAACATCACTGGCCTTTTACCTTTTTATCATTTCTTCTGACAAAATTATGTAATTTCTGCTTCCGAATTGCTAGTTACTGTCTCAACAAAACTGACTTCAGCTTTTTCAAGAGAATTTCTGATGGCAAATTGCAAACATTATATCAAGTTGAAGCTTCAGAAACGAGGCAAACATTTTGGCTACGCGAGTAAAATAATAGATTAATAATAATCATAATCTTTATTGTCACAAGTCGGCTTACATTAACACTGCAATGAAGTTACTGTGAAAAGCCCCAAGTTGCCACATTCCGGTGCCTGTTCGGGTGCAGAGAGGGAGAATTCAGAATGTCCAATTCACCTAACAGCACGTCTTTCGGGACTTGTGGAGGAAACCGGAGCACCCGGAGGAAACCCACGCAGTCACATGGAGAGCGTGCAGACTCCGCACAGGCAGTGACCCAAGCAGGGATTCGAACCTGGGACCCTGGAGCTGTGATGCAACAGTGCTAACCACTGTGCTATTGTGCTGCCCACGGTAAGAATGGCAAGAAAATGGCAAGAGTGGACCCAGGTGCACTTAGCATTAATGAACGATATTATCGATCAAGAGACCTGTTTGAGTACTATATGCACTTACGGGGATGGGGGGGGGGGGGGAGGAAGGAGGTGACAGGGAACAATAGAGGGGAACCAGAGAGGGTGGGGTGGAAGGCGAGGGAATGAAAGCCGGAAGGAGAGCACGGGAAACGACAACAAACTCGCCAAACAGAGTAACAGAGAGCAAGAAAATACAGGAGAAAGACGGGATAATGGCCGAAGCGGAGGTAAACGCACAACAACGGCAGGGAAAGCCGTCCAGGAGAAGCAAGTAACAACACTATTGCCCTCTCTGTATTGGACATAACTACTGTAATTGTTTCTCCGGCACCCAAATATTCATATACCTCCCCAGTTCTTTTTCACCCCCTCTACAAACATGTGTCTACTTATTTGTTAAATATACATATTTTTATATTTCATTCTGTGTACATAACTGTAAATATACTATGTTCAAAACCACCCCAAAAACTATATGTACTTACTAATACTTATACGTGTGTGGATGAGGGTACGTTTATCATCTGCAGCTGGAACAACAGATGGGTAGGTAAAAATGATCGCAGAATTTAATCATCGCTACAAAGTGCCCAGTGTGTCCTGCCCCAGGAGCGACTTAATACCAGCTATTGACGACTGCTACCAGTTGTCAGGGATTGCTGAAAAGCCAGTTTGGGAGGAGGGGATGGAGGAAGCGAGAAATTAAAATTGAGTTTCCTATAATTTCTCGGAAATATCTGAAAGCAGTTCAAACATAATGAATTACTTTGAAATGCAGTAATTCTTCTGTCAGTGGGCAAACACATCAGCTGTTTTATACTCAGCAAGATCTAAAAAACACTATTTGCCTGGATAATTAGTTAACCTCTGATGGGGTGTTTGTTGAGTGTTAACCAAAGTGCTGGGTGAACAACCCCGTGTGGGGTAAAGGGCCAAATCTCATTGCAAGGAATGACAACTCCCAATAACAATGTTCTTTCATGGAATATTTTATATATAAATGGAAGAAATTCTTGTATTTCATTTATTATAATTATGACGGCTGATGGGTTATATATGGCAAAGTCGCTCAAAAGCTGGGATTGCGTGTGTATGTGTGTATATCTCTATCAATGCTGGATAGATATGCTGGAGTTAACTAAGATTATTTATGAAGGATTGGTTTGTGAAGATGAGATACAACAGTTTAATTGATCTTAAATGAGATAAAAACATCTGTTCGTAAAAGAACTCCACCACTGTGACCCTAATGGTCATAAAATAAGCTTGCCCAAGCCAATTTTGCAAATCAAATCTGACATTTAATTTAATCACTGAATGTTTTAAAGTTCAAAGGAGAAATTAATGCAAAGTTTTGCAGATAAAAATTGACAGCAGCTGCATATTTTTGAATTAAAACTTATTGCCTGTGAATGACCTATGGAAAATGCAACAAAAAAAAGTCATTACCTCCATATATGGTGGAATAACTGCTGCACAGAAGTTATTCTAATAATGTTTCATTAACGTTGAATCATCCATAGGTTTTAGTTTTGAAGAGTACTTAAGGGAGTTAATGAGAGCTGCATTTCCAGAGCATTAGCTGGACTCTTCTCATGCTGTCCATGGGGCTGAGAATTGAATATGCTGCAATCAGTGGGTGACGTTAAACTAAATGCTGGAACTATTTTGGGTACAAACAACACTAAGGAATATTGGAATAGGACTGGGAAAGTGGAACTGAGAGAGAAGATTGACCATCATCTCCCTTTCATAGCTAGTACAAAGAAAGATGTTCTTCTTGAGAGGTCAGTTATCTCCGCTCGAGAGTATTACAGCAGGAGTTCCTCAGCGCAATGTCCTCGGTCAACCCATCTTGAGCTGCTTCGTCAATGACCTTCCTTCCATCATAAGGTCAGAAGTGGGGATATTCACTGATGACTGCACATCACCATTCGTGACTCTTCAGATGCTGAAGCAAACAATGTCCAAATGCAGCAAGACCCTGAACAATGTCCAGGCTTGGGGTGACTGGCAAGTAACATTGCACCACAAATGCCAGGCAATCCCATCCCCAACAAGAGAGAATCTAACCATCGGCCCTTGACATTCAAGCACATCTCCATCGCTTAATCTCCCATTTTCAACATCCTGGGGATTAGCAGAAACTGAATTGGACTGGACCTATAAATACGGTGGATAAAAGAGCAGGTTAGATGGTTGGAATCCTGCAACATGTACCACCACCCGCCCCCAAGCCTGTGCCATCCACAAGGCATAAATCAGGAGTATCATGAAATAAAATGCACTTGCCTGGATGGGAGCAGCTCCAACAACCCTCAAGAAGCTTGACACCATCCAGGACAAAGCAACCTGCAGCAGTGTGTACTATCTCGAAGATGTACTGCAGTAACTGAACAAGGTTCTTCAGCACCACTCGCCATTGTTAAAAAATATATATATTTTTATTCAAATTTTCAATATTTTTACATTTTTACAAACCCCTGTTCCCTGCGTCCCCCCACCCCTTGATGGAAACCAGATCCCTAACATAAACAAACCCCATCTCTTGTGGAACCCCTCATCTGCCTCTGTAGAGCAAATTTCATTTCCAAGTATAGGAACTCCATCAGATCCCCCTGCTACGCAAATGCGCAGGCGGGAGAAGCTGACCTCAACCCCAACAGGATCTGCCTGTGAGTGATCAATGAAATGAAAATCGCTTATTGTCACAAGTAGGCTTCAAATGAAGTTACTGTGAAAAGCCCCTAGTCGCCACATTCCGGCGCCTGTTCGGGGAGGCTGGTGCGGCGTAGGCTAAGACATCTGCCCCTGCACCCGTCTGTAATCCCAGCAGGTCTGACCCCTCCAGGGGACCAGGCTCCAAATCTGCCTCTGACATGGTGCCAAAAAACAACACCCAAAATTTCTCCAACTTCGGGCAAGACCAGAACACACAAATGTGATCCAACACTGCAAACAGCTCCACTCCACCTTGTCAAACGCCTTTTCTGCCTTCAACACCCTTCATTCCGAGGGAGAAAGAACCATGTTCAGCAGCCGCCGCATGTTCGATGACCGCTGCCTGCCCGTAACGAACCAGGTCTGATCGTCCCCAACCACCTTTGGGAGGCATTCCTCCACCCTCACCACCAACACCTCGCCAATATCTTAGCAGCCACATTCAGTAGAGAAATGGACCTGTACAACCCACGCTCTACCGGATCCTTATCGTTATCCTTTTTAATTAATAGTGAGATGGATGTCTGCCCCATCATCTCGGGCACTACTCCCCTGACAATCGCATTCTCAAACGTTTATGCCATCAGCGGTGCCAACTTACCATTACATTTTTTATAAAATTCCACCAGGTACCTATCCAGCCCTGACATCTTGGCCGACTACATCTTCCCTATTGCTACCTGCACTACTTCCAAATCCAGTCCCGCCCTCTCCTTTTCCCCCATGTCCGGACACTCCAGTCGCTCCACGAACTCCATCATATCCGACGTATCCTCCAGCGGATCTGACTTGCACAAGTCCCTGTAAAAGTCTTCAAATGCCTTATGCACCTGCTCCAGTGCTGCTACAAGGGGCCAGCGAGCATGGCCGGGACCTATCCATCTTTGGGTCCAACATGTTGTATTCCAATCTCCCCCTAGTATCAACTGGTGAGTATCCAAATCCGGAATTACAACCAACATTTTCTTCACAAACCCAGTGTCGTCGTCTCTGGAATCTCACTCGTTTGCCCACGTAATGGCCATCCCCTGGGCCCTGCTGTCAAACACCCGGCTCACCCAACCCTTCCTCCGCCTCATTCACTCTCCTCAGATGGCTCCCCTGTCACAGCACCAGGTCCGCTTTCAGGCCTTTCAAGTGTGAGAAAACTCACACTCTTCACTGGTACCGCCCCCCCCCACCCCCAACCCTCGCACGCTTCATGGCACCACTCTGATCTGGGTCCCTAACCCCACCCTCCTGCCCTTCCTATTCGTCATGACTATCCTTGCCCTGGTCCCGTCTCACTGGCGAGACCTACCCCGAGTCACCTTCCCCCTTCCCAGAGTCCCTCCAACCACTTCCTCTTGAAAGCACCTCCCTAGTATCGTTTCTCTCTCCCCCCCCCCCCCCCCCCCCCCCCCCCCTCACACCTCCCCAGGTCCATTGAAACCTGCCCATACCAATTCCAAACAACCGCAGCCCCTCCCCTACCTTGCTCCCGTCCATTAGCCAACTTTTCGTTTTCTAGTGCAGTGGCCCCTGCCAGAGCCCCCTCCACATCGAAAAAGCACACCAACACCAAAGCCAGCCCACAGCCAACCTCTCCAAATGCCCAACACCCTGCAACTCGAGAAACCTCCCATCCCAACTATCACCCCCATACCGCCCCAGCCCAAACACCTTACACAGAACAATTAAAGATACACAGCCACAGGGCCGGCACATGGTGCAGTGGTTAGCCTGGGATTACGCCGCTGAGGAGCTGGATTCGAATCCCGGCCCTGGGTCACTGTCCGTGTGGAGTTTACACATTATCCCCGTGTCACCCGCACAACCCAAAGATGTGCTGGTTAGGTGGATTGGCCACGCTAAATTGCCCCTGAAATTGGAAAAAAAATAATTGGGTACTCCAAATTTATATTCAAAAAAAAAAAGATACACAGCCATAAAAAGAAAGAACAACAAATTGAACAACAAAAAAGAAAAAACCAGAACAAAAACCATAAGTCCAATCCCAGGCCTTCTGCCTTCACAAACGCCTCTGCCGTCGTCTCAAAGTAATATTGCCGGCCGTTGTGTAACCCTCAACATCACTGGGTGGACCACACCAAACTGCACGTTGCGTTGATTCAACACCGCCTTAGCCCAACTGAAGGCTGCCCGTCTCTTCGCCAGCTCCATTGTAAGATCCTTGTATTTATGTATACCGTCACCGTCCCACTTCACCTCCTGCTTCGCTTTGCCAACCTCCGCACCTTTTACTTTACCTGAGAATTGTGAAAGCAGATGATCACAGCTCTTGATGGTTCATTTACTTTTGGTTTTGGATTCGGCCTGGCCGGAGTGACTGGTGGGCCATGTCCGATTCTGAGAGGGAGGGTCCTCCCTTCCTGCACCAACTTGGCGAACATCTCAGCAAAGTACTCTGTAGGCCTCCGGCCCTCTAGCCCGTCAGGCACACCCCCGAACCTCGGGTTTTGCCTTCGTGACTTGTTCTCCGGGCCCTCCACTTTGGCTCTCAGCCGGTTGATGCTCTCCACCACCCCGCAACTCCTCGCCCATCAAGGTGAATGGTTGCTGTGCTGCGACAATGCTTCCTTCACCTCCTTCATCTTCTCTCCTTGCTCCCGGGGGGGCAAGGGTCTCACCACCCACTCAATGAGCGAGTGTCATCATCTCTGTCTGATGCCTGTGAAAGTGTTTTGAAAACAGCTGCTCAAACTCCCTGGCCATAACTTTGGCCACCTTTTTCCACTGTGACGTGCACGGCCCCACCCATTCAGCTCACTCCCACCATCTTTTCTCCCATTGAGCTCCTCATCATGTTCGACGGTAGACTTTCACTCACTCCCTTTTTTTTCTCTGGAGTCTTTCTTCTGGATTTTGACATCCTTGAACTTCCTCAGACCGTCACCCCCAATTTCTCACATTAAAATATTTTCAAAAAACTGGGTGTAAAGAGCCTAAAAAAACGACAACTCTGGCAGGAGCCACCAAACATGTGACCTCCACCTACATGCTGCAACTCCCGGAGATCCACCACTCGCCATCTTGACTTGGCAATGTATCGTCGTTCTTCACTGTCACTAGGTCAAAATCCTGGAACTTGCTCCCTAAGACTACTGTGATCATAGAACCAAATAATCCCTACAGTATAGAAAGAGGCCATTCAGTCCATCGAGTCTGCACTGACCCTCTGAAAGAGCACCCAGGCCCTATCCTATCCCCATAACCCACCTACCGTGGGGCACAAAGGTGCAGTTTAGCATGGCCAATCCCCTTAATTTGCACATCTTTGGACTGTGGGAGGAAACCACGCAGACACTGGGAGAATGTGCAAACACCACACAGTCACCCAAGGTCAGAACTGAACCTGGGTCCCTGCTGCTGTGAGGCAGCAGTGCTACCGTGCAGGATGTATCTGCACTGCAACGGCTCAAGAAGGCAGCTTGCGCACCATCTTCTGAAGGTCATTTGGGGATGGGCAGTAAACAGTGGCCTAGCCAGCGATGCCCACATTCCTTGATTGAACCGAGAAAAATAATCATATTTAATGGTGGAGAAGTGTTTAAGGGCCAGTTTTCCACTGTTCCTATTTCATATGTTGTTCTGAATTAGTTTAGGTTTTATTTTCTGGTCAAACCTGTTCTAAGTCACTAGATTGCTGCATTATAGTTAGCTTTCAGAATACTGCGAGGTGTTTCTAACCATTGTTCTCCAACTTTTTCTTTTTTTTAAAATTTGGTGTACCTACTTATTTTTTTTTCCAATTAAGGGGCAATTTAGCATGGCCAATCCACCTACCCTGCACACCTTTGGGTTGTGGGGGTGAAACCCACGCAGACATGAGAATTTGCAAACTCCACACTGACAGTGACCCAGCGCCGGGATTGGAACCCAAGTCATCTGGGATATGAGGCAGCAATGCAAGCCACATGCCGCCCACCTCTTGCACGTTTTCCCCACATGGCAGCAATTAGATGGACAGCTTTCTATGCAGACTAACTTTTTTTTCTCCTGAAGAACCACATTGCCTCTCCATTTTTATTCAAAGCAAGAGAAGAATTTGTGTGGAGATCAATATAAACCTATGTCCTGCCTCTGTGCTGCAGCGCAATGGCACTTAAATCTGTACCACTGTCAGGCTGATACATCAGTGTAGTCTTTAATCTCTTCAATTCTTGATTTTTCTTTTGATAATTTCTGCTTCCGTCGAGCCTACTAGTTTTCAAAGGCTTATGAACCATTAAATATTCCCCTTCATAAATTAGACCAAACCTGAATAAGGAAATCTAAGGCAATTCAACTTGATTTTGAGTTCTTGAAAGTAATATTTTAGACATTAAAAGGGTATGTGGGTATGCCACAATCCGATCAGCTACGATCTTACCAAGTGATGGAGCAGGCTTGAGGGGCTGACTGGCGTACCCTCCCTGCTCCTAGTAAGCATGCTAGTGTTCTTTACAAATCCACTAAGTTTCTGTATTTATCTTTTCACCGTACTCTCAGCTGCTGTGCTGTAACTACTCAGAATATGTTCACTCCCTGCTTTGAGTTGGCTTACTTTGGTAAGCCCCTACAGTGGGTGCCAACATTGTTTATTTTGTGTGAATGCTTTCTTTTGAAGCTCTATTTTGCCTAAATGCTTTATATTTAAAACATGTTGAAATACAGACCAAAAAGATCAATCTTTTTGTGGTGTTTCGTTTTTTTCCCCTGCATGAGATGTAACGAGCCATTCACTGACTTAGGGTGGAGGTGCTAATTCTTAACAACTCTCTGTAACTCTTGAATCACTTGCAGGAAATGGGAACACTTGACTAATGCAATTTGGCTTTCTTTGCAACAGTGCTGTACACGCACTGACTGCTCCATCTATCTGCTTGTATGATAAGTCACTGAACATCAAGTAATTTCTTAGCTATATAATTGGGATGTTTTAAGAGATTTGGTTAAATGTTTGATAAATGGAAATTTGACTTTCTCTTTCCTATAAATTATCTTCCCTCAAAAAAACGAATGACTGGCATCTGTTAAGTGCCGGAGCTACACAGTCTGGGTAACATTACAAACCAAAGTGTGAGGAATCACATCATTATCACTGTGGCATAGGGCATCTGTGTCTGGCACATGCCCACTATTACCACTCTTATACTAAACGGTATCTTGCTGGCCTTGCACCATTCCCTTTGGTGTCCCCCAAGGACCTATCCTAGGCCTGTCGTATTTCACATCTACATGCTGTCCCTTAGCGATATCATCTGAAAACACAATGTAATTTTCCACTTTTTTATGCTGGCAATAGCAAGCTTTACCTCACCCCACCTCTCTTGATTCCTCCACTGTCAACAAATTGCCGGATTGTCTGACATCCAGTAATGGATGAGTAGCAATTTCCTCCAGTTAAATATTGGGAAGACTGAAGTCATTGCCTCCGGTCCCCACCACTAACTCCTGCTCCCTTATCACTGACCTCATCCCTCTCCCTGGCAACTCTCTCACACTAGCCCAGACTGTTTGCAACCTTGGTGCCACGTTTGACCCCAGCCTGAGATGAGCTTTTAACCACTAAACTGTGTGCCGCTGAGGCCGTCCATATCCACCTCTGTAACATTGACTCCAACCCACATCATCTCTTCTGCTGCTGAAACCTTTGTTACTTTTAGACTTGACTATTTTAATCCTCTCCTGACTGGCCTCCCACATTCTGCCCTCTTGTCAATTTGAGGACTGCCAAAACTCTGCTGCCCATTTCTTAACTTGCACTAAATGCTGCGCCCATCACTCCTGTGATGGCTGACCACATTAGCTTTTGGTTAAGCAATTCCTAGTTTTAAAATCCCCATTACTGCAATCTCCTCCATCCCTACAACCTCCAAGATAAGTGCACTCCTCTAATTCTGGCCCCTTGAGCATTTATAAATTTAATCGTTCTGTCGCTGCGGGTTGATCTTAAATTCTAACTTATGGAATTCCCTCTTTAAACCTCTGCCTCACCAACTTATTTTCCTTAAGTAGGTGCTCTTTCCAAGGGCCGGTGTAGACTTGATGGCCCAAATTACCACCTCCTGCACTGTATATTCTAGGATTCTTTAAGGCACTCTTCAAAACATATCTATGTGCTTGGTGTCATGTTTAATAATGTTCCTATGAGGTGCCTCGGAGCATTTTGTAATGTTAAAGGCGCTACGCGAATATAGATGGTTATATAACTTAGTATCACATTTTGTTTTATAATGCCTCTGAGAAGCATCTCGGCTATTTTGTTACGTAAAAGTGCTGTATAAATACAAGTTGTTATTGCTATTATTCCTTTGCTGTAGACCTGAGCTGGCTCACTGTTGCAATGATGATGTACATTATGAATGTATCCCATTATTTTGAAACTGAGTTAGTGTCCAGTCTCATGTTTACTTCTGGTGAGAGGGGAGGAGAGGTGGAGGCTAGTTGATGCTGTGATGCAAGGGTGCATTCAATTTGAACTCTGACAGTGAGTGCATGCCATTCTAAAGCTGTCTGGCTTGCTGAGTATTTCTAGCATTTTCTGCTAATAATGTCTTGTTGGTTTCATTTTTGTGATTGTGGCAAAGCTGTCGGTTTGAGTTGTTTAAATCGTCCACTGTGCTGCAATAATACAAATTCCTTGAATGACTAAATAACACCGAGTAACAGGGCAGGTTTGCACTATTCTGCACAATATTCCCAAAAATGCCATATACAGCTGAGTCCTCTGTAATTGAATAATAACCTGCTTTGAGCCTGTTAAATGGGGTGATATTACTGTTGACATTAATTTAGCCAATAACTGTTTGTATTGGATTTGATCTGTGAACATCTTGGGTATATATGTATGCCATTAATACATAATCTACAACCACATTAGAAGCTATCTCTGCAGTAGAATGTTAGTTACAATTTTCCTTTGTCTCTGGTTTGCCTCACAGCGCCGAGGACCTGGGTTCGATCCTGGCCCCGGGTCCCTCTCCATGTGGAGCTTGCACATTGTCCCCGTATCTGCTTGGCTCTCACCCCCACAACCCAAAGATGTGCAGGATAGGTAGATTGACCTTGTTAAATTACTCCTTAATTGGGGGAAAATAAATTGGGCACTAAATTTATTTATTTTTTAAAAGAAAAAAAAATCTCTTTGTCTGGCCTGTCTCATCACTGTCTACATCAGTGACATTGTGGCCAGATTGTGACTAAATAATTGCCTGTTTTCTTTACAAACATTATTAAACAACTCTTCTTATTTGCAGCTCTTTTGAATTATGAATATTCTAGCTATAATAATCTGCAGTTTTTGTCTGTTTTGATTGCTAAATTTAAGGGTTGTGTCTATTGGAAGGTATATTTGTTGGGTGGTGCCTGACACACCAAGTGTGGTGGTTAAGTAGACATTTCAAAACTTTTTTGTAAATACTGATACAAGGCTGACTGGCCTGTGGTCCTGTGTTTTCTCCCTCCCTCCCTTAAATACAGAGGTGATATTTCTTGCCTTCCACTCTGCAAGAACCTTTCCAGAATCTATAGATTTTCTGAAGATGATCGACCAATGTATCCACTATCTCCATAGCTGTTTTTTTCAACACACTCTCTGGGATGGCAAATATCAGGTCCTCGGGACTTCTCAACCTTATTATGGGCCAGGGTTTAGAGAACACCAAAATATATCATGGAGTTCATCTGACCTACAACTTTTAATAGGTTTTTGTTATGAGGAGCACAAGGGCCCACTTTCCAGGTGTTATGCAACAGAGATCTTAAGTATTTTTAAACAAAACAATGTTTATTCTTTGAACCCAGTTAACATTTTATAAACACACAGTAAACATCTTCTCAACTACCAACACAAATACCCCCCCCCCCCCCCCCCCAAGATACAGTCCTCTATAGGTAACCGTTAATAACTTTCCTAACAACATCCATAAGCCAAACACCTTTTGTTTCTCTACAAAACAGTAGGTTTGAATTCCTTACAGAAAACAGGGTTTACTTTGAAATTATCAAGTGTAGTGGTCTGGAGACATTCTTTAGCATGCAGAGAGAGAGACCAAAAATACACCTTCTTTGTTTGAATGCAGCTCCCAACTGAAAACGAAACCAAAAACCTCAGAGCCACAAAGCAGCTTCCAGCTCAAAATGAAAGAAAGTAAAAGACAGAATCACAGCCCAGCTCCACCCACACATGAGATCACTGCAGCCATTTGAGAAAACACACTTTTTTTAAAGGGACCCTCACATGACAACCTTCAGTCACATTAATTTCTCCAATACAACATTCTTGCAGATGATAGGTAGAGTGTCCTTTTGGTGGGCCTGCGCAGACTCAGTCTGGAGAGAGACAATGGAATGTCACATGCCTAAATCTTACCGTCCTGCCAGTTGCAGGAATCGCCTGTCAAGTTCTCTGTCCCACCTGCGGCAAGCAAAAGGTCTGTTGACTGCGGCGAGAATGTTTGGTCCCGGGGCAGGTGTGACAGGAAAATTCTGCCCCCTTGCTTCTGATTGAACTACCTCACTTTCAAACATAATGTAAAGTTCTATTATATTATGGTCACACATTCCTAAAGATTCTTCTACAACATTATTTAGCCCTTTGTTGTTACATGATACTAGATCTAAAATAGCTTGTTCTGTCATCAATTCATCAACGTGCTGGTCTAGAAAACCATCCAAACCACACTCCAGAATCTTGGCCTCCACAACATTATTGCTCATTAGGTTTACCCAGGATTAAAGGCATCCATGATCACTGCGCTGCCTATGCTATGTGCTTCTCTAACCTCCTGATAAATAAATAAATTTAGAGTGTCCAATTCTTTTTTCCCAATTAAGGGGCAATTTAGTGTGCCAGTTCACTTAGCCTGCACATCTTTGGGTTGTGGGGGTGAGACCCACACATTAATGGGGAGAATGTGCAAACGCCACATGGACAGTGACCCAGAGCCGGGATCGAACCTGGGTCCTCAGCGCCGTGAGGCAGCACTGCGCCACCGTGCCGCCCTCCTAAATGTTGAATATCATTGAATACTCAGTTCCCAGTCTTGGTCACCCTGTAGCAGAAATGGCTACTAGATTGTACCCATTTACCTCTATTTGTGCCTTTAAATCATTCACCTCATGCATTCTGATAGAGTGCCTTTAATGTTGCCGTTTTTGACATTATTCCCCATTTTAAGTTTAGTTGCTGCTCGCCTTCATTTTGCCTGCCTTCTAATTTCACTTGCCACTTTTCTACTTGCCATTATCAGCTTTACTTGCACCTAATTTGAGCTACCCCTCGGTTTCTCATTCCCCTGACAAAACATTGATATATTCAACAATACTTATTATCTGAAAGCTATTCTTGATGCTAATAATGAAGATTCACTAGATTTTATGAAAAGGTTTTAGAAAAGCTGCGAGCCAAATTAACAATGCAATAAATGACAATTTGTTTTCAGTGATGATGTTGAGTAATAAATGTTGTCCAACTTCTAGGTAAGCTCCTACTCTCCTTTGAATGATGCCATGCCATGAACAAAGAACAAAATAATGTTTAGCAAAGGAACAGGTCATTCGGCCCTCCAAGCCTGTACCAACCATGCTGCCTGTCTAACCTAAAACCTTCTGCACTTCTGGGGTTCATATCCCTCTATTCCCATCCTATTCATGCATTTATCAAGGCGCCCCTTAACCATCACTATCGTACCATCTTCCATCACCTCCTCCGGCAGCGGGTTCCAGGCACCCACTACCCTCTGTGTGAAACATTTCCCTCGCACATCTCCTCCAAACTTTGCTCTTCGCACCTTAAACCTATGTCCCCTCGTACGGTGGCACAGTGGTTAGCACTGCTACCTCACAGCTCCAGGGTCCCAGGTTCAATTGCGGTTTCGGGTGACTGTGTAGAGTTTACACTTTTTCCCCCCGTGTGTGTGTGTGGGTTTATCCAGGTGCTCCGGTTTCCTCCCACAGACCAAAGATGTGTAGGTTAGGTGGATTAGCCATGATAAATTGCCCCTTAGTGTCTAAAAAGATTAGTTGGGGTTTGTGGGTTAGGCTGTTAGTGTGGAGGTATGGCTTAATAAGTAGGGTACTTTTTCCAAGGGCCGGTGCAGACTCAATGGGCCAAATGGCCTCCTTCACTGTAAATTCTATGATAATTGACTCTTCCACCCTGGAGAAAATGCTTCTGACTATCCACTCTGTCCATGCCCCTCATAATTTTGTAGACTTCTATCAAGTCGCCCCATAACCTCCGTTGTTCTAGTGCGAACAAATCGAGTTTATCCAACTTCTCCTCATAGTTAATGCCCTCCATACCAGGCAACATCCTGGTAAACCTCTTCTGTACCTTCTCAAAAGCCTCCACATCCTTTTGGTAGTGTGCGGCCAAAATTGAACACTCTATTCCAATGGTGGCCTAACTAAGGTTCTATACAGCTGCAGCGTGACTTGCCAGTTTTTATACTCAATGCCCCAGCCGGTGAAGGCAAGCATGTCATACACCGACTTGACTACTTACTCCACCTGCGTTTCCACTTTCAGTGACCTGTAGACCTGTACACCCAGATGCCTCTGCCTATCAATACTCTGAAAGGTTCTGCCATTTACTGTATATTTCTCACCTATATTAGTCTTTCCAAAGTGAATTACCTCACATTTGTCTGGATTAAACTCCATCTGCCATCTCTCTGCCCACGACTCCAACCGATCTATATCCTGCTGTATCCTCTGACAGTCCTCATCGCTATCCGCAATTCCACCAAGCTTTGTGTCGTCCGCAAACTTCTAAATCAGACCAGTTACATTTCCCTCCAAATCTTTTGTATATACGACCAACAGCAAAGGTCCCAGCACTGATCCCTGTGGAACACCACTAGTCACAGCCCTCCAATTAGAAAAGCACCCTTCCATTGCTACTCTCTGCCTTCTATGACCTAGCCAGTTCTGTATCCATCTTGCCAGCTCGCCTCTGATCCCGTGTGACTTCACCTTCTGTACCAATCTGCCATGAGGGATCTCATCAAAGGCCTTACTGAAGTCCACGTGGACAATATCCACTGCCCTACCTTCATCAATCAACTTTGTCACTTCCTCGAAAAACTCTAACAAGTTAGTGAGACACGACCTTCCCTTCACAAAACCATGCTGCCTCTCGCCAATACATGCATTTGCTTCCAAATGGAAGTAAATCCTGATCCAAAGAATCCTCTCCAATATTTCCCTACCACTGACGTAAGGCTCACTGGCCTATAATTTCTTGGATTATCCTTGCTACCCTTATTAAACAAAGGAACAACATTAGCTATTCTCTAGTCCTCTGAGACCTCACCTGTAGCCAGTTAGGATACAAAGATTTCTGTCAAGGCCCCAGAAATTTCCTCCCTTGCCTCCCTCAGTATTCTGGGCTAGATCCCATCAGGCCCTGAGGACTTATCTACCGTAATGATTTTTAAGACATTCAACACCACCACCTTTTTGATCTCAACGTGACCCAGACTATCTACCCAACTCCCCAGACCCATCATCCACCAAGTCCTTCTCTTGACATTTGAAAGCCTCCAACATGCCAGATGTTGATTTACCCTCAAACATCAACCCCTAATCTTGATTCTTCAGTTCCTGCCAAATATTGTTATAATTAGCCTTCCACCAATTTAGCACCTTCACCCGAGGACTACTCTTATCTTTATCTAACAGTACCGTAAAAACGTACTGAATTACGGTCACCGTTCCAGAAATGCTCCCCTACTGGAACTTCGACCACCTGTTGGATCATCTACATATTGTTCCAAGAGGTCCTCCTGGATGCTCCTTACAAACTCTGCCATCCAAGCCCCTAGCACTAAATGAGTCACAGTCAATGTAGGCGAAGTTAACATCACCCACCACAACAATCGTGCTGCTTTTCCACCTTTCCAAAATCTGCCTACATATCTGCTCCTCTACCTCCTGCTGGCTGTTGTGAGGTCTGTAGTAAAGCCCCCACATTGTGACTGCACCCTCCCTATTCCTGAGCTCTACCCATATTGCCTCGCTGCATGACCCTCCTGAAGTGCCCCCTGTAGTACAGCTGTGATATTCTCCTTAACCAGTAGTGCAACTCCCCCTCCCCTTTCACATTCCCCTCTATCCCACCTGAAACATATAAATCCTGGAACGTTTAGCTGCCAATCCTGACCCTCCCTCAAACGAGTTTCTGCAATGGCAACAGCATCATAGTTCCAAGTACTAATCCAAATTCTTAAGTTCTGCATTACCTGGTATACTTCTCGTATTGAAACTAATGCACATTGGACCACCAGTCCCACTGTGTTTTGTAACATCTCCCTGCCTGCTGTCCCTATTCTCTAGTTTCTCCTTAGTTATATCACCTTCTGACCTATTACTCCGATTCTCACACCCTGCCACACTTGTTTAAACCCTCCTGTGTGACACCAGTAAACATCACGGCCAGGATATTTATGACCCTCCAGTTTACATGCAACCTGTCCTTCTTGTATAGGTCCCACCTGCCCCGGTAGAGATCCCAATGGTCCATATATCTGCAACCCTCCCTCCTACGCCTGCTGTTTAGCTGTACTAACTTCCTAGTTCTAGCCTCACTGGCATGTGGCACAGGAAGTAATCCTGAGATTTCAACCCTAGAGGTTCTGTTTTTTAACCTCCTACCTAACCCCCCCCCCCCCCCCCCCCCCCCCCCCCTGAACTCCTGCTGCAGGACCTTGTCACTCTTTCTACCTATGTCATTAGTAAGAATATGTACCAGGGCCTCTGGATGTTCACCCTCCCCGGTCAGAAACACCCTGGCATTAGGGAGGCAACATGCCATCCTGGAGTCTCTTTCACGTCCACAGAAGCGACTAACTTAGCACAGGGCTAAATCGCTGGCTTTGAAAGCAGACCAAGGCAGGCCAACAGCACGGTTCAATTCCTGTACCAGCCTCCCGAATAAGCGCTGGAATGTGGCGGCGAGGGGCTTTTCACAGTAACTTCATTTGAAGCCTACTTGTGACAATAAGCAATTTTCATTTAATTTCATTTCATTCATCTGTACCCCCACTATTGAGTTCCCTATAACCATTGCTCTTCTGCACTTTGTCCCTCCCTGCTTAACAACAGAGCCAGCTGTGGTGCCACAGCTCTGGCTGGTGCTGCTGTTTTCCCCTGATAGACCATCACCCTCAACAGTATCAAAAAGGTTATTCTTGTTAGCGAGGGGGACAGTCACAAGGGATTCCTGCATTGACTGCCTGCCCCTTCTAGCGGTCACCTATCTTCCTGGTGTAACCATGTCTCTGAAACTCCTGTCCATTGCCACCTGAATGCTCCTAAGTGCATCCAACTGCTGCTCCAACCGATCTCTTCCAACTTCTTCCATTGGGCAGGAGATACAGAAGTCTGAGAACACTCACGAACAGACTCAAAAACAGCTTCTTCCCCACTGCCACCAGACTCCTAAATGGCCCACTTATGGACTGACCTCATTAACACTGCACCCTGTATGCTTCATCCGATGCCAGTGCTTATGTAGTTACATTGTATGTGTTGTGTTGCCCTATTATGTATTTTCCTTTATTCCCTTTTCTTCTCATGTATTTAATGATCTGTTGAGCTGCTCGCAGAAAAATACTTTTCACTGTACCTCGGTACACGTGACAATAAACAAATCCAATCTATGAGGTCTGTGAGGAGCTGCAATTGGGTGCACTTCCTGCAGATATAGTTGTCCGGAATGCAGGAAGCTTCTCGGACCTCCCACATCTCACAAGTGAAGCATTTTACCCCTCGAACTGCCATTTCTCTAACTAATTGATAAATTAATTTAAAAATAAATACTTATTAAATTCAACTAAGTTACAGTTAACTACATGCTCCCTAGCACTAGATTTCTACTCCAAATGTAAAATGCTAGATGTAAGAATTAAAATAGTTTTTCAAATTTGTAGATTCCTTATTAGGCAGTCAAGTCACAGCCTTCCTGTGATGTCACTTCTCAGTTTGTTCCCCCCCCCCCCCCGGAACACTCAGTCAGTGATTCTGTGAAACCACTTACCTTCCCAGGGCCTCTGTTCATAAATCTCCTGTCTGCTCTGCTCCCGGTGTTTTGTTTTCACCGTCTCCCATTATCACCTAACTCCCTGTTTTTCACCCGATTGAAAAGCACTCTCGTCCAGCCTGTAGCCCTCATAGTGCAGTGAGATCTTTCACAGATGAAATATTGAACCCAAACCCTATCCACCCTTTCAGTTGGATGTGAAAGGCATTATCCCTCAGGACTACTTTGGAGTGTTAGCTTAGATCAGCAGTCAGCAACATGTGACTCCATTTCCTTTTCCAAATGCTTCGCGATATAGTGGGGGGAAAAAAAGCTGAAGTCAAGGAAATGACATGTCAAAGAACCGCCTGCCCATTTCTGGTGCCATCCTTGTACATCTCCTATACACCTTACCCAGTGCCTTTTTATAATGTGACCACCAGACCTGCATGCAGAACAGCGAGATCGAACCAAGGTTTGATGCATGGTTAGCAAGCTTCCCTACTTTTCAACTCTTCTGTAGAAATAAAGCCTAGTGTTTGGTTTGCTATTTTTAATGGCCTTGCCCACCTGTGGCATAGCTTTTAGTTATTAGTGTATTTGCAGTAATTGGTCAAAATCCTTGGTTCTTTACCTTCCAATTAATAAGTGACCATCCTATTCTTCCTACTAAAATGTACAATCTAGTGTTAAACTTAATTTGTTCATTCTGCTGTGTCTTTCCACCTGCAAATTTAGAACAATATATTTTTCTCAGTCTGGGCATCGCTGGTAAGGAGAACATGTATTGCCCATCCCTAATTGCCCTTGAACTAAGTGGTCTGCGACGACATTTCATAGGGCATGTAAGACTCAACCATCTTTCTATGGGCCTGGAGTCACGTGTAGGCCAGGTAAGGACAGCAGATTTCCTTCCCTAAAGGAATGGCATTAGTGGACCAAATGGATTTTGTATGACAATCGGCAAAGATTTCATGGTCATCGTTGGACTTCTAATTCCAGATTTTTATTTCACCATTGATGGATTCGAGGCAGAGTCCCCAGAGAATTACCCTGGGTCTCTGGATGATTACTCTACGACAATACCACATTGCCACCGCTACCTCTGCCTAAAAGTGAAAGAAAACCTGTGGTTCTAAATCTACAGGAAAATGTTGATAAAGTCAAAGGCAAATTTAAGATTTGGTAGAATCAAGATTAACTGAAACCTTTGCATATTCTTGGGATATAAAAACTGGATTTCTGCCCGACTATTACATTGAAGATTGAAATTGCTTGAAACTCCATTGTTTTAAAAAAAATTCATTTACGGGATAGAGCGTCACAGGTTCGGCCAGTGTTTATTGCCCATCCCTAGTTGCTCTTAAGAAGGTGGTGGTGAGTTGCCTTCTTGAACGCTGCAGTCCTTGAGGTATAGGTACACCCACTGAGCTGTTAGGGAGGGTGTTCCAGGGGCGCTGTTATCAACGCCCTTAAGCTGGTGCCCTTGCATGAAGCCGCTCCCACACTGACCCGCCTCCCACCACCCACTTCCCGATCATGGCTATACTCACCGCCCAATCGTAATTACTGAAGTTTGGCAGGACCAGCCCGCCCCCTGGCTCCGCTCAAGCATCCCCTTTTTTACTGGCAGGGTCTTGCCTGGCCATACAAAGCCAGTAATCACTTGGTTGACCCATTTAAAAAAGGACCGCGGAATAACGATGAGGAGACACCTGAAACACAAACTGGAATCTTGGGAGGACCGTCATTTTCACGGTCTGCACCCTCCCAACTAGTGACAACGGGAGCACGTCCCACCTCCGAAAATCGTCCTTCATTTGGTCTACTAGTCGGGCCAGATTTAGCTTGTGCAACCGTTCCCATTCCCGCGCCTGGGTGCCTAGGTTCCAAAAGCTTCCTCCTACCTCTCTAAATGGCAGCTCCCCCAATCACTTCTTCTGCCCCCTTGCCTGGACCATAAATATCTCACTTTTCCCCATATTTCGTTTATACCCCGAAAACCAGCCAAATTCCCCCAGAATCCTCATAATTGTTTCCATCCCCAGTCAAATGGGTCCGATACATACAGGAGCAGGACGTCTGCGTAAAGCGAGACTCTGTGTTCCACACACTCCGGAACACACTCCTCAAACCTAGAGGACCAGATTTTGGCCAGCAGTTTGGCATCCACATTCAGTAGGGATATCGGGGACCCACACAGCTCCGGGTCCTTGTCCTGCTTCAGGATCAATGAAATCATGGCCTGTGACATCGTTGGAGGAAGAACCCCACGCTCCCTTGTCTCATTGAATGTCCTCATCAACAGCGGCCCCAATATCCCAGAGAACTTTTTATAGAACTCCACTGGGTACCTGTCCGGCCCTGGGGCTTTACCCGACTGCATGGCCTTTAACCTCTCCGCTCTCTCTTCGATCCTGATCAGGGCCCTCAGCTCTTAGATTATCATAGAATTTACAGTGCAGAAGGAGGCCATTCGGCCCATCGTGTCTGCACAGGCTCTTGGAAAGAGCACCCTACCCAAGGTCCACACCTCCACCCTATCCCCATAACCCAGTAACCCCACCCAACACTAAGGGCAATTTTGGACACTAAGGGCAATTTATCATTGCCAACCCACCTAACCTGCACATCTTTGGACTGTGGGAGGAAACCGGAGCACCCGGAGGAAACCCACGCACACACGGGGAGGATGTGCAGACTCCACACAGACAGTGACCCAAGCTGGAATCGAACCTGGGACCCTGGAGCTGTGAAGCGATTGTGCTATCCACAATGCTACCGTGCTGCCCGTCTACCAGTCCCCCGTCCACCTTCGGGAAATTCAGCCCCCCAAAGAAGTGCCTCATCTCCTCTGGCCCAGCTGGGTGTTCTGACCCATACAGCCTACTGTAAAACTCCTTAAATGCCTTATTCACCCCTGCTGAGTCTCCAACCAGGTTCCCGTCCCCGTCCTTTACTTTCCCTATCTCCCTGGCTGCCTCCCTCTTGCTCAGACGAGGAGGAGTGTAACAGACATCTACAGACGTTGAAAGATGCCCTCGTACGAACGGGATATGGCGCTCGACTCATCGATCGACAGTTCCACCGCGCCACAGCAAAAAACCGCACCGACCTCCTCAGAAGACAAACATGGGACACAACCGACAGAATACCCTTCGTCGTCCAGTACTTTCCCGGAGTGGAGAAACTACGACATTTTCTTCACAGCCTTCACACATCATCGAGGAAGATGAACATCTTGCCAAGGTCATCCCCACACCCCCACTACTTGCCTTCAAACAACCGCGCAACCTCAAACAAACCATTATTTGCAGCAAACTACCCAGCCTTCAGAACAGCACGGTAGCATAGTGGTTAGCATAATTGCTTCACAGCTCCAGGGTCCCAGGTTCGATTCCCGGCTTGGGTCACTGTCTGTGCGGAGTCTGCACGTTCTCCCCGTGTGTGCGTGGGTTTCCTCCGGGTGCTCCGGTTTCCTCCCACAGTCCAAAGATGTGCAGGTTAGGTGGATTGGCCATGCTACAATTGCTCTTAGTGTCCAAAAATTGCCCTTAGTGTTGGGTGGGGTTACTGGGATATGGGGATAGGGTGGGGGTGTGGGCTTGGGTAGGGTGCTCTTTCCAAGAGCCAGTGCAGACTCGATGGGCTGAATGGCCTCCTTCTGCACTGTAAATTCTATGAAAAAAAAAATTCTATGAAACAGTGACCACGACACCACACAAACCTGCCATGGCAATCTCTGCAAGACGTGCCAGATAATCGACATGGATACCACCATTACACGTGAGAACACCACCCATCAGGTACGCGGTACATACTCGTGCGACTCGACCAACGTTGTCTACCTCATACGCTGCAGGAAAGGATGTCCCGAAGCGTGGTACATTGGCGAGACCATGCAGACGCTGCGACAACGAATGAACGGACATCGCGTGACAATCACCAGGCAGGAATGTTCCCTTCCAGTCGGGGAACACTTCAGTATCAAGGGCATTCAGCCTCTGATCTCCGGGTAAGCGTTCTCCAAGGCGGCCTTCAGATCGCACGACACGCGGAATCGCCGAGCAGAAGCTTATCGCCAAGTTCCGCACACATGAGTGCGGCCTCAACCGGGACCTGGGATTCATGTCGCATTACATTCATCCCCCACCATCTGGCCTGCGAAATCCGACCAACTGTCCTGGCTTGACACAATTCACACCTCTTTAACCTGGGGTTACCCCATCTCTGGATCTGTAAAGATTTAATCACCTGCTCATGCTCTTATTCCAAGCATTGTCTGGCATCTTTGAATCTGTCTAGTTTCTGGAACATACCTCTTCATTCACCTGAGGAAGGAGCAGCGCTCCGAAAGCTAGTGGTACCGAAACAAACCTGTTGGACTTTAACCTGGTGTTGTAAGACTTCGTACTGTGCTCACCCCAGTCCAACGCCGGCATCTCCACATCATCCCTCTTTCATGTTTACAGGGCCTTAAAATTCCATGTGAATCAAATCAAATCCATTTGTTAAGCATCTCGGCAGTAGTTTGTTTTGTTCTGTTCCATAAGAGAACTTTGTAGATGAGGTTGAAAAAACTGGATAACAAAACACCTGTTAAAAATTGTGTACAATATCTGAGAACTGCAGGCTGCTGCACTTATGCTTTTAGGCACATCCTGGGCCAATGTCAACTTGACACTGCACCAGATTTAAAAAAAAGAGAAAGATTTACATTTCTAAAGGGTCTTTACAACCTCTGGATGTCCAAAAGCGCCTGATAGTCAATGAAGTGCTTCTGAAGCAAAAACAGAAAATACTGGTCAATCGTTGCAAAGCTTTGACAAAGTCATCCAGACTTGAAACATTAGCTCCCTTCTCTCTCCACCGACGCTGTCAGACCTGCTGTGATTTTCCAATATTTTCTGCTTTTGTTTCAGATTCCAGCATCCGCAGTGATTTGCTTTTATTTAAGTACTTCTGAAGAGTTTTCACTGTTGTAATCCATAAAATCCTTACAGTGCAGAAGGAGACCATTCGGCCCATCGACTGTGCACCAACCCTCTGAAAGAGCACCCTGCGTAGGCTCAATCCCCCGCTCTATATCTGTAACCCCACCTAACCTTTTGGACACACAAGGGTCAATTTAACGTGGCCAATCCACCTAATCTGCACATTCTTTAGGCTAGGGGAGGAAACCGAAGCACCCGGAGGAATCCCACGCAGACACTGGGAGAACGTGTAAACTCTACAGACTGTTACCAAAGGTCTGAATCGAACCCGGATTCCTGATGCTGTGAGGCAGCAGCGTTAATCGTTGTGCCGCCGTGCAGGAAATGCAGCAGCCTATTTGCACACAGCAAGCTCCTTCTAATAGCAATCTGATAATGGCCAGATAATCTGCTTTTGTGATGTTGGCTGAGTGGTAAATATTAGTTAGGCACCGGCGATAGTTCCCTGTTCTTATTTGAAATAGTGCCGTGGATCTTTAAGTCCACTTGAAAGGGCAGCCAGGATCATGGGTTCACGTCATATCTGAAAGATGTCATTGCCAGTAGTAGAGTGATCCCTCAGTGCAGCACTGGATTACCAGCTGAGATTTTGTTTGTGCTGAAGTCTCTAAAACGGGACTTGAAACCCAAAACCGTCTGAATTTGAGGCATGAGAGCGACCAACCTCTTTGCGACTGATGCATAGCAATTTAAATTCTTTCTAAAAATTGCAACTGCCTTGGTTTGATGCCTCAAGTCAACAGCACCTTTAACTTCTTTCCGAGGAGTTACGTTTGTTTAAATTTTCTGGTCCCACTTTAGATTAACTTCTATCAGAATCTGCAATGGATTCGCACTTTATCTTTCTTTTCATCTGTGATGTTCACTGGCTTAGTGAGTTGATAAATCAAATTTCAATTGCATTATCTGAAATTTTAGAATCTTTTGCTCGTGTTTTGGGGATTGAGTTCTGTAATTACATCCTTTGTTTCATGAAATCAATAGTTTTGATATGTTTGGGGGATTGAGTATCTCTGTTTGATTACTACAATTTCTGGAATATCCTTTTGGACTCTCAAATTAGATACAGAACAAACGATTGAGCCATCATTTATTATAAATATTTTACTCCTCAATTGGTTCTCATTGCCGTGCTGTGGTGATATGAATGCAGATTATTTATTTGTATGTGGCATGAAACATGCCAAAGATAAAAATCCTGGTTAATGAACGTTGCAAATGTTTGAAAAAATACTGATATTAAATGGTGAGCAATCTTAGGACTTGAAGTTGATCTTGAATTCTGCATTGTGGAATTTCCCACCATGCGTTGAGTAATGAAACATTCCATTTTTGCTCCTTTATTTTTCTTGTGATAGGATACTTTAGACAGTGTCGGCTAAAATTTGATGCCATTCAGCACAGGATTCTTTTATCCAGCGGGTTGGATTGTCCACAGTGGCCACCTAATAAGTTGCGAAAGCTATTGATGTCAGTTTGTTGGATATATTCCAGAGGAGCTGGATGTGGCCCTTGTGGCTAAAGGGATCAAGGGGTATGGAGAGAAAGCAGGAGTGGGATACTGAATTTGCATGATCAGCCATGATCATATTGAATGGTGGTGCAGGCTCGAAGGGCCGAATGGCCTACTCCCACGCCTGTTTTCTATGAAAGAAATCTGTTGTGGAGCAAGCCAATTTTATATCAGCTGGAAATGAATTCATTGTGGCTGACTTGAATTTTCTTGTGGTTCTGAACATCTGAAAGAACTTTAAGTCTGCTAAAGATGGATTCTTGTGACGGAAAGCCTTTAACCAGAACGAGATTATATAATCCACAAGTTTATCATTAGAAGCTGACTTCCAGTCTGTTCAAATACCTTTTTTTTTGAAAGTTCATATCAACTAGCATTAGTATGCCAAGCTTTACAGTACATCTCACAAGAGACCTGGACTTGTCTTTTCATGGCAAGTAAAGAGCTTTTAGTGCTATTTCCTGTTCTGAGTGCATTGGTGTTGGCAATTTGCTTTCACATTTTTTCCCCCTCCTCAAACTCTTGGAAGATATTGGTTTGACCTTGGTACATGTGCAAAATTTACTTCCAGAATAATACTTTATCACCGTGGAGAGTTTGAGGGGAAAAAGTGAAGTTTTTAAAGGTGTTCCTGTCAGTACAAAATGATTTGTCTCTTCCTGTGAACCTTTAACTGGATAATAGCATACAGCTGGCTAGTTGGAATCGGGAAGCTCCTGTATGTCCATCAGTTTTGTAAAATTGTTCAACTTCCTTAGTTATGTGAAGTGGCTGATATAGTACTGCTGTTGATCGTAATATCTAAAACCAGCATAATTGGACTTGGTTAGCACAAGCTATTTTTCTCCATTCCTCTCATAGAGTAACTGTATTTCCTCACTACACAACTTATTTTCATTCAAACTTCCTTTGAAGTTTGTAGCTTATAATTCCACAGGGAATCTTGTGACCTTGGATAAAGTTGACACCATAACTGAGGGTGTACTATTAAGTGCACACTGCCCTTGAGCAAAGGAACTACTAACCAGTCATTTTTTTAATGTCAGGGCCTTCAATTATTTTCCGAACTTGATTAAATTTTGCCTGAGCAACACTAGTATTTATGTCCGGTGCAACAACTGTACATTATGATGGATATTTTTTTATTGATAAATTGCATTTTATGGGAATGGATTTTGCTGGGGTGATTTTTTTTTTTGGAAGAAAAGTTGACAACATTGTTTGAAAGGTAATTGTTCCATATAATTCTCGTGCAGGCAGAATAATTGCACATTAAAATTTCAGTGTTTGTCAATAAAATTCATGTGTAATTTATTTACTCAATGTTTACCTTTTTTCAGCTTTGGAGGGACATGTTCAAGAGCATCTTTTCTGATCTTTGCTTGCAATTACCCACTAATAGCTAACTGGAGGTCAAAAAAGTGCAGATCTCTAGGGCTTTGCATCTGTTGCTCACCTCCACCTCCCACCGCGTTGGAGTACTAAATTTTGCTTTTAGATTTATGTTAAGTATTTTTTCACTGAACAAGAATTGACATTAGAAAAGTATTCTTACCCTCCCCCCCCCCCCCCCCCCCCCCCCCCACCACTAAGATTTCTATTTGTAATGGAGCTTTGATCCACATCACAACTATTGATATTTTGAGGGAATACTGTATTGGTATGATTTTCTGTGTTTGTGACCAGGTATTTCTGATACAACAGATTTGGTCTGTTTTGGTATGTAACAGATATATATCTAAACTTGTAATTTTGGCATGTAATTTTGGTAAAGTGTGCTGAAGATTCAAAATGTTCATACTTTTAAAACTGGCACTGTATAAAAGAAATAGCGTGCATTTAAACAGTGCCTTTTTTGGAATAATTTGTAGAGAATGAAATACATTATAGTGTGATTGTTGCTGTATCAGAAACACAGCAGCCAATTTGTGCACAGGAGGATCCTGCGAATGGCAATGAAATAAGTAGCTAGATCATTTGTATTAGGCATTGGTTGTAACTGGACACAGACAGAATGTCCATGTTCTTCTCCAAATACCGCCGTCTATTTTTAACCATACCGCTGTGGGCAAGTGGGGCCTCAGCTTGTTATCCCATCTGAAAGATGACCTGGATTAAAGCTCTGGAGTGAGACTCGAACCCACAACCTTTCAATTCAGCATGAGTGAGCCAAGACTGACAACATGATGAGTCTTCGAATCTGCCGATGCAAAGCCACAGTATGGTGCTGCAGTACTGTTATTGGGACTAGGGGGGAGTAACTAAGCGTTTCTATTAGAAATGTAGGTATAGATATTTATGAAAGTTGATAGTTAGCAATCCTAGGCGCAAGATTTTTAATCATTACATGGATTGCTCCACAAAGCTTAAATTGACGAGCATTGACCAATGTGCTCCTGGAAAGAACAGCCTGGAGGTCTCCTGCTTTGTCGAGTTATTTGATCTCCGCCAAGCCAACGGTAATGGTGCTACCCATTGACCTCTGCATTACTGTGCATGGAATCAGGAAATCAGACCGGCTTCCTGCTCCAGTTACTCATGTGGAAAGGTTTAAACGCATCCGTATTGGTGGGAGCGCAATTCGGGCTTCGCTCAGGTGCACCTATGGCAGGCCAGCCTGACTGTACTCTACATATAAGCTCGTGCACAAAGATTGACTCGCATCGATTTGGTGCCACAGGCTCTTCAGGAACTGAAGGAAGAAAATTTGGCAGGGCAAAGTAAGGAAAAAAGTATGTGTTGCACGTCTGTTTCTTCTTGTGCATTTGATTCCAGATGTGTAGCTGAAACACCCAGTGATCATATTTCTGAGAAGAAACAGGACAGATTGACTGAAATTATTCCTGCAACTTCCAAAAGACAAGTAGAATCAAGGGCTCAGCAAATAATTCTTGAAATAGATTTGTGTGTCATGGATTTCATGGACTCAAAATAGCAGGTTAAGCACATATTGCAAAGCTGTACTTAAAATGCAATTCTATGCATCTTGTTGGCAGAATAATAGATACCTACAAAGTAATGCAGTGAGTGGTTATAACTGAAAGGCACTAAAACAAATAGTGTTTGCAGTTTTGGCAGTTGTACTAAAATCTCTAGTTTTCCCCCCCAAATATATCTTCACTGTGTTGCAAGTCAACAGTGCTTGAAGTGTGACAAGAATATATGTGCAACAAAATGTCCAGAGATGCAAAATTTCCAATTGCTGTTTGGGATCCATCCAGATTCTTAAGAGACCGTTTTCAAGTGAATTTTCTTCTAACTAAAGCTAGACGTACCTTTTTTTGTTTGGAACTGCAGGCAGGATAGAGCTTTTGAAATGTTGGAGAGTAAAAAGGAGAATAGTGCTCGAGTTACTGCCTGTTCTGATTTAAAAAAAAAAAAAAAAAAAAAAAAATTAAACTTGAATGCTTATAACACCAAGACTCTTGGAGCCTGCACGCACATTTTGTAGTTGATAACCATACCTAACTGTTTTGAAGTTTGGCAGCAGAAAAACCATTTGTTATGTTTTTGGTATGAAGGAGTTACATTCATATTTCCTGTGCTATTCCCTTTGCTCTCCCTCTCTCTTGTTATTATTGTCTTGGTGTTGAATGTTCCCAGGCTCCTTTAGCCTCCTGGCTTGCAAGTTCCGGCCAAGTATGTCCCAGGTGAATGTGTGGGCAGGACATTTTTGTGGAGGATAAATGTTCACCCTCTTCCTGTGTAGGAGAGACTCTGTTGCTTTACTTTCAGCTCTTTGAACCACCTCCTGAGAAACCGGGACCAGGTGCTAACTTGTGTTATTGTAAAGGTAAAAACACTGAGCATTTGATTTGTGGCCAGGCCTGAGCTTTGTGAATTTAATTCCGTATTTCCTAATTCCCAACTTTATACTTAAAACATGCAAAATAATAATTACTCCACTCCTTAACCAGTGTTTACAAGTTCTCGAAATGAAATGAGATTTAGCAGGATTTTAACTGAAACTTGCACGAGAGGGATTTTTGGGGTGGATAAACTTTCAGCCGTTTCTAAGCATATTGCCATAGAAACACAGCAAGAAAAAACATTTCAGAAATTCAGTACCTTCAATTACTGTGTACTGTACTGCCAAATTACAGCACTTCAAGCCAGTATAACCCAGGCTTCTCCACCCTCCTAAACAATAGATCTGGCAACTGAGATTAGACTATCACATGATTGCTCATTGCTGTATCTTGCAATTTATTATACATGTTTTCTTGTTCCCTTGTCTCGAGGTGCAATTGCTGATTTGATAAAGCCTGAACTCGGCAGGGGTAGTGAGGCCCCATGTTCACTGGGGTATGTTGCTGAGCAGTGCTGTGTTATCCCATTTCAAGTTCTTAGTTAAAATCTAAACTATGCACTGGACAGAAAAACAGGGAAACCATCTGTCCTATATTTTATAAGATAGTCCTGTAATTTTTGGATTTGCTCTATGTCCCGTTCATTGGCCTCCCTGGGTGCCATTTATCCCATATTCCTCTTTGCAGCGACTAGGAGACTGCTGAGAGTTCCCCATTGTTACTGCCCTAACCTTTGATGTTGCACATACGCATGTGCTGCTGTGCATGTGCTGCCCCCTCAGCCGTGAGTCCTACAGAACAGGAGGGCTGGCAAACCTTTGCTCCAAGTTTCAAGAACGGTTTTGCCATGGGGGCAGGAAGACTTCAGGAGCGTGTCAGACCTGAAGTTGGTGGGACGTGGGGGATTCGGGGAGGAGGTCTAGCATCCAGCAGGCCTGAGTCCCTGTTGAGTGGAAATTGACAGGCCTGAGGTGGGATGGCGGGGGTGATGGGTTCCAACATTCGGCAGGTCCGCTGATGGCTGGGAGGTGGGGGGGGGGGGGGGCGATGATGGTGGGGGTAGGTCTGCAAGCATGGCTGAGGGGGTGAAAAGGACTGCTGATTGTGTGGGGGGGCGAATATTTGGGAAGAGGGAAAGCTGACTTAGTGAGGAAGGAGGAATGGGGAGGGGCTTCGGAGTAAGTCTCCAGGGAGGCGGGTTGGGTAGAGGTGCGTGGGTGTGTTTGGGAGCGTGAAGAAATGTGAACTTTCCCTGTATTTGGAAGAGACCGTGGGCCTAATTCTAGCGCATGCGCAGACTGCGGCGGAGTCTCAGGCCACGCATGCTCTGTTTTTGGCAGATGCAGGGATCGGGTAGTGCACCTTAGCTGCTTGTAAACAATGATCATAGGGCCCAGTTGTGAGCTGTAACAAATGGAATCCTGGATGAGTGAGAAAGAGACTCGAGAGAGAGAATGCAGAGCATAAGCTCTCACAGGACTGGGTGTGTTGGGAGGCTGAGGAGGAGGTTTGTTAATAAAAGCGCTGCCATGGCAGATTCCAGATAGCGAAAGCTCGGGAGAAGCCTTGGAGAGCTGAAAAGGCAGTGAAAGGTTGGTGACACTACTATGGACCACTGGGGCAAAGTTAACCCTTTGGAGTTGTGATGTTCTGCTCAGCGTGGCTGAAGAGCTGGACTTGTGCCGTGAGTCGGTGCTGGAGTGTAACCTTGGAAAGTCAGTGGAACGCTGTCTCAGAAGAGATTAAGGTATCAGGAGAGATGGACATTGAGGCAATATGAGCCATAGCGACTTTTGGAGGGAATTCAGAGGCTAGGTTTGGATTTAGGTTTATTGTCAAGTGTACCGAGGTACAGTGAAAAATATTGTTCGATGTACAGTCCAGACCGATCACATGAAAAACATAGGACATACAATAAATACATGATGTAAATACATAGACATCGGGTGAAGCACACGGAGTGTAGAACTACTGACTAGAGAAGATGCGTGGAGTGATCAGTTCAGTCCATATGAGGGTCATTCAGGGGACTGGTAACAGCAGAGAAGAAGCTGTTTTGGAATCTGTTAGTGAGTGTTCTCAGACTTTTGTATCTCCAGCCCGATGGAAGAGGTTGGAAGAGAGAATAACCCGGATGGGAGGGGTCTTTAATTATGCTGCCTGCTTTCCTCGGGCAGCGTGAGATGTAGACCGAGTCAATGGATGGGAGGCGGTTTCACGTGATGGACTGGGCTGTGTTCACGACTCTAGTTTACGGTCTTGGACCGAGCAGTTGCCATACCAGGCTGTGATGCAGCCAGATAGGATACTTCTATGGTGCATCTGTAAAAATTGGTAAGAGTCAATGTGGATTGACCGAATTTCCTTTGTTTCCTGAGAAAGTATAAGCGCTGTTGTGCTTTCTTAGTTGTAGTGTCAACATGGATGGACCAGGACAGATTATTGGTGATGTGCACACCTAGGAATTTGAAGCTGTCCAGCATCTCCACCTCAGCCCCGTTTATGCAGATAGGGGTGTGTACTATACTTCGCTTCCTGAAGTCAATGACCAGCTCCTTAGTTTCGCTGACGTTGAGGGAGAGATTGTTGTCGTTACACCACGCCACTAGGTCCTCTATCTCGAGATCTTCGAAGTGAGGACTGGGAATCCCTTGCAAGGGAGTTTTAACAAGATTGTATATCTCACAGTGGACACTATCCTCAGAGTGGGTTGCTGAGATATCCTTGGGATTTGTATTGGTCACATCTACCATTTATCATGCGGTGTAGTTTGTTTGACCACAGTCTGTCTGTTAATTCACATGTACCTTATGTTGATTCTGAATGTTAGAGAATAGGATAGATATTGCAAATTGTTACTTGTCTGAACTTGCATAGTAGAGTTTATTTTGTCTGTGTAAAAGCCCAGGGAAGCTCCTGGCTTTATTCTCTTAGTACCTGGGATTTCAAACTTTGTCTACTTTCAGCAAAGGTTTACTGGCCCATAACTGGATTGTAACTAAGTTAAGAACGCTGCTGATGTTGCCTCCGAGAGTGCATAAAAAACCCCCGAAAGATAACTTGGAACACTGGTTCTTAGTGATGTATTTGTGTTTGGAATAATGTGAGGAACAATGTACAATCCAGTGAGGACTCAGTCCAGTCATTGTGTAAACAATAAATAAAGAATATTTATTAAAGTAAAAGAGGAAAAAAAGCACGACAGAAGACTGATTTACACTATGATACTTAAGTATATGAATAACTAAACCGTGTTGTCTGAATTGTCTTCTTGTTTCCAAAATATACCTACGTTCCCTGAACTCGGAGACACCCCGTTTCCCAAGCAGCATCCAATTTTAGTCACTCTAATCGTCAAATCCAGTTAATAGTTGCACACAATAGTGCTGAGGAGGCCGTCTTGGAAAATGTCTCTTCCTCGTTTAGCAAAGGTACAAAACTGCATCTTTTAGAGGAGAATATCTGCAATCTGCCATGGCACTAAATGTTAGCTGGAGCAGACCTCTGTGACTTGGATGTAGATGGAACTGGCCTCTCTGGCTGTTCGATGGAGAATTTGCCTCCTTCCCCAATGAGGGTGCTGGCAGTTATATTATTCAGTCTCTTTGATATTCCCCTTGTGGATTCTGCTGTCTACCCCTCTCATTCTTTGCCTTTAGAACGTAGCATTTTGTATAGCCCTACTAATCTCTTGTAAACAATGTTTCTGATCTAGCCATTCACACCTCAATGTCTCTAGACTCCTGCCAGTCTTGTTCCTTTTTTGCTATTTTATTTTCATCTCAAATTCACTATTAATCTTGTGAACTTCTACGATCCTGACAACAGGGAACAGCATAGAACATCTGGGGCGTGCGCGGCGTGGAGCTTCAAGTGGTGCACAATGTCAACCGGGTTGAGGAGGCAGTTTAAATGATGTCTTTTACAAGTGGAATGTTGTGAGGGCATGGTTTTATTTGGGTATGGGCCTCCCTGACCCTACAGTGCTGTTAACCTCGAAGCCCCCCACACCGGCACTGTCAAAATTCTTTTCTCCGAGTTGGTCACCCTGGGTAAAAAAACAAATTCTGTATAGCAGTAATTTTTGTTGTTTCTGACTTGTAAGGTGGGGAGGCAGTGGTTACGCTCTTACCAAAGAATTTAAACTAGCAGCAGCCAAGAAAACCTGAGAACTTCAAGCTATGATCCCATCCGCTATGTTTGGTTAACAACTTGTCAAAAAGTAACTCCATAATAGTGCCACTTCTCATTTTAACATAATTAAATTTGAACAAATCAAAAACTAAATTTGATGATCAACGGCAAAATATTGAAAATGAATTGGGGTGCTGTATCTTGTTCCCAGAAGTTTTAAATAATCACACATTTAATCTCTAGTGTCTATCTTAACAGGTCTCAATGTGGCTGGTGAACTGATGCATTGTTGCTGGGCATTGACTGCAGTGCAAGCAGTGGCATTCTGGCTGTATATTTACATTACAATTTATTCCTAGTTTTTTGGGCATAACAAAGCAATATGCTATTCCATTCCATGTATGCTCCGTCTGATGGCAGGTACTTGGCTTATAGAACCATAGAGTATTACAGTGCAGACGGTCCATTGAGTCTGCACCAACCCTCTGATGAGCACCCTATCTAGCCCCCCCATCCCGTAACCCCACCTAACCTACATATCCCTAGACAATTGAGGGACAATTTTATCATGGCCAAACCACTTAACATGCACACCGTTGGACTGTGGGAGGAAACCGGAGGAAACCCACAAGATACAGGGAGAATGTGCAAACTCCACGCAGACAGTCAGTCACCCATTGCCGGAATTGAACCCGGGTCCCTGGCGCTGCGCTGTGAGGCAGCAGTGCTAAGCTTTCTTTTTGTATCTATTGCACAATAATTGTTGTGGTTTAATTCTTCAATGTTATAAGGATGTCTCTCAAGGATTCCTTTAGTACTCCTTGGAGGCCAAAAGCATTCCATGGTTGGAAATGTTTTTGGAAAGTTTGTCCTTGAAGAACAACCCCTGCTTCTACAATTCCCATGTAACTGACGTCCCTCATCCCTGGAACCTCTCTTCTGCATGCTTGCCGAAATCTTCCAAGTCCTTCCCAAAATGTAGAAAACAATTGAGGTTGAGCCAGTGCGATTTGAAGTTTCATCAGAACTTCCTTGCTTTTATACTCTGCCCCATATTAAAAAACGCAGACTCTGTAGCCTGTATGCCTCAACCTTTCTCAATCTGCCCTGTTGCCTTCAATGATTAGTGCACATATACTCCTCAATTTCTTGTTCCTGCACTTTTTTTCAAATTGTACCATTCAAATTTAGATTGCCCCTCTGCATTCTTATTACCAAAATGTATTACTTTGTGCTTCTCTGCTTTAAATTTCATCTGCCAGAGGTTGGCCTATTCCACCAGCTTGGCTATGTCCTCCTGAAATCTATCATTGTGCTCCTCTCAGTTTTAGAAATATTGAATATTTGACCAGTGATGATCACTGGGGAATCTGACTTTATACCTTCAACCGGTTATCCGCTTTTGTCTGATCACGCTCCTATGAAATGAGACTGTGTTTTGCTATGTTAAAACTGCTGTGTGAATGCTGACATTGTGGGAGATCCAATGTGAGAGTCTAGTTCTTAACAATGTACCTGATCAATAGGTTGTCCCAAAGCACTTTTCAACCAGAGGAAGTAATTTTAAAGCCTAGTCACAGTATTGTGAAAAAGCAGCAGGCAATTTGAACACAGCAAGGTCCCAGAAGCAGCATTGTGATCTATTTTTAGTGGTACAGTATTGGTTGAGGGATAAATATTGGCCATAGAAATAGTGGGATCTTTTATTTCTACATGGGAGGGCAGACACATCCAGAAGATATTCTGTCATTTATTGTGTTCTACCAAAAGATTGTCATGTTGGGAATGAACTCTGCTAAATCCCACCACCCATTGATCTGAGCCAAAGTGGACATAGAGTGAGGCTAGTGTTTGTCAGGTGTTGAAATGTCTAGAAGGCGTGGATAAACAGCTCCCGGCTTTCTTCCACAGTTAGCGGAAGCAATTTGGCGGGCAGGGAACTTGTGTTTATCTGATTTTGGGATCCAATTTGATGAGAAACGTGCAGGTATTCAGGAACTCTGGAACATGAGCTAAAAGTAGCTCATATACACTGGGTAATAGGTCATGGTGGTGAGCTCATGGCAGAATGAAACCTGCAGTTCAGTATAACTTTACCTATAAATTAAGAGAAATAATATGAAGTTTAAATAATTGGGCTGGCATTTAAAATATCCATCGTCGTCTCTGTTGAAGTCAGAGCTGCTGTTTGTTGGGGTTCAACTTTAATTCCAAGGTGTTCGTTGCTTTCTTCAATCTAGGCCTGCTTAGAATTTTGTCGCTCTTCATTCTGTCCTTGCCTTTTCTCTCATAACCTTTGGTGTGTTTTTTAGCCATTCAAGCTGTGTCGTTGCAACAGTAAAAGTGGCACTAGAAATGAAACATGGGCATGCTCTGAGCTGCTGGCAGGAATGAGGCCTACTTAAGGGGTCGTTCTTGTGGTTTCTGATAGTGTTGCAGAATCTAATCCTGGTCATGCCATAACAATGTCATGTCCCTCATGTTGCAGTTTATAGCTGACTGCTTTTGCAAATCCGTGGGTCAACAGACTGTATGAAGGTAAAAATGTTTTCTAAAACCGGCTCTGCACACTAGCGTGCAGGTTTCTCTGAAATTGAGGGCATCATTTAATGGGTTTATTCATATTTGTATGTAACATTGTGACCTGTGTGTCTGTACGATGAGGTCCTGGCTTTGAAGAGCTAGTCATTTTCAGCATGATCCTGTTATCATATTGAAGAATTCTAATTCCAGGGAGCAGAGCTTGAAATGCATGTATGCGAGTGTGCCGACCGTCAACTGCTTTATGCTTTGAATTATTGCAAGAGTCCAGGCTCAACTGTATTAAAATACCTATGGCTAGAATTAGGAGCTGAGTTTTAAAAACTTTGGAGACAGTTGTAAAAATGTGGAGAAGGAAGTTTGGGGCAAGGCATTTTTTACTTGTTGGTCAGCCTCTTGACTTTTCTTTTCTGCAGGTTTGCCCCCACTGCTCGGTGAAGCTTCTCTTCCAGCCATATGAAATTTAAGTACAGATGGGGAAAATATTCCGATGTGTGTGGTGAAGAGATCTTTCAAGTTATGCATAGGCAACATTTTTCTTTATGAATAAAAATTAGCATTTTGTATTGCTGAAGTGTATGCTCAATGATACCAAACTGGGAATAATTGTTACTAAAGTAAGATCAAAACTCAGCAGGCGATTAAAGGTTGTCGCCTGTTGCCCGTTGTAAAGCCTGGGTTTGTTGGAAGATTTGCAGGATTTGCAGCCTCTGAACTGTTTTTAAAAAAAAAAAGTAATTCAGGAGAAAACAATTTACTCAAAACCTCAGGAAAGAATATCGGGGGAAAACAATCAATTTCTATTTATACATTGCAGAAACTCAAGAAAGCAAACAGGTTAGCAAAAAGGCACATTTCATGGACATAAGCTTTATTGGCCTAGTTATATTTCAAAAACACTGACAGGTGTGTGCTTTGCTGCTGCTTTCCTGCTGTGACAGTGCCTTACACTTTACATAGAAGAATGATTGCTGACGTCAACGTCAACTACCTCCAAGATAACACCGCCCCCCCTCGCCAAAACATCATATGCCTCCCCGAACCCACTCCAAGCTTGCTCTTTGGCACTGACAAAATGTGTCCACTGCCCTTGTAAAATAGTCGCAAATGCACAGTGCGCAACAGAATTATAAATGCTTTGTGAACACACGTGAGCACAATCTGACTTTGTGTGAAGAACAGGGAGAATGAGTTTGAAAAAAAGGGGGGGAAATCAATAATTTTTTTTAAAAAAATTATATTTTATTGAAAATTTTTGGCCAACCATAACAGTACATTGTGTATCCTTTACACAGTAATATAACAATATAGATAATAATGGCCAGTTTTATAAACAAGAAATAAATAATATATAAACAAAAACAAAACTAAATGGCAACTGCCTTGTCCCAGATAAATATTCTCCAAAAATATGTTTTAACAGTCCAATATACAATTATCTATAACAACAACCTATACATATTATACTTATATATTAACATCCCTGAGAATCCCTCTGGTTCCTCCCCCCCCCCCCCCCGGGCTGCTGCTGCTGTCTTCTTCTTTTCCATTCCCTCTATATCTTTCTGTGAGGTATTCGACGAACGGTTGCCACCGTCTGGTGAACCCTTGAGCCGATCCCCTTAGGACGAACTTAATCCGTTCCAGCTTTATAAACCCTACCATGTCATTTATCCAGGTCTCCACACCCGGGGGCTTGGCTTCCTTCCACATCAACAGTATCCTGCGCCGGGCTACTAGGGACGCAAAGGCCAAAACATCAGCCTCTCTCGCCTCCTGCACTCCCGGCTCTTCTGCAACCCCAAATATAGCCAACCCCCAACTTGGTTCGACCTGGACCCCCACTACCTTTGAAAGCACCTTTGTCACCCCCGCCCAAAGCCCCTGTAGTGCCGGACATGACCAAAACATGTGGGTGTGATTCGCTGGGCTTTTCGAGCATCTCGCACACCTATCCTCTACTCCAAAAAACTTGCTAAGCAGTGTTCCAGTCATATGCGCCCTGTGTAACACCTTAAATTGAATCAGGCTTAGCCTGGCACACGAGGACGATGAGTTTACCCTACGTAGGGCATCAGCCCACAGCCCCTCCTCAATCTCCTCCCCCGGGGGAAATCAATAGTGACCATAATTGTGAACCTGAAAATCAATCCTGGTATTTTTGGTGGGTTGAGGGGGAAAATTAACTTCTGAAATAATCTTTGAAGGAAACTGAGATCATTATAGCAAATTGTGCAGTGGTTCTGCCAGTGTTTTATAGTTGGGAGTGGTCATACTTAGTAGAGTTAGACTAAATAAAACCCACTGCATCTATTAAATTTGCAGTGACTATATTTCTAAGTGGCAGCCAAATAGCTGCCTTTGTATTTTGAATTTTTTTTCTGAAATGATTCTATTCCCATTTGTAATTATAAACACGGCTGGCAGACTTTACAATTAAGCCTTTCTCTTCACTTGTTTCATTTTTAAAAAAGCCAAATTACCCCCATTAGTGTCAAAATTCTGTACCATTATCTTACTGGAGAAGTATTTGGCAAATGAGCAGTTTGGCTAAGTTCCCCATCACCTGGATTCTTTTTTATTGGTATTAGCACAACATTCAAAGAGAAAATCTTTCCTTGCTCTATAACCCCAGCATGCAAGGAGAAATTAAAAACAGGCATAACTGGCTGAGCAGCAGTTTGTCACTAGATCTGGGACCAAACGGGACAGATTGAGAAGATTTGGGAATCTATTCCTGTTGTGCTGAGTTAGCTGATCAGCGTTAATGCGGTGGTCTCACTGTGCCTTGAGCTGGAGAAAGGAAAAATAAAAAGAATCCCTCTTGTAACCTCTTCTGGTTCCTCTGGTGCAAAGTGCAAGCATGTGTACATTGGCTGCAGTTGGAATTCCCCACATGGGTGAAAACCCACTGGCATATTATGTGCTCAGATATGAAGCGTGGCTCCTTGGATGAAGTGCTGGAAGGCTTGCTCATTCTGCTTGTTGGGCCATACCCGACCAAGCGTTGCGCCTGTACCTCCAGGACAGTGGGAGAAAGAGTTGAAGCAAAAACAAATGGATGAGAATTAAAGACCAGAACTGAATCATAAAAGAGAATACTTAAATATTTTTAGACAAGCTAAATACCTATTTTTAAATTTTCAGTGTTATTCTAAATATTTTTTTTTAAAACCTTGATGTATGTCCCACAATGAAAGAGTCACTTAATCAAAATTGGCAATTCAGTTTGTCGAAGTGAGATTTTAGATTCTGATGGATCAGTTTATATTTCTTTAGTTTCTCAGCATAACTGGCAAGAAAACGTTTTCTGTTAGAAAGTTAGATGTTATTAAATAACATTCTAGCTCGAGTCCCCCTCGCCTCCTGCAATAAAGCCTTGACTCCTGCTGGTCTCCTGACCCAAAGCGAAGTTACAGGCACTCCTATCGGTAATAAATTCTACCATGTACTGAATACTGCGATACTACATGAAGTACTGGGTCCAGTATCTAGTGTCTGCAGGAAAAGAAAAAGTGCTTTTGTTTTGGGAAAAAGATTTGAAAGTGTTTAAAGAAACATCCAAGTATAATAAGTCAAAATGAGAAGCTGAATATATTAGGAAACTTAATAAATGTAGGAGGGTTGATCAGTAAGTTCGCGGATGATGTGGAAATTGGTGGGGTGGTAAATAGTGAGGACAATAGCCTCAGATTATAGGAGGATATAGAAGACACTCTGGTCAGATGGGCTGATCAGTGGCAAGTGGAATTTAATCCGGGTAAGTGTGGGGTGATGCACTCGGCAGGACAAAGAAGGCAAGGGAACACGTGATCGGCAGAACCAAAGTACCAAGGAACAAAGGGACCTTGGTGTGCATGTACAGCGGTCCCTCAAGTCAGTATTTTTCAAAATATTTTTCCCGAGACCAATTTTTGGCAACCCGCTGATCTTCGCGACACACTCAGCGTTCGTTTACCTTTAATGCAAAAGGGGAGCCTGCTTGGTCCTCACTTTCTCACTTGAATCAGGTTCAAAGGAGGAGAGGGCAATGTGCATATCTGATACAGACTTCAGCCAGTTCCCTTGTGCTGTCTTCATCTTTATGAAAACGGGAAATCCAACCGTGCACATGTAGGCCGTCGTGAAGGGCAATAGCAACAAAATGCATGTTTTTCTCAGCGCAGGAGATGCTACTCCAGAATGCTGATAGACTCATGAGCTTTTGGACTTTTGTTTTAATGTGGTATTACAGGTCAATGACAACAGTGTAATCTTTTAATTTGGAGTCAGCTGTAAGCTAATAACTGACTGGGGGCTAAACCTAAAGGAATTTTTCACCCACCACTTCTCTTTCAAAATCTGAAACGCCTCTCATTCCCTGCATATAACACATGGGCTTTGCATCCTTATTTGCATTGGTGCAATTGACAAAACTATACCTCAAGAAATCATCTTATAACCAGAAGCCCTGGAGCTCTGTGCAGAGCTAACACTAGCAGTGCTCTGTCCTGCCCTGGACTCTCCTGAGCAGCTCTCTCCCGCGCAGCTCTCTCCAGCAGATTCTGTTGTGAGATAGTGTTCAATGGGTAAACTGCCCAGTTGAGTCCTGACTTAAGAAAGCCATTCATCTTCACAGTCCACTTGCCTTGCTTGCAAGCAGCTGGAAAAAGGAAGCAATACTGCTCCGTAATTTGGCACCAAAAGCATGTACCTTGAGGGTGCTTGATGTCAATGTGCGTGCAGGGTGCGAGACCAGCTCTCTGCTGCTGCTTCGGGCCAGATTACTCCACACAACCTAATTTATTTCAATTTAAAAGGTGACAGCGGCCTCTATTCTCTATGTAAAAGCCGGTGGCGACTGTTGGGCTCTTCTCCCATGATCGGGATCACCGCGGGAACGGAGCAAACAACTGTTCCACAACCCTCCTGACACACTCCCACGACCCACCCGCGGTCGCAACCTGCACTTTGGAAAAACCCTGCCTTAAGGTAGCAGAGCAGGTGGATACAGTGGTTAAGAAGGCATATGGTATACTTATCTTTATTAGCCAAGGCATAGAGTTTAATTGCAGGAGGGTCTGCTGTAACTGTATAAAACATTGGTTAGGCCACAGCTAGAGCATTGTGTGCAGTTCTGGCAGCCACATTACAGGTGGAATGTGATAGCATTGAAAAGGCTGCAGAGGAGATTTACCAGGATGTTCACAGAATCATAGAATTTACAGTGCAGAAGGAGGCCATTTGGTCCATCGGGTCTGCACTGGCCCTTGGAAAGAGCATCCTACCCAGTAACCTCCCCTAACTTTTGTTTGGATATCCATTTCTGCTTTGTGCTGACTGGTACAGACATGATGGTCTGAATTTTATTATTTAAGACTGCAACTTGGCGCATAGCTTTGTACAAGTGTAGAAAATGCTCTATTCATTGAGATCATTCAGAAGAGGACCATCCTGTCAGCGTTGGGGGACTCTGTGACTGCTCAACAGTATGTCAAAACAGCAGGATGGCTATTCTTTTCAGATCAGTTTCGCTGAAAACGAGAGAGGAAGCTTAGAAGAAACGGTCAAAGGAAAGAACTGCAACAACTGTTTCTCAGGTTACCACTTCCCAAGGGAGAGACTGTAGAAATGGATTACTTTATAGACGCTGTACTTCAAATAAACAAGTTTCAACATCAGGGTGAGGAATGCAAAGGGAAACTTTGGAATTTTTTTTTTTTTTTTTTTTGAAATTTGAAAAACTTAACGATGTGTGCAAGGGGAAAAAATAGTGTATCAGGTGTGACTTTTCAGTTCTGATGAAGCATCTTGACTGAAACATTAGCCATTCTTTTTCCGGGCATACTGACTGCAGTGCTGCGGAATTGAAACATTTTGTGGAATATTCAGGGTTAGTGATCAGGACTGAGCTGGATGACTCTCCAGGGAGAAGGACCTGTGTCCTTCGGCTTTTCAATTGAAGACAACAAAATTTATCATAATTGGGGAATGTGTTGTACACGAGTGCCTCTGTGTTTTCAATAGGGAACAATGACATTAGACTCTGGGAAGACTGTCGAAAAGATACCCACATGGTCTTCGTTTAAGAATTAACTGCGGTAAGGAAAGGTTAATTTGATGTTTAAAATGCAGTCCCGAGATTGCTTTATTGGCACAGTATATTAATGTATGTTTTTGTTTGTTAATTGAGGGAGTTAAAACCATAAAAAGGTAAAATTATTTCCTGCAATGTGTTTTGTAATCTACAATTGGCCAATGTTGTGGCCATCAATGTGATGCAAAAGCAAGATATTGTGGACGCACACAATCTGAAAAAGAAGCAGGAAATTCTAACAATATTCAGGAGGTCAGGCAGCATCTGTGGAGAGAGAAAAATAGTTTGTGTCTGGTAGATGACCTTTCCTCAATTGTGAAAAAGTTTAAAATGTGAACAGGGTAAAGAGTGTGAAAAAGAACAAAAGGGAAAGTTTGTGAAAGGAATGATTAAATGACAAGAATGGGTGGTACAAGGCCAAAGGTCGTGATCAGGAAGATGTGACTAAATGAGTTATTGAATGGCAAAATGAACCAAGAGGAAAAAAAAGCGAGGAAAACCAAAACCTGCAAAAAGAAAGGAAACAGAATTGTGACCAAGGTTATAGTCTGAAATTGCCAATTTATTGTTCAGTGAGAAAGATAAGGTGCTGTTTCTTCAGCTTGCTTTGAGTTGCATTGGAGCGCTACAGGAGGCCAAGGAAGAAAGGTCAGTGTGAGAACAAGGTGGAGAATTAAAACGAGAAGCTTGGGGGACACGCGTGGGCTGAATGAAGATGTTCCACAAAGCGGACACCCAGTCTGAATTTGATCTCCCCAATGTTTTTAGAATTTTTTCCCCAAATATGAGGCAATTTAGCGTGATCAGTCCACCTACCCTGCACTTCTTTGAGTTGTGGGGGTGAGACGCAGGGAGAATGTGCAAACTCTACACAGATAGTGACCCTTGGCTGGGATCAAACCCGGGTCCTCAGTGCCGTGAGGCAGCAGTGCTAACCACTTTGCTACGTGCTGCTCTTTGATCTCCCCAATGTTAAGCAGACGGCATTGTAAGCACTGAATTCGATATACTAAATTGAAAGAATTACATGCAAGTTTCTAATTCGAGGAGGAGTGAAAGTTTCATACAGTAGCTGTAGGGAATTCAATAATTTGGGGGCCGATATCATCCTTTGTAAGCCGGATTGTTGATCCTTTGTACGATGCAGGGGCGAGGAACGACTCAAACCAGCTTGAAAGGATATTGGAAAGGGTGAGTAAATCCGGCATTCTGGTCCATGTTTAGACTAACAATATAGGGAAGAGAGTTCCAGTTTGGAGTGTGCTAAGAGCTACATTAGTCAACACGGTCTTGGGTCCTTTACCTGAGGAATATACAAATGAGATAACTGAACAGTGATGTGGGAAAGAGGTTAATTTCATGAGACACCACTGGCAGCATTATTGGGGCAGGAAGGAGCTGTATAGTTAGGTCAGGGTCCACCTGAACCAGTCTAGGGCCAGAGTCCTAGTACAAAGGATAAATGGGGTGGCCGCAATTACTTTAACTGAGTAAGTGGAGGGGAGGCCTCAGTTGGATTACGTAGTATAACAATAAGCAAAATACTGCAGATGCTGAAACCTGAACCTAGAACAGAGGGTGCTGGAAAAACTCAGCAGATCTGGCAGCATCTGTAAGGAGAGAAAGCAGAGTTAATGTTTTGAGTCCTTTTAACTTTGTCAGAACTGAGAGGGATAACCAAAAGGACTCAACTGCTGAGTTGCTGAGTTTCCCTCAGCATCCTCTGCTCTCAGTGGCAGACAGAGTAAAGTTAGTCAGAAATTGTACTTGAGATGCTACAGGTAAAAGATGTAAGATGATTTAGCCAGGAGAGAGAAATAATAAACATGGGCATCTAAATAACAAAAGTGAGAGGCGAGTTAGGGCTGATTAGAGATGAAAAAGAGAATCTGCAGGCGACATGGCATGGCCGAGGTACTGAGGAATGCTTTGCATGCATTTTCACAAGGAAGGAAGATGCTGTCGAAGCTCAAATGAAAAGACATAGCTGAGTTACAGGATGGGCTAAAAATTGAGATAGGAGATAGGCTGCATGTACCTGAAGTTGACATGTCACCAAGACCAGGTGGGCTGCAGCCAAGGATACTGAGGGAAGTAAGGGTGGCAATTTTAGAAGTACTGGCCATAATCTTCCAAGCTTCCTCGGAAGTTCTGCATAATGGGCTTGTCAGCACAATTGAAGCCCAGGGAATAAAAGGGACAGTGGCAGTATGGGTATGAAGCAGGCTGAATAACAGTTATCTTTCGGAAGGAGGAAGGTATGCAATGAGATTCCATGGAGGTCAGCACCAGGATCACTGCTTTTCTTGGTATATATCATAACTTAGTCTTGGAATTTCAAAATTTTGCATATGACAAAACTTGGGAGTATTGTGAACTGTGTGAAGGAGAGTGATAGACTTAAGAGGATAGATGGTCTGGTGGAATGGATAGACCAATGACAGATGAAATATCAATGCAGGAAATCAAAAGTTGGTATATTTTGGTAAGAACAAGATGACGCCATATAAAATAAAGGAAGCAATTCTAATGGGGTGCAGGAATAGACACACTTGGTGGTATATGCGCATAAATCATTGAAGGTGGCAGGGCAGATTGAGTGTGTGCTTAAAAAGGCAAACTGGATCCTGAACCTTTTTAAGTAGACATGATGTGGAGATGCCGGCGTTGGACTGGGGTGAGCACAGTACGAAGTCTTACAACACCAGGTTAAAGTCCAACAGGTTTGTTTCGATGTCACTAGCTTTCGGAGCGCTGCTCCTTCCTCAGGTGAATGAAGAGATATGTTCCAGAATCATATATATAGACAAATTCAAAGATGCCAAACAATGCTTGGAATGCGACCATTAGCAGGTGATTAAATCTTTACAGATCAATTTAACCTGGTGTTGTAAGACTTCGTACTTTTAAGTAGAAGCATTGAATGCAAACGAGGAAGTGACGATGAACCTTTCTAAAACATTGGTTCGGCCTCAACTGGAGTGTCGTGTCCTCTTCTGGGCACTACACTTTGGGAAAGACATGAAGGCTTTAGAGCGAATTAGGGAAGGATTTATAAGAATAGTTGCAGGGATGAGAGACTTTGGTTAGCTACATGGATGGACTGGAGAAGTTGGGGTTATTTCCTTAAGGAAGAGAAGGTCATGAGGAGATTTGATAGAGGAGTTCAAAATCATGAGGGGTCTGTGCAGCACAGATAGAGGGAATTGTTCCCATTGGCAGGTGGGTTGAGAAACCTGAGTATGTGGTGGAGGCAGATTCAGTTGTAGTTTTCAACAGGGAAATAATAAGCACCCAAAGGGGAATGATTTACAGGGCTATGAGGAAAGGGGGAAGTGGGATCAGATGAGTTGCCCTTGCAGAGAGCCATACCAGTCATGACTGACTGAGTGGATTCTTTCTGTGCTGCATTTGATTGAGTAAAACACAAGAGCCGAAGGGTAGGTTAATGTGCTTTTGTCCAAATAAGTGCTCTTTATACAAATGTACAGAGTATAAAGAACAAACTCCGTGAACTGTAAGCACAAATTTAAGTTGTGAGGATTTGTCATTATTGAGAGTTAGTTGCAAGACGGTCAGGACAGGGAACTAAATTCACCAGATTATCTTCATGAAGGGTGGAGAGGAATAGCCTTGGTGGTTATGGATAAAATCTAGTGAAGTAATTGGACGATGGAGACTTTATGGGTACATAACATCAGAATGTAAGAAATAGGAACAGGGTTAGGCCATGGAGATCTGCTCTGCCACTAAATAAAATAACAGCTGATTTGATTATTGTCTTAACTCCACTTTCTCACCTGTCCCCACAACTCCACTTTCTCACCTGTCCCCCACAAGCCTCGACTCCCTTGTCGGTCAAATATTTCTGCATGCCCAAACCGTAGTGAATTTCTTGTGTGTCTGGGCAAGTTTACTGTAATATTGTCCTCGAATCAGCAAGGTGGCACGACATATTAGGTTTGATAGTGAATTAGATTTATTTCACAGTCTTATGATGCATTTATCTAATAGTGATCATGTTATGATTGAGTTCAATGTAGTGTTTGGGAGGCAGCAATGCAAAACAGCTACTTAGATTTAGGCAAGGCTGTCTTTGAATAGGTAAGCCAGAAGCTGGGTAAGTCTGTGACTGGGTTAATGTCAGAAGATCAAGTGGGAGATTTTCAGAGTCAGTTTATAGCCTAAGGGGGCAAACGTTATACTTGCCAAAAAGACAGGCATGGATGACTTAAAGGCACTTGAAATTGAAAGAAAAAGCATACAAAGTGCAAAGACAGTACAGATTCTGAGGGTGGAAAAGATGCAAAGATCCGGAAAGGCTGGCCAAACTGTCAGCTACAAAAAGGAGGGTATGGAAAGAAGAATGCAAGACATCAAAATTGGCTCAACTTTTATCTGAGACAAATGAGAGTTGTCAGGAGCAATATGTACTCTTTGATATAGGTAAGATTGTTAATGAAAATGGAAGCCTATGTTCGATTCCAGCCTTGGGTGACCGTGTGGGGTTTGCACGTTCTACCCGTGTCTGTAGGTTTCCTCCACGTGCTCCCATTTCCTCCCATAGTCCAAAGATATGCAGGTTATGTGGATTAGCCATGCTAAATTTCCCTTCCAAGTCCAGAGATGTGCAGGTTAACTGGGGTTACGGTGACCGAGCGGAGGATTGGACCTAGCTAGGGCATTCTTTCGGAGGGTTGGTGCAGACTTGATGGGCCAAATGGCCTCCTACTGTACTGTAGGGTTTCTATGGAAATGGCAGACAAACAGAATGATTACTTAACTTCCGTGTTTACAGCAGAGGAAGAGGTCAGCCTGTAGGAAATTCCAAGGCAACTAATATTCAATCAGGGTCATTATTATAAAATACACAACATAAAAGTAATGGAGAAAGCAAATACATTAAAGAGTGACAAATACCCAGGGCCAGATGGTTTTCATCTCCAATTTTAAAGGAAGTAGGTGAGAACATTGCAGATGCTGTAAAGATAATCTTCCAAAGTTTACAATTTGGGAAGTGTTCCTTTTTAGATTGGAACATTTCTCGTGTCACTCCACTTTTTCTAAAAAGTGTGGGAAATTGGGGAATTATGGATTAGGTTAACCTAACACCTATCCTCAACATCACTGGTGTCTATAATTAAAGATAGAGTAACTGAACACCTTGAAACTTTTCAGCTGATCAGAGAGAGCCAGTGTGGATTTGTAAATGGTAGGTCAGGCCTGACCAACCTAATTGAATTTTTGGAGATGTGACTACAATACTTGGGCCGGAGAATGTCTAGCAATCCTATTTGTATGAACGTTCAGGAGAAATTTGAAAAAGTCCCTCACGAGACTTGGCTAAAGCTGATGAAATTGACGGCAAATTATTGACTTCATCAAGGAGTTGGCAGAGAGTAGGGATAATGAGCAGGTAGGTATTTTAATTGGCACAATGTAACTAGTGGTGTCTAGGAAGGGTCTCGATTGTTCACTGTATTCGTTAACAATCAGATGATGGGCGAGAAAGCCACATATCAAAATTTGCCGATGACTTAAAGATGGGTAGCATTGAAAGCAGTACACATGGAAACTTAAAATTACAAAATATATTGATAAAGTGAATGGGCAAAACTGTGGCAAATGGATTCCAATGTCAGTAAATATGAGGTCATCCGCTCTGAACCTAAAAAGGGTTGAACAGGGGAATTTATAAATCTTAAAGCTAGAAACACTGGCAGTGCAAAGCATCTTGGGGATCCAGGGACATCATTAAAATGTCACGTACAGGTATGAAAAGGCTAATAGCATGGTGTATTTTCTCTCTATAATATGAGACGGTAGAAGACTTGCTTCAGCTATACGAAAGACCTGGTTAGATAACAGCTGGAGTATTGTCAGCAGTTCTGTGCACCACACCATGGGTAGGATATATTGGCTTTGGAGGGAATGCAGCATAGATTTTCAATTATACTTGGGACTCAAGGAGTTAAATTATAAGGAGTGATTGTGCAAACAAGGACCGTTTCCTGAAATTTAGCGGGTTAAGTTTGATTTGATTGGAGTTTTCAAGATATTAAAGGGGACTAGACCGAGAGAAGCTACTTCTAGTTGAAGAGTTAAAGACTTTGTATGCAGTCATAGTCTAAAAGTTAATTTCACTCCTGTAATAATAATCTTTATTGTCACAAGTAGGCTTATAGTAACACTGCAATGAAGTTACTGCGAAATGCCCATAGTCACCACATTCCGGCGTCTGTTCGGGTACACTGAGTGAGAATTGAGAATATCCAAGTTACCTAACAGCACATCTTTCTGGACTTGTGGGAGGAAACCGGAGCACCCGGAGGAAACACACACAGACACGAGGAGAATGTGCAGACCCCACATAGAGAGTGACCCAAGCTGGGAATCGAACCTGGGACCCTGGAGCTGTGAAGCAACTGTGCTACCGTGCTACCCTAAGGTGCAGATTTAAGAAACCCTTGTACACCCCAAGGGTATTGGAAGTTTGGAGCTCCTGCAACTTACGCAATCAGGTGTTCATTTTAAATCTGAAACTAATGCCAAAGGATATGGGGCCAAGGAGGGTATGGAGTTAGACCACAGATTAGCCATGATCTCATTGGCTGGTGGAACAGTTTCAAAGAGGCAAAATTACCTCCTCCTGTTCCTACGTGTTTATCCTCACGTCAAATTCCCCTATTCAGAGGTCTCCCCCTACCTTCCCAGAAGGGATGAAATTGACAAGCTGACTCAATATTTGGAAGCCTTCCAATGCATGAGCAAATCAGTCAGCTGATCCTTATGAAACGCCACTTTCATGGAACAATTAGGTAGCTGGGGGTCTGATGCACGTACCTGTTAACTGGCTCCTGATGTTCAGTGGCTTGCTGAACTTGAGCTTGATCTCCTGTTTATAACCAGCCAGCTGACTTGGCATTAACATGTATTTGTGAAAACGAACAGAAATCAGAGCAGGGCAACAACCAGACAACTGAACAGTTAATCAAATACATAATACAGCTCTATGCAGAAAAAAAAGTATAAATTAAAATAACATCCGAAAGAGGCAGTGAATGAGCGCGCTAAGTGATAATGCAAGCTTGGAGGCAGAGAGAATAAGGTATAAAAGAGAAAGGAATCCACTTCAAGTCATGATGGGCTGAGCACTGCCCACCAGTAGCAATAAAGGTAAGTGCACAAAATAATATGGGAGATGAGTCATTGACATTCATTTGTGATGCATATTGCTCTGTTTCAGATGACCTAACAAATAGGTGACAAAATCTCAAGGAATTTGCTTCCTGTTTTTCCCTGGATGTTTTTTGGAATTGACTTTTTCCAGCATTGGTCAGTGGTGTGTCAGTCTTGCGTCCAAGTCAAAGTGCTGTGTTCAACCCCCACTCCAGCATTTAAACTCTAACTATGCTGGCAAGCTAGCCCTGGGGAAGGGTTCAGTCGACTCATTCCTTTGCTCCTAACCTTTGGAGTTTTAAAAGAATGAGAGGTGATGTTCATAGAATCCCTGCAGTGCAGAAGGAGGCCATTTAGCCCATCGAGTCTGCGCCAACCCTTCGAAAGACCACCCTACCTCGGCCCAATCCCCGCTCTGGCCCTGCATCCCCACCCAACTATTGGACACTAAGGGGCAATTTAGCATGGCCATTCCATCTAACCTGCACATCTTTCGATTGTAGGAGGAAACCCATGTAGACACGGGAGAAAGTGTAAACTCCACAAAGCACCTTCGGTTGGAATCGCCAGGTCCCTGGCGCTGTGAGGCAGCAGTGCTAGCCACCGTGCCGCCCCAAATGTTACTGAAACATTAAGATCTTGAGGGGATTTGATAGGGTGGATACCAGGAGGTTGTGGCAAAGACCAGAACCAAGAGACGAAGTTTAAGAATCACAGGTCTACCATTTGAGACCGAGATGTGGACTATTTTCTTCTCTCTCAAAGGGTCATTAATATGTAGAATTCTCTTCCCTGGAAATTAGTAGAGATTTGCGATATTGAATTTATTCAAAGCAGAATTAGACCAATTTTTCATAGAATCATAAAGTTTACTGAACAGAGGCCACTTGGCCAATTGAGTTTGTGCCAGCTGAAAAACGAGTCCTCCAGCCTAATCCCACTTTCCAGCATTTGAGGTACATATCCAGACACCTTTTTAAAAATAAGTTCAGGGTTTCTGCCTCTACAACCTTTCAGATAGTGAGTTCCAGACCCCACATCCCCCTCCCTTAAATTTCCACTCTAATCTTTGTACCAATCTCTTTAACTATCATGGAATTTACAGTGCAGAAGGAGGCCATTCAGCCAATCGAGTCCGCACCGGCCCCTGGAAGGAACACCTCCACCCCAGCCCACACCTCCACCCCAGCCCACACTTCCACCCCATCCCCGTAACCCCACCTAACCTTTTTTTGGGCACGAAGGGCAATTTTGCATGGCCAATCCACCTAACCTGCACATCTTTGGACTGTGGGAGGAAACCGGAGCACCCGGAGCTAACCCACTCAGGCACTGGAAGAACGTGCAGACTCCACACAGACAGTGACCCAAGCTGGGAATCAAACTTGGGACCCTGGAGCTGTGAAGCAACTGTGCTAACTACTGTGCTACCGTTCTGCCCACTATGCCCCAAGCTGCTGACCTCTGCTTAAGTAAATTGGCCCTTTCCATCCCCTCTATGTCCAGGCCCTTCACAATTTTGTGCATCTCAATCAAACCTTCCCCCAGCCTCCTCTGTTCCAAAGAGAGCTATTCCAGCCTATCCAATCTATCCTTTTTGATGGACAAGGGGGGGGGCAGTGGAGTTGAAACCACACCAATGATCTTATTGAACCGCAGAGCAGGCTTGAAGAGTTGAATAGCCTAAAACTGCTGCCAAGGCCTATGACAAGTCCAATGTGCCATCTTACTTAAGAGACATTAAAACAAACCACCTCTGGTCCCCCAAATCAGAAGAACCCATTGAACTGTTAGAACAAGAGGAGCAGAGTTCTCACGGAAATCTAGCCAGCATTTTGCCATCAACCAACTCCATCCAAAACAGATTACTTGGTCATTCATTTTATTTCTGTTTGTTGATCATGTTGTTTTGCAAATTGTCTCCCCGGTTTGTCTGAAAAACAGTGACTGCACCTCAAACGTAATTCATTGGTTGTGAAGAGTTGTGGGGATATTCTGAAAATGTTAAAGGCATGATATAAATACATGTTTGCTCATTCATTTCTGTTTTGTTTCTCTCCTCTCTTACGGCCCTCTCTAGTTCTTGGGAGGTTAGTTCATCCTACAAGCCCTTAGCGAGAAGAGTGATCCTTATTGATTGTCAGCATGAGGACACTGGTAAGGAATTCCCATACTGACATTTTTTTTTCCAGCATTCCCTGCCAAAGTCTAAATTATCATCTAATGGAAACACCGATGTTCATAATTCTAACTGCCACTCTCTTATTTGGGGGACCATCTTGAGGATATTTCCAAATTATTCTTTCCTGTCACGAGGACTATTTTCATATTTCTTGTTGTCACAATTTGAACACTTTGGTCAGCCATAAATCTGGTTGCTTTAAGACTTTTTTGGTTCTACAGAATTGTGCTCCAAATTTCAGCGTGTGCTTTATTAGAGTTATTATCTAACCCAGTTTGGACGGGGTAGTGTTTTGTGGTGGTCAGAGGGAAGGAGCACGAGTGCATTTTTTTGGGGGGCAGATGGGTGTATTGCTGGACTCTGTCTGAGATGCCTCTGCAACAGTGCCATTGATTTGTGTTTTATAATTCTCACGTAAAACATTGTCTCGGAGCACAATCAGAATTGGATATCTGCCAGGTTGACCATCCTTCGACAACTGCCTCCTTTTGCCTGAGCTTGCACCTGTCCAAAATATCTTGGCTGTGATTGGGAATTCAATATGATCTCAGTTGTTGGTTTGGGCTATAGCCTGTTGGGCAATAGGATTGTAATTTGGATGTCTCATGTTGCTGGTCCACTGCATTGTCTCAGATTAGAGCACTTGAATGCACTCTGGGTGGGAGACTTGATTATTCACCACCAAGAGCGGCTGAGGAGTACAACCATTGCTCAAGCTGGAGGTTCTGAATGAATAGCTGCTAATTTGCGCATGTGCCAGGTACCCGAACATAGGAGGAAATAAGCACTTGACAGCATCCTCACCAACTTAACCTAACATGGGCACATCTGACCCCAGTAACGTTGGGAAAGGCTCTGCCGGCAAGTTCCCCACTGCTATTCAATAACACTTAGTCACTTTTTTGGGCTGTTTAGCCCACTTAGGATTTTTTTTTTTTAGCACTGGGGAGCTGAACTCCGAGATCAGGATGTCATTTTGAAAGGGTGCCCCAATCTCTACGTGAGCTAACCCCCCACCCATGGGCGATGACAACCCCCACACACACATGGGCACTACTCTATCCCCCCAAGTGATGACACCCTGCTATGGGGGCATGGCCCCCTTGAGCCCTGACCCTAGGCCGTGCCACTCTGGCATCCTTGCACTGGCACCCAGGCAGTGCTCCTGCCAGCTTGGCAGTGCCACCTGGGCACTTTGGCAGTGCCAGGGTGGCAGTGCCCAGGCACCATCTGGGAAGTGCCAAGGTGCCCACATTCCAGGGGGCCACCCTGCACTGACCCTGATCACCTGGGATGGCCCGGGAGACCCCCCCCCAGGTGCCGATCTGCCTGGTCCACGTTTGTGTGGACTGATCAGCGTCCAGCTATAGTCTCTCTGGTGTCATCAGAGAATCGAGGGAGGCCAGTGGATGGAGGGAGGCTGGTTTATCTCGGGTAAGTAGGTCTTAAGTATGTTTAACACCTCCTTCCGGGAGTGCCATTTGCCCCCCCCCCCCCCCGGGTTCGGAGGAATTCCGACTCCTCGCGGGACTTGTGTGAATCCCCCGTAGCGCGGAGGCTACCGGGAGGCCCGTGAGAGGGTTCTCCCACGATTCTCCGGCCACATTGTGCTCTCGCTCGAGCACAATTGGTCCAGAGAATCGCACCTGTTGTTTTTCATGCTACTTCTTTCCTCTCAATTACGTAACTCACACTTGCCAATGAGATTCCCATTCTGAAGTTGATTAATGTTGTCTTGTCCTTTGTTGCAGTCTTGCCGAGTGTTAACTTTTCTCTCAATTCTGCATCATTTTCAAATTGTGTTTTCGCAGAATCATAGATGCTGATGCATTGTTTTGATTTTTGGGATGAGGATATTTTAAAATAGTGATTTGTTCTGACCTGAGATGTGCTGCATGAGGTGTTACTGGAAGCAGATTCAGTAGTAACTTTCAAAAGGAAATTGGGTATGAACTTCAAATAGCAAACAAATTGCAGCGCTATGTGAAAGAACAGGAAAATGGGATAATTGGCTCTTTTAAAAAGAAACGATGGGCTGAATGACCACTTTGTGTGCTGTGAAATCCTATGATTAAGAAAATACTGTACATATTGCAGCAAGAATTACTTGTGTAGCTACACTGTAAATCATCATAAAAGATTGTGATTATAATGTGCTACACATAATGACCTGAAAAATACTTCTCTCCAGGATGAAATGAGCAAATAAAAAGGATACGTTAGTTGCTTCTCATCCAAATTGATACCGGTGAAATTATATTGAGCTATTGTATCAAGTGATTTAGGTCTGGTACAACTTGGTGTGTAACTTCGATTTCATTAGTACGTCAATCGAATAATAATTAAGAAAATACAAACAAATCTATCCAGGTTGGTAATCTTCACTAAAGGGATGTTATGGGCCAGGGTTTAGAGAACCCCAAAGGGTATCATGGAGTTCACCTGACCCACAACTTTTACTAGATTGTGGTATGGAGAGCACACGGCCCACTCTAATAGGTGTGGTACAGCAGAAATGGAAAAGTATTTTTTAAAGCAAAACAATGTTTATTCTATGAACTCAAGTTAACCTTTTTAAAACATACAGTGAACATCTTAGCAACCATTAATTCAAATACAACCCCCAAAGAATACAACACTAAGTAATCCTTTAGGCTTTCCTTTTTAACATCCATACGACTTAAAAACAAAACCTTTATCAGAAGCACATCAGGTTAAAGTCACTACTGAAAACATTTATAATTCTGAATTCACCAAATGATCAAGAGATAGGTTTTTCATGGCAGAGAGATCAACAGTACAGCTGCTCTGCCTGGCTTCAGCTCCCACACTGAAAACAAAACTAAAACATACCCTGCAGCAAACAGCCTAAAATGAAAGTAAAAGGCCGACAGACAACCCAGCTCCACCCACTCTCTGACATCACTGCAGTAGTACAACACCCATTTCTTAAAGTACTCTCACTACAGATATTTATATACACACCCATTTATAAACACCCATTTCTTAAAGGTACTCTCACATGACAGGTAGAAAAATAATCACATTCTGAATATGTTGCAGGATGTACAGTATATCTGGTAAGCCACCTAATTTATTAAATCTGACTGGATTTCTGTGAAAACTATAGGCACTGGTCCCAAGTTCTGTGTCTGCAGAATTTTGTATACAAGCGAGACTTATTTGCTGAGCAAAAGGTAGAAAACAATGATGATGAATTACAAAAGCTTTGACTATGTGTCAATCTCTTGACTGTTCAAGCTGAAAGACTTTGCGAACACTTGGAAAAGATTAATGGCCCATGATGTTGTCAGCAACAAACTGTTTGCATGGTTTGTTTCATTTTCATCAACTACTAAAGGCCTGTTAACTCTACATCAGCTAGGATTGAATGAAGAAATAGTGATTTGTTGCACACACAAACTGGTAGAGGTTTGTAATTTGCAGCCACTAAAATGTGAATACATGTTACTTCCAGGGCATCAGACTGAGCTTCTCGTGATGTGATGCCAAAAGATGCAATTTCCTCGGAAAGCTATCCCTCTCAAAGGAGGGGATGGAGAATTTGCTGGAGATAGATGATCAGCATTTTCACCATTGCACTTGAATTGCCCAGTGCCGAAGCACTGAATAACGGCAGCTCAAAAAAGTAATGTTTTGCTCCTGGCTGTTTAAATGGGAGAACGTATTCTATTTGGGTTCTTGCACCTCCCTGTGCCATTTCGCATGCCTGGATTGGAGAATGAGCAAGTGCCCTCCATCATTCAGTTGCCAGTTGCTTGGAGGTCTGAGTGTCTCCCCTTGGCTGCCTCAACGACCAATTTAATTGAACAAAAATTTATTCTGACAACCGGCTCACTAAAGTGCAGTGAGTCTAGGATGGCTTGAATAAACCGGATAATTTTCTGCACACGTGGATGCTGCTATCGTTTTGCATTAGTTCATGTTTGGTAAACTTTTTTTTTTAAAGATTCTGCAGATTTTCAGTAACCAATATAACCCCCAATGTGTACTACTTACTCCAGCAGAAGCAGTCTTTAAAGTCTGATTTTAATCATGTTCTTGACTGAAAATAAACATGCCATATTAATAATTGGACAGCTTAATACAAGTTATTGATATCAGCACTGGGCCACTGTGGCCTTAAAGGACACACCGTAGCAGTAGAACAACAGTGAGTTAAATGTTAAAACTCGCACCCGATAAAACAGCATATCCTCTGACTTCGCAGGAGCAATGCCATGGGGGCTCTGCTACTGTTTATGTATATCTATGATTTATATAGATATTTCCTCATCTAGAACCTTATGCTGTGTTTGCCACAAATTTGTCCTTGTAAGTTCTCAATTACTGTGTGAACCGGCATTGGTGATTTTCTCTTGGACACTTGGACCACTTGGAACTGGCTTGCGACTGCTTAATATCCCTGTCCTGACAAGTAAAACAATTGTCTCTGTAATTGCTGATGGGGCTCTGTATCGCTGAGTTTTAAGAATTTGATTTTAATTCACTGTCCTTCTCAATTCTGCCAGCTTAATATGTTTCAGTTAAAATGTGGTTCTTACGTTTTCCACCATGATTTAACCCTTTGGTTTTCTTTTCCAGGAGGCTTAGCTTAACACCGCCTCCTTTATTGCAAGCCGTCATCCTTTTTTGCTTTTCTTCCTCCCACTGTGTTCGAGCTCTGTTTAATTCCATTCTAGCCAGGGCAATTGCCTCTTTGCTTTGCAATTTTAAATCATGTTCAAGAATACAAATCCTTCCTTGCTGCTCTGTAGTGTCAGCATTGCACAAAGCTTTTCCACTCTTTTCAAATCATGTTTTCATCATTAACTTCCAGTACTGAAGCTAACTATTTTGCCTCATCTTGCTCAAACTTTTTCAGCATTTATAATTAGATGGCTTTACATTGTTTCCAACTGCCGTTAACTTTTATTTTTCAGCCTGATATGGCATTGTCCATTTAAAAGTAGCAGGCTGGGGTGGCGCGGTGGTTAGCACTGCTGCCTCATGGCGCCGAGGACCCAGGTTCGATCCCAGCCCCGGGACACTGTTCGTGTGGAGTTTGTACATTCTCCCCATGTCTGCGTGGGTCTCACCCCCACAACCCAAAGATGTGCAGGGTAGGTGGATTGGCCAAGTTAAATTGCCCTTAATTGGGGGAAAAAAGAATTGGGCACTTTATAAAAAAAAATAAAAAAAACGTGTTTCTGATTATATGGTCACATCTTTAATTGTAATATTAATTCTCACAGCTGGTTTACATTCATTTGCATTCTTTCGAGGTTTCTTGCTGTTTCCTATACAATTTCAAGTTTGACAGCCTCAATGGGTCTTCCTTGAAACCACTGGAGACAACGATATCTTATCCTCCGACACGTTGTTTTCTAACAAGAAATCAACAGCTTCAATGGGTACTGGCAGAAAGGCACCCACAATAACAGGACCAATAACTAAGCCACATTTTAAATTAACTTTGTACAAAGGAGCAGGTAAACAATTTCCATCAATGCCCCGAATCAATACCTTATTATTCAGTGAACACCTTGGGGAGAGCTTCATGTCACATGCATCAATGATGTACTGATCCTGTATTTCGGAGGATAATAGTAGATTTGCCTGTGTTACCAGATGAGCGTGAGCAAAAATCTCTATAGCTTCCATCACCCTATTCGTCATCTCAGTGAGTGTAAGGGAGACTCCCTGCTCGTTCATGAATATATTGGCCGGGACATATCAACAGAGGAGACACCCTTGGCTGGACAAATCCTGTATGCTTGTTATTTAAAAAAAAAAAGGTAAAAAAATTTAGAGTACCCAATTATTTTTTTTCTGATTTAAGGGCCAATTTAGCGTGGCCAATCCACCTAACCTGCACATCTTTGAGCTGTAGGGGTGAAACCCACAGTCATGGGGAGAATGTGCAAACTCCACATGGATAGTGACCTAGGTCCTCAACGCCGCAGTCCTAGTGCTAACCACTGTGCCACATGCCGCCCCATACGCTTGGTTTTTAACTTCAGTATTCTGTCTTGAATCGAGTTAACCCGTCTGCCATTGCTGAGGCTTCCCTTATCTTTGTGGTTTTCCAAGCAAGGCTGTAACCCCAAAGCGATGCCATTTTTAAATTTCTTCAGGATCACCTCCCCAAGGTTTTCCAAGTTCTGCTCCATCTTCATCAGCCTACACCACCTATTCAGCGACATTTTCTCTTCCATGTTCTGTTCGACAGAGGTGTGGTCCGTTCCCGTTCTCAAATTTCTGCCAAGGTGCCTCTGGCACCAACTTGTGAGCATTGAGTATAGCAGTCTTTACTTTCTCATAATTGCAAAAGTGCCCTGCTGAAAGAGGTGCATACACTTCCAAAGCTTTCACTGACAAAATACTTTTTGGGAGCATAGTGCACTGTTCTTTTCAATTCAGATTTGTGTCAATTTCTTAAAACACGCAAAGTGCACCTCCAATCCCTCCTCACTAAATTTAGGTACAAAGCAAAATTTGTCTCTAAATCGAGTTCTTTGAGTCAACCTCACTTGTCAGTAACTCAAGTTTGTAGAATTGGAACTCTTACTCCATTTCAAATTTTTTGTTAATCTCTCTATCAGATTCCCTCTTTGCATACCGTATCTCCTTCGTCTCTCGCCAATTTCACTCGTTCTAAGTAAATCCTTTTATAGTCTTATTACTTTTGCAATGGCCAGTTGTACTCTATCACTAAACGGAACTTGCCCTTTCTTCCTGGAGCCCCACGTACCTAACCAATTCTTCAGAGGTCCCATCCCTCTTAACTCCTCGTGCAGCATTAATTCCCATGTGCACTGCTACAGCCAGAAAACGCTCTATTCTCAACTGTTTCAAATCTCACAGTCAGATCCACTCTCTCACCAAAATCCGAGCCTTAAAATTACCCATGTTGATTTCCAAATAAAATTTTGCAAAATCAAATGTGAAATGTTGTTCGTTTGAATGCTGGAAATTTCCAGTGAACACTTATTTTACACACTCTGATTCGATTTTGAACTTTATTTTTCTACAATCCCCGTGGGGGAACCCAAAACCAAATTTATTGAATGACCTCAAAATTAAGAAATTACCAACGAGATACCACTTTTTTTGGTAGCTTTTATTTCAACGGCAATCAGAACCAATGCAAATCACGCATGAATTGTACCAAAAAGGTAAATTTTGCTTTCAGTAGTTAATGCAATAACGATGCGCCTTGTGTAACCTGAAGCATTTCCATCACTTCCCTCACAAATGTGGCACTCCATAGCTACACTATTGCACAATGTGCTGTTCTTCATTTGCACAGGAAACGCCAGCAATCTATCTAACAACAATTTCATGGTTACGATTAAGTACACTTCTACGAACATTCTCTCCCTCGGATCACAACAGTCCTGATGGTGTACCTTTCCAGAGTTCCCTTTACAACCAACGAACCCAATAATACCCTGGTTCATTGTTTGGCCACTTTGTCAAGCTGTTACTGAACTAGTCTGTGGGTCAACTCTCCTAATTTTGGCACAGGCCCCCTGATGTTGGTAAGGAAGAGTTTGTAGGTTTGAATGGCGTGGTGTGCCATTTTTATTTCTGTTGCATAGGTTGATGCTATATGTTCCGTTAGAATTTATTCCTTTCTGACTTTTCTGTGGTGGTTTGGTACAACCAAGAGCATTGCTAGGCCGTTCCAGAGGGCATTTCAGTCAACCAAAATGCTGTGGGTCAGGAGATGCATGTGGGCCAGAATGGCAGATTTCCTCCCTGAAGGACAATAGTCAACCAGATGGGATTTTACATCAATCCAATAGTTTTGTGGTCACCACGACTGAGACGAGCTTTTTTAAAACTCTAGATTTATCAATTAATTGAATTTAAATTCCATAGAATTGTAAAAGCACAAAAGGAGACCATTCGACCTGTCTTGTCATGCCTGTGCCAGCTCTCCAAATGAGCAATGCACATGGTGTAATTCCTGGCCTTCTCCCATAACCCTGCACATTCTTCCTTTTCAGGGAGTAATCCAATTTCATCTTGACTACCTTGATTGAACCGGCCACCCTGAGACAAAAAAGAGCCCTAACAAACTTGAAGTCAGTCGGAATCGGGAAAATATCTCCACTAGTTTGTGTCGTACATCGAGCACAAAGGAAAATGGCTACGGTGGTCGCAGGCCGATCTTCTCAGTTTGAGGACATCACTGCAGGAGTTCCTCAGGCTAGTGTCCTCACCTCAGTTATCTTCAGCTGCTTCTTCAATGACTGTGCCTCCATCATGAGGTCAAAAGTGGGATGATTGCATATTTTTCAGTACTGTTTGTGACTCCCCAGATACTACTAATAATCTTTATTGTCACAAGTAGGCTTACATTAACACTGCATTGAAGTTACTGTGAAAAGCCCCTAGTCCCCACATTGCAGTGCCTGTTCGGGTACACTGGGGAGAGAATTCTGAATGTCCAATTCGCCTAACAGCACGTCTTTCGGGACTTGTGTGAGCAAACCGGAGCACCCGGAGGAAGCCCACGCAGGCACAGGGAGAACATGCAGACTCCGTACGGATAGTGACCCAAGCCAGTAATCAAACCTGGGGCCCTGGTGGCTGTGAAGAAACAGTGCTAACCACTGTGCTATCGTGCTGCCCAGATACTGAAGCTATTCATGTATTTATGCAAAATTACCTGAGTTACATTTAGGCTTGAGCTGATGAGTGACGAGTAACAATCGTGCCACACAACTGCCAAGAATTGACCACCTCCAACATGAAAGAATCTAACCATCTCTTCCTCATTCGATGGCTTTTACATTGCAGAATCCCGCACCATCAACATCCCGGGGAGTGGGGTGTTTACCAGAAGCTTTATTGAATTACAGGGCCATCCGTCAATGGAACCTCCTTCCCCTGAGTGGTGGGGTCAATATTGAATATTTTTAAGGCTGAGTTAGATAGATTTTTGATGGACGAGGGTGTGAAATGGTGTAAGGTGTAGGAAGGAAAGTAGAGTTGAGGCAACAGATCAGATCAGCCTTGATTTTATAGAATGGTGGAGCAGGCTTGAGGATCTTAAGAGCCTACTTCCTCCTCCTAACTTGTATGTTTGTCCATAAATACTGTGGCTACAAGAGCAGGTCGGAGGCTGGAAATTCTGCATCACGTAAATCGCCTGACTCCCCAAAGCCAGTCTGCCATCTTCAAGGCAAGTCAGAAGTGGGATGGAATACTCTCCATTTGCCTGGATGAGTGCAGCTCCAACAACACTAATTCAACACCATCCAGCACAAAACGCCTTCCACCACCACCATTGATGCATATTTGCAGCAGTGTATATCATTTACACGATGCACTGCAGTAACTCACCAAAGCTCCTTCAGTAGCATATTTTAAACTATTACCTAGAAGGGCTAGGTCAGCAGACACACATGAGAACACCATCACCTGCAAGTTCCCCTCTACATACCATCCTGACTTGGAACTATACTGCTGTTCTTTCACTGTGTCAAGATCCTGCAACTCCCTTCTTAACAGCATTGAGGGTGTGCCCATTACTTGGGCTGCAGTGGACCAAGAAGGCAGCTCACAGGGCAATTAGGAATGGGCAATTACTGGGCAGCCAGTAATACTCACATCCCATGAAATAAAAAAAGACCAATAGGGACAACTATTTTGAGTTCATGGACACATTTGAAAACCAGGTAAGATTTTTCATATGGATATCTGCAGGTGAAGTGATAGCAGAGGTAGAAAGGACATCAGGAGAATTTAAACAGGATAGGAGGTGGCTATTTGACTCTGCACCTTTGCCCATTCTTTGAAAGCATGTCTGCTTACTACCATTTCCTTGCTCTTTCCCCATACGTGCTGGGCTTAGAAATGAGGAGTTGGGCTGTGGTGTTTTTGATGAATTGAAGCTTGCACAGCATTAATGCAAAAAGGTTGGAACAATGCCACTGCATGCTAAGTTGGCGCAAGGTTTATGCAGGGAGGCTGAAATGCTGCCAATGCCACAAGGTGATGAATTTATTCATTGCAAGCAAGCATGACACGCGTGTTAATGGAAGTAATTATTCCAGGAGGTTTGCATTATATGCAAATTTTTAAAAAATCTATCGCTAGTATATTTCTGTCATTGTTCATGCTAAGTTTGTGATATAATAATAAGAGTGTTATTAGTAAATTGTGACAGCTAATTTCAGAATGTAAATGTGCTCCACGTGGGATGTGCACACGGCAGGCAGGAAAGGTATATTCTTTCAACAAGTTGATTTTCCCATGGTGGTAGACTTGGGGAGAGTGAAGACCAAGTGTAGTTTTTAGCCGGGTGGGGTTATAGGGCAGTAGAATTACAGCTGTGCAACTGTAATTCGATGTTTTGAAAATTATGTCTTATTCACAAACACGTTTGCAGCCCGAAGGCAGTGTAACATTACTTACATCGAAAAGTTAATTTAAAGGCTGTCGGATTAAAAACATGCAAACATATGCACTCACATAGTAACAAAAATAGACAAATTCAGCAGGTAACAGGGCAGCCTTAAACAGGACATTAAAAGAAGGATAACATTGAATTAAAAATATATTGAAATTACATTGAATATGCCATTCTAACATTACCTGCACTGAATATCATCTAGATTCAAGAACAAAGAAAATTACAGCACAGGAACAGGCCCTTCGGCCCTCCCAGCCTGCGCCGATCCAGATCCTTTATCTAAACCTGTCTTCTATTTTCCAAGGATCTACTTCCCTCTGTTCCCCGCCCATTCATATATCTGTCTAGATGCGTCTTAAATGATGCTATCGTGCATGCCTCTACCACCTCCGCTGGCAAAGCGTTTCAGGCACCTACCACCCTCTGCGTAAAAAAAACTTTCCACGCACATCTCCCTTAAACTTTCCCCTTCTCACCTTGAAATCGTGACCCCTTGTAATTGATACCCGCACTCTGGAAAAAGCTTGTTGCTATCCACCCTGTCCATACCTCTCATAATTTTGTAGACCTCAATCAGGTCCCCCCTCAACCTCCGTCCTTCCAACGAAAACAATCCTAATCTACTCCACCTTTCTTCATAGCTAGCACCTTCCATACCAGGCAACATCCTGGTGAACGTCCTCTGCACCCTTTCTAAAGCATCCACATCCTTCTGGTAATGTGGCGACCAGAACTGCACGCAGTATTCCAAATGTGGCCTAACCAAAGTCCTATACAACTGTAACATGACCTGCCGACTCTTGTACTCAATACCCCGTCCGATGAAGGCAAGCATGCTGTATGCCTTCTTGACCACTCTATCGACCTGCGTTGCCACCTTTAGGGTACAATGGATCTTAACTCCCAGATCTCTGTGAATATATCCTATCCCTCAGTATCTTCTCCAACAGTTTGCCTACCACTGACGTCAAGCTCCCAGGTCTATAATTCCCTGGATTATCCCTGCTACCCTTCTTAAACAAAGGGGCAACATTAGCAATTCTCCAGTCCTCCAGGACCTCACCCGTGCTCAAGGATGCTGCAAAGATATCTGTTAAGGCCCCAGCTATTTCGTCCCTTGCTTCCCTCAGTAACCTGGGATAGATCCCATCCGGACCTGTGGACTTGTCCACCTTAATGCCTTTTAGAATACCCCAAACATCCCCCTTCCTTCTGCTGACTTGACCTAGAGTATTTAAACATCCATCCCTAGCCTCAACATCCATCATGTCCCTCTCCTTGGTGAATACCGATGCAAAGTACTCATTAAGAATCACACCCATTTCCTCTGACTCCACGCATAAATTCCCTCTTTTGTCTTTGAGTGGGCCAATCCTTTCTCTAGTTACCCTCTTGCTCCTTGTATACGAATAAAAGGCTTTGAGATTTTCCTTAACCCTGTTAGCCAAAGATATTTCATGGCCCCTTTTAGCTCTCTTTATTGCGTGTTTGAGATTTGTCCTACTTTTCCGATATCCCTCCAAAGCTTCATCAGTTTTAAGTCGCCTTGATCTTATGTATGCTTCCTTTTTCATCTTGGCTAGTCTCACAATTCCATCCGTCATCCATGGTTCCTAATCTTGCCATTTGTATCCCTCATTTTCACAGGGACATGTCTGTCCTGCAGTCTAATCAACCTTTCCTTAAAAGACTCCCACATTTCAAATATGGATTTACCCTTAAACAGCTGCTCCCAATCCACATTCCCTAGCTCCTGCCGAATTTTGTTATGCTTGGCCTTTCCCCAATTTAGCACTCTTCCTTTAGGACCAGCCTCGTCTTTGTCCATGAGTATTCTAAAACTTACGGAATTGTGATCGCTATTCCCAAAGTAATCACCAACTGAAACCTCAACCACCTGGCCGGGATCATTCCCCAATACCAGGTCCAGTATGGCCCCTTCCCGAGTTGGACTTTTACATACTGCTCTAAAAAAAACTCTCCTGGATGCTCCTTACAAATTCTGCTCCATCTGAATTTTCATCCTGAAAAAGACCCCTTTATTCCCACTCTCTGCCTTCTCCCAGTCATCCAATCCTCCATCCATGCCAGGATCTTACCCTTAACATCTACGCCTCCAACACTACATGAGTCCCATTCAATGTTGGGGATGTTAAAATCTCCCATCACGACCACCCTATGCTCCTACATTTTTCCATAATCTGTCTACATATTTATACCTCTACTTCACGCTCGCTTTTGGGAGGCCTGTAGTAAAGTCCCAACAATGTTACTGCACCCTTCCTATTTCCTAGCTCTACCCATGTTGCCTCAGTGCTCGAATCCTCCATCGTGCCCTCCTTAATCACAGCTGTGATATCATCTCTGACCAGTAATCCAACTCCTCCACCCCTTCAACCTCCCTCTCTATCCGTCCTGAAGCATCTATACCCTGGGATATTTAGTTGCCAGCCTTGCCCTTCCCTCAACCAAGTCTCAGTAATACCAATAACATCATATTCCCGGGTACTAATCCAAGCCCTAAATTCATCTGCCTTACCTGCTACACTTCTCGCATTGAAACAAATGCACCTCAGACCACCTGTCCCTTTGCGATCATCATCTCTTCCCTGTCTACTCTTCCCCTTAGTCACATTGAGTTTATTATCTAGTACCTTTGCTGGCTTTAGTTGCTGCCTCTTTACTGACCTCTAACTTCTTAATCTGGTTCCCATCCCCCTGCCACATTAGTTTAAAACCTCCCCAACAGTGTTAGCAAAAGCACCCCCGAGGACATTGGTTCCAGTACTGCCTAGGTGTAGACCATCTGATTTGTAATGGTCCCAACGTCCCCAGAACCGGTTCCAATGTCCCAAAAATCTGAACCCCTCCCTCCTGCACCATCTCTCAAGCCACGTATTCATTCTTGAATTTCTACTCTGACTGTCTCGTGGCACTGATAGCAATCCTGAGATTACTACCTTTGAGGTCCTACTTTTTAAACTTAATTCCTAACTCCCTAAATTCCGATTGTAGGACCTCATCCCGTTTTTTTACCTATATCGTTGGTGCCTATATGCACCACGACAACTGGCTGTTCACCCTCCCCTTTCAGTATGTCCTGCAACCGATCTGAGACATCCCTGACCCGTGCACCCGGGAGGCAACTTACCATTCGGGAGTCTCGTTTTGGACCACAGAAACGCCGGTCTACTCCCCTTACGATTGAATCCCCTATGACTATAGCCCTGCCAGTCTTTTTACCGCCCTTCTGTGCAGCAGAGCCAGCCACGGTGTCATGAGCCAGGTTAATACTGCCTTCTCCTGGTGAGTCATCTCCCCCAACAGTATCCAAAACGGTATACCTGTTTTGGAGGGAGATGACCGCAGGGGACACCTGCACTGCCTTCCTGCTCTGCCTTTTGGTCACCCATTCCCTGTCTCCCTCACCAATCCTAATCTGCAGTGTGACCAACTCACTGAACGTGCTATCCACGACCTCCTCAGGATCCCGGATGCTCCAAAGTGAGTCCATCCGCAGCTCCAGAGCCATCATGCGGTCTAACAGGAGTTGCAGCTGGACACACTTCCGCACATGAAGGAGTCAGGGGCATCGGCCGCGTCCCTGAACTCCCACATTCAGCACAAGAAGCATAACATGGGTCTGGGTTCTCCTGCCATTTTTACACTTTACCGTAACTGATTACAAATATAATATCAAATAATGAATAAGTGAAAGGAATAAAGATTTTGCTTACCAATCACAATACTTACCAACACACGAAGAGTTAAATTTCTCCCAGATACTGCTAATTGGAGCACTTTCCCTACCAGCCAATCAGGTCACTGCTTTGCTGTGATGTCACTCTTCAAGGTAAGTTGTTAAAGAGGAAATCTTACCTTCCCGACAGACCCCTGGCCACTGCTCCTGCCGAAAATCTGAAGGCTGCTTCTCCGACAGCTGTGTCCCCGCCGCTCTCCTCGACTCTTATCCTGTGTCCCCTCCGTTCTCCTCGCGCTCTTTTATCCTGTGTCCCCGGCGCTCGCCTCGCGTTCTGTTATCCTGTGTCCCCGTCGCTCTTCTCACGCTCTTTCACTGAGTCTCCGCCACTCTCCTCGTGCTCTTTCACTGAGTCTCCGCCGCTCTCCTCGCGCTCTTTCACTGTAAAGACAGGTAAAAATAAAACACTTAACCAGCAACCACTGCGCCCCACACGAGAACAGCAATCAGCTGTTATGCGCCTGTGCAAACAATTTAAATCTTTACTACTTACCCAGCAGTCACTCTGTCTTCACTCCGACCGGATTCAGCTGGAAACTCCCAACAGTAAGTTTAAAAAAAAAAAAAAAAAAATTTACTCCCCTTCTCAGCAAGCACTCACTCAACAACCACTGCGCCCCGCACGATAATACCTCCGGGAAAAGAAAAACTACTTTCCAGTCACCAGCCAATCACTTACCTGCAGGCTGTGTCACAGTTCAACTTCTTTCTACTTCTACCTGCCCTCGAGTCTCCCTCTTGATCTTTTCTCGGCTGGGATCCTTACAGTGATTGTCTTTTTTTCTTGGTTCGAGGAGGAGGTAGGGAGGGAAACAGTGAAGAAGTGTTTCTGGTTTAACTGTCACTTGACAACAGCTCCTCCACAAACCACCTTCAAGATACGGTGACCGCAATGCACTGATGCAAATTTTTGATGCAACAGCCAATCAGCAGCTCTGCTCTACTGCCCGCTGCTGGATGCTTGCCTTGTCTTGAACACCTAGGGTGTCTTGCTCAGGTACACTTTCTGGATGCAGTGACCGCAATGCACTGATGCAAATTTCCCCCACAACAGCCAATCAGCTGCTCTGCTCTACTACCATCTGCTGCCCTCTTCAGTCATTTAAGCGCTTCATTGAGGACCCAAAATATATGGAATAGGGCAGCATTGGTATCTTTCCATCCTGCATATTATGAGGTTGAATTTAGTTGAACTTCTGAGTTGCCTTGATTGCTCAGAGTGTGGTGGGGGGTAACCATTTCTGAAATTGAGTAGATTACATCAGGTATTTTCAAAAATATTAACACTTACTTTTGTAGAGTTTTGTGTTCCTATTTTAAGGTCAAGCATTTTTTCTTTATTTGTATAAATCTATTACTAATTTCTACTTTAGAATGGAACTGTATTTAAACTTGTCACACTAATTATGCTCCCCTAGTCGCATGTTCGGGTACACTGAGAATTAGCAGCATTTGTGAAATTATGGCCCAGCAGAACGGTCTTCTAATTCTGAGGTTTTTGCACCACTTTGGAAGGGGAACTGGGATTTGGGTGGAATGTCAGCATTGGTTTGCAGCATGATTCCTCGTGTGTAGTGGTATCACGTCACTTTGGGATGAAGGTCTCTGGGTCTGAGAACATTTATGAGAGGTACTTTGTCAGGACTGGGAGATGAGTCCCAAGGTGTGACAACATTGGGCCTTGTCTTCCGGTTCTGTTGGGTGGCTGCTCTTGGGTCCATCAGAGTCACTTTCTTGGAGCACTGAAATCTGTCTGTAGAAGGTGCTCAGGAACCTGGAATGTTGCAATGCTTGGAGGCGAAAATGGTTGCCAGTTGCATTTTGGAGCCATGGTGGTGGTCTGTTGATCAGGGAGCATTGGATAGACCAATTCCTTCACCTGGGAGCACTGGAACAGAAGGCGTTTCCAGATTCTTTGAGCTTTGGGCTGAGGTCTTGGGATTATTGAGTAAGGAAATTAATCTGGCAGTAGTGAAAGAAAAGATGAGACCTTGGAAAAACTGATGGTGGGGAGGTCACAGGATATTGAACTAAGGGATAAAAGCAAATTACTGCGGATGCTGGAATGTGAAACAAAAACAGAAAATACTGGACAATCTCAGCAGGTCTTATATAAATGATTTGGAGGAAAATGTAACTGGTCTGATTAGTAAGTTTGCAGACGACACAAAGGTTGGTGGAATTGCGGATAGCGATGAGGACTGTCTGAGGATACAGCAGGATTTAGATTGTCTGGAGACTTGGGCGGAGAGATGGCAGATGGAGTTTAACCTGGACAAATGTGAGGTAATGCATTTTGGAAGGGCTAATGCAGGTAGGGAATATACAGTGAATGGTAGAACCCTCAAGAGTATTGAAAGTCAAAGAGATCTAGGAGTACAGGTCCACAGATCACTGAAAGGGGCCACACAGGTGGAGAAGGTAGTCAAGAAGGCATACGGCATGCTTGCCTTCATTGGCCGGGGCATTGAGTATAAGAATTGGCAAGTCATGTTGCAGCTGTATAGAACCTTAGTTAGGCCACACTTGGAGTATAGTGTTCAATTCTGGTCGCCACACTACCAGAAGGATGTGGAGGCTTTAGAGAGGGTGCAGAAGAGATTTACCAGAATGTTGCCTGGTATGGAGGGCATAAGCTATGAGGAGCGATTGAATAAACTCGGTTTGTTCTCACTGGAACGAAGGAGGTTGAGGGGCGACCTGATAGAGGTATACAAAATTATGAGGGGCATAGACAGAGTGGATAGTCAGAGGCTTTTCCCCAGGGTAGAGGGGTCAATTACTAGGGGGCATAGGTTTAAGGTGAGAGGGGCAAAGTTTAGAGTAGATGTACGAGGCAAGTTTTTTACGCAGAGGTTAGTGGGTGCCTGGAACTCACTACCGGAGGAGGTAGTGGAGGCAGGGACGATAGGGACATTTAAGGGGCATCTTGACAAATATATGAATAGGATGGGAATAGAAGGATACGGACCCAGGAAGTGTAGAAGATTGTAGTTTAGTCGGGCAGTATGGTCGGCACGGGCTTGGAGGGCCGAAGGGCCTGTTCCTGTGCTGTACATTTCTTTGTTCTTTGTTCTTTGTTCTTTGACAGCATCTGTGGGGAGAAAAGAGAGCTAACGTTTCAAGTCTGGATGACTCTTTGTGTCTTTATGAACTAAGGGGGTCCGACCCATCTGTCCCTGGCATTCAGCCTGCTGCAAGATGGCTCTTCAATGAAATTGTTTGCATCTTTACCAATTATATGTTGGCACATAATCAGCAAATTAAGTATTTAAACTAGCATCAGATCCAATAGCGTGGGATCTTGCAGGGAGTAGGGGTGGTGCTAATAGTTTGTGGATGCCAGAATTTTTTTAAAAATTCAGTTAACTGACTAAAGATTCCACTGTAACCAACTCTTGTCTTTTCTCTGGCTCTCTGTAAATAAACATATGGTTGCTTTAATAAAATATATTTTTACTTTTAATTAGCAAAATTCAGTCAGTACTATTTACACCTCTTGAAACTGATTGCGACAAGTTGAAGCTTACATTTGGCATCTCTCTCAATGACGTACCTTGCCAAACATAGTCGCTTCAGAAATTACCTCAGAAAAGGTAACAGTGCTCAAAAACTTTAATTTGGATTAACTCTGATAAAATGGTTTACATTATCAGGTGATTCTACAAAAAAAAAACCCTCAATTTGCTGGTTTGCTATTTGAGCACACACATTTAGCTTAATCAATCTACTGCAACCATGTAAAAATATCTTGTGTAAACAGCAGTTAACAAATGTGAGCATTAAGGTAGGTACTCTGTCTCCATCTTCTTTCAGGTGTTTAAAAAAAGTTATAAAACTCTTATTGAATCTTTTGTAATTGCAAATGGTGTCAATTTTATTTTCCTGTTTCTGTTAAAGTGAAGCACTTTAACCAAAATCGTGAAGCATTCTTTTATTTATCTCTGCAAAAAAAAAAAAAAAAAATCAATTATTTTGGAAAATAGGACGGCACGGTAGAACAGTGGTTAGCTCTGTTGCTTCATAGTGCAGGTTCGATTCCCGGCTTGGGTCACTGTCTGTCTGTGCTGAGTCTGCACATTCTCCCCCGTGTCTGTGTGGGTTTCCTCCGGTTTCCATCCACAAGTCCTGAAAGATGTGCTTGTTAGGTGAATTGGACATTCTGAATTCTCCCTCTGTGTACCCGAACAGGTGCTGGAGTGTGGCGACTAGGGGCTTTTCACAGTAACTTCATTGCAGTGTTAATGTAAGCCTACTTGTGACATTAGTAAAGATTAATAGAACCAAACACGATATTTACTCAGCATGGTCTTTTCATATTTGAAGTGTTCTCTACCTGTTTGCGTTCTCTTGTCGGTGCGTACACACTCCGTCTCTTCACCTACAATTGGCTCTATTTGAATAAAGAATTTGAAATGTATTCTCTTTCCTTCGAATGATTTTGAGAAAGCAGTCACTGATGGAGGCGATCCTTTTAATCCAGTGCTTCTAATACATCTTGGAAGTTTGAATTGTCTGATTGTGGACCATAATCTTTCATGGTTCTATTGTATTTGAAAGTTCATTGACACTATTCCATGAGTTGAGAGTAACCGGTGATATTTGGAAACCTGGTCAAATTGGCAGTTTAGCCTTTTGCCAGTAATTTGAATTGGTTGTTTTTCTAATTTGTCTGTTCAGTTATCATTGTTAATTTTCCGAGCCATTTTTTTGATTGTGATTTGTACACTTCTGTTCGAGAAGCTTCGAGTGAAATAGCAGCAAACATCATAGTATGACAGGAAGTGTGCACAGACAGACCATTTTTAATGGCGTAGTTGGATATACATGATTTGCTTTCATTGATGTCCTTGGTAGCAACTTTCTTATTCTTGGAAATATTTTAGGTATTTTCCCAGAAATCTGTTTGGCAAGTGCATGGAGCTAGGAAAGAAATATTGAAAGCAATTTTTAAAAATACAGTAAAATGTGCTGGCACATTGTAGGCAGCTATATCCTGTCAAAATATTGATTTTACTGTTGAGCAGTATAGTGGTTGAAGCAACACAAGGGTTTTCTTGTTGATCTGCCAACTTAACAAAAAGAATTGGTTTTACCTGACACATTGCAGCCGCAGAAAGGATCCTCACTTAACATGGCAGAATTTGAGATACAGTTCCCTTACCCTTCATCAGGTTCATATTGTGCCATTTGCAGAATTACCACAGAAAGTTGGGAGAATGCTGAGAAGGAACAATTGAACCATTGGCACTTTCTACTTTTTTTTGTCTCTTCCTTTCTCAGCTTGAGAACTGACGGTTTAGGATTGTGATTAAACTGCCAGGGCCAGGCACCAAGGTAGTGTTGCAACCATGTTTATTCAGATTGCATCAAACTTTCTCAATTCCATTTGTAAATAGTGGAGTCCTTGGTAATCAGTTGTCATGATCCACGTCAATGAACGTTGCTAAGACATGGGCCTTGCACGGCCAGGTGACAATGTAGATAAATCAGAGTCTGCGCTTTGCAGTAGAAGCCAAGGTCAAAACAAACCTTTTGATTCTTCGTAAACAGTTGTGTTAACTTTAATTTCTCCAGCGTATGCATAAACGTTTCTTGCATATTTGGGTACTGTGATAATAAATGTAGTTTTCCACATGTCCTGTTACTGGTGTCTCTCCTCGTAAGTATCACTTTCGACAATACATGATAATAGCCCAGAAAAATTCCAACATTAGGTCAGCTTGTTCAAACGGTGAATAACTGAGTTGAGGGGAGTTCAATCATCTCCAAATGAAGGCTAACGCTGAATGAGCCAGTATGCGGGACAAGGAAACATGCGTGTGAATGGAATCCACAGTTGTGTCTGTCACTGGAAAGTCATGTCCACCCAACATTGGCCACTATCCAAAAACAGCTATAAGGTGAGGGAACTGGGTGGCATCTCTTTTTTGCTAATTCTCCTCGTTCATATGTACTTGTTTTAAGTGTTCTCTCTCGTGTTGTGATACTCAATATTTTACTTAAATTCCCTCCCTTAGCTTGTTTTCTATTGTCTCAATTCCCTTATTCTATCCGTGCTCATTTTATACTCTATCTCACCCTATTCAATTCAGAGAAGAAGTTTCATGAATGCCACCATGAGGATCAGTGGAGACAGAGGCAGGAGAGTAACAGGGTGGGAGAATAATAATCTTTTTATTGTCACAAGTAGGCTTACATTAACACTGCAATGAAGTTACTGTGAAAAGCCCCTAGTCGCCACATTCCGGCGCCTGTTTGGGTACACGGAGGAGAAGACTGGAAAGCAACCAAGTAAAACAGACAGCTGTAAATTAAGTTTATTAAAAGAAGGTCCAAACGACACCGCAACAACTTGTATTTAAATAGTGCCCTAAATGCCTCAAGGTGTTTTACAGGAGTGTTATCGAACAATATTTGACACTGAGCCACATGAGATATTAGGGTATGTGACTAAACACTTGAAGAAGGTTTGTTTTGAGGAGGAACAAAAAGGTTAGTTTGGGCATTCCAGAACGGACCCTTCACAGTGGGACATAGGAACAGGAGGAGATCATTTAGCCCCTTAAGCCTGTCTTGCTATTTAATGAGATCATGGCTGATCTGTGGTCTAACTCCATACACCTGCCATTGGCCCATATCCCTTCATATCTTTTTAAAAAATAAATTTAGAGTACCCAGTTATTTTTTTTTCCCCAATTAAGGGGCAATTTAACGCGGCCAATCCACCTAACCTGCACATCTTTGGGTTGTGGGAGTGAAACCCACGCAGACATGGGGAGAATGTGCAAATGGACAGTGACCCAGTGCCGGGATTCGAACCCGGGTCCTCAGCCCTGCAGTCCCAGTGCTAACCACTGTGCCACATGCAGCCCTTCCTTCATATATGTTGAATGATCTGTTGAGCTGCAAATGATTTGTTGAGCTGCTCGCAGACCATGCTGCCCATCTGAACTAAGCGCCCCTGCCTTTCCGGACACCATACACATCTGTTCCCACCCTAGTCATGTATTTGTCAAGACGCCCCACAAAAGTCACTATCGTATCTGCTTCCACCCCCCCCCCCCCTTTAAACCTTGCCCCTCGCACCTTAAATCTATGCCCCCTAGTAATTGACTCTTCCAGTCTGGGGAAAACACTTCTGACTATCCACTCTGTCCATGCCGCTCATAAACTTGTAAATTTCAATCAGGTCGCCCCTCAACCTTCGTTGTTCCAGTGAGAACAAATCAAGTTTATCCAACCTCGCCTCATAGCTAATGCCCTCCATGCCAGGCAACAGTCACTATCGTATCTGCTTCTTCCCCCCCCCCCCAATTTAGCACCTTCATCTGAGGACTAATCTTTACCTTAAAACTTGCTGAATTGTGGTCACTGGTCCCGAACTGCTCCCCGACTGAAACGTTGGCCACCTGGCCGGGCTCATTCCCCAATACCAGGTCCAGTACAGCCCCTTCCCTAGTTGGATTATTTACATACTGTTTCAAGAAGCCCTCCTAGATGCTCCTTCCAACTCTGCCCTATCAACGCCCCTAGCACTAAGTCCCAGTCAATATAGGGGAAGTTAAAGTCACCCACCATAACAACCGTGTCACTTTTACACCTTGCCAAAATCTGCCTACATATTTGCTGTTGGGAGGCTTATTGTAAACTCCCAACATTGTGACCTTCTTATTCCTGAGCGCTACCCATATAACCTCACTGTATGAGCCCTCAGAGGTGTCCTCCCGTAGTACAGCTGTGCTATTCCTCTTAACCTTTAGTGCAACTCCCCCCACCCCTTTCACATCCCTCTCTATCCCGCCTGAAACATCTGTATCCTGGAACGTTAAGCTTTCAATCCTGCCCTTCCCTTAGCCAAGTCTCTGTAATGGCAACAACAACATTGTTCCAAGTACTAATCCAAGCTCTAAGTTCATCTGCCTTACCTGTTACACTTCTCGCATTGTAACAAATGCACTTCAGTCCACCAGACCCTCTTTGATCAGCAACCACACCCTGCCTGCTCTTCCTCTGCTCTTCCTATGAGTCTCTTGTTCCCTTTCAGTTAATTCACCTTTGCTTTGGTTGCCACCCTCCTGCCAAACTAGTTTAAATCCTCCCTGTGACAGTAGCAAACCTCCCGGCCAGAATATTTGTGACCCTCCAGTTTAGATGTAACCCATCCTTCTTGTAAAGGTCCCACCTGCCCCGGAAGAGATCCCAATGACCCATATATCTGAAACTCTCCCTCCTATACCAGCTGTTTAGCCACGTGTTTAGCTGGACTATCCTCCTATTCCTAGCCTCACGGGCACGTGGCACAGGGAGTAATCCTGAAATTACAACCCTAGAGGTTCTGCTTTCTACCTAACTCTCTAAACTGCTGCTGCAGGACTTTGTCACTCTTCCTACCTATGTCATCAGTACCAATATGTACCACGACCTCTGGCTGTTCATTCTCCCTATTCCGAGACACCCTGGTCCCTGGCATTAGGGAGGCAACATACCATTCTGCAGTCTCATTCACGACCAAAGAAGCGCCTACCTGTACCCCTAATTCTAGAGTCCCTTATAACTAGTGCTCTTTGTCCCTCCCTGCTTAACAACAGAGCCAGCCATGGTGCCACTGCTCTGGCTGCTGCTGCTGTTATTTCCTAACGGGCCACTCCTCCCAAACCGTCTCCAAAACAGTATACATGTTAGAGAGGAGGACAACCACAGGGGATTCCTGCATTGACTGCCTATCCCTTCTACTGGTCACCCGTCTATCTGTCTGCACCTTTGGTGTCACCACATCATTAAAACTCCTGTCTATGATGCTTTTCACCACCTTCATGCTCCTAAGTGCATACAACTGCTGCTCCAACTTATCCATGCGGTCTGTGAGGAGCTGCAATTGGGTGCACTTCCTGCAGGTGTAGTCGTCTGAGTCGCTGGAAGCCAGCTGCAATTGGATGCACTTCCTGCAGGTGTAGTCGTCTGAGTCGCTGGAAGCGATATGGACCTCCCACATCTCAAGTGTAGCACTTGACCCCACTGACTGACATTTCTGTCACTAATTAAATTATTTAAGAAAATTTATTAAACTCTTCCCTTCACTTATTGCTGCAGATACCCAAGGTAGATCTTTATATCACTTATTTCCGGGATGCTATCTGGATCTCTACCTGCAGATTAACCGTTACAAAGCAAGAGGAAAGACAAAAAACAAAAAGGAAGAAAGCACCTCCTCCCACACTGCACCGAATTACCACTCTGCTCCAAATGACCAAATTTCAATCTCACTCTGGCTGCTTCACGTGCGCAAAGTTTACTGATGGGGAGGAACAGAGGGCGTTTGACCCAGTGGGCTAGTGGAAGGCTCGGAATCAGCAAAGGCAGCTGATGAGCTCAGGTGTGATTCTCCCTTCAATTTTCCTTCCTTCAGTGATCAGAACTTCCTCACATCATAGTGACACTGTTGCAATCAGAAACTGACGGGAGGTAGTGAACCTGTATCCTACCACAATCTGGCACTAATAGTCTCAGACATGAAACCTAATTTTTTTTGTGGTGTGCATGGATATAATCAGTGATTCCATCTCAAATGACATCATTCACACATCGAGTTGACAAGCAACACTGCTGAAAAGGTTTGCCAAACACTTTCCAATGCTCTTTAAGTAAACACTAAGTCATCTACCTCTGGGGCACAAAGACTTTCTTTAGGATTATAAAAATGGGAGAAAAAGACACCTAAAAGTAATTGAGATAAAAACAGGAAGTGGCCAACAAAGAACTCAGTCTATCCTCATATTACCCTCATGGGACTGGTTTAGCTCAATGGGGCTGGTTTAGCTCAGTGGGGCTGGTTTAGCTCAATGGGACTGGTTTAGCTCAATGGGGCTGGTTTAGCTCAATGGGGCTGGTTTAGCTCAATGGGGCTGGTTTAGCTCAATGGGACTGGTTTAGCTCAGTGGGCTGGACAGCTGGTTTGTGCTGCAGAACAAGGCCAGCAGTGCGGCTTCAATTCCCGTACCAGCTTACCCGAACAGGCGCCGACTATTGCTACTAGGGGCTTTTCACTGTAACTTCATACTTGTGACAATAAAATTATTATTATTAAGTTGGCATAGAGGTGCGATAAATCAGGGGCTCCCATGCAAGTGGCCATTTTTAAAGATTAGGTTCGGCCAGACAGGAAATTTCTCCCTTGGTGAACCAGACGTGGGGAAGAAAATCTGGGCCTATGTTTAGCCTCCGGGCAGTTCGAGCACTGCAGCATTTTGGAGGGTGGTGATAGGCTTATTGTCCGGATGTAAGGAGTGAGACCACAAGATATGGCAGGATCAAGGGAGTAGCTGTGAATTGGGGAGTTTATGTAGAGGGTGAGATTCGGGGAGTTTATATAGAGGGTGGGATTAATGGAGCATAGGACGGCAGTGAACTCGGGAGAGAGAGAAAATGATGAATTAAGATGGGGTTTTACGTCATTGAAGATGAGAGGTCACATGGGGAGCGGGCGCGTGGCTGGCCGAGGAGGGGTTATGGCTAGTCGGCGGGGGAGGGGGGCAGGTAGCCCCCTGATCCGGCTGATAACCTGGAACGTAAGGGGACTGAACGGGCCGGTTAAGCGCGCCCGGGTGTTCACGCACCTGAAGGGTCTAAAGGCGGATGTGGTCGTGCTCCAGGATACACACCTGAAGGTGATAGGCCAGGTAAGATTGAAGAAGGGGTGGGTAGGCCAGGTGCTTCATTCGGGGCTGGATGCCAAAAATCGGGGGGTGGCGATCTTGGTGGGAAAGAGGGTGTTGTTCGAGGCGTCGAGCATTGTGACAGACAATGGCGGCAGGTACGTAATGGTAAGAGGTAAGCAGCAAGGGGAGAGGGTGGTGCAGGTCAGCGTATACGCCCCGAACTGGGACGATGCGGGTTTTATGCGGCGCATGTTGGGTCGGATCCCGGACTTGGAAGTGGGGGGCCTGATAATGGGGGGGGGGGGACTTTAACACGGTATTGGATCTGGCACTGGATCGCTCCAGGTCTAGGACGGGTAGGAAGCCGGCGGCGGCTAAGGTGCTGAGGGGGTTTATGGACCAGATGGGAGGGGTGGACCCTTGGAGATTTGCAAGGCCGGGGGCTAGGGAATTTTCATTCTTCTCGCACGTTCATAAGGCCTATTCCCGGATAGACTTTTTTGTTGGGAGCAGGGCGCTGAGTGTGAGAGTAGAGGATACCGAGTACTCGGCGATAACCATTTTGGATCATGCCCCGCATTGGGTAGACCTAGAGCTGGGGGAGGAGAAGGACCAGCGCCCGTTGTGGTGCTTGGAGGTGGGGCTGTTGGCGGACAAGGAGGTGAGCGAGCGGGTCCAAGGAAGCATAGAGAGATACCTGGAGGCCAACGATAACGGGGAGGTGCGAGTGGGGATGGTCTGGGAGGCGCTGAAGGCGGTGGTTAGGGTAAAGCTGATCTCCATTAGGGCCCACAAGAAGAGGAGAGAGCAGAGGGAGAGGCTGGTGGGGGAGATGGTGAGGGTAGACAGGAGGTACGCGGAGGTGCCGGAAGAGGGACTGTTGAAGGAGAGGCGTAGCCTCCAGGCCAAATTCGACCTGTTGACCACCAGGAAGGCGGAGGCGCAGTGGAGGAAGGCCCAGGGGGCGATTTATGAATACGGGGAAAAGGCAAGTCGGATGCTGGCGCATTAGCTTCGGAAGCGGGACGCAGCTACGGAGATCGGGGGAGTTAAGGATAGGGGAGGGAGTGTGATGCGGAGTGGGGTTGGCATCAATGGGGTCTTCAGGGACTTTTATGAGGAACTGTATCTGTCTGAGCCCCCACTGGAGGAGGGAGGGATGGGCCGCTTTCTGGACCAACTGAGGTTTCCGACGGTGGTGGAGGGACTGGTGGTGGGATTAGGGGCCCCGATTGGGCTGGAGGAGCTGGCCAAAGGGATAGGGAGCATGCAAGCGGGGAAGGCCCCGGGGCCGGACGGTTTCCCGGTCGAATTCTACAAAAAATGTGGACCTGTTGGGCCTGTTGCTGGTTAGGACCTTCAATCAGGCAAGGGAGGGGGGGGCTTTGCCCCCGACGATGTCCCAGGCACTGATCTCCTTGATACTGAAGCGGGACAAGGATCCCCTGCAGTGTGGGTCTTACAGGCCGATTTTGTTGTTAAATGTAGATGCCAAGGTGCTGGCGAAGGTCTTAGCCACGAGAATTGAGGATTGGGTGCCGCAGGTTATCCACGAAGACCAGACGGGGTTCGTGAAGGGGAGGCAGTTGAACACGAATGTGCGGAGACTCCTGAACGTTACTATGATGACGGCGAGGGAGGGGGAGGCGGAGATAGTGGTAGCGATGGACGCTGAGAAGGCCTTCGATAGCGTAGAGTGGGGGTACTTGTGGGAGGTGCTGCAGAGGTTCGGGTTTGGGGAGTGGTTCGTCAGGTGGGTTAGGCTGTTGTATGAGGTCCCGATGGGCGAGTGTGGCCACGAACAAGGAGGTCTGAGTACTTTCGGTTGCATCGAGGGACGAGGCGGGGGTGTCCCCTGGCCCACATACTCTTTGCACTGGCGATTGAACCCCTGGCTATGGCACTGAGGGAGTTGAGGAACTGGAGGGGGCTGGTGCGGGGTGGGGAAGAGCATAGGGTGTCGCTCTATGCGGACGACTTGCTGCTATATGTGGTGGACCCGGTGGATGGAATGCCGGAGGTAATGAGGATCCTCAGGGAGTTCGGGGATTTCTCAGGGCACAAGCTCAACATGGGGAAGAGTGAGCTGTTCGTGGTTCACCCAGGGGACCAGGAGAGGGGGATTGGCGAGCTCCCACTAAAAAGGACGGAGGGGAGCTTCAGGTATTTGGGGGTCCAGGTGGCCAGGAGCTGGGGGGCCCTGCATAGACTTAATTTCACGAGGCTGGTGGAGCAAATGGAGGAGGAGTTTAAGAGGTGGGACGCGTTGCCGTTGTCCCAGGCAGGTAGGGTGCAGTCAGTCAAGATGACGGTGCTCCCAAGGTTTTTGTTCCTGTTCCAGTGCCTCCCCATTCTTATCCCGAAGGCCTTCTTTAGGCGGGTCAACAGGAGCATAACGGGGTTTGTGTGGTCGCGAGGGACTCCGAGGGTGAGAAGGGTGTTCCTGGAGCGGAGTAGGGATGGCGCGGGGCTGGCGCTGCTGTTCCAGTACAACTGCAACATTGGCACTTACCTGGCAACGTGGAAAATTGCCCAGGTGTGTCCTGTACACACAGGACAGGAGAAATTGAATATGACCAATTGCACCCCATCAGTCTACACTTGATCATCGATAAAGTGACGGAAGGCGTCATCGACAGTGCTATAAAGTGGCACTTGCAGAGCAATAACCTGCTCATGGATGCTCAGTTTGGCTTCCACCGGGGCACTTAACTCCTGACCTCATTGCAGCCTTGGTTAAAACATGGACAAAAGAGCTGAACTAGGTGAGAGTGACTGCTCTTGATGTCAAGGCAGCATTTGACCGAGTACAGCATGAATGAACCCTAGCAAACCTGGATGCAATGGGAATCGGGGGAAACTCTCCATTGGTAGGAATCATACCTACAGCAAAGAAAGACTGTTGTCGTGGTTGGAGGTCAATCACCTCAGTTCCAGGACATTATTGCAGGAGTTCTTCAGGGTATTGTACTTGGCCCAACCATCATTACCTGCTTCATCAATGACCTCCCTGCCATCATTAAGGTCAGAAGTGGAAATATATCGTCATTCCTTCACTGGTGCTGGGTCAAAATCCTGAAACTTCCTGTCTAACAGCACTGTGTGTGTACCTACACCACAGGGACTGTACTTGTTCAAGGCAACTAACCACCATCTTCTCGAGGACAATTAGGGCGGATAATAAATGCTGCCCTAGTGCCTTGTTCCACATCCCATAAATGAATAATAACTGATTCCAGAATGCACTTGAGTTGCATTCCTACATTCGCTTGATCTGTTAATCCCAGTGTACAATTGCATTGTTACCATGTAGGGGTGAAAATCATGAGCACTTGGGTAACGTAGTTGTTACTTCTGGCAAGGCTTGTGCTGAGGCTGAGAAATACTAAAACAAAATGCTTTTTTTTTTCCATGTTCAAAGATTAATTATGGCTCTCTTCCTCTGGTAATTAAGTAGCGCTATAATTTTTGAGGTTACGGTACTCTTCATTCCAAACCCATAGTGTCCCATTACTTTGCAAGAATCCTCTGTATGATTCCGACAGCAAAATATATTGGTTGGAAATGCTGCTGAAATGAGTACGAGTATCCTTGAAATAACTTTCCGTGGGGGTGGTTGTGTAGGAGACTTGCGGGAGGCAAAGTGGATTTTGGCAGGCTGAGGATAACCTCCAGTAAAAATTAGTTTGCAGCACAGCTTTCTGGTTGGGCTGCATACAGCGGTCGCTTGAGATGGTGGATTGCACAGAATGAAAATGGACACCTGGTTCAGTGGTTTTTGCCCTTTCTGAAGTGGTTAGCGTGTTGATTGCCTACCAATAGGGAGACTTGTATTCCTGTCACACGATAGTGCCTGACCCAGAGGTGCTAATGTTCACCAAACGGATTACACTTGGTGGTCCAGTTTCCAGGTTTCTGTGCTTTGCATTCATCTTTTGCCTTTCAAAATGTGTCTCACTTTGTGTCTTGGGTCAGAAAATTAAAATTCTGCATGTAATTATCCCTGAAAACGAAATAGAAAAGTGCAAACACCTATTGCATATTGTAGTTCATAGAACAAAAGCTTCACAGTTTGCAGTTTGATACACCAATATATAGATCACTGCTGGTGGCTTTTAGTGCTCGATTGAATGAATGAATGAATTTTAAAAATCAGAAATAATGAAATAAGTCTACTTATCAGTTTGCTCCATTGTACTCCTATTCTGGGGTTGTGATTGTACTGTGCTGTAATTAGATCCAGTTGGAGTTGGAGCTTTGACATTGTGAGTTATGATATTTGTCTTGAAAGCTTAATATTTCTATTTTGCAACTGCCTCCTCCTGTACCTGCACATTGTTCACGATACAATACAAGAACAGCATTTTAATTAAGTGTGTATTTCATTCCAAGGATGACCGATATGAAAGATCCAATAAGATAAAATATGGAGATGGATGAGCACTGTCATCCAGGAAATATTTTGTTTTAAAAATAAACCCAAGGTTTCTATAAGGTACTGCTACGTCATGAAGTGGTAGGATGTGGGTTCTTGCCTGCAAGTTCCTCTGAGGCAAGTTTCTCATCTTTGCTCGAAGGTGACTAACAGTTTTCCTAAGCAGCTTTGCTCATTTTTTTTGTCATGTGCTGCGATCCCAGTTGTTTTGCAAAATAGCCAGACCCAGGAACACTGAAGCATATCACATTGCAGTGTGATGGTGACATGACCTGTGGTGCATTCCTCACAAAGCATGATGCTGATTTTACTCTTGCAGCAGTTGCGAGGTTTCCAACGGGAGGCCAAGCAAAAGAGAAGAGCTATTACACATGGTGCTTGGATACTGGGTTAACACGACTCTCCATTAAAATTTACTTTCCCCCAATTTGTTTTTACTGGAGAGCAAGGCACAAATGTAAACATGGGAAGTCCAAGAGGTTTATTTCTTGAAACAAAGTAAAGCTGCACAGCAGTGGAGAAGGCCACTAGTCCCTGCCAGGACCATCCAAAAATGCCGGTTCTCTTCTGGGCCGGCTTTTATCGGGTGAAATTGACAAGCCCCGCTGTTGGACCTTCGCCCCTCAGCGGGGGTATTCCACGAGCCCCAAGGGGAGATCAATCGGTTCATCCCTGTGGGCCGCGTGCATGTTACATCATCCTCCTACCCCAAAGTCTACAAGTCCCTCTGGTCGTAGAGGGTGGGGAGGCGTCCCTCCGTTCTGTCGTTCATAGAGTGGGATAACGCCACCTCAATCCCATTGGGTGTGACCAAAAGAGGCCTTGAAGGGTCATAGTGTGTCAATGATGACGACAGTGGCTGCTTCACCTTGGTGAACGCCTCTTTTTGTGGCGCTCTCCATGCTCAATCTTGGTGCTTTTGCAACAGCGTGTGCTTGGATGGTCGCCAGATTTGGGATACATTTCCTGTAATACTTCACAAGCCCTAAGAACAACTGCAGTTCGGTCATGTTCCCGGGTGTGGGGCTTGTTTGATGGGCCCCTATCTTCTCCTCCATCAGATGCAAGCTGTCCCTGTGGACCCGTTACCTTAAGTATGTGACCTCTTTTAGTGAAGAACGCATTTGCCCCTCAAGGCGGATACCTGCCTTCGAAAACAGGTGGGGGACTTCCTCGAGGTTGCTTAGGTGCTCCTTGTCAGTGATTCCTCCTTATGGCACTGAGGACCTGGGTTTGATCCCGGCCCTTGGTCACTGTCCGTGTGGAGTTTGCACATTCCCCCCATATCTGCGTGGGTTTCATCCCCACAACCCAAAGATGTTCAGGGTAGGTGGATTGGCCACACTAAATTGCCCCTTAATTGGCAAAAAAGAATGGGTACTCTAAATTTTTTTTTTAATGACTCTCTGAAAAATAGCACAAGCCGATGACATCCAGAATGATAACCGTGCATATTTGTAGACGCCCCGATGGGTATTAATGGTCACGAGCCTTCTATATGCCGGGTCTAACTCCAATTGGAGATATGCATGACTCTTGTGAAGTTTAGAAAAAAGAATGTCTTCCAGCCAGCTTTGCATTGAGGTCCTCCATGCATGGCATTGGGTATCCATCCAAATGAGAGGCCTTGTTCACTGTTGGCTTGTAATCCCCACATAGGCGGATGGTTTTGTCTGGCTTCAGTACTGGAACTACAGGCACTAACCACTCTGTGAATTGTACCGGCCGAATGATTCCCAGGCTTTCCCAACGGTTGTGCTCATCCTCTACCTTTGTCAGCAAGGCGTCGGGAACTGTGCAAGGGTGGTGGTGGGGGGGGGGGGGGGGGTGGCTTTAAGTACCCTGGGCCTCCGAGTCTACGTAAACCTTGGCCATGGCACCCTTCATCTTTCCCAGGGCATCCTGGTAGACTTCCAGATACATCCCCCAGGGCTTCATATAATCCCCCAGTCCTGAAAATCTGTCAGTCCAAATGGAGCTTCTGCAGCCAGTGTTACTCGCATTCCTGCTTTGGGTGGCAATTACAAAGCAGATTGCGAAAGGTCAATTCTTTTGATTTGGGAATGTTGGATGGTGGGGGAGGAGTGCAAACTAACACAACGGTAAAGCTAAGAGACAAAAAGGGTAGAATGTCAGACTGTTCTATTGGAACAACGTCATAATAGAGGGTCTTGGCTGCAAAATCTGGTTGCACTGTAATTTTGAAGTCGTTGAAAAGTTTCCCTCTTAAAATGTATCACTTCTGTTTTTGATGTGACAGAGGTTCTGCAATGGAGGTTTAATTGAGGATTGTACGGTCTTGAAGCATATGCCATTGATCTGTTTTTGTTGCTCCATATGACTCAATCAATTCGTTCTTAATCTAGAGATTTTAAAAAAAATAGATTATTGTGTAAAAGAGCACATGTTCTGGAACCAAGTTTCTGTTGTGAAATCTTGAAAATTTGCTGTTAAACAGATTGAGCTGTGGAGAATGAGATTTTCTTTGTCCAGTACTAGAGCTGGACATTGGGACATGGGTGAGACGAGCTGGCATATCTTCATTCTGGCTGAAATATCCAAAATCCTTGTCAGAGAAAGGCTAGGATCGTGAACTGTACCTGTAGGACCTGGTTGCCCCTGTGTGCTGTCTGAGAGGCGGGGGATGCTCCTGGCTCCCACCTCACCACTCATTCACCTGCCCGCAAGACATACCAACGTATGGGTTAGAAGTTGCGGGGCATGTGTTGACTGCTCTTGAATAGCTCACTGAACCTGCATTATATATTTGAGGACACGAGCAACTAGGATCACAGCAAAATTTGCCTCGCTTAAGGCCTGTCTTTGCATATTGTCCAGAGGGGGTTGCTGGGTAGTAATTAGGCATGTAAATCCTGGACGACGTTCTTTAAGTGGTTGAGCTCTAACTGCTCACTTGGAATTTGAACCTGGGTGCTTTCCTGTCTGTATGGTTTGGTCCCAAGTGAAATATTTTAGAGACCAATTGGCTTCTTCAGCTCCTACCTGCAAAGGCAGAACAAAATGCTTTCACATGGGGACCTGGTGTTTCAAAAGCCAACTTAAATTGCAAGGATATATTCATTGTTTGACAGCGATGTTACAGATGATTTTTTTCCTTTGTGCCCCTCGACCAAGCTTTACCATTTGATTGCTTTACTCTTTGCATTAATTAAAAGTTTACTCTTGAGAAAGAGCAGCCCTGTGGATTCCAGGCAGGGAATTCCCTGCTGTATCAATATAAATACAAGGTATCTATAAGATTCTCTTGAAAACCCCAGATTGTTACCACAGCTTCAGGTTCAGGCAAATTATGGTTTGCTAATGAATGTGGAAGTAGCTTGGTTATTTATCACGACTGAGTCATGCACTTAGCAGGTGTCACATTGAGAACGTAGGTGGCTGTTGAGAAAAAGTGCTGTAGAAAATGTCCCTACCTCTGTGGTCAGGAGTAATTACTTATGCTATCATTTCAACTTTCAAATATTCAAACTTCCTGTATTATTAACTTGTGTAGTGTCTGTTTAAAACATAGGTAAGTTTCTAATCCTGTCACTCCATTGTTTGTCTTAGTTATTTTATAAGCCACACGGTGAACATGTGTGTATATACAGCAGTGTTGGATATGCCGACTGCTAGGGAAGGAACTGAGAAGAGAAGACATGCTTTCCCGGGGAAAGTGAACCTGGCTTTTCCCTTGGTAGCTATTTACATAGCTATTAGCCCCCGGTCAGGTCATTTTCTTGACTGTACTCTGACCATTGGGAGCAAAGCCCAAAACCTTTCTTCCATTTGTGGGGAGTTCAGATGGGGGGGAATGTATTGGCACAGCTGCTCTCCAGATGTACTGATATTGTGTTCAACACTGATTGAAAGTTTAAAAAATACTCTTCTTGTTCACGAGCGTGGTATGGGCTGTGAACTGAAAGGCCTTGTCTCTAGTTTTGACTACCCCAGATGAGTGGTTACTGGTAGTTCCTGGAAGATCAATGTCCTTCCTGTGTGATGTCAGTTCTGTAATTCTCTGTTGCAGTGTGGGAGAACAGCCTTCCTGTGTGCAGGTAGTGTCTGATGACCCACACAAGCTGCCTTTCAAGTGAGTTTCCTGCTTTCACTTGAATGGTGAAGGCTGCCGAGCAGCATCCTTTAACTTACACTCCCATGCTGGCAAGTATGCCATCTGATTGCCAATCATAGAGCAATGTTCAGGTTTAATTTGTGCTAATCAACTAATCAAAATCCTGAATTAAATTTTTAATAATTTTTATGTATTTCCACGTAATTTCCTCAGTGAAATTGCAGTAATTTCCTTTACCATTGCCTGTAATTCTAGGCGAAGCTAATGAGCCAGACCTTACTGGAACCCAGCATCTCATTGTTACACTTCTTTCACATCCTTCAGCTTGTAATTTCTTTCCACAGTAATTTGTTGAAGTACAAGGCTGATTATTAGGTTAATGATGAGGGTAACAGGTCATCTGTGACCTTACTGAGTGGCGAAACCTTTGGTGTATCTCCTAACCATTGGGATTTAAGGATTGAGAAAGAAGCAGAAATGTTTGGAGAAGGAGGGTGAACTGTAGTTGGTGAGTTAGAGTCAAATCAGCTACAGGAAGAGCAATAAAGAGGGAAAGCAAGACCAAATCCACGGGGAGAGAAACAGAGAAATGAAGAGTTAGAAAAAATATATTTAAAAAAAAAACACTCCAGCTGCGACTTATAGTTTGAATTGTTCCCTTACTGGGCCACTGAGGTTGATTAGCATTGAATTAACAATAATGAGGTAATGAAAAAGATAGGTCACCCTAACTTTGAGCTGAATTGTGGGGCCCTGCACGGCTGCGTACTTAGCCCCCTAGTATACTCCCTATACACACACGACTGCGTGACAAAATTTGGCTCCAACTCCATCTACATGTTTGCCGATGACACGACCATAGTGGGTCAGATCTTGAACAATGACGAGTCAGAATACAGGAGGGCGATAGAGAACTTAGTGAGTGGTCTAACGACAACAATCTCTCCCTCAGTGCCAGCAAAACTAAAGAGCTGGTATTGTGCACACCCCTGTCTGCATCAATGGGGCAGAGGTGGAGATGGTTAGCAGCTTCAAATTCCTAGGTGTAAACATCACCAAAAATCTGTCCTGGTCTACTCCCGTCGACGCTACGACCAAGAAAGCACAACAATGCCTATACTTCCTTGGGAAACTAAGGAAATTCAGCATGTCCACATTGACTCTTACCAACCTTTACAGGTGCACCATAGAAAGCACCCTACCTGGCTGCATCACAGCCTGGTATGGTAACTGCCTGGCTCAAGACTGCAAGAAACTTCAGAGAGTTGTGAACACCGCCCAGTCCATCACACAAACCCGCTTCCCATCCATTGACTCTATCTACATCTCCTGCTGCCTGGGGAAAGCAGGCAGTATAATCAAAGACCCTTCCCACCCAGCTTACTCACTCTTCCAACTTCTTCCATCGGGCAGGAGATACAAAAGTCTGAGAACACGCACAAACAGATTCAAAAACAGCTTCTTCCCCGCTTATACTAGACTCCTAAATAACCCTCCTATGGACTTATCTGATTAATTCTACAGTTCTGTCTGCTTCACCCGATGCTGGTGTCTATGTATTTGCATTGTGTACCTTGTGTTGCCCTATTATGTATTTTCTCTTCATGCACTGAATGATCTGTTTGAGCTGCACACCTAACAATACTTTTCACTGTACCTCGGTACAGATGACAATCCAATTTAATGGGCAATTAATGTGCAAATATACCAAATTTTTAAAAGTAGACATGGGCAAGATCTCATTTCTCTACAGCAAACAGCGTAGTGGCGTAAATCCATCAGCACCTCCCAAACTCACAACCATCTAGAAGGACAGGAGCAGCAGATACATGGGAACACCACCACCTGGAAGTACCCCTCCAAGTCACTCACCATCCTGACTTGTAAAACTATCACTGTCTCTTCACTGGAGCTCCCTCCTGAACAGCACTGCAGGTGTACCACATGAACTGCAGCAGTTCAAGAAGGCAGCTCACCACCTCCGAGGGCTATTGGGAATAGGCAATAACAGCCAGATCCCTTGAATGAAAAAAAATGTTCTGGATCTCTGAATTCCCTGCATTTATTGGTTTACTTATACAGTACTTAACAATGTGATTTGTTAACACACTTTTGGGCGAATTTTAACCACCATGGTTGTCTGAGGGAGTGTTTTTAAAAAAAATCAACCATCCTATATCAATTGTGACCTGGTAATATATTAAAAGAAAGAAGTAACTCTTATGCGTTCGCGTGAATGCTCTGGAATGATTTTCAGATCTAATTGGATGTTTTTAAACTTGTGCTTGGTGAGGAACTTGTGGAACTATCAGAAGCTGGTCCCTGTGGCTAATAACAGGAGATTTGTGGCTATGTGATTGGCATGGGTCAATCGGATAACCACAAAGGGAGGTTCTCGCTCTATTTTGAAACATATATTACAGACTTTTAAAAATATAGACAATTAAAAAGGATTAAAGAATAGGAATCCAGGAGTTTTGCTGCTAAGAGGCTTGAAGTTCTGGAATTTGACTTCAAATTAGTGTTTATCCTTGTATCGTAGTTTATTTTCTGTATCCGGTAGTGAAATTTGATATGCGAGCATTTACTTTTGGGCCTGCTGTTGTCGCGATCGGTACAGATAGCCAATGTGCATATTAACTCCATGAGTGAGTTTACTGCAGAGTGAGATCTCATCTCACAATAGATATTTGTGACATTCTGGCATTTTTTAAAGTTTATTTGGGGAGGTCAATCAACAGAACATATTCTGTAATGTACTCCATGTGCTGAATTTGGACACCGTTCAGTTTACAGGTCCCAACTAGGACAAATTTCACTTGTACAGTTTGAGTTGCCTGAATTCTTCTCGGTGAATCAAAAACAATCGGCTACCTTCCAGGTTTTTGTGAAGATGAAACATACGGCATGGTTTTAACTATGTGTCAAATAATTTCACTTGACGTTCACAGTGTCATGATATCCATATCAACATATCATGGTGCAATCACACACACACTGATGGACAGGTAGACGGACCAATCAACACAGACACAACATCACAGCCAATCACCAGTGAGAGCACACGCACTATAAAACAGGGAACACCACAGTTCCCGCTCATTCTACCAGGAGATAGCTCAGAGCACAGAGCTCACAGCGTGCCACTCAGACACACCATGTGCTGAGTGCTTCACTAAGGTAGTGGTAGGGCTGGGTCCACAGGTTAACTGGTGAAGTACGAACCACAGCCAGAAGTTAACAGTTGTTATTGTACAGAATAATAAAACAGAGTTGTACCATCTACAGCCGTGTTGGTTCGTTTGTGTATCGGAACACCCAACACAACACACAGATTGCCCTTGATCTCAGACTGTGTTCAAAATATCTCAGATTGTGTGTTCAAAATTCATTCTTGGGACATGGCATCGCTGACGAAGCTGGAATTCATTCCCAGCCCAAATTGGCCTGATTGAGAAGATGGTGGTCAGCCTGCTTCTTGAACTGTTGCAGTCTGTGGGTTGAGGGTTCCCTCACGATGCTGCTAGGTGGTGTGTTCCAGCATTTTGAGCCAAGGATACTGAGGAATGGTGATAAATGTCGGAGGCAAGATGGTGTTTGATTAGAAGAGAACTTGAAGGTTGTGATGTTTTCTTGCATCTATTGCCCTCGCCTTTTGATCTGATGCTGATTACTTTAACAGATAGCAAATATTTGTGTCCATGAATCTCGGAGACACAAATAGCATTTTCATTGGGTGTTCTCCCATTTTGTTTTTGTTTTAGCGAGTGTACTAATCGCCAAGTCAGGCAATAGCTTCCGCAATGGCTAAGTGGAGCGCTCTGAGCCCTCCACTGAATTTTGACAGGGGGCAGTTTTAATGATGTAAGTCACTGACTGGGGATGTACCACAGTTGCAGTCCTTGTTTCCTGCAAGGCCCCACTTGTGCACATTTGCTGCACAAATGCCTTGGCCAGTGCAGAGTGCCCAATGTTGGCGTGGCAGGTTGAAGCCAGGTGGCTGACTGTGGGATCTGTGATAGGAAGTAGTTTTTAATGATGGTTTGTCAGTTCCATTTCTGCTGCCATACGGCCTCTTGTGTTATTCATTGGCATCGTCATCGTAGCCCTACTGGCTGCCATGATGGCAGGTGAGCAATAGGTGGGTTGGTAATCTCCTTGTGTAGTGGCAGGCTTGGGTTGATGTAAACCTTCTCCAGGAGCTTTTTTGTTGCAATCTTTCTTGTATGAGGGGACGAGATGTTTCTTAGGACTGGGAGCCAGGAGAGTTGAGTTGATTGGAGGGTACCTGAGATGATACACATTGTTGTGTTGAGCTGGGTATCTACAAGAATGATGTGGCTGAGTTGCACCATACTGGTGCACAGTATTCTGCAGTTGAGGAGACGATGGCAAGAACTGTTGGCCTTAAACTTTGAGCATCCGCACCCCATGAAGAATCGGTAAGTTTACTGAGCAGCTGGATTTGCATCTTGAACGTTGCTGCTACCTTGCTCATCTCTGTGTTAGGTCAAACACGGCCGGGCGGCACGGTGGCATAGTGGTTAGCACTGCTGCCTCGCAGCTCCAGGGACCCGGGTTAAATTCCGGCCTCGGTTAACTGTCTGTCTGGAGTTTTCACTTTCTCCCCGTGTCTGTGTGGGTTTCCTCCTGTTTTCCTTCAACAGTCATAATATATGCAGGTTAGGTGGATTGGCCATGCTAAGTTGCCCCTTAGTGTCCAAAAGGTTAGCTGGGGTGACTGCGATAGGGTATAGGCTTGGGTTTGAGTAAGGTGCTCTTTCCAAGGGCCGGTGCAGACTCGATGGAACGAATGGCCTCCTTCTGCACTACATTCTATGATTCTATGAGCACCAAGATATGAAGAGGATGTTGTTTATGATTCAAGGAGATGTTGAGTTCCTCTTGGCGCTGACATTTTGGAGATGCAGTATAGTTGAGACTGTTTTGTTGCTGTTGGGGTGAATGTGCCAGGGCTTGTAGTAGTTGGCCAGCTTTTCTACATCGTTGTTTAGTGTTGCCTCTAGATTAGAAAATGTCCGAGGCTGAGAGGCACAGCAGATATCATCAGCATAGATGAACTTCTGAGACTGGGCTTGAGGCAGATCGTTGATAGAGATTGAAAAGGGTTGGGGTGAGAACTTTCCTTGTGGGAACACGTTGGACAGTTTCTTCCAAGTTCCCATCCCATAACCCATATGCATGTCTATCTCGTGAGTAATAGCTCGTTGGCATCAGTAACCCACAGAGGGAGGACTCGTGAGATTGTGTCGTGGGGACCAGTGTACTAGACCATTGTGTGTGCTGCAGTGAGATTGAGAAAGACAGTCCCTGTTTTAAGGTTATTTTCAGAGGCCAGAATCGAATCCAGATCCCTAGCGCTGTGAGGCAGAAGTGCTAACCACTCTTCCACCCCTTGCGTAGGTTCTACAGCTACTTCTTTGACCTGGTGATGGTAGGTAGTTGAAGGCTGATGTGGATCAGAGTTGGTCTGTACTGGCTTTGTGGGAAGCTATACAAGGCTTGGCATGATGCTGGAAGTGATTTTGGTTTTGGTCCATGAACATTCTAAATCAATAGTGCCATATATGCTTAATTTTTTTTAAAAAATCAATTCTTGTTGGGAATATGTACCTGATCCAATCAACCATGTTTCATATTGCAATCTAGGCAATGAGTGTTCGCAGATTACTTTTCTATAGGGGCAGTTTCGCAATTTGAAGTAGAAACTCATTATTTCCTTCCTCCCTGCATTGTTCGAGGTCTTTGAATGGAAGTTGTTGAGTCAGTCCATACTGAAGAGAAAACCTCCTATCTTGGTGAATTATATGGGTCATTACCACCCCTCTTAGCCAAAGACAGGTCTTAACTTGTTTTTTTTTAAGCAGATGGCTGACAAGTTGACTGAATAATGTGGTGTATTGTGTGTGCGTGTGAGACTGCTGTGCTTTGCGGTGTATTGTAGCACTGTTGTAGTAACTAAAGTCCTTTTTTCAACAGGCTCCCACAGCACAACACCCCTGCACACCTCTTCTCGTCTCTCTCTTCCCCCCCCCGCCCCCCACCAACCGATTCAGATCAAAGGAAAGATTGTGCAAACTGTGAATCATTTCCTATATCTTGGGAGCTTCCTCTTCATGATGGTGGCATAGATGCTCTCTATGTGGCAGAGTCTGCAGATCACACAGTGGACTTATCAACCATTTAAAAACCATTGCACAGGAGTAGAAGCAAGTCAGCCTCAATCCCATGGCACTGCCCAAGTGCAATTATAGCACAAAAATACTAATTAAGTTGTCTGCAAATGGAAGGATTAAGTCTTCGTATCGAGATAGCTTTATTGCATTGATACTCAATACAGTGTAAATGTCACCACAGTCCCAGGTGACCATAGGTTGCTCTCCACTCTTGAGAGCTGGCTGGCGGTGATTTAACCTGACGGTCGCCACATCTCAGGCGAGGGGCAAGGTCGAGAAGGCGGGTTCTTCATGAATAACCTCAGCCGGTACGGGAATTGAACTCGGGCTGTTGGTGTCGTTCTGCATTACAAAGCAGCTGTGTTCAGGGATACATGCAGCTGAACTCCCTCATCCTTCCTCCGTCATAATTCTGAGCACAGCCCCCTTCTCAATTTATCTCTACTTCAAACACATTTTGCTACTGAGGGAACATTGGATAACACCACTCCAATAAAGGATCATGAGTAAACTTGCTGCATAGTTCAACTTCTGTCTGAAGCAATTTGATATTTCACTGCTACTTTGCCCCAAACTTTAAACAGTCAAGGTTAAAACCGTTGAATGTATAGTTTTTTGTTTTTAAAAAAAATATTTTTATTCTCCTCCTTTTTCACATTTTCTCCCACATTTACACCCATCAACAATAATCAGCAAGATATGTCAATCCCCATAATAACAACAATCCCATCCAACCCCCAAACATCAGCCCGCATGTTTACATAAACAAATGACAAAAGGGAATCAGGGATTACCCGTAGTCACCCTTAATCTACGAAGGCACCCCCCCCCCCCAAACTAATGTTCGATGTTAGCCAGTTCTTGAAAGTGCATAATAAATAGGGCCCATGACTTGTAGAACCCCTCCGAGCTTCCCCTCAGTTCGAACTTAACCTTCTCAAGGGTCAAGTATTCCAACAGGTCCCCCCGCCACGCCAGGGCACAGGGTGGAGAGGCTGCTCTCTATCCCAGCAGGATCCGCCTTCGGGTGATCAACGAGGCGAAGGCTATGATATCTGCCTCCGCTCCCGTTTCCAACCCTGGCTGATCCGACACCCCGAATATGGCCTCCTAGGGACCTGGGTCCAGTTTCACACGCACCACCTTGGCAATTACCCTAAACACCTCCCTCCAGTACTCCCCTAGCTTTGGACAGGACCAAAACATATGAACGTGATTAGCCCCCTGCCCCCCCCCCCCTCCCCTGCAATGCTCACGCACATCCTCTACTCCTTCAAAAAATCGGCTCATCCTCGCCCTCGTGAGGTGCGCTCTATATACCACCTTCAGCTGTATCAGCTCCAACCTCGCACATGAGGTGGAGGCATTCACTCTCCGGAGCACCTCACACCAGACCTCCTCCTCTATAACCTCTCCCAGCTCTTCCTCCCACTTTGCTTTGATCCCTTCCAGTGGTGCCTTATCCTCTTCCAAAATAGCTCCGTACTCCGCTGACACTGCCCCCTTCTCCAGTCCCCTTGTCGTCAACACCTCCTCCAGCAATGTGGAGGCGGTTCCTCTGGGAAGCTCTGTATCTTCTTCCTGGCAAAATCCCAAACCTGCATGTACCTAAACACTTCTCCCTGCTCTAGCCCATACTTCGCTTCCAGCTCCCTCAATCCTGCAAACCGACCCCGAAGAAACAAATATTTTAGCGTCTTAATCCCCTTCTCTTCCCATTTCCGAAAACTTCCATCCCACCTCCCTGGCTCAAATCTGTGGTTCCCCCGAATCAGCATTTCCCTTGACCCTAAACCCAACCCGAAGTGTTGGCGAAATTTCCTCCAGATTTTCAATGAAGCTATTATTACCGGACTCCCTGAATATTTCCCCGGAGCTATCGGGAGCGGCGCTATTGCTACGGTCTTCAGCCCCGCCCCCCTGTACAAACTCTCCTCCGTTCTGACCCACTGAGAATCAACCCCTCTGACCCAGCTCCGCACGTTCTCCACATTCGCCCCCCCCCCCCGCACTATTCCTTTCCATGCTCCCGAACTTCTCAATGCGATGGCCAACGGCTCAATCGCCAGTGCAAACAGCAGGGGGGACATAGGACATCCCTGTCTCGTCCCACGGTGGAGAGAAAAGTATCTCGAACTGATATTATTTGTGCGGACACTCACCTTCGGTTCCTTATATAATAGCTTTACCCAGTTCACAAACCTTGGTCCAATCCCAAACCGCTCCAGCACTGCCATCAGGTACCCCCATTCTACCCGATCAAACGCCTTCTCGGCGTCCAATGCCACAACTACCTCTGTTTCCTTTCTTTCCGCCGGTGCCATAACAACGTTCAAAACCCTCCTAATGTTCGAAAACAGCTGCCTCCCTTTCACGAACCCAGTCTGATCCTCCCCTATCACCTTCGGAAGGCACTCTTCCAGCCTACCCGCCAGTACCTTCGGCAACACTTTTACGTCCACATTCAGAAGTGACATGGGCCGATATGACCCACACTCCGTCGGATCCTTATCTTTTTTTAGTAACAGGGAAATCGATGCCTGCCCCAAGGTTTGCGGCAACACCCCCTTCCCTATCGCCTCCTCAAACATCCCCACCTTCAGGGGTGCCAACCTATCCTTAAATTTTTTGTAATATTCCACCGGAAACCCATCCGGCCCTGCCACCTTCCCCGACTGCATCCTCCCAATCGCATCCTTTATCTCCTGCTCCACTATTGCTCCTTCTAATGTAGCCCTGTCCCCCTCCCCTAGCCTCGGGTACTCCAACCCATCTAGAAATTCCTGCATCTCACGGTCTCCCCCGGGCGGCTCTGACTTGTACCACCTCCTCATAAAACGCCTCAAAAGCCTTGTTAATCAGCACTGGAGCCACCACCAACTTCCCTGCCCTATCCTTCACCTGAAGAATTTCCCTTGCCGCCGCTGCCTCCCTCCGGAGCTGACCTAACATCTCCATGTTCATAAACTGCACCCCTTGCTCGTCTCAGTTGGCGCACCGCCTTCCTGGTGGACAGTCGGTCGAAGCTCGCCTGTAGTTCCTTCCTCTTTTCCAGCTTCGCCGGGTCCCCATCCTCTGCATACCTCCTATCTACTTCCAACATCTCATCAATTACCCTCTGCCGCTCCAACCTCCTCTTTATCCACCCTGGCCTTAAACAAAATTACCTCACCTCTCACCACCGCCTTAAGAGCTTCCCAGACGACTGCCTTCGACATCTCACCCGTACAATTGAAACCTACATATTCCTTAATTACCTTTTCAATTTTCTCACAGAATACTTGGTTCCCCAAAAGCCCACATCCAGTTTCCACCCCGGTCTCTGCGCTGCCCCCTTCTCTAGCACCATATCCACCCAATGTGGAGCGTGATCTGACACTGCAATTGCAGAGTATTCCGACCCCTTGACTCCTGCCAGCAAAGCCTTCCCCACCACAAAAAAGTCGATCCGCGAGTATACCTTATGGACCGCTGAGAAAAACGAGTACTCCCGTTCCCTTGGGTGCAGGAACCTCCAAGGGTCTACGCCTCCCATTTCCACCATTAGCCCAGCCAGCGCCTTCGCCCCCCCCTGATGGGACCAGCGAGCGCGGCCGTGATCTGTCCAACCTTGGCTCCTGCACCAAGTTCCAGTCCCCCCCCCACAATCAGCTCATGCGTGTCCAAGTCGGGAATAGCCCCAAACACCTTCCTCGCGAATCCCACATCGTCCCAATTGGGACCGTATACACTTAACAGCGCCACTAATCTCCCCTCCAGCGCCCCTGCCACAATCACATATCTACCCCCCCTGATCTGCCACCACCTTCTCCATCTGGAAGCGTACCCTTTTGCTGACCAGCACCGCTACCCCTCGAGCCCTTCCATCAAATCCGGAGTGAAACACTTGGCTAACCCAGCCCTTTTTAAGTCTCACCTGATCCTTCACCCTCAAGTGAGTCTCCTGCAGCATTGCTACATCGGCTTTCAAACTTTTAAGATGTGCAAGCACCCTTGACCTCTTGACCGGACCTCCTAGCCCTCTCACGTTCCACGTGATTATCCTTAATGGGGGCCTCTCTCACCCCGCCCCCCCCACACCTTTCTTATCCACCATCACCATACCACCGGGCCCTGCCCATAAGCCTGACCCACCCCTGTCCATTGTTAACATCGAACCCCTTCTCCCCCCCCCCCCCAAAGAACCCCCCCTACAAAAACATCCCCAACATCCATCCCTCCACCTGCTCTTGCTCGCCTCGTAGGCCCATTGAAGCCTGCTATCCAGGCTCCAACACCCCCGTTCACTAACTGACTTTAGTTAGCTAGCGCGGGTGGCTCCCCCCGCCAAGACCTCTCGCCCCCTTCCGCCCAGTCCCAGAGAAAGAAACACCAAAACAAATCCAACAATCCAACCCCTACAATTCACTAACATAACATTTAACGGTCGCAATACAGAACGCCATTAACTTGAACTCTGTAACAATGCAAAGAGAAGTAAGTTTCAATCCAAATCAGTAAAAAGAAAGTTGTAACATTTGTACATTTTCCAGCCGCTCAAACACAGTCCACAGTCTCTCTTCCAGTTCCGCTCTTCACGTCTGTCCCAAGCCTTCTGCCCTCACGAACGCCTCCACTGTCTCAAAATAAAAGTCTTTGGCGTTATATGTTACTCTCAACTTCGCCGGGTACACCAAACCAAATCGCACCCCCTTCTTGTACAAAGCCGCCTTCATTCGCCCAAACGCCGCTCGTCTTTTTGCCAACTCCACCGTCCAGTCCTGGTAGATCCGAACCGCAGTACCATCCCACAGCACCTCACGCTCCTGCTTCGCCCAGCTTAATACTTTCTCCTTCGTGCAAAACTTATGGAAGCAGATAATTACTGCCCTTGGCGGCTCGTTCACTTTGGGCTTCGGCCTTAATAACCGATGAGCTCGGTCTAGCTCGTACAGGGTGGGGCTCTCACCCTCCCCCATCAGCTCCGCCAACTTCTTAGCGAAGTATTGCATTGGCCTTGGGCCCTCTGTCCCTTCGGGCAAGCCCACAATTCTCAAATTGTGCCGCGTTGAGCGGTTTTCCAAGTCTTCCAGCTTTGCTCGGAGTCCTCTGTTAACCTCCACCACCCTCCGCAGCTCGTCCCCCATCGAGGTGACCTGGTCGCTGTGTCGTGTCACGGCCTCCTCCACCTCCTTCATCGTCTCGCCCTGCACTCTCACCTCGGCCAATGCCTTTGCCATCTCCACCCTCATCGGGCCGATTGCCTCCTCCAACAATGACCTCAACACGACCGCCATCTCTTTCCTCAGGACCTCCATGTGCCTCACCAAACGTTTTTCCAGCTCCACCACCATCACCTCGGTCATCTTCTCCACCGTAAGTAGTGCGGCCCTGCCTTGCATTTCGGCTTCCGCCATCCTGTCAACACTTTTGCTCATCTTCTCCTTCGGCGGCGAACCCGCGTTTCCTCCTTTCTTCGACGCTGCTTTTCGCATCCTTTCGCGGCTTATTGTTTTTTATCTTTCCTTTCTCCTCTCTCCCCCTTCACCCTCCTGTCCTTCATCAATCTGACATTCTTCTTTTTTGAAAAAAAAACTTTCACCAAACTTCCTTAAATCTTCTTTCTTTCTCCTCTACATTCACCGGGGACCAGGCTTCAACCTTTTTCTTCTTCCTAGGTGGGAGCCATCCGACGTGGAGCACCCTCCCTACATGGCGCCCTGGCCTCGGGCCTGCCGTCTCGGCCTCCTCGTAGCTCCGCCCCCGCTGCTCTGACCTGGCCTTCAACCGCATCAAAGCAGATATTGCCAAGGCTGCAATGCACGCAGCAGCCGAGTCCATTCCGTTCCAGGTGGAGAGCGATGCGTCAGACTTTGACCTGGCTGCTACCCTCAACCAGGCGGGCAGGCCCGTGGCTTTCTTCTCTCGTACCCTCCAGAGCTCCGAAATTCGACACTCCGTCGAAAAGGAAGCCCAAGCCATTGTGGAAGCTGTGCGACATTGGAGGCATTACCTGGCCGGCAGGCGATTCACTCTCCTCACTGACCAACGCTCGGTTGCCTTCATGTTCAATAACATGGGGCAAGATCAAGAATGACAAGATCCTAAGGTGGAGGATCGAACTCTCCACCTACAATTATGATATCTTGTATCGACCTGGGAAGCTCAATGAGCCCCCAGATGCCCTACATGTGCCAGCGCACAAGTAGACCGACTTCGGGCCCTCCACAATGACCTCTGTCACCTGCGGGTCACCCGGTTTTTCCACTTTATCAAGGCCCGCAACCTGCCTTATTCCATCGAGGAGGTCAGGACCATGAGCAGGGACTGCCAGGTCTGCGCGGCGTGCAAACCACACTTCTATCGGCCAGACAGAGCACCTTTGAGCGCCTCAGCGTCGATTTCAAAGGGCCCCTCCCCTCCACTGACCGTAACGTGTACTTTCTCAACATCATTGATGAGTACTCACGTTGCCCTTTCGCCATCCCATGCCCTGACATGACCTCTGCCACAGTCATCAAGGCCCTGCACAGCCTCTTCACCTTATTCGGTTTCCCCAAGTCCATCCATAGTGATCGGGGTTCCTCCTTCATGAGTGATGAGCTGCATCAGTACCTGCTTACCAAGGGCATCGCTTCAAGCAGGACTAGCAGCTACAACCCCCGGGGGAACAGACAGGTGGAGAGGCAGAACGCCACGGTCTGGAAGGCTGTCCTTCTTGCTCTACGGTCTAGGAGTCTCCCTGTCTCCCACTGGCAGGAGGTCCTTCCAGATACGCTCTACTCCATCCGGTCGCTCCTGTGTACCGCCACCAATGTGACCCCTCATGAGAGAATGTTTGTCTTCCCCAGGAAGCCCACCTCGGGGGTCTCGCTCCCAGCTTGGCTGACGGTCCCAGGGCCCGTCCTCCTCCGGAAGCATGCGAGGAATCATAAGTCGGATTCCCTGGTCGAAACTGTCCGTCTCCTGCATGCTAACCCCCAATATGCCTACGTGGCACACCATGATGGGCGGGAGGACACAGTCTCCCTTCGGGATTTGGCACCCGTAGGTTCCCCAGCGACCATCACCACTACCCCTGACCCTACACCTTCTCCCTCCATTGCTACCCATGGTGCACCAGGGCCACGGCATACTCCGCTAGTCCCAGTGCATGGCATGTCAGAGCCTCCGGGTCCGTCGCCAGGCACTCATCTACTTGGTGACGCAGAAGGCGACACGCTCCTGGACACGCAGGCCTCAACACTTCATCCAACACCAGTATCCACACCACAGCCGGGACTGCGGCGGTCACAGCGGAAAGTCAAAGCCCCTGACAGACTCTATATATAATTCAACCCGTCCACTTCACCCCTGCCGGATTCCTTTTTTTTATAAGGGGTGAATGTGGTAAACCACTGTAATGTATTATACCTGCTGTATGTAACATGCCTGGGCTTGCCCCTGCTGGCTCCGCCTGTGGCTCCTCCCCTCGGGCTCGGGTATAAAGGTGGCCAACCTCCGGCCCTGCCTTCAGTCTGGGGCCGGCTGCCAGCAGGTATCTTTAAGCTAATTAAAGCCACAGCTTTGCTCTCAACTCGTCCTCTGTCGTTATTGATGGCACATCAATAGTCACGTGATTAATTTAACTCTGGAGTCTTTGAATTGTTTATTTGAGTTGTAAGAGCTGAGAACCATAATGAGCTGCAATATTTATCATATTAAAATATGACAAACTGAATTTGCCCTGATTGTTAGTGAACCCATAATTCTGATACAAGTTCTAGGATTGGCCTCTGAAAAAGTATCAAACATTAGTCCCCTTTTAGTTGAATAACAGTTAGTTTGATGCAGATTTGGGACCTCTATGCCAACATATTCACTTTTTGTCTAGGAGGTGGATAAAACATTCTGGCTAAACATAAAAAGAAAGCAGACTTTTCTGTCAAAGCAAATTCCCCCTCATTTGGAAGGACATATCTTGTTAGTGTCTAACCAATTACTTAGATTTGTTCAACTGAAATCAGCATGGCACAGTTTTAAAAATTAGATTGATAAAGGCCCTTAAGTCAAAACCTTGTCTTCCTTTTTGTAAAGGTGTCACTAGCCAATCATCCCATCGGTTGGGAACATCTTGTAGGTTTTATTCTGACTTAAGTAGTGTGTTTCTGTGTAAATTATTGTTTTGAGTATGCGTAAAGAAAAACAATGGCAAGGGTCAGCAGCACTTCAAATCTGAGCTCCTCAAAAAAAAAACGATTGACAATGTGCACTTGCAGCAAAGTTCTTGATTTTGTCAGCTCGGGTCTCCTGGATACCAAAGATCCATCAAGGATCCATTGTATCGGAACCTGTCTGGCTGTCTGTGATTGAGGTGAATGGCATTTGGTACCTTGCATGAAATGATGCCTGTATCACAGCTCAATATTTCAGAAGCAGCTGGGGCTTGTTGACCATGTTACATGCTTGTTACTGGAGCTGTTTTCCTTGGAAATTCGTGTTTTAAATAGATTGTTTAAAACATAAGCTCTAAACCCACTATTACATAACAATAATCTAATTAGTGTTCACATTACCCCCAGGTGTACTGGAAACAAAGTCACGGAGGAATGTATTACACCAGTAAACACAACCTGCTCTTGAAACTCATTTACCTAATTAACTTTTAATGTATAGTATAAACAGGAGACACATGGGGTATGGCTATACCCTAGTTGTGAATCTGAACAACTAAATAAATGCCAGGCCTCTGCTTAATAATGCACATAGAATCATAGAATCCCTACAATGCAGAAGGAGGCCATTTGGCCCGTCAAGTCTGCATCGACCCTCAGAAAAAGCACCCGACGCAGGCCCACTTCCCCCTGCCCTATTTCTGTAACCCCACCTAACCTTTTTGACACTAATGATCAATTTAGCATGGCCAATCCACCGAACCTGCACATCTTTGGACTGTGGGAGGAAACTGGAACACCCGGGGGAAACTCACAGGGAGTATGTCCAAACTCCACACAGTCGCCCAAAGTTGGAATTGTACCCCGTTGCTGGCGCGATGAGGAAGCAGTGCCACCGTGCCACCTAATCTTGATCTGAGGTGTTTTTGATTGATTGCTTTATGCAAGATGAAATAATGAGATGCAGTTGAAACCAATAGAGTCGTGGTGGAGTGATGTGGGCATTGCTTGAAATATTCATAGTTACCCCTGTGAGCAACTTGCATTAAGTGGCATTACTTGTAACCTATAGTCTATAGAACTGTATCAATGGGAATACCTTGATAAATGGGTTTCAAAACTTTTCTAAAGAGCTTTTCCCCATCCCTCTTCTCTAATTCCTTTGAGGCTATTAAACTCTCTTCAGTAATGCTCATGTGCACGTGCTTCCAAGAAGGAAACAACCAGAAGCAAAAGTCTTAGCTGAGTTTTCCTTTGCTATTCTTTGGAGTTGAGGCTAGTTATAGCATCCTACTATCAGCTTGGGTAAGATGAGCTCATTCAGCATAGACCGGGGTATTCTTATTAGTCTATACGATTCAGCTACTCACTGGATTAATTAGGGGTCTTACGGCACATGCTTTTTTTGAAAATGTGTTCTCGCTTATTAGTGGCAAATGCAATTTGCTTTAAATCCCCTCTTGTGAGGTCATTTTCAGACCTTGACACAGTCCACAAAAAAGTTACTTGGACACAAAGTTCTAATTCCTATTTGGAAGGTCAATGCTCATTGAGCGATTGACCAAGAAGTTAAACGGGACAAGCAGAGGTTCTTGAAGAGGCTGGAAGAGTTATTTATTATCAAGATTTTGTGCACAGGCACGTCTAAAAGATGTTTCAATGAGCAATTCTGACTTGATGGATGGGAAGAAATGGATAGTCAGGAAATTAAGTTTTTTTTTAAAAAATGGTCTGAATGTTTTAGATATAACCAGAGGGATGCTCCGTTACGCCGGCCGTTCAATGAGGTTTCCCATTGTCGGGCAGCCCCACGCCGTCAGGAAAGCCCCAGGCTGCCGGGAAAACGGAGCATCCCGCTGGCGGAGAATCCAGCCCCCTGGGCTTTCTGTCAGCGATAGTTGAGAAATTTGTTTCTTTGCTGTGGTTATTTAATGTTGGTGTCTTGATTAAAATAACAAAGTAACAGAGCTGTCAATCTTGATCAATTAAAGGTCATTAATATGCAGAAACCATGACAAAATAGTGCCATGTTAACTCCTTTTCCCCAAAAGATTTCTACAAGCTCTATTGCCCAAATTGCATAAGGTATTGGATATAAACTTTAGTTGCAGTTGGTAAAACATTAAACTTCAGTTTTATCACCACCAGAAGAGCTTTAATTAGAGCATAAAACATTATTTTGATTCAGCCGCTTGTATCCAACTTAGATTTTTGGCTGATGAAAGAATATGACATTTACTCATCACTTTTCTAATAACATCTCAATTCTTAACTGTTGTTGCAGCCATAGGACAGACGCCAATGAACGAAGATCAAAATGGCGATTCCAAAGAAATTATTGAAGAGTCTATAAAGAAAGAAACAGTTTTTCAGGTAAATAACTAAGAAATGGGTCCAATTTTATACAGTTTTTCAACTGAAAGCCAGAAGACCGAGAAGGGCACAAATGAATTTGGTTGTAATAAAATTGAAAAAAGATGTGCATGTTATTTTAACCTGGTGGTATTGTTAAAAATTACATATGTACAGACCCATTAGGAGAGGGAGTAGGCCATTTGGCCCTTCGAACCGGCTCTGTCATTCAATAAAATCATGGTTGATCGGATGGTGACCTCCACTCATACTCCTGTCCTACCCCCTGATGACCTTTGACTCCCCTTTAGTCAATAATCTATTTACCTCTGCCTTAAAAATGTTAGTTTTTTTTGCGGAAGAAAGTTCCAAAGACTCACGGCCCTCGGAACAAATTGTCTCCTTATCTCCGTCCAAATGGGAGACTGTGTTCCCTAGATCTAGTCCCTCCCACAAGGGTGAAAGCATCCCATCAGCAGCTCTTCTCTCTCCTCCCCCCCCCCCCCCCAGTCCAGCCCCCTCAGGACCTTCTGTTTCAATAAGGCCGCCTCCCATCCTTCTAAACTCCAACAGGTACAAGTTCAACCTTTCATTGGAAGACAATCTCTAAGGGCGGCATGGTGGCCCAGTGGTTAGCACTACTGCCTACGGCGCTGAGGTCCCGGGTTCGATCCCGACCCCGGGTCACTGTCCATGTGGAGTTTGCGCATTCTCCCCGTGTCTGCATGGGTTTCACCCCCACAACCCAAAGATGTGCAGAGCAGGTAGATTGGCCAAACTAAGTTGCCCCTTAATTGGAAACAAAATAATTGGGAACTCTGTCTTCTTTTTAAAAAATAAATTTAATCTCCCCCCCCCCCCCCCCCATAATACAGCTAAACTTCTACAGACGGTAATTTAACTGTCACCTTGTTGCTGTGAGAATGGAATCACGTAATTGTCAAACCAACTAAGGACAGCAGATTTACTTCCTGAAGGTGCATTTGTGAACCAGGTGGGCTTTTATTTTCAGATTTATACAACTGAATTTGAATCTGAAACTGTCATAGTGGAATATGAACTTCATTTTCAGGAATATTTGTTCAGCTTGGGTAACTAGTCCAGTAACAGCTGCTATACAAATAAGATGCACACATTTACTTGCATACATAGTGTACAAAATTCTTGACTAAAGTTGGGACAGTTTAAATCTTTTATTCTGTTTTAATTTTATAAACCAATTTTGCAGTTTTGGCAAAGGATCTCAACGCTGGCAAGTCAGTTTGATAGAACTGAGTTTTGACTGGTACTGCAAATAGTCAGATAATTATGTTAATTTTCTTCTGTCCGTATAAAGCTAACTTGCTGTGCGAACCTGTATCGAATTCTTCATAATAATTCATATCCTAATTTTCAAGGAAAGGCATGTGGATAAAGAGGAGCTAAAACTGCTGAATGACATCCTGATTTCACCTCAGTGTGTAGTCTTTAGATATATTTGAGCATTAAAATGTATATGTATATTTTTTTTAATTTTCAAACTGGGAATGGAGCAGGGGAACAGAACAAGAGAATAGTCATAAATTCAGCTCCCCTCCTCATAAGTAGATATGCAACATAAAATTATACAAAAAGGAAAACCGTAAACCTAACAGTTGACAGTAATTCTTTCATGTAAAAGACAAATGGTTGCCATCTATAAAAACATTTCTCAGTTGATCCCCTCATGACATCTTTGATCTTCTCCAGATATAAAAAGGACATTGTCTTTTAACCACATCGAGGGTGGTTTGGGGGATTTCCAGATTAATAAAATCCACCTACGAGCTATTAATGAAGGAAATGCAATAATATCTGCTACAATGTTAGTGAGACTGATCGGCGTAGCTAAGATTTTGAATATGGCTGTTAAAAGACAGTACTGTAGGTCATGGATAGATAGAATCTACGGCACGGAGACAGGCCCTTCGGCTCAAACTGGTCCATGCCAACCAAAAAGTCCATCTAAGCCAACCCATTCGCCTGTATTTGGCCCATATCCCTCTAAACCTTTCCTATCCATGTGTCTGTCCAAATGCCTTTTAAATGTTGTCAATATCCCTGCCTCAACCATTTCCTCCAGCAGCTCATTCCACATACGTACCACCCTATGTGTAAAAAAAGCAAAAAAAAGGTTGCTCCTCAGGTTCCCATTAATTCGTTCCTCTCTTAACTTGAAGCTATGCCCTCTAGTTCGCGATTCCCAAACTCTGGGAAAAAGATTGAGTGCATTCATCCTATCCATGCCTCACATGATCTTATACACCTCTATAAGATCACCACTCGGTCTCCTGCACTCCAAAGAAAAAATTCCTAGCCTGTCCAATCTCTCCCTGAAACTCAGTCCCTCGAGTCCTGGCAACATCCTTGTAAATCTCTTCTGCAATCTCTCCAGTTTAATAGCATCTTTCCTGTAGCAAGGCAACCAAAATTGAACACAATACTCCAGGTGTGGCCTCATCAACGTCCTGTACAACTGCAACATAACTTCCCAACTTCTTTACTCAATGCCCTGACTGATGAAGGTCAGCATGCCAAAAGCCTTCTTCACTGCCGTATCTACCTGTGACTCCACCATTGGAGAACCGTGCACCTGAACTCCAAGGTCCCTGGGTTACGGGGATAGGGTGGAAGTGAGGGCTTAAGTGGGTCGGTGCAGACTCGATGGTCCGAATGGCCTCCTTCTGCACTGTATGTTCTATGTGTTCCAAGGTACTCTCTACGGTCAACCATTCACCGCAAAAGTCTTATCTTGTTTTTACTTTCCAAAATGCACCACCTCATACTTATCTGCATTGAACTCCATTTGCCATTTCACGGCCCACTTCTCCAGCTGATCAAGATCCTGCTGCAATTTTTGATAACCTTCCTCACTGTCTATAATACCACCTATTTTAGTGTCATATGCAAACTTACTGATCATGCCTTGTACATTCTCATCCAAATCGTTAAATAGATAACCAACAGCAATGGGCCCAGCACTGACCCCTGAGGCACACCACTAGTCACAGGCCTCCAGTCCGACCAGTATCCTTCCACCATTACCCTCTACTTCCTACCATCAAGCCAATTGTATATCCAATTAGCCAGCTCACCCTGGATTCCATGTGATCTAACCTTCCAGAGCAACCTACCATGTGGAACTTTATTCAAGGCCTTGCTTAAGTCCATATAGACGTCGTCTACCGTCCTGCCCTCATCAACATTCCTGGTCTCTTTTATCAAAGAACTCTAACAAATCTGCAGTGCATGATCTCTCATGTACAAAGCCGTGCTCACTACTCCTAATGAAACCCTGTCTTTCCAAATGTCTGTATCCAGAATATTGGCAAGTGTGTCGGAAAAGGATGACCAGAAGCTGAACAGCTTTAGACAGGACCACAATGTGTGGTCAGTGAGAGCAAGTGAGCACCTGTCCACATTTATTGTCTGTATTGGGGGAAAACCTGCTAATTCTGGCCTTCGTAAAGCTCAGCCTCCCAATCCATTCTGACCTTCTGGAGAGGGGACCAAGGTATGAAGGGAGAGAATGAGCAGCAGGAGTGTGGCTCCATGGGCAGCACGGTGGCACAGTAGTTAGCACTGGGACTACGGCGCTGAGGACCCGGGTTCGAATCACGGCCCTGGGTCACTGTCCGTGTGGAGTTTGCACATTCTTCCCGTGTCTGCATGCGGCTTACCCCCACAACCCAAAAGATGTGCAGGTTAGGTGGATTGGCCATGCTAAATTGCCCCTTAATTGGAAAAGAAAAATAATTGGGTACTCTAGGAGTGTGTCTCTATAAGGCACCAGTTTGGACTTGGGTCGTGACACCACGTCAGGATTATTTGGATATTGGCCATCCAGTAATGATACAGTAAATCAGGAAGAGCTAGACCACAACTCGTCTCCCCCTCTGAAGTATTGCTCTGCAAGCTCGCCCAGGTGAACGAGGACATTAGCATTAAAAAAAACGTAATAATCTTTATTAGTGTCACATGTAGGCTTACATTAACACTGCAATGAAGTTACTGTGAAAAGCCCCTAGTCACCGCACAATAACGCCTGTTCGGGTACACAGAGAGAGAATTCAGAATGGATTTGTTTGGACTGGATTTGTTTATTGTCACGTGTACCGAGGTACAGTGAAAAGTATTTTTCTGCGAGCAGCTCAACAGATCATTAAATACATGGGAAGAAAAGGGAATAACAGAAAATACATAATAGCTAACACAAGGTATACAATGTAACTACATAAGCACTGGCATTGGATGAAGCATACAGGGTGTTGTGTTAATAAGGTCAGTCCATAAGAGGGTAATTTAGGAGTCTGGTAACAGCGGGGAAGAAGCTGTTTTTGAGTCTGTTCGTGCGTGTTCTCAGACTTCTGTATCTCTTGCCCGATGGAAGAAGTTGGAAGAGTGAGTAAGCCAGGTGGGAGGGGTCTTTGATTATGCTGCCCGCTTTCCCCAGGCAGTGGGAGGTGTAGATGGAGTCAATGGGAGGCAGGTTTGTGTGATGGACTGGGCGGTGTTCGCGACTCCCTGAAGTTTCTTGCGGTCCTGGGCCGAGCAGTTGCCATACCAGGCTGTGATGCAGCCAGATAGGATGCTTTCTATGGTGCATCTGTAAAGGTTGGTAGGGGTTAATGTGGACATGCCGAATTTCCTTAGTTTCCTGAGGAAGTATGGGCACTGTTGTACTTTCTTGGCGGTAGCGTCGACGTGGGTGGACCAGGACAGATTTTTGGAGATGTGCACCCCTCGGAATTTGAAACTGCTAACCATCTCCACCTCGGCCCCGTTGATGCTGACGGGGGGGTGTAGAGTACTTTGCTTCCTGAAGTCAATGACCAGCTCTTTAGTTTTGCTGGCATTGAGGGGGAGATTGTTGTCGCTGCACCACTCCACTAGTTTCTCTTTCTCCCTCCTGTATTCTGACTCGTCGTTATTCGAGATCCGGCCCACTATGGTCGTATCGTCAACAAACTTGGATGGATGTTATAACCTGCCTGCTTACCATTGGCTGGGGACTAATGACAATCCCACAATCCTGTGGGAGTATGAGCTTCCCCAATGAGGGGGGGGGGCGGAGAAACAATTAGTAAACTTCTAGTATAAATAAAGCTGGCCAGTTTGGAAACAGGAGGAAGGAGTACGCTGGAAAGCTGGAACCAGTACGCACAACGGATGCGTTACTATTTCCGGGCAAACAATATCACCGAAAACGAGCGGCAGGTGGTCATATTGCTCACCGCCTGCGGCCCGTATACGTTTGGAGTGATTAGGAGCCTTACGTACCCAGCTGCGCCGGACACCAAAACGTTTGATGAACTTGTGATATAGTGGGCAACATTTTAACCCAACCCCGTCCACGATAGTCCAGCGTTACCTGTTTAATACCGCTGAGAGGACCCCTGGAGAATCCCTTGCCGACTTTCTATCCAGGCTACGCAGGATTGCGGAGTACTGTGACTATGGTGAGACCTTGTCAGAAATGTTACGCGACCGTTTGGTGTGCGGTATTAACAATGCGGCCACCCAGAGAAAGTTGTTAGCTGAGCCAACATTGACTTTTCAACAGGCCATTCAAATAGTATTGTCCCGAGAGAGCGCAGAACGAGGAGTGCAGGAGCTACAGGGAATGGGAGTGCATGCCTTAGGGAGCAACCCCTTCCGTCCGAAAACGTCCACCCGCACTCCTGCGGTACCTTGGGTGAGGCGACGTCCGGACCGACGCCAGTGGCCGTCGGACATTCCTCCCCGAAGGCAGCCTTCTCCTGAACCAATGGATGAGGAGCCATGTCCGTGTCAGACTTGTAGGCGCCGACCCCGTCGCGGACGGCGGTCCTGGGGGCGCCAGAGGCGCCGTCGTTCCGACCGAAACTGGGACCAGCCCATGTGGATGAACCTGCGGCGACTACTCCTGAGGACGTGGAGACGGAGGATGACTGCCTGCAGCTGCATTGCGTGGCAGCTCCCCGTGTGGCCCCCATTAAGGTGACAGTACGGGTCAATGGTCACCCGCTTGAGATGGAGTTGGACACTGGCGCAGCGGTCTCAGTGATCGCCCAGAGGACATTCGACCGCATCAAGCAGGGTATACAGACCCTTACATTAACCGACTCACAGGCCAGGTTGGCCACCTACACGGGAGAACCACTGGATGTTGCAGGAACTACAATGACCCCTGTTCTTTATGGACGCCAGCAGGGGCGTTTCCCACTTATCGTGGTGTGCGGCTAGGGGCCCAGCCTGTTGGGTCGGGACTGGTTGCGCCATTTGCGGTTGCAATGGCAGCACATCCTCCAAACAATTTCTGGAGGGTTGACTGAGGCGCTGGGACGATACCCAGAAGTATTCCAGCCTGGTTTGGGGAAAATAAAAGGGGCCGTAGCCCGTATCCAAGTCGAACCAGGAGCCACGCCGCGCTATTTCCGGGTGTGCCCGGTGCCTTACGCCTTGCTCGAGAAGGTAGAAGGGGAGCTCACTCGTTTGGAGAGTTTGGGTATTATCAGGCCCGTCCGATTTGCTGACTGGGCAGCACCAATTGTACCTGTAATGAAGCCAGATGCCACAGTTCGCTTGTGTGGCGACTATAAACTTACAGTGAATACGGCTTCCCGACTCGACCGATATCCAATGCCTCGCATAGAGGATCTCTACGCGAAGCTTGCAGACGGACTCTCGTTCACAAAATTAGATGTGAGTTACGCCTACCTACAGTTGGAGCTGGACCTTGCCTCCCGACCATATGTAACGATTAATACACACCGGGGCCTGTATGAATATACACGGTTGCCCTTTGGAGTATCCTCTGCCTGCGCTATTTTTCAACGTGTTATGGAGGGCATTTTGAGAGGTTTACCACGTGCCGTTGTCTACTTAGATGACGTTTTGATTACAGGGACGTTGGAGCCAGGAACATTTGGAAAATCTGGAGGCTGTCCTTAGACGCTTTTCGGAGGCTGGAGTCTGTTTACGTCGCACAAAGTGCGTATTTCAGGCAAAGGAAGTAGTCTACCTAGGTTATCGGGTGGACCGCGAAGGTTTGCACCCCGTCGCAGAGAAGGTGCGTGCGATTCAACAGGCCCCCGCCCCGACTGACACTTCGTATCTTCGTTCTTTTCTCGGCCTCGTAAACTATTACGGGAAGTTCCTCCCCAATCTGGCAACTACGCTGGCCCCGTTGCACCTTCTGCTAAAGAAAAATCACACCTGGGTTTGGGGTCAGCCGCAAGAAACCGCTTTCCAGCGGCTAAAGCAATACTTGTCGTCGTCTGGGTTAATAACCCACTATGATCCTGGAAAGCCTTTGCTCGTCACATGTGATGCATCCCCGTATGGTATTGGGGCCGTCCTCTCCCACAAGATGGAGAACGGGGCCGAGCGACCGATAGCTTTCGCCTCCCGCACATTGACTGCAGCGGAGAAAAAGTACGCGCAGATCGCGAAGGAGGGCCTGGCAGTGGTTTTTGCGGTGACACGCTTCCACCAGTACCTGTATGGCCGCCATTTCACTATCGTGACTGATCATAAGCCTCTGTTGGGACTTTTCAGAGAGGATAAGCCATTACCGCCCATTGCTTCCGCACGGATCCAGCACTGGGCTTTGTTGCTTGCTGCATACGAGTATTCTCTGGAGCACAAACCAGGTACGCAGATAGCAAACGCCGACGCACTGAGCCGATTGCCTTTATCGACCGGCCCCATGTCGACCCCCACGACCGGTGAGGTGGTTTTAACCCTAAATTTTATGGACACCTTGCCTGTCACGACATCACAGATCCGTGAGTGGACCCAGACGGAGCCAGTCCTGTCAAAGGTTCGGCACATAGTCCTGTATGGTGGGCAGCATAGACAGCTCCCAGGCGAGATGCGGGCATTTTCCTCCAAACTGTCAAAATTCAGCGTGGAAGACGGCATCCTCTTGTGGGGGACGCGTGTGATTGTCCCGGAAAAAGGCCAGGAGCTGATACTCTCAGACTTGCACAATGGGCATCCAGGTGTGACCAAAATGAAAATGTTGGCCCGGAGTTATGTCTGGTGGCCAGGCCTCGACACCGACATTGAGAAGGTGGCCCAAAACTGCTCCATTTGCCAGGAGCATCAGAAGCTTCCGCCGGCCGCGCCCCTACATCACTGGGAATGGCCAGGGCGGCCTTGGGCACGCTTGCATGCAGATTTCGCAGGCCCTTTTCAAGGATCCATGTTCCTTCTATTAATCGACGCCCAGTCTAAATGGCTAGAGGTACATAAGATGCAGGGGACAACGTCCTGCGCAACAATTGAAAAGATGCGTTTGTCGTTTAGTACGCATGGCCGCCCCGAGGTGCTGGTCACGGATAACGGCACTCCATTCACGAGTGAGGAGTTTGCGAAGTTCATGAAGATGAATGGCATACGCCATATCCGCACTGCCCCATACCACCCGGCTTCAAATGGGTTGGCAGAGCGCGCAGTGTAGACATTCAAAAGAGGCCTAAAGAAGCAGTCTTCCGGATCAATGGACACAAGACTGGCTCGCTTTTTGTTTACGTATCGAACCACCCCCCATGCGGTGACTGGGGTAGCTCCCGTAGAACTCCTAATGGGCCGGAGACTTCGCACCCGCCTTAGTATGGTTTTCCCGGACATTGGCGCAAAAGTACGCCGCACATAAGAACGGTAGGGACAGGGATTTTCTCGGCATCGGCCTATTCAGCAGTTTCCGCCCGGTGACCCAGTGTTCGTTCGGAATTTTGCTGGTGGTGCCCAGTGGGTTCCTGGCGTAATCTTTCGCCAAACGGGCCCTATATCTTACCAGGTGCAAGCCCAGCGTCGTCTCCAGCGCAAACATGTAGACCACGTTCGGTCCAGAGGACTATCCCCTGCAAAGATTCCCCGCCCCCCGGAGCTCATTTCTACAGCCGCAGAGACCAGAGACAATGGAAGGTAGTCCTCACAATCTTCCACTGGTACCTCACTCGAAGCCTGCGCTGGTCGTTACAGAACCGAATGGAGCTAGAGACGCTGACATGACGGAGGCAGCAGAGTCTGACTCCGAGATGGTGACACAGGACGCATTGGAGGGGGAATCCTCGGGTCCACGGGCCGTGGATGTACAACCGTTACGCCGTTCGTCACGGAAGCGCCGGTCTCCATCTCGTTACACGCCGCCTGATCCAGCGCCGCGTGCAAATGGCGTCCGGCCTGCGGCAAAACGAGTCTGACGCCCTCCTTCGCCAGGGTCTTCGGTGGATTCCTTGGACTTTGGGGGGGGAGGGATGTTATAACCTGTCTGCTTACCATTGGCTGGGGCTAATGACAATCCCATAATCCTGTGGGAGTATGAGCTTCCCCAAAGAGGGGGGGGCGGAGAAACCATTAGTAAACTCCATGTATAAATAAAGCTGGCCAGTTTGGAACCAGGAGGAAGGAGTGTGCAGCAAGGGAAGTTGCTGCTGCTGTTATATATATATATAAATATATATAATGGAGGTGATGCGCTTCATGATCAACCTCTCGAAGCACATCATTACGACTGAAGTCGGGGCCACCGGACGGTAGTTATTGAGGCACGTTGCCTGGTTCTTCTTTGGCATCGGTATAATGGTGGTCTTCTTGAAGCAGGTGGGGACTCGGAAGTGGAGTAGGGACAGGTTAAAGATGTCTGCGAATACCTCTGCCAGCTGGTCTACGCAGGCTCTTGAGTGCACGACCAGGGATCCTGTCCGGGCCCGTCGCCTTACGAGGGTTCACTTTCAGGAAGGCCGATCTGACTTTGGAAGCTGTGATGGTGGTTATGGGCGAGTTATGGACTGCTGGGGCTCTCAACAGCGGATTGTTGGTTACCTGCTCGAACCGAGCATAGAATGCATTGAGTTCATCGGGGAGGGGTGCGCTGCTGCCGGAGATGCTGCTCGGCTTCGCTTTGTAGCCCATTATGTTGTTTAGTCCTTGCCACAATCGCCGAGATTCTGTCTGTGACTCTAGCTTGGTTTGATATTCTCTCTTGGCATCTCGGATGGATTTGCGGAGGTCGTACCTGGATTTCTTGTATAGGTCAGGGTCGTCTGACTTGAACGCCTCAGATCTGTCCTTCAGCAGGGAGTCAGTCTCGTGATTGAGCTACGGTTTCCGGTTGGGGAACGTATGTACTGCTTTCTTTGGCACACAGTCGTCCACACATTTGCTGATGAAGCCTGTGACAGTGGTGGCATACTCATTTAAGTTGGTCGCTGAGATCTTAAATATGGACCAGTCCACTGTCTCTAAGCAGTCACGTAAGAGCTCTTCTGTTTCCTCAGACCAGCACTGCACGACCTTCTTAGCTGGATTCTCCCGCTTGAGTTTCTGCTTGTAAGCCGGGAGAAGGAGCACCGTCTTATGGTCTGATTTCCCAAAGTGCTTCACCTTGTTAGGTGAATGTCCAATTCATCGTTCGGGAGGAAATGTGATGGGCAGTTTGTGTACAGCCAAGCGCTACAGCCAAGCCCTACAATCATCAAAGAGTTAATGATCAGATCATCTGTTGTATTGTTTTTTGTTGAGGGATAAATATTGCCAGCGCACTCTGGTGAATTCCCCTGATCATCTTTGAACAGTGCCTTAGAAGGGCTGGAGAGTTGGGGATGAAGTACTTCCAACAATTGGGTTGCGACAGAACGGACACTCTTTGAATGATTGTCAAATGTAACGGGTCATTGATTGAATCAGGAGTGGAGGGATATTCAGTTGCCAGAGGAGTGAAAATAACACGAGTCAAAAGGATGCAATGGAAGGCGGCTTTGTTTAGTTCCGAGCTCTCAAAATTAATGTTATGATATTCTTTGCTGGGCACAGTTAGGACGGGGAGGATATAATGCATGAGAACTCACCAGGTTTTTTTGCACAGCAGGTCGCGCCAGAAATTTTGCATTTGTACGTCTAATCTCAGTTTTCTTTCCCCTGGCTGAGCAGATTTTGCCAAGGATTTTAAATGCTTTAAAAGATTGCATTTTCAGCAGCACACTAAAGGGAAGGTTTGCAGTTGCACTATTCCTGAACATTAAGACAATCTTCGCTCCTTCATACCCAGTTTCATCAATTCTAATCTTTGATATTATGTTGGATGAAGTATGGTGAAAGAGTGTAGGTTACCTCTTCAACATTCAAGGGGGTTCAGTGTAAAGGTGAATAGCCAAAGCCTCTACCAGGGTGAATGGTATTTTAAAAAAATTAATTTTCGGGATGTTGGCGTCGCTGGTTAGGCTAGCATTTATTGCCCATCCCTAGTTGCCCTTGAGAAGGTGATAGTGAGTTGCTGTCTTGAACAGGCGCAGGTCAAAGAGACACAGCCTGAGTGAGTGAGACACATCCAGAGTGGGATTTTGAAACTTGGTAATTTGGTGCAGTGAGGTAATTCGGTGCAGAGTGGGAGAAGGTGCTTTTTCCCTACTGTTTTGTGTTCTCTCTTTCTTCTGGCCTGTAACTTTTAATCAGCACAGTACGAAGTCTTACAACACCAGGTTAAAGTCCAACAGGTTTGTTTCGATGTTGGACTTTAACCTGGTGTTGTAAGACTTCGTACTGTGCTCACCCCAGTCCAACGCCGGCATCTCCACATCATGGCTTTTAATCAGCAGGGAGAGAACCTGAGAGCATCTGAGACCCTCAGAAGGCAAGTATGTGATTTTTACTCATTTTTACTTTTATTACCTTTTCAAATTGTGTGTGTGGGATGGCGGGGCGGGGCGGGGGGGGGGGGGGGGGGGGGGGGGTGGGGGGCACTGAAGTGACATCACAGAAAAGCTGTGACCTGATTGGCTGGTTGGGAATCTACACTCAATTAAAAAAATTAAGCATTGGTAAACTAATTAAACATAATTACTTAATTATAATTTAGAGGGGTATCTAAGCCAGAGATCGAAGAGCATTTAGCTTTCACATTTATAGTAGAAATCTAGTGCTGGGAAACATATAGTTAACAGTAACTTTTTAAAAAACACTTAACTTTAATTTACTAATTAATTGACGCAATGTCAGTTAGAGGGGTGCAGTGCTCTGACTCTGAGATGTGGCAGGTCTGGGAGGCTTCCAGCATCCCGGATGGCTTCATCTGCATTAAGTGCACCCAACTGGACTCCTCACAGACCGCATGGTTCATGTGGAGCAGCAGTTGGATGCACTTAGGAGCATGCAGGTGGCGGAAAGCGTCATAGATAGCAGTTATATAAATGTGGTCACACCCAAGGTGCAGGCAGAGAAATGGGTGACGACCAGAAAGGGCAGGCAGTCAGTGCAGGAATCCCCTGTGGTTGTCCCCCTCTCGAACAGGTATACCCCTTTGGATACTGTTGGGGGGGATAGCCTATCAGGGGAAAACAGCAGCAGCCAGAGCAGTGGCACCACGGCTGGCTCTGATGTTCAGAAGGGAGGGTCGAAGCGCAGAAGAGCAATAGTCACAGGGGACTCTATAGTCAGGGGCACAGATAGGCGCTTCTGTGGACGTGAAAGAGACTCCAGTGTGGTATGTTGTCTCCCTGCTGCCAGGGTCCAGGATGTTTCTGAATGGGTAGCGGGCATCCTGAAGGGGGAGGGCAAACAGGCAGAGGTTGTTGTACATATTGGTACTAACGACATAGGTAGGAAGGGGCATGAGGTCCTGCAGCAGGAGTTCAGGGAGCTAGGCAGAAAGTTAAAAGACAAGACCTCTAGGGTTGTAATCTCGGGATTACTCCCTGTGCCACGTGCCAGTGAGGCTAGAAATAGGAAGATAGAGCAGCTAAACACGTGGCTAAACAGCTGGTGTAGGAGGGAAGGTTTCCATTATCTGGACCACTGGGAGCTCTTCCGGGGCAGGTGTGACCTATATAAGAAGGACGGGTTGCATCTAAACTGGAGAGGCATAAATATCCTGGCCGCGAGGTTTGCTAGTGTCACACGGGAGGGTTTAAACGAGTATGGCAGGGGGGGTGGGCACGGGAGCAATAGGTCAGAAGGTGAGAGCATTGAGGGAGAACTAGGGAATAGGGACAGTATGGCTCTGAGGCAGAGCAGACAGGGTGAAGTTGCTGAACACAGCGGGTCTGGTGGCCTGAAGTGCATATGTTTTAATGCAAGAAGTATTACGGGTAAGGCAGATGAACTTCGAGCTTGGATTAGTACTTGGAACTATGATGTTGTTGCCATTACAGACACCTGATTGAGGGGAGGGCAGGATTGGCAGCTAAATGTTCCAGGATTTAGATATTTCAGGCGGGATAGAGGGGGATGTAAAAGGGGTGGCGGAGTTGCGCTACTGGTTAGGGAGAATATCACAGCTGTACTACGGGAGGACACCTCAGAGGGCAGTGAGGCTATATGGGTAGAGATCAGGAATAAGAAGGGTGCAGTCACAATGTTGGGGGTTTACTACAGGCCTCCCAACAGCCAGCGGGAGATAGAGGAGCAGATAGGTAGACAGATTTTGGAAAAGAGTAAAAACAACAGGGTTGTGGTGATGGGAGACTTCAACTTCCCCAATATTGACTGGGACTCACTTAGTGCCAGGGGCTTAGACGGGGCAGAGTTTGTAAGGAGCATCCAGGAGGGCTTCTTAAAACAATAAGTAGACAGTCCAACTAGGGAAGGGGCTGTACTGGACCTGGTATTGGGGAATGAGCCCGGCCAGGTGGTAGAAGTTTCAGTAGGGGAGCATTTCGGGAACAGTGACCACAATTCAGTAAGTTTTAAAGTGCTGGTGGACAAGGATAAGAGTGGTCCGAGGGTGAATGTGCTAAATTTGGGGGAAGGCTAATTATAACAATATTAGGTGGGAACTGAAGAACCTAGATTGGGGGCGGATGTTTGAGGGTAAATCAACATCTGGCATGTGGGAGGATTTCAAGTGTCAGTTGAAAGGAATTCAGGACCGGCATGTTCCTGTGAGGAAGAAGGATAAATACGGCAATTTTCGGGAACCTTGGATAACGAGAGATTTTGTAGGCCTCGTCAAAAAGAAAAAGGAGGCATTTGTCAGGGCTAAAAGGCTGGGAACAGACGAAGCCTGTGTGGAATATAAGGAAAGTAGGAAGGAACTTAAGCAAGGAGTCAGGAGGCCTAGAAGGGGTCACGAAAAATCATTGGCAAATAGGGTTAAGGAAAATCCCAAGGCTTTTTACACGTACGTAAAAAGCAAGAGGGTAGCCAGGGAATGGGTTGGCCTACTGAAGGATAGGCAAGGGAATCTATGTGTGGAGCCAGAGGAAATGGGCGAGGTACTAAATGAATACTTTGCATCAGTATTCACCAAAGAGAAGGAATTAGTAGATGTTGAGTCTGGAGAAGGGTGTGTAGATAGCCTGGGTCACATTGAGATCCAAAAAGACGAGGTGTTGGGCGTCTTGAAAAATATTACGGTAGATAAGTCCCCAGGGCCTGATGGGATCTACCCCAGAATACTGAAGGAGGCTAGAGAGGAAATTGCGGAGGTCTTGACAGAAATCTTTGGATCCTCAGTCTTCAGGTGATGTCCCGGAGGACTGGAGAATAGCCAATGTTGTTCCTCTGTTTAAGAAGAGTGGCAAGGATAATCCAGGGAACTACAGGCCGGTGAGCCTTACGTCAGTGGTAGGGAAATTACTGGAGAAAATTCTTCGAGACAGGATCTACTCCCATTTGGAAGCAAATGGACGTATTAGTGAGAGGCAGCATGGTTTTGTGAAGGGGAGGTCGTGTCTCACTAACTTGTTAGAGTTTTTCGAGGAGGTCACAAAGATGACTGATGCAGGTAGGGCAGTGGATGTTGTCTATATGCACTTCAGTAAGGCCTTTGACAAGGTCCCTCATGGTAGACTAGTACAAAAGGTGAAGTCACACGGGTTAGGGGTGAGCTGGCAAGGTGGATACAGAACTGGCTAGGTCATAGAAGGCAGAGAGTAGCAATGGAAGGATGCTTTTCTAATTGGAGGGCTGTGACTAGTGGTGTTCCGCAGGGATCAGTGCTGGGACCTTTGCTGTTTGTAGTATATATAAATGATTTGGAGGAAAATGTAACTGGTCTGATTGGTAAGTTTGCAGACGACACAAAGGTTGGTAGAATTGCAGATAGCGATGAGGACTGTCAGAGGATACAGCAGGATTTAGATTCTTTGGAGACTTGGGCGGAGAGATGGCAGATGGAGTTTAATCCGGACAAATGTGAGGTAATGCATTTTGGAAGGTCTAATGCAGGTAGGGAATATACAGTGAATGGTAGAACCCTCAAGAGTATTGAAAGTCAGAGAGATCTAGGTGTACATGTCCACAGGTCACTGAAAGGGGCAACACAGGTGGAGAAGGTAGTCAAGAAGGCGTACGGCATGCTTGCCTTCATTGGCCGGGGCATTGAGTATAAGAATTGGCAAGTCATGTTGCAGCTGTATAGAACCTTAGTTAGGCCACACTTGGAGTATAGTGTTCAATTCTGGTCGCCACACTACAGAAGGATGTGGAGGCTTTAGAGAGGGTGCAGAAGAGATTTACCAGAATGTTGCCTGGTATGGAGGGCATTAGCTATGAGGAGCGGTTGAATAAACTCGGTTTGTTCTCACTGGAACGACGGAGGTTGAGGGGTGACCTGATAGAGGTCTACAAAATTATGAAGGGCATAGACAGAGTGGATAGTCAGAGGCTTTTCCCCAGGGTGAAGGGGTCAATTACTAGGGGGCATAGGTTTAAGGTGCAAGGGGCAAGGTTTAGAGTAGATGTTCTGAATACTGAAGGAGGCTGGAGAGGAAATTGCTGAGGCCTTGACAGAAATCTTTGGATCCTCGCTGTCTTCAGGGGATGTCCCGGAGGACTGGAGAATAGCCAATGTTGTTCCTCTGTTTAAGAAGGGTGGCAGGGATAATCCCGGGAACTACAGGCCGGTGAGCCTTACTTCAGTGGTAGGGAAATTACTGGAGAGAATTCTTCGAGACAGGATCTACTCCCATTTGGAAGCAAATGGACGTATTAGTGAGAGGCAGCACGGTTTTGTGAAGGGGAGGTCGTGTCTCACTAACTTGATAGAGTTTTTCGAGGAGGTCACTAAGATGATTGATGCAGGTAGGGCAGTAGATGTTGTCTATATGGACTTCAGTAAGGCCTTTGACAAGGTCCCTCATGGTAGACTAGTACAAAAGGTGAAGTCACACGGGATCAGGGGTGAACTGGCAAGGTGGATACAGAACTGGCTAGGCCATAGAAGGCAGAGGGTAGCAATGGAGGGATGCTTTTCTAATTGGAGGGCTGTGACCAGTGGTGTTCCACAGGGATCAGTGCTGGGACCTTTGCTCTTTGTAGTATATATAAATGATTTGGAGGAAAATGTAACTGGTCTGATTAGTAAGTTTGCAGACGACACAAAGGTTGGTGGAATTGCGGATAGCGATGAGGACTGTCTGAGGATACAGCAGGATTTAGATTGTCTGGAGACTTGGGCGGAGAGATGGCAGATGGAGTTTAACCTGGACAAATGTGAGGTAATGCATTTTGGAAGGGCTAATGCAGGTAGGGAATATACAGTGAATGGTAGAACCCTCAAGAGTATTGAAAGTCAAAGAGATCTAGGAGTACAGGTCCACAGATCACTGAAAGGGGCTACACAGGTGGAGAAGGTAGTCAAGAAGGCATACGGCATGCTTGCCTTCATTGGCCGGGGCATTGAGTATAAGAATTGGCAAGTCATGTTGCAGCTGTATAGAACCTTAGTTAGGCCACACTTGGAGTATAGTGTTCAATTCTGGTCGCCACACTACCAGAAGGATGTGGAGGCTTTAGAGAGGGTGCAGAAGAGATTTACCAGAATGTTGCCTGGTATGGAGGGCATAAGCTATGAGGAGCGATTGAATAAACTCGGTTTGTTCTCACTGGAACGAAGGAGGTTGAGGGGCGACCTGATAGAGGTATACAAAATTATGAGGGGCATAGACAGAGTGGATAGTCAGAGGCTTTTCCCCAGGGTAGAGGGGTCAATTACTAGGGGGCATAGGTTTAAGGTGAGAGGGGCAAAGTTTAGAGTAGATGTACGAGGCAAGTTTTTTACACAGAGGGTAGTGGGTGCCTGGAACTCACTACCGGAGGTGGTAGTGGAGGCAGGGACGATAGGGACATTTAAGGGGCATCTTGACAAATATATGAATAGGATGGGAATAGAAGGATACGGACCCAGGAAGTGTAGAAGATTGTAGTTTAGTCGGGCAGTATGGTCGGCACGGGCTTGGAGGGCCGAAGGGCCTGTTCCTGTGCTGTACATTTCTTTGTTCTTTTGTATGTACGAGGCAAGTTTTTTACGCAGAGGGTAGTGGGTGCCTGGAACCCGCTACCGGAGGAGGTGGTGGAAGCAGGGACGATAGTGACATTTAAGAGGCATCTTGACAAATACATGAATAGGATGGGAATAGAGGGATACGAACCCAGGAAGTGTAGAAGATTGTAGTTTAGTCGGGCAGCATGGTCGGCACGGGCTTGGAGGGCCGAAGGGCCTGTTCCTGTGCTGTACTTTTCTTTGTTCTTTGTTCTAGTCCCTGAGGTGTAGGTATACCTACAGTGCCGTTAGGGAGGGAATTCCAAGGATTTTGACCCAGCAACGATGAAGGAAAAGTCAGGATGGTAAGTGACGTAGAGGGGAACCTCCAGGTGGCAGTGATCCCAGGGATCTGCTGCGCTTGTCCTTTAAGATAGTAATGATAGTGGGTATGGAAGGTATTGCCTGAGGAACTTTGGTGTCAGCGCTTGTAAAAGAAAAATTCTGTTTATTGGGGAAGAAGAAATCTGCAGGTGCCATGTTATGTTCTGGGGTCTTGAATCAAAAAACTGCTCCATGTGCATGCCACAAAGCCCAGGGAAAACTGCCTACCAGCAGAACTGGTAACCCAGAACATACCATCACTCTGCATCATCGGCTGCACTATTGCAAACCCAGCTATTTTGGACCTGGAATCTGGGCTAAGATTCTGGGTGTATCACAATTTACTTGTCAGGACCAGCATGTGGTGATGGCGGTTGTATTGGGGAAGCAGCAACCTAATGGCCAGAGAGCTATTTTGCTTCCTCCTGCTGCATTGCTCCCACTGAGCCTGCTTAGCAAAATATTCTAGCATGCCTGGCTTGTGAGTGTAGAGGAATTCCCCAGCTGTTGCACTGTCAGAAGGCTTGTCTGGACTGAAGACCACTGCGGTGACAACTGAATGGACACCTGTTGTGAAGCCCCAGTGACTGACTGGGTTCTAAGTGCAGTGGGAATATCTCGAATGAATGATTGTGCAATTGCTGTAGAGTTGCTGTAGAGTCTGTGAACTTCACCAGAAGAAGCTATTTTGACTGACCTCAACATATTTGGGGTTTGGATAGAGAGAACTTGAAGCAGGAATTCAAGGACCTGGTTTCTGTTAAAAGGTGGACATGCGGAAGAATTGCCAAGAAGCTGGGGCACAGCTAGAAAAAGCTTATCCGACTTCCGGGTGCGGCGATGACCAGCTGAGTCGCACGTTTCGGCAGCTCCCGGTGGAACGGACTTTTCGGCTCTTAATAAGAGCCCCAACGGCAATTTTAACGGCTAAAAGTACTGTGCGGTGAACCAGAAGGGAATCCACCCTGGATACGGATGAAAAAAGGAGAGGAAGGTGGCCGGATTGCGGTGGATCCTTTAGAGCAGCGGCAAGGAAGGCAAGCAAAAACCAAGATGGCGTCGGAAGGTGGCAGTTTAACATGGGGCCCTGAACAACACGAGTTTCTGAAACGCTGCGTGGAAGAACTCAAAAAGGAAATGAAGAAGGAGCTGTTGGCCCCGATATTACAGGCGATCGAAGGGCTAAAGGAGGAGCAAAAGACCCAGGAGCGGGAGCTTCGGGTCGTGAAGGCAAAGGCTGCCGAGAATGAGGACGACATACAGGGCCTGGTGGTGAAGACGGAGATGCACGAGGCACACCATAAACTATGTGTGGAAAGGCTGGAGGCGCTGGAGAACAACGCGAGGAGGAACAACCTAAGGATTCTTAGTCTTCCTGAAGGTGCGGAGGGAGCGGACGTCGGGGCATATGTGAGCACGATGCTGCACTCGTTAATGGGAGCGGAGGCCCCGGCGGGTCCGCTGGAGGTGGAGGGAGCATACCGAGTGATGGCGCGAGGACCGAGAGCAGGAGAAATTCCTAGAGCCATAGTGGTGAGATTCCTCCGTTTAACGGATAGAGAGATGGTCCTTAGATGGGCAAAGAAAACTCGGAGCAGTAAGTGGGAGAATGCGGTGATCCGCGTATACCAAGACTGGAGTGCGGAGGTGGCGAGAAAGAGGGCGAGTTTTAATCGGGCCAAGGCGGTGCTTCACAAAAAGAAGATAAAATTCGGAATGCTGCAACCGGCAAGACTGTGGGTCACATATCAAGGGAGGCACCAGTACTTTGAGACGGCGGATGAGGCGTGGACTTTTATCGTGGAAGAAAAATTGGAATGAGCGGGTTATTAAAAAAAGAACGTTTGAAACAAAGTGGTGGAGCGAGTATGGGGGGGCGAAGAGGGGGGTAAAAAGGGGGGAAAGAGGAGTTTTATGTTATTAATCCTGCGATGTGGTAACTTTTCTCTCTTCCACAGGAGGTGGTGGGGGGAGGAAAGGAGGTGGAGGAGATGGGGCGCTGGCCATTGGGGGCGGGGCCAAGGGGGAAGCGCGGGCTTGGTTCCCGCACTATGATAATCATGGCGGGAATAGGGAAGCAGGAAGGAGGGGGCGTCGCACGGTGCGAGCCGAGGTCACGGGGGGAAGCCAAGGTCGGCCAGAGTTTGCTGACTTCTGGGAGCAACATGGGGGGTGTAACTCCGCTAGTGGGGGATCTAGTGGGAGGGGGGAATTATTGGGCTGCTGCTGCTGGGGAGAGGGGGGAGCTGGCATGGGGTGGGATGGGCGGGGGGGGCACCGCCTGGGGGGGACACAGCTGCGTGGGAACCGGGTGAGGAGCTGGAAAAAGGGGATGGCTAATCGACAAGGGGGGGGGGGGGTAAAAAGCCCCCCAACTCGGCTGATCACATGGAACGTGAGAGGGCTGAACGGGCCGATAAAGAGGGCACGGGTACTCGCACACCTTAAGAAACTTAAGGCAGACGTGGTTATGTTACAGGAAACGCACTTGAAACTGATAGACCAGGTGGGACTACGCAAAGGTTGGGTGGGGCAGTTGAATTTTACAGGAAATATGTGGACTTGCTCGCCCTGCTACTGATGAGGACCTTTAATGAGGCAAAGGAAAGGGGACAGCTGCCCCCGACTATGTCTGAGGCAACGATATCGCTTCTCCTAAAGAAGGAAAAGGACCCGCTGCAATGCGGGTCCTATAGACCTATTTCCCTCCTAAATGTAGACGCTAAGATTCTGGCCAAGGTAATGGCAATGAGGATAGAGGATTGTGTCCCGAAGGTGGTCCATGAGGACCAAACTGGGTTTGTGAAGGGGAGACAGCTGAATACGAATATACGGAGGCTGCTAGGGGTAATGACGATGCCCCCACCAGAGGGGGAAGCGGAGATAGTGGTGGCGATGGATGCCGAGAAAGCATTTGATAGAGTGGAGTGGGATTATCTGTGGGAGGTGCTGAGGAGATTTGGTTTTGGAGATGAGTATGTTGGATGGGTGCAGCTGTTGTATAGGGCCCCAGTGGCGAGTGTGGTCACGAATGGACGGGGATCTGCATACTTTCGGCTCCATAGAGGGACAAGGCAGGGATGCCCTCTGTCCCCATTATTGTTTGCACTGGCGATTGAGCCCCTGGCAATAGCATTGAGGGGTTCCAAGAAGTGGAGGGGAGTACTTAGAGGAGGAGAAGAACACCGGGTATCTCTGTATGCGGATGATTTGTTGTTATATGTAGCGGACCCGGCGGAGGGGATGCCAGAGATAATGCGGACACTTTGGGAGTTTGGAGAATTCTCAGGATATAAACTGAACATGGGGAAAAGTGAGTTGTTTGTGGTGCATCCAGGGGAGCAGAGCAGAGAAATAGAGGACTTTCCGCTGAGGAAGGTAACAAGGGACTTTCGTTACTTGGGGATCCAGATAGCCAAGAATTGGGGTACATTGCATAGATTAAATTTAACGCGATTGGTGGAACAAATGGAAGAGGACTTCAAGAGATGGGACATGGTATCCCTGTCACTGGCAGGGAGGGTGCAGGCGGTTAAAATGGTAGCCCTCCCGCGATTCCTCTTTGTGTTTCAGTGCCTCCCGGTGGTGATCACGAAGGCTTTTTTCAAAAGGATCGAAAAGAGTATCATGAGTTTTGTGTGGGCCGGGAAGACCCCGAGAGTGAGGAAGGGATTCTTACAGCGTAGTAGGGATAGGGGGGTGCTGGCACTACCGAGCCTAAGTGAGTACTACTGGGCCGCCAATATCTCAATGGTGAGTAAGTGGATGGGAGAAGAGGAGGGAGCGGCGTGGAAGAGATTGGAGAGGGCGTCCTGTAGGGGGACTAGCCTACAAGCTATGGTGACGGCCCCATTGCCGTTCTCACCGAAGAAATCCACCACAAGCCCGGTGGTGGTGGCGACTTTGAAAATTTGGGGACAGTGGAGACGGCATAGGGGAAAGACGGGAGCCTTGGTGGGGTCCCCGATAAGAAATAACCATAGGTTTGCCCCGGGGAGAATGGATGGGGGATTTGGAATATGGCAAAGAGCAGGAGTAACGCAACTGAAAGATCTGTTTGTGGATGGGAAGTTCGCAAGGGAATGCATTCCGGTATATGCAACTGAGGGCTTTTGCGAGGCAACAGGTGAGGGAATTCCCGCAGCTCCCGACGCATGAGGTGCAGGACAGAGTGATCTCAAAGACATGGGTGGGGGACGGTAAGGTGTCAGATATATATAGGGAAATGAGGGACGAGGGGGAGATTATGGTAGATGAGCTGAAAGGGAAATGGGAAGAAGAGCTGGGGGAGGAGATTGAGGAGGGGATGTGGGCAGATGCCCTAAGTAGGGTAAACTCATCGTCCTCGTGTGCCAGGCTAAGCCTGATTCAATTTAAGGTGTTACACAGGGCGCATATGACTGGAGCACGGCTCAGTAAATTTTTTGGGGTAGAGGATAGGTGTGCGAGATGCTCGAGAAGCCCAGCGAATCACACCCACATGTTCTGGTCATGTCCGGCACTACAGGGGTTCTGGGTGGGGGTGACAAAGGTGCTTTTGAAAGTAGTGGGGGTCCAGGTCGAACCAAGCTGGGGGTTGGCTATATTTGGGGTTGCACAAGAGCCGGGAGTACAGGAGGCGAGAGAAGCCGATGTTTTGGCCTTTGCGTCCCTAGTAGCCCGGCGCAGGATACTGTTGATGTGGAAGGAAGCCAAGCCTCCGGGGGTGGAGACCTGGATAAATGACATGGCAGGGTTTATAAAGCTGGAACGGATTAAGTTCGTCCTAAGGGGATCGGCTCAAGGGTTCACCAGGCGGTGGCAACCGTTCGTCGAATACCTCACAGAAAGATAGAGGGAATGGAAAAGAAGAAGGTAGCAGCAGCAGCTCGGGGTGGGGGGAGGGGGGGGGGGGGGCGGTGGAGGAACCAGAAGGACTCACAGGGTTGTTAATATATATGTATAATATGTATAGGTCGTTGCTATAAATAATTGTATATTGGACTGTTAAATCATATTTTTGGAGAGTGTTTATCTGAGACAAGGCAGTTGCCACTTAGTTTTAGTTTTCGTTTTTGTTATATATTATTTATTCTTTGTTTATAAAACAGGTCATTGTTATTTATACTGTTATATTATTGTGTAAAGGATACACCATGTACTGTGATGGTTGACCAAAAATTTTCAATAAAATATTTTTAAAGAAAAAGCTTATCCTTCTTCTTTACAAAAGCTTCTTATCATAGGATCAGAGAATTTACAGTGCAGAAGGAGGCCATTCAGCCCATCGAGTCTACACTGGCCCCTGAAAGAGCACCTTACCCAAGCCCACACCTCCACCCTATCCCCGTAACCCAGCAACCCCACCTAAACTTTGGACACTACGGGGCAATTTAGCGTGACCAATTCACCTAACCTGCACGCCTTTGGACTGTGGGAGGAAACTGGAGCACCCGGAGGAAACCCACGAAGACACGGGGAGAACGTGCAGACTCCGCACAGACAGTGACCCAAGCCAGGAATTGAACCTGGGACCCTGGCGCTGTGAACCAACAGTGCTATCCACTATGCTACCGTGCCGTTATCTTTGGTATCATACTGAACCTCCTCTTGTACCCTTTTGTGGCTTTGGCATCCTTTCTAAACAGAATCCCCAAATGTGTACACATTCTAACTGAAGCCTCATCAATAATTTGTATTAGTTTTGCATTATCCTGTTGTGCTTCAACATGTTGAAAAGCTATGTGGGATCGCAATAGCGAAGATACCACAAATAGCTGCCTCTGAAATCCAAGTCCATATTGATGACTCCTCTCAGATTTAAAACATTGTTGATTTAAACTCCACTGCAGGATAGTCTTTATTTTGGTGCAGTACTGAGGCAGTGCTGCACTGTTGGAAATACTGTCCTGCAGGTGAGGCCAACCAAGCTCCTGTCTTTCTGTGTTGGTATTCTCATTGAGCATGAAAAATACAATGCAATAATTAAAGTAGAGCAAGCAGTTCTGGTAATCATGACTAACATTACACTATCCATCGAAACAAACATCAGATTAACTGGCCATTCATTTCATTGTTGCATGTGGGATCTTGCTTTGTGCAAAATTACTCTTGCATTTGTGTACAACAACAAAAGTCACCTCCTTTGCTTTATCTCTCCCTCTCTCTCGCTATCAGCCTTTTCAGGTAATTTTGAATCAAAAAAATAAAATGTCAGAAATGGGAGGTTATTTTTTAAGAATGGAAAAGTCAGGAAGAGTGGATGGTTTGATTGCTTCATTAATTAATGAAAAGCATGTTGTGCAACATTTTTCTCATTGTTATGCCTGGAGTTTGCTCAGCATTGCAGCCCCTTGGTGACCATGATAGACTCTACATTTGTCTCAAACCTTTGATTCTAACACACTGATAAAGCACAACATTGATTGCTTACTTTCTCTCTCTTTCCCCCCCCCCCCCCCCCCGTCCTGCCCATATGTCTAACCTGCAACATTATCTGTCTTCCTGATGCAGGATGGAAAGTATAAGGTGCATGAAGATGACCTAAGTGAAGATTCTGCAGCTGTGACTGACCAAAGAGAGATTCTTCAAAATGAGACAAAGTTAGTATTAAGAAATATTGAAATACTAGGAACAATGCAGCCAAAAAATCAATTAAAACTTAAATTGGTATTTATTTTCCTTTTAATGTTAATTTTAAGTCCCTCATTTCCTCTCTCCGGAGGAAATTGATTCATGCAGCCCTCCAGATCTGTATCTTTCTGTATGCTAGCAAATATAATATGTGGCACTAATTTGAGCAGAGCGAGTGTTACAGCCAAGTTTGATCCTGTCTTCATATGACATCCAACTGTGTACTTTTAGCACAGGTTGCCAGACAGCATTTAGAAGCCAGCACTGCAGATTAATTTTCCTTCCTAACATAGAAAAGCTGAGTCTAATTCTAGCATCGCATCATTGCTCCTGCTAAGTTAACAAAGAGCGAACTGGAGTATTATGGATCTTCATAGAACCTGTAGAGTTTCCATTGCCCGAAAGTGTTCACAAATAATACTCATTACACATATGCAACAGAGGAGATGGCACAGTAGGAATTGGATCTTTCCGAGTTACAGAATGTCTGTTGCATATGTGATATCAATGTCCCAGAGAGAGGGAACAGCTATAACATCTTTAAATGTGGAGAGATGCCCAGCCAATGGCAAGTGCCTGTACCAGTGAAGTATAATACAGCCCTTGAAAGTTTAAAAAATACTCAATTATTTGTTTCCAATCGAGGGGCAATTTAGCATGGTCAATCCAACTGCCCTGCACAACTTTGGGTTGTGGGGGTGAAACCCTCGCAGACACAGGGAGAATGTGCAAACTCCACACGGACAGTGACCTAGGGCCGGGATCGAACCCAGGTCCTCGGAGCTGTAGACAGCAGTGCTAACCACTGCGCCACCGTGCCGCCCCGTACAGCCCTTGAAAGTTGAGCGTTTATTGTGTAATGAGCTGTATCCAGCAACTTTGGATCAATTTTAAATTGAAGTTTATCATGGCCAAATTGCCATTAAATTTGCTAACTGTTTGAACTAGTCTGTTTTAATAATATGAGCATGCTTTGCATGTTGCTACTTTGATCACTCAAAATTTTATTTGTTAAAAAGATTATGCTCTTTGTGTTGGTAACGTCTGCATAGATGCTTATATGGTAATGCAAGTTTAGTACAGGAATTCTAAACCAGCTATGGAATAGCTGAATACTGCTGTGTTTAGATTGTCATTCATAATCTATTTCCCTGTAGGAGATTTTGATTTCCTGTAATCTGACATCATTCCAGGTTCACTGTTTCTCTGACAGTACCAGTGCAGGTTGCACTAGAATAGAAACAACCCTGTGAGCATTGCAATTATCACAGTGACTCACGATAAGTTTCCGCATTTCTTTTGTTCAAATAAAAGGTTAATTGAACCAATAAAAATGCTTTTAGTTCTTCAGCTTATTGTCCACCCATAAAATCCATGTCAAGTAGTAATTTGCTTTTGTTAGTGTTAGTTGAAGGAAAAATATTGCAAGTTAAAGTCCCGTGGGCCGAGTGGCACATCAGAGATTCATTTCTTCCAATTTTTAAAATTCATTTATGGGATGTGGGTATCACTGACTAGGCCAGCATTTATTACCCATCCATAGTTGCCCTCAAGTTGGTGGTGGTGAGCCTTCTTGAACCGCTGCAGTTCCTGAGGTGTAGGTACACCCTCTGTGCTATTAGGGAGGGAATTCCAGGATTTTGACCCAGCGATTGTGAAGGAACGACGTGATGGAACGATGTATTTCCAAGTCAGGATGGTGAGTGACGGAGGGGACACGCAGGTGGTGGAGTTCCCAGGTATCTGCTGCTCTTGTCCATCTAGATGGTAATGGCTGTGGGTTTGGAAGGTGCTGCCTCAGGAACCTTGGTATGTTCCTGCAGTGCATCTTATAGATGGTACACACTGCTGCCACTGTTCGTTGGTGGTGGAGGGATTGGATGTTTGTGGAAGAGCTGGCAAGTCGACTGCTTTGACCTGGGTGTCGAACTTATTGAATGTTAGAGCTGCACTCATCCAGGAAAGTGGAGAGTATTCCATTCGACTTGTGCCTTGTAGATGATAGACAGGCTTTGGGTAGTCAGGAGGTGAATTAATTGCAGCAGGATACCTAGCCTTTGACCGCTCGTGTAGTCACATTATTAATATGTCTAGTCCATGGGCCGCCTGTGGCGCAGTGGTTAGCACTGGGACTACGGCGCTGAGGACCCGGATTCGAAACCCGGCCCTGGGTCACTGTCCGTGTGGAGTTTGCACATTCTCCCCGTGTCTGCGTGGATTTCACCCCCACAGCCCAAAGATGTGCAGGTTGGGTGGATTGGCCATGCTAAATTGGCCCTTAATTGGAAAAAAAAAATTGGGTACTCTAAAATTAAAAAAGAAAATATGGCTAGTCCAGTTCAGTTTCTGGTCAATGGTAACCTCCAGGATGTCGATAGTGGGGGATTCAGCGAAGGTAATGCCATTGAATGTCAAGGGGTGATGGTTAGATCCTCGCTTGTTGGCGATGGTCATTTTCTGGCATTTGTGTGGCACAAACGTTACTTGATACTTGTTAGCTCAAGCCTGGATATTGTCCAGGTCTTGCTGTATTTGGACATTCAGTATCGGAGAAACTGCGAATGGTGCTGAACATTGTGCCATCATCATTGATGTCTGTTCAGAGTAAGCTATTTGATATCAATTGGAATCCATAGAATCCCTATAGTTCAGAAGGAGGGCCATTTGGCCCATCGAGTCTGTATCGACCTTCTGAAAGAGCCCACTCCCCCACCTATCCCTGTAACCCTGTCACCCTGTTAGTTGGACACTAAGGGGCAATTTAGCATGGCCATCCACCTACCTGCACATCTTTGGACTGTGGGAAGAAACTGGAGCACCCGGAGGAAACCCATGCAGACACTGGGAGAATGTGCAAACTCCACACAGATAACTCCACGCAGGTTGAGTCCGTAATTAAGAAAGCAAATGCAATGTTGTCATTTATCTCAAGAGGCTTGGAATGTAAAAGCAGGGGTGTACTTCGGAAGCTTTATAAAGCACTAGTTAGGCCCCATTTAGAATACTGTGAGCAATTTTGGGCCCCACACCTCAGGAAGGACATACTGGCACTGGAGCGGGTCCAGCGGAGATTCACACGGATGATCCCAGGAATGGTAAGCCTAACATACGATGAACGTCTGAGGATCCTGGGATTATATTCATTGGAGTTTAGGAGGTTGAGGGGAGATCTAATAGAAACTTACAAGATAATGAATGGCTTAGATAGGGTGGATGTAGGGAAGTTGTTTCTATTAGCAGGGGAGACTAGGACCCGGGGGCACAGCCTTAGAATAAAAGGGAGTCACTTTAGAACAGAGATGAGGAGAAATTTCTTCAGCCAGAGAGTGGTGGGTCTGTGGAATTCATTGCCACAGAGGGCGGTGGAGGCCGGGATGTTGAGTGTCTTTAAGACAGAAGTTGATAAATTCTTGATTTCTCGAGGAATTAAGGGCTATGGAGAGAGAGCGGGTAAATGGAGTTGAAATCAGCCATGATTGAATGGTGGAGTGGACCTGATGGGCTGAATGGCCTTACTTCCGCTCCTATGTCTTATGGTCTCATAATCACCCAAGATCCAAATAGAGTCCGGGTCCCTGGCGGTGAGGCTGCAGTGCTAACCGTTGTCCCACCGTGCCGAATGTGATTGTGCCTTACATCCAGCAGATTGTGAAACTCCACAGTCAAGAACAGACTTAATTTGACATGGGCAGGTAGGTAGCTTCAGTTGCAACCTCTCAGAAGTCCAGGTTCACGACCTTTAGTCTAGCTGTTATCTATCAACCTGCCTGTATGGCCCTACCAGCAGTTACATACGTGCCAGTGTGGCACTCTCCATTCTTGAAAATTAAAGGCTTCCACCACATCAAACTGCGGCCTCTAGGGTAGGAAAGAATGGTCACTAAAGTTTAAGTGAAATACTGCAGATGTTGGAATCTGAAAAGAGAACAGAAAAAGCTGGAAAAACTGAGCAGGTGTGATGGCATCTGTAGGGAGAGAAAATAGTGTTAACATTTCTAGTCCATATGATGTCTTCAGAGTCAAAGAGGCAGGAATGTGTTGGATTATATATTGTAACAGCTGGAGCAGATTAGGTCAGTGATTGGTGAGAGCTGGGAGAGATTACAACAAAGATGTGTAGATAACAAAACAGAAGCATTAATGGCAGGAGGAGATTGCCAATAACATTCCCTGCCTCGTGATCTATGCATTTTAAAAAATAAATTTAAAGTACCCAATTAATTTTTTTTCCAATTATGGGGCAATTTAGCGTGGCCAATCCACCTCCCCTGCACATCTTTGGGTTGTGGGGGTGAGAACATGCAGACACAGGGAGAACAAGCAAATTCCACACGGGCAGTGACCCGGGGCTGCGATCGAACCCGGCCCTCGGCGCCATGAGGCAGCAGTGCTAACCACTGTGCCATTGTGCTGCCCTGTGATCTATGCATTTATGAAAATGCATATACATAACCTCAACCATAATGCCCTCAACAATCCATTACTTCACCAAAGACCCAAAGCAAGTTAGTCAAACAGGATTTACCTTTAACAAATTATCAGGACTGGGATCTCATTTCATAGCCTATATATTTTTTTCCAAATGCGAATTAACTTTGTCCCAAATTATTGTCGCAATGTTTCCCCACATTCAGCTGACTGACCTGCAGAATCATATAATAGAATCATAAAATCCCTCCAGTGCCGAAGGAGGCCATTTGGCCCAGCAAGTCTACACCGACATACTGAAGGAGCACCTACCAAGACCACACCTCCGCGCACCCCCCCCCCCCCCCCCCCCCCCATAACCCCACCTAACCGTTATACCACTGAGGGACAATTTAGCATGGCCAATCCACCTAACCTGCACATCTTTGGATTATGGAAGGGAACGGAGCACCCGGAGGAAACCCACACAGACACGGGGAGAAAGTGCCATCTCCACACAGTGAGTCACCCAAGACTGGAATTAAACCCAAAACGCTGGCACGGTGAGGCATTAAACCCAAAACGCTGGCACGGTGAGGCATTAGTGCTAACCACTGCACCACTGTGCCGCCCAGTAGTTGCCAGGCTTATCCCTTCCCCTTTTAAATAAAATACATTTAGAGTATCCAATTCATTTTTTCCAATTAAGGAACAATTTAACATGGCCAATCCACCTACCCTGCACATCATTCGGTTGTGGGGGCGGAACCCATGCAGACACAGGGAGAATGTGCAAACTCCACACGGGCAGTGACCCAGGGCCTGGATCGAACCTGGGACCACGGTGCCATGATGCAGCAGTGCTGACCACTGCATCACCGTGCTGTCCCCTTCCCCTTTTTTAAACAGGGGTGTAACATTTGTAATGCTGCAGTTCTCTGGCACTACCCCTTCCCCATGTGAATACAAGTGATGAAGTTTGTTTTGTTAATTTTCCTCATTTCCAATTCTTAACCGTTTGTTAGACTTTGTATATCTTTGGGGTCAAATTCTTGCCATTATTGCTAGATGACTAATTCTTCAAATAAAACTGCAAAAAAGGAGTATTTTTATGTCTGCGCCGACAATCGTGTATTTTGCTGTTAAAATATGATTCGCCCAACGGAGAAGCTAAAGTTGTGTCGATTGAATATCCAACCGTGAAAATTACTAACAGCAGTTGCCTCGAGGAGTGATTTTCTTCACCGCTGAGGACAGTAAACTCTGTGCTTGTACCATTGTCTAAATTTTGAAAGTAACAGTGCCTTGCCTCTTGTTTTTAATAATCTGTATGGAAAAGGCCCTGCTATTATTAAAAACTGACAAAACTTGTGATCTGTAAATATAGGCCCTGTTGGTCTCTGCTGCTGCTTGTATTGTTGGATGGCCTCTGGAATATGCTGATATTTCCAGTGGATCAGTTAAATTTGTTTTGGAGTTGATGGGTGGATTCAAATCTTTGGCTGCGGTACAGTGTTAATAATTTTGCTTGTGTTTTGCTGGTTTGGTTTTGTGCAGTTTCTGTTGTCGGCATACAGACATTTCTTGGAATACCGCTTTGTTTTCTGTTGAAATAGGGGAAGGGGGAGAGAGAAATTAAGGAAATTGGTGCCTGTAAACTGAAGTGTGCAGGTTGCATGTTAATGACATCTGTGTCCCAGGCAGTGGAAGTTGCTGCAAGAACTTTGGTCTCCATTAAATACGTAGCTGTGCCCCATTCACAGCCTTTCAATTCAAATTCAATCCAGTTGAGAAAAGATGCAAATCTGGCCCCTTGGTGAGAAGATGCAAATTAAATCAGTTCATTCACACCGACTCTGAAAACTGCTACCTTGACAGAGCAGCTGTTTTTTCTGTTTACATTTCTCCTTGTATGACTCAGAATTCTACTGAGTAAACTGATAACTCAAAAGTAGCAAATCTGATCTGCTAGACGTGCAGCTCTTTTGCACAGGAGGCATTTTCGTGACAGTTGTATTGTGCATCTGTCTGAACAGATTTGGGGGCTGCCATACCAACTGAGGAAATTCAGGAACTGGAGGAATGGGTGCCTAGTAACAACTGTTGAAGAAACCTCAGTGACCTGTGCATGTGTTTGGCATAACAGTCTAGAATGTTTTGCACGTTGTGCATGTGTAAGTGGTTAATCTGAATTCTGTTCACTCCCATGTAAACATTTACCCATTGCAGTAACCTTGTAAATAGCTGAAACCTGTAAGCGGTCTTGAGTTGCTTGGATAGTATTAATCTGGAAAGTTCATTCTCTGTTTAGTGGAAGCTTAAAAAGGTGTTCTTGGTTATACAAAGCTATTCAGTGACATGAAATGTTCAGGTTATTCTATTTTCCCGAAAAGATATTACATTAAGTAGGGTAGAAATATGATGAGCCCCAATTTTAACTCCCTCCAGGCAAGAGAACAGGGGTGAGTGGCAGGCTTGCTGTCGGAAGGCTCAGTCATTTTTAACTCCTTGCGCTCACCAGGCCTTTAGTCTGTCTGAACTCAGAGCGAGGCCAGAGGACAGGAATAATGTGACTTGTCCCCAATGGTCAGGTAAGTACGATGGACCAGGATTGCCATCAAAGGAGCAGATGGGGAACTCTGAGGATACAAAAGCCCAAGGTTTCCTTGTGGGGCCCAGAAGAACATGCCTGTTCCTCCTGACCCACAAGGACACTGTCGTGTTGGGTGCTCTGCTACACAGACGAACCAACACGGTTGCAGATGGTACAACTCTGTTTTATTGCTATCAATAACAACATCTGTAAACTTGTTACTGTGGTTCGTTCATTACCCTTTAACCTGTGGACCCATCCCTTACACTATCTTGGAGAGGCACTCAGCACATGGTGCTTGTCTGAGTGGCTTGCTGTGAGCTCTGTGCCCTGAGCTGTCTCCTGCTGGAATGAGTGGAAACTGTGGTGTTCCCTGTTTTATAGTGCGTGTGCTCTTGCTTGTGATTGGCTGTGATGTTGCGTGTGTGTTGATTGGTCCGTTGATCTGTCCATTAGTGTGTATGTGTGTTTGCACCATGATGTTTATCTGAATATCATGACAGACACCATCAAAAATTACCGTACCCCCTTTATCCTCAAAAAGGATGCCAGAATGTTGGCCTTCATCTTAAAGGATTTGGAATTCAAAAGTGTTGCCTCTGCCTTGATCAGAACCCATCTGGAGTATTGTTTTGAGGGCTGATCTAATTGAGATGTTCAAACAATAAAGGTACTTGATGTGGTAAATGCAGAGAAGCTATTTCTGCTGGTGGGGAAATCCAGAACATGATCTAAGATTGGAGCTGGATCATTTAGTTGGAGTAAAATCAAGGGGCAATCTTTCTCACAAGGGACATGGAAGTCTGGATCCTGGCTATATTCCCTTCACAGTATTTGATGTTTGCTGGCAAGTTGAAATTTTCAGGACTGAAGTGGATAGATTTGTTTGGGAAGAATGCCAAAGGGATATGGGACAAAGGAAGGTAAATGAAGCTGAGGTGCAACAATGCAAGTGAATGGTGGAACAAGTTCGAAGAGCTTTAAAACCTCTTGCATGTTCCTTTTCTGGGCCTTCTGCTCCTTACCACTTTGTGTTCTCATGAAGGCTGACACTGGGTATCGGAAACACACCTGCAAGTTATGTTGGTATCAGCGTCTGAATTATGGCATCAGTCCTTGCCTGCCTGGGGCAAGAGCCTTGCACGCCACTTGAAACCCGGGAGTGAAAAGAGGGGTTAAATCATCCCCATGCTTTTGGTATTCACTTCTCCTGTGCATTTTGAGCTGATCAGTCAATATTTCAGTTGCTGTGGATGTTGAAGGCAGCCAAGCCATTGTTTCTTTTTAAGCAGCAAAAAAATGTTTTCTTCCTTCTGTTGTGATGTTAAGGAATTTAACATTTGCCATTTTCTGCACCCAATCTTAAGCACTCTGTGTCTGATCTATCACCCTTTACTCTGTCTCAATATCACACTTGGTCACCCCACTGCTGTCAAACTGCGAAAAGCACTTTTTGCTCCAGTGTGAAATTTGCCATCTCCTGCACCAGCTGTTCAATGGGATCTCTGGGGCTATTAATTTCATGGTAACCCATGCTGAATATGGGGCAACTTTGTGGTAAGAGCCAGCAGCCACAGGAAATTTGACTTGAGATTGGACAACCTCGGCCTGAAGAGAGTAAAATTCCATCAATTGAGATGAAAAGGCACGGCTCTATATCTCCTCTTATAATCAGAATTCCCTACTCTGGTTCCCCTTCCCACCATACCACCCCTTTTCAGAAACCTGCACCTCGTGTGACATCCGTTCGGTGGGCTGAGACAACCCTCTTGTCCAGACCCCATATATCTATTTTATTGGAAGTGATGTTGGATGGTGAACTTTGGTTCATTAATCAGTTATCTGGCCATCTCACCCTGTACATTTTAAAAATAAAGCATATATAGGGGTATGCTCATGGTTGTGTCCAAAAAGAATTGAAGACTCAACAAGGACCTAAAATGGTTAAATCTATGTCTGTGACCTTTTTTTTTAGCTACCTGACAGTATCGGAGAAACTCGCCCATCGTTATCCCTGAAGAGCCATTAATGACACATTGTGGACTGCATAGACCAAATTCAAAGAGAGCTGTACAAAGACCATCTGCATTTCATAACCCAGGCTGGCCAACATGGATTGGTCATGCTAAAATACCCCTTAATTGGAAAAAAACAAGTAGGGTACTCTTTCATAGAGTTGGGGGTTACGAATAGAAATTGGATCACAGCAAAACCGAGGGGTTGGGAAAGAAATCGCTTATGAAATCAAAAATACCTTTGTTTGCGGATGGGTGGTGAGAGGCAAAATCAGTGCTGTTTAAATTAACACCTCATCTATCCACAACAGATAAAACACTACTAGACTTGTAATGGGGAAATGAACCAGATCAGATGATAATTTAAGCATGGGAGAACATCAAGGATGTAGAGAATCATAGAATCCCTACAGCGCAGAAGGAGGCCATTTGGCTCATTGAGTCTGCACCAAACTTCTGAAAGAGCAGGAGTCTGTTTGTCTACTAAGACGAAGGACTCCACAATTTTCCTTTCAATTCTTAATGGTTGAGACATTCAGCAATCTCCGGGAAACAGACGAAGGATGCACATCCTTACAGTGAAAAATACTTTTCACTGTACCTCGGTACACGTGACAATAAACAAATCAAAATCCATCCCCTGTGAAAGCCAGCATGGAGAGGTGGGAGTTCTGCGACATGGGCCTCTTGCTTGTTGAACCAGTGATATTGTTTTGTGGAACTGTAACTGCCATTAGACCATAAGACACGAGCAGAAGTCGGCCATTAGATCATCGAGTCTGCTCTGCCATTGAATGAGATCATGACTGATCTGAGGTGATAATCCTCAGGTCACTTTCCTGTCCTAATTCCACAATCCTTGATTCCCTTACTGATTGAGATCTATCTGTCTCAGCCTTGAACAAACTTACCAACCCAGCTACTATACCTCTCTGCGGTGAAGAATTCCACATATTCACTACCCTCTAAGAGAAGAAATTCCTCCTCATCTCTTTCTTAAATAGGAGCCCCTTAACTCTGAGACTATGTCCGCTGGTCCTAGACTCTCCCACAAGGAGAAATAACCTCTCCGCATCTACCCTGTCAAGCCCCCTGAGAATCCTATATGTCTCAATAAGATCACCTCTCAATTTTCTATACTCCAATGATACAGACCCAATCTGCCCAATCTCTCCTCATAAGAAAATCCTTCCATACCCAGGATTAACCTAGAGAACCTTCTCTGGACTGCCTCCATTGCTAGTGTATCTTTATACCATCTAACTAGCTATATCACAGACATGGAACTCTGGCCCAGGACGGGCACCTGAGTCCACTTCTATTGGAAATTCTGTGCCATCGTCGACAAGACTGATTCATCTTTACATGCCTACCTCATCATGTGAGGTCAACAACATTCAGCATCGGTGTTCAGCTTGTTGACGTCTGTGAAGGAATACCTTGATTCTGGACTCCAGAACCCAAGTAAAACAATATGTATTTTATCTGTTGTCTCCTCGCTGCAAACCTTTCTTCTCTCTAGCCCTCTTTTACTGTATGAATGCAAAGGAGGCAACGTTGCGACTTTCCTCCCACATTTTCAGTGTATGTGAATAAATGAACCCTTTTTTGAGTTCATCCTATCCCAAGTTTGCTGTGGGGTTACTAATAGAAATTGGATCGCACCAAAACCGACTGGTTGGAAAAAATGCCACCGCTTATAAAATCAAAAATATCTTTGTTTGCGGACGGGTGATGTGAGGAGAAATCAGTGCCGTTTAAATTAACACCTCATCTATCCGTAACCTGGGCAGCACGGTAGCACAAGTGGCTAGCACTGTGGCTTCACAGCGCCAGGGTCCCAGGTTCGACTCCCCGCTGGGTCACTGACTGTGCAGAGTCTGCACGTTCTCCCCATGTCTGCGTGGGTTTCCTCCGGTTGCTCCGGTTTCCTCCGACAGTCCAAAGACGTGCAGTTAGGTGGATTGGCCATGATAAATTGCCCTTAGTGACCAAAAAGGATAGGAGGGGTTACGGGGATAGGTGGAAGTGAGGGCTTAAGTGGGTCGGTGCAGACTCGCTGGGCCGAATGGCCTCCTGCCCTGTATGTTCTCTGTAACAGATAAAACACTACGAGAGTTGGTAATGGGGAAATGGACCAGATCAGATAATGAGGTAAGCATGGTAGTACATCAAAGGTGTAGGGAATCATAGAATTCCGACAGTGCAGCAGGAAGGCCATTCGGCTCATTGAGTCTGCACCAACCCTCTGAATTAGCACCCTACTTATTTTTTATTTACTTTCCAATTAAAGGGCAATGTAGCGTGGCCAATCCACCTACCCTACACATCTTAGGGTTGTGGGGCTGAGACCCACGCACTCGCAGGGCGAATGTGCAAATTCCAAACGGACAGTGACCCGGGGCCGGGATCGAACCCAGGTCCTCGGCGCCGTGAGGCAGCAGTGCTGCCCCAAGAGCACCCTACTTAGGCCCCACTCCCCCACACTATCCCTGCAACTCTGCCTAACCTTTTGACATTAAGGGACAATTTAGCATGGGCAATGCACCTAACCTGCACATCTTTGGACTGTGGGAGGAAACTGGAGCACCCGGAGGAAACCCACACCGACACGGGGAAAGCTTCACACAGTCATCCAAGGCCGGAATCGAAGTTGGGTCCCTGGTGCTGTGAGGCAGCAGTGCTAACCACTGTGTCACCGTGCCGCCCATGTAGATTGCTGCATAACCTAGTTTTAGATAATGCATGAGAGAAACAGATATAGAGAGCAAAGCTGTAGATTAGGCAAAAAAAATGGGAGGGCAAGGATCGATCTAATTGAGATAAATATTGAAAGAGTTGAAACAATAGTGAGCAATATGTAAAGAGACGGATAGCATTTAGGAGACGTACATTCCATTACAAAATTGCACACTAACCAATAGTGACGTGAATTGGGTAAATAGAGGAGAGGATAAAATCAGAAAAGTTATTGTAAGAAGGAGATGTAAAATAAAAATGTTATAAGTGTTCTATAGGCACATGCACGATGGGAATAGGGCCACAGGGATGTGCAAGGTAAGCTCATAGGGGATAATACAGAAAGGGCAGGGTGACTAAAGTGATACTTGGTTCAGTTTCTCTGAAGAACAAAGAGCAAAGAAAATTACAGCACAGGAACAGGCCCTTCGGCCCTCCCAGCCTGCGCCGATCCAGATCCTTTATCTAAACCTGTCACCTATTTTACAAGGATCTACTTCCCTCTGTTCCCTGCCCGTACATATATCTATCTAGATGCACCTTAAATTATGCTATTGTGCCCGCCTCTACCACCTCCACTGGCAAAGCGTTCCAGGCACCCACCACCCTCTGCGTAAAAAACTTTCCACGCACATCGCTCTTAAACTTTCCCCCTCTCACCTTGAAATTGTGACCCCTTGTAATGGACACCCCCACTCTTGGAAAAAGCTTGTTGCTATCCACCCTGTCCATACCTCTCATAATTTTGTAGACCTCAATCAGGTCCCCCCTCAACCTCCGTCTTTCTAACGAAAACAATCCTAATCTACTCAACCTTTCTTCATAGCTAGCACCCTCCATACCAGGCAACATCCTGCTGAACGTCCTCTGCACCCTCTCTAAAGCATCCACATTCTTCTGGTAATGTGGCGACCAGAACTGCACGCAGTATTCCAAATGTGGCCTAACCAAAGTCCTATACAACTGTAACATGACCTGCCGACTCTTGTACTCAATACCCCGTCCGATGAAGGCAAGCATGCTGTATGCCTTCTTGACCACTCTATCGACCTGTGTTGCCACCTTCAGGGTACAATGGACCGGAACACCCAGATCTCTCTGTACATCAATTTCCCCCAGGACTCTTCCATTGACCGTATAGTCCGCTCTTGAATTAGATCTTCCAAAATGCATCACCTCGCATTTGCCTAGATTGAACTCCATCTGCCATTTCTCTGCCCAACTCTCCAATCTATTTATATTTTGCTGTATTCTCTGACAGTCCTCCTTGCTATCTGCAACTCCACCAATCTTAGTATCATCAGCAAACTTGCTAATCAGGCCACCTATACCTTTGTCCAGATCATTTATGTATATCATAAACAACAGTGGTCCGAGCACAGATCCCTGTGGAACACCACTAGTCACCTTGCTCCATTTTGAGACACTCCCTTCCACCACTACTCTCTGTCTCCTGTTGCCCAGCCAGTTCTTTATCCATCTAGCTAGTACACCCTGAACCCCATATGACTTCACTTTTTCCATCAACCTTCCATGGGAAACTTTATCAAACGCCTTACTGAAGTCCATGTCTACAGCCCTTCCCTCATCAATTAACGTTGTCACTTCCTCAAACAATTCTATTAGGTTTGTAAGACATGACCTTCCCTGCACAAAACCATGCTGCCTATCACTGATAAGTCTATTTTCTTCCAAATGTGAATAGATCCTATCCCTCAGTATCTTCTCCAACAGTTTGCCTACCACTGACGTCAAGCTCACGGGTCTATAATTCCCTGGATTATCCCTGTTACCCTTCTTAAACAAAGGGACATCATTAGCAATTCTCCAGTCCTCCGGGACCTCACCCGTGCTCAAGGATGCTGCAAAGATATCTGTTAAGGCCCCAGCTATTTCTTCCCTCGCTTCCCTCAGCAACCTGGGATAGATCCCATCCGGACCTGGGGACTTGTCCACCTTAATGCCTTTTAGAATACCCAAAACTTCCCCCTTCCTTATGCCGACTTGACCTAGAGTATTTAAACATCCATCCTTAGCCTCAACATCCGTTATGTCCCTCTCCTTGGTGAATACTGATGCAAAGTGCTCATTAAGAATCTCACCCATTTTCTCAAGAGTCTAACAAAAGAGGAAACCACAACAGTATAAGGGATGTTACCGTTATGATGGAAGGAAAAGAGCTGGAAGCCAAAGAATGAGCTGGAAGGTACATTTATTAATACACTAGGCCAGGCGGAAAGAACATGTGCACACATTGCACCTGTTTCAGCGAAACAAAATAGATGACAGCCATTTGCTGATTCATTCCCCAGGGCAATGCCTTGACCAATCAGGATCAAGCTGCCTGGTTTAAATATCAAACAATACTTGTCAGTTATCTGTCAGTCACCATCAACTGGTGTATTCTTAATAGCAATGCCCCTACTAATCAGAGTCCACTTGCCAACCGATCCGCATTCTCTTCTCATGCAGTATAATTTGTTGTTTTCCCCTTGTCCTGATATTCATGCGAAGTGTCCTAATATGTGCAAGTCAAAGCTTTGATCTGTCTCTTTTTTTCAGCAATACTCCAGTTCTGTACTACCAAACGACTATATGAGCCAAACGTATGGTGAACAAATCCGCAGGTCCAGATAGATTGTACTTTTAGTCAATCAAATTAAGTATGGAGAGGATAGCAGAGGCAATACTTTATATTTAAGAACATAAGCAGGAGCTAGAATAGGCTGGGTAGGGTGCTCTTTCGAAGGGTCGGTGCAAATTCGATGGGTCGAATGGTCTCCTTCTACACTATAGAGATTCTATGATTTCAGTCCCAAGTCAGGATGGTGCGAGGATAAATTATTTTACCCAGAGGGTGGATCGTGTCTGCAACCAACTTCCTGAGAGGATGGCGAAGGCAGGTTCGAGCGAGGTATTCAAAAGGGAATTGCTATCTGAAAATAAATAAATAAGGTTACGATGATGCAGGACAGTGAGACTAGGTAGAATACTTTTTAGAAAGCCAGTGCAGACTGAATGGGGTGAATAGAGTCTCTCTGCACTGTAATGATTCTATGATTGTGGGTGGGAACATGCAGATGGTGATGTTCCAATGTATCTGCTACTCTTGTCCTTCCAAGTGGCAAAGATTGTGGGTTTGGAAGGTGCGACTGAAGGAGCCTTGGCAAGTCACTGTTGATTGAGGGATAAATATTAGCCAGGACACTGGGGCAACCAGTTGCCCTTCTTCAAAATAATGTAGTGGAATCTATAAGAGCAACAGAGCCACAGTTTAACGTTTCATCGAAAGACAGCAGTTGTGTCAGCATAGCACTCCCTCAGTCCTGCACCGGAGTGTCAGCCTGGATTGTTATGCTCATATCCTGGAATGGGATTGGGACCCACAACCTTCTGACTTAGCCGAGTGTGCTACCCACAAAGCCGTATCTGAAACATAAACCAAGGTCAGGGCACGTGGAGTGAGTAACCATGGTAGCATAGTGGTTAGCACAGTTCCTTCACAGCTTCAGGGTCCCAGGTTCGATTCCCGGCTGGGTCACTGTCTGTGCGGAGTCTGCACGTTCTCCCCGTGTCAGCGTGGGTTTCCTCCAGGTGCTCCGGTTTCCTCCCACAATCCAAAGATGTGTTGGTTAGGTGGATTGGCCATGCTAAATTGCCCTTAGTGTCCAAAAAATGTTAAATGGGGGTTACTGGGCTACGGGGATAGGGTAGATACATGGGCTTCAGTAAGGTGCTCTTTGTAAGGGCTGGTGTAGACTCGATGGGCCAAATGGCCTCCTTCTGCACTGTAAATTCTATGATTCTATGAATAGGTTGAAAAATGGCCAGAAAACAATGTCAGAGTTGAGGAAAATTTCTCAGACTGTTAGAAATTATGAAGTGGTCTTTCACTGGGACCGCTTTCTTTTAGCATGTGGAAAGTGATTTGGACTTGAGAAATTAATGTGAGGTGTTGAAATTTTCGCAAATGTGTGATTGCTGGTGGGGATGAGGGTGCGCGGGGGGGGGGGGGGGGGGGGGGGTATAATTCACGATTTGAAGGACAACCAAAATACATAAAACATGAACGGGCTTGTTTAGTGTGTGGATCAATAACCAATTCACTTTAAATAATAATAATTGCTTATTGTCACAAGTAGGCTTCAATGAAATTACTGTGAAAAGACGCTAGTCGCCACATTCCGGCTCCTGTTCGGGGAGGCTGGCACGGGAATTGAACCCGCGCTGTTGGCGTTGTTCTGTATTACAAGCCAGCTGTTTAGCCCACTGTGCTAAACCATATAAATGAAGATCAGGTGGTTAATTTTGGTAGGAAGAATGAGGGCAATTTGAATCATAAAATATTACAGCCCAAAAGGTGGCCATTCAGCCCATTTGAGGGTGCCACCTCAAAGAACAATAGAGTTATTCCAAGTCACCTGCTCTTGCCCCATATACCTACAATTTTTCCTCCTAAGCAATTATAGAATTCCCTTTTGTGATCTATTGTTGAATATGTAACATCACCCGACCAGACAGTGCATTCTAAATCCTAATCACTGTATAATAACATTTTCCTCTGCTTGCCTTTAAATCTTTTTCCGATCACCTTAAATCTGTGTCCTCTTGTTGTTGACCCTTCAGGACATGAAACAGTTTTTAAAAATTATTCTTTCATGATGTGGGTGTCACTGACTAGGTTAGTATTTTTGCCCAGCCCTAAATGCTCTTGAACTGAGATGGGCCATTTCAGAGGGCATTTAAGGATGGCCGATTTGCATCCCTAAAAGATATTCACAAACTATACGGGTTCTAACAACAATTGATGGTGGCTGTCATGATCACGATAAGACTAGCTTCCAATTTCAGATTTACTAATTGAATTTAAATTCTACCAGCTGCCATTATGGGATTTGAACCAGCGCTGTCAGTGAACTAGCCTGGGACATCTGGTTTAGTAGGCCAGTGACATTATCGCTATGCCACAAGTGCCCCCTGCTTAATTGTCTCTTAAACCGCTCATGATTTTAAATGGCTCTATCAAATCTCCTCTGAACCTTCTCTGCTTTACGGGGAACAATCTGGCATCTCAACGTAGCTGTAATCCCTCATCCCTGTGATCATTCTGGTAAACCTTATCTGCACCTTCTCATGTGAATGTTCATGTTTAACCTTCCTCTCATCTGAAGTTGTGGTGCTGTTTGCCTAGTGTTAATGATGAATCGACCCCGGCTCTGGATCACTGTCCATGTGGAGTTTGCACATTCCCCCCGTGTTTGCGTGGGTTTCGCCCCCTCAGCCCAAAGATGTGTAGGGTAGGTGGATTGGCCACACTAAATTGGCCCTTAATTGGCAAAACTGAGTTGGGTACTCTAAATTTATTTTTAAAAAATGATGAATGCTGTTCACCTCACCATTATTTGGTCCATTGTTTTAGCTGAACTACCCTATCCTAAAATACCAAATCATGTACTTTGGAATCTGATTACCTGCTTGAGGCTATAATGGAGGCTATAATGGAGACATCTTTCATTCTCACTCCACATTATAAATATTTCCCACTTTCTCTGTCTGTTAGCTTTGACAAAGAGTCATTGGACTCTTTTCTCTCCCTACAGATGCTGCCAGACCTGCTGAGATTTTCCAGCATTTTCTCTTTTGTATAATGGAGACTTGCTTTCCTGTAATGGATTCATGAAAGAATTGGGGTTCGACCCATTGTTCTCTTAAATAGTTGGATACAAAGAAAGAGCTGGAGAGAGCAACGATATAATCAACCAGTCCTTAAAACAAAAAAAGAAAATATAATGACATTTCTCATAAGATAAACATTTAAAAAGTTAAGACTGTATAGGATTTCTGTTTTGGTTTTTGATGGTAACTGAGTTGAGCTAAATTGTTCAAGATGGTAAAGCTTTCATGAGTTCCGAAACAGGTGCACATCACAACGTATGTCTGCAGACATTAAATCAAGTGAAGCATATTTGGTATAGAAAGCATATTGTTTAGTTATTTTTACGTGTTAGTCTAATATTAGCATCAGTATCCGACACAAAGTAAAAGACAGATGCTTTTGTGAACATTTGTGTCTTGATGACAAGGTTACAGCTGCTGCCACAGGAAGTTTCCACCCATGGACCAGAAATGATGAACAATACCCGAAGGATTACAAACTAACCTTGATTAAATCCTGATTGTGACCGGTGGCGACATGTTCTAAATCTATTTGGTTTTACGCGTTGACATCCAAAAATATCCTAAATGAAGGTGATAAAAGTGATTGTAAAATAAGATTTTGTGTCTGTATTTTGAACTGCATTATGTAAGCCTCACGGCACAAAAGCAAAGTCATATTCAACATTCTGGTTCAGGGTCTTGTTTCATTTTCAATATTATGCAAACAACAAGCATAAAAGTTGGAGGATATTGCATCGGATTTCGTTCTCCTCGATCTAGGTTACGTGCAGGCGTATGTTACAGAATGTTGCTTTGTTTATGGATGCAAGGTCACTTTATTTACTACCTAACCTTTTAATGAATGTATTTGGCAACAGTGATGTAATTGCATTAGTGGTTTGTTGGACATTGCATAATTGCTGGGACAAGTTTCGTACATTTATTTTTTTGTCAGTTTCAACAATCTCACTGCCCAGTTGCTTTTTGCGATTTATTGCCAAACCGTTTCAATTAAGTTTTATTTTAGGTAACACATTGGCTGGAAGACTTGGTGCTAAACACAAGTGTTGGTATTCATTTTTGTAAGTTCTTAGTCATGTTTAATTTAAATCATGAGTGAAATCACTGTTGAATAGTGTAGCATCAATTGGAGCCGTATCTTTTATGCTACAATATTATGCTCAACAATCTCCTTGTACTTTTGACAAACGACTTGCGTAAGCTGACTTACGAATGAGAAATTGTGGTAGCACTAATAACTGTGAAAGTGAAATTAAATGACAAAAAAAAACTGCCAAAGAATTGTGATTACTCAGAAAAGCGAGTTCTTGAAGAACAGTAATTAAGTGGAGAAAAGATAAAATTGAATAAAGTTGGTTCAAGGAGAAAATGTCAAAATTCCCGTTGTTCAGTCGAACAAGAACACGAGAAAAAAATACCTTTTTAGCGACCAGCCTTCCTCAATGTTCGTGTGGTGCTAGCCCAGCTTCTTGAAATGCTATTCCCCTGGTAATTCATGGTGTTCCCCATTATCTAATTCTGCCACTGTTCAGTTCTCACGAGTGCTTGTCTCTGTGCATATGCTTTCAGGCACCTTAAGGTCTCGGGTTTGGCTGCAGTTATGATTGCCCTTCAAGTGGATGGTTTTGCAGCTGGAAGACTTGGAAGATGCTGTCGCTCTCTCTTTTCTGTAGCAGGATACTCCATATACAAACCTGATTAAGAAACACTGCAACTTTTTATGGCTGAGGCTGCAACACATAATATATTTTTCTGATATAACTCCGTTACTTCACTGTTGAATCAGCCAAAAAAGTTTCATTTCACTTTGGTGTAATGTTTTTGTAGTTTTAATGATGTGCCATAATCCCTCTGGTAATGCTGGATAGTTTATCCTCTCTATACAGTCATATAAGGGGAATTGGTTCCCTGGAGTAAGCTGTGAGTGGCAATGTATATCCTCTAACTGCTGAATAGTTTAAGTGCATCAGGTTTTGTCACCTCAATTAAATATTATCACTGACATCCTTTTCTTCAGCAAATTGCCAATGACTAACAGTTTGTACTGTTGCAGCTTTGAGATGAAGACCATGTTTTTAGTTTTTAATTGTCTTTTCTTTTGCATATTAAATAGCCACCTTCAAAAAAAATATCCAAATCACTATTTTGCTGTAGTTTTAAGTTGTAGCCATGAAACTTAGGAATTAATGTTTTTTATGCAAACTGCAATAATGTCATGTTTTTACAATGTGTGCCTCACAATATTTTTGGTGATGTAGTTGAACAATGGCGATGAGTTGCAGAAGCCAAAATTCATGTCCATAAACACAAGGACATTATTTTTTTTTTTAATTATTGGGCAATTTAGCGTGGCCAGTCCACCTATCCTGCACATCTTTGGGTTGCAGGGCAGACACTGGGAGAATGTGCAAACTCCACATGGACAGCAACCCCGGGCTGGGATCGAACCCAGGTCCTCGGTGCCGTGAGGCAGCAATGCTAACCACTGCGCCACCGTCCCGCTGACAATAGAGAATTGTGCTTAAAATGGAAATACCTAAACAATTTCCATTGTATGTTTTGCAATGATAGTGATTCTTGTGGATCATTTGGTACTTGCCTTATTGGCCCAGGTAAGAACATAAAAGAAGGGAGGTTAAGCCAGAACTGTTTAAAATGCGATGTATGTCATAGCTAGAGTACTGGTCATTACATTGCAGGAATAATGTGATCATACTACAGAGGGTGCAGAGGAGATTTACGAGGCTGTTGGTAGGAATGGAGAATTTTAGCTGTGAGGAAATATTGGATAAGCTGGTGTCGTTTTCTTTGGAGCAGAAGAGGCTGAGGGAAGGTTTGTAAAATTACGTGGGGCCGAGATAAAAGTGGGTAGGAAGGACCTATTTCCAATCACAGGTGATTAATAGCAAGGTGCATTGATATCAAGTAATTGATGGAAGAATTAAAAGGAAGTTGCAGAGTAATTTTATTGGTGGGGCCTGGAACTCATTGCCAGGAAGATAGTAGAGATAGAAACCTTGATCGCATTAAAACATACATGGATATGGATTTGTGGTACCATTACTTCCAGAATTACTCAAGAGGTGGAAGGTGGTGTGAAATTGGATGGCATCTTTTTGATGGACACACAGGATTGAATGGCTTCCTTCTGTGTTTCTGTCTCATTTAATGGCGCAATAGACTTGAGGGATGAAATGGCCTACTCCTGTTCTCTTAATTGTTTCGAAACAATTTGCTTCAACTATTTGTGGTAGCAAGTTCTTTTTTCTAACTATCCACTTAGCTAATTAGTTTGTCCTGAGTCCTTGATGGATTTTTTAGTGAATGTCTTGAATTTATGATCCCGAGTTCTGGTATTGCCTTCAAGTAGAAACATCTCTATGTCTACCCTATCAAGCTCTTTCAAAATCTTAAAGGCCTCCAGCAGGTCATCAGTTAGTCTTCTCTCTCTCCTGAAGAGAAACACCTCAGCTTGCATCTTTTTTGTGATAGGTATAAACACTCAACAACAATTTATATTTGTTTAGTTCCTTCAACATAGTAAAATATTCCAAGGTGCTTCACAGGAACATTGTATAAAACGCGACACCGAGCCACATAAGGAGACAGTAGGGCTGATGACCAAAAGCTTAGCCTAAGGGCTAGGTTTTGAAGGGGGGTGGACCCAAGGAGAAAAGAAAGGCAGAGAGGTTTACAAAAGGAATTAGAGCTTGGGGTTCAGGCGGCTGAAAGCACGTCCACCGGTTATGGACTGATTAAAATCAGGGATGCTTGAGAGACCAGAATTATGCAAATTATGATCTCGAAGAGTTGGCCCTCGTGAAGAGGAATGAGACAATGGAAGGATTTGAAAAAAGGATGAGAATTTTAAAATCAAGATGTTGCTTAACTGGGAGCCAGTGTAGGCGAGTGAGCACAGGGTCTTGGTGCAAGTTAGGACACGGGCAACAGAATTCTGGATGATAGGAATGTGGGAGGCTGGCTGTCCATCTTGGTAGTCAAGTCTGGAGATAGCAATGGCATAAATGAAGGTTTTAGCAGCCAGTGAGCTAAAGCAGGGGCAGAATTGGGTGATCTTGCAGAACTAGAAATGGGATCTAGAAGAGCAAAATACTACTGGAAACCTGAAATAAAACCCAAAAATGTTGGAAATAATCAACAGCTCGAGCGGCAGCTGTGTGGAGAGAAACGGTGTAAACGTAACAGGTTGATGATCTTTCATGAGAACTGACTGGGTTTGCCCTGTAACATCATAACTCGTTTGCCCTGTAACGTCATAATTTTCTTTCCCCTACAGCTGCTACCTGACCTGCTGAGTATTACCAGAATTTTCCATTTTGATTGGAAATGCGTAGCCTTATTGATGGCATGGGTATGTTTTCAGAAGCTCATCTCAAGGTTAGGAATAGGTTCAGCTTTGGATAATTGTCTGCATGAAGGATGGGGTTGATGGAGCTGAGTTTGTAGCGGGGGGGGGGGGTGCAAAGATCCTGGGCGGGATTCTTCGTCCCGCCAGACCTATTTTCTGACGCGGCGCGCCCCCACTGACAGCAGCGGGGTCCTCTGTCCTGGCAGCCGGCCAATGGGGGTTCCCATTGTGGCCAACCCCACAGCCGGTCAATGGAGTTTCCCGTTGTGGCCACCCCCACGCCGTCGATTGCACTGCCGGCGAAGCGAAGGATCCTGCCAACAGATAATCCTGCCTCTAATGGCTTCGATCTTCCCAATATTTCTTCAGATCTCAAAAAATAACAAGACTGGAGACAAGGTGTTCAAGAAAGATAGGAAAGAAATGAGGAAGAGTAGCTGTACTGAGTAAGGAGAGCATCACTGCTGGAGAGAGAGGATATCCTTGAGGAGTCAAGGACAGAATCTGTTAGTCACAGCTAAGAAATAACACTGCTATTGACTACTTGGTGTGTTCTGTAGGCACGAACTAGTGGCAAAGATATAGAGGAATACATTTAGAGGGTAATTGCAGATAGGTGCTGTAACTGTAGTGGAAATAGAGTGCTTTAAATATCTGAACATGGGCCGGGGTGGGGTGGGGGGGGGGGGGGGGGGGAGGAGAAGAGAGAGAGAGAGGAAAGAGTTCAAGTTGTTTACAGGAGACGTTTCTAGATCAGTATGATTCTGGCCCAGTGAGGAGGAGGCACTGCAAGTTAATAACATTGGTCAAATGGATTAAGTGTCAAGTAGGGGACCATTCAGGGGATGGTGATCATAGCCAACCTAAACCGTATGTACTACGAAGATAAGGAGCAATCTCGAGTAAAAATAATTTATTCGGGGGGGGGATGAGAACAGATCTGGTAAATTGGACTCAAAGATTGGAAGGGAAAACTGTTAGCGTAAAAATGGGCAGCCTTCAAAGAGGAGATAGTTTTGGTACACATACAGGTGCGTTCATGAAAGGGAAAGTTAGGACAAACCGATCCAGAGCGAATTCTACATGATGCAGAAAAGGTGCATATAAAACCATAGAGTTCCTGCAGTGCAGAAGGAGGCAATTTGGTCCATTTGATTCTGCACTGACCCCAGAAAGAGTACGCTACCTCGGCCTACTTCCCTGTCCTATCACCATAAAGTGCACACCTTTGTGCACTAAGGGGAGATTTATCATGGCCAATCCACCCATCCTTGGCACCTTTGGATGGTGTGAGGAAACCAGAGCACCCGGAGGAAACCCACACTGACATGGTGACAGATGTCAAGTGGATCATATAATAGGAAACACAGGCTGAATGCATGAAGTTTGGAGACAAGTGAAAGAAAAGAAGCAAGGAGAGTATGAGAAGAGACTGGCAGCTAATGTAAAAGCGAATCCAACGGTCTATAGGCATATAACGAGTAATAGGATGGTACAAGGCGAAGTGGGGCCGATTAGGGTCAAAAGGGCATTAATGCATGGCGGCATTATGTAATTTGCATAAGACTTTACAAAGGAAGAAGATGCTCCCCAAGTCTGAAGGGCTACAGGGACAAGGCAAGGAATGGTACCACGTGCCTTGCTCTTGCAGAGAACTACCAAGGACATGATAGGCCAAATGTTCTGTAACGATTCTATGATTCCATTTAGTTACATTTCCGTTCTACGGTCATTCTAGTAAATCTATTTTGCATCATCTGCAGCACATTTATAATATGGAGACCAGAACTTGAGATGTGTCTAACCAAGATTCTGTGCAAGTTTAACATAATGGGTGGAATTCTCCCATACTCCTGCCAGTAGTATAAATGGTAAATGGAGGTGGGGTGATGCAGTGGGAGGCCCAACAATCTGTTTCATGCCAGCATTAATTTACAGTGGGATCTCCCGATGCTGCCTGCCAAGGCAGATCGGGAATCTTACTGGAGGCTGGCATGAAACAAATTTGCACCCCACTAATGGGATATAATAAAGGCCTGACCATAACCAAACCCCCACCGCAATTCTCTGCTACCCTAGTGAGATAACACATCAGTCCAGAACACGTCTGGAGTTATCTTTTAGGGCCCTGCTTAGGCCACAGACATCTGAGAAGAAGATGCTGGAGACCTACAGCTACTGGACCCTGCAGGAACGCATGCATCGCATGGCGTGTTGATCCTCATGCACGTGGCTCTGCCACACAGCAACTCTCGGAAGGTGGAAGGCCTTCATGCAGTAATGTCCACTGTGGTGATGTTTCAGAACTTCGTGGAATTTCAGTGACCTTGTCAGAGGCTCTCACCATCTTCCATGGTCATCGTTGATCTTCATAGAATTTACAGTGCTGATCTTCATTGATACTTGGGACTTCATTGACTTCGCCATGGGCTGACAAGAATGTGGTGAAGAGGGACTAAAGGAGAGGCGGGACTGGGTGCGGATGGGAGAGGTGGTTTTGGGGGGATAAAGCTGAGAGGAGGGCATTCGGAGGTGGGAGGTGTAATGGGGGTGTACAATATCCAGGTAAATATGCAAGGGAGGGATTTATGGAATCTAATGACTGCCCCTGGGGGTTAAGGATAAAAGAATGGAATGGTGAGTGTGAGAGAGGGCAGAGAAAGCTGGTAGGGCTGGAGATGCTTCAATCACGGTAGAAGGGGTGGTGAGGGTGGTTGATGGGGACATGGAGGCAATCATGGAGCCGGGGGGTTGGCTTGGTCAGTGGGGATGGGATTCTTGGGAAGGTAGGGAACATGCGCGCTCACCTGGGCATCCTGGGATGAGGAGTTTGGGCTGAGTATGGTAACAGTGGATGCCAGGGGATGTCTAAGGTGATGGCGGGGGGGGGGGGAAGAAGATGACGCAAGGTAACTGGTGGAGGTGGGTGGGAGACTAAGCCTAAATAATGACACTGAAACACAATAGTAGACATTATTTAATGAAAGTGAATATATTTGCAGATAATACAGTGATGGTGTTCACCCGTGCAACCGTTTGTGATCAACATTTCTTTATTTTTCTGTGCTACCTCTTCTTGGTGTTCCCCTGACATCCACATTAGAGGTGGAGGCAGCCTGTGCAGTTATTTGCCCTGTTGCCTTTCATGACTCCAGCGTCCATCCTATGGAGAGCTGAGATCTCACAAGCCCTGGGTTGCTTTGGCAGTCCCCCTGTGGGGCAGCTGCTCCCTCTGAGCTGACGGACGACAAGATTGAAGGAGAGTAGGTGATTTGGAGGGAGTGGGCAACCTCAGAGTGGATGACCCAGGGGTGTCCAGCAGCTTCTCCTTCTCCCTTCAGGTGCCTGTGGACCACAGACTGATGACTTGAGGGGAAGAGGTACCTGGAGAGTTGTCGAGATGCCCTGTTCCTCTCTCTAGTTGCTACTGCATGAACTTACCCCTGGCAAAGGCAGTTGAATGTAGGTCGGCACGCATCTCAGCAGAAACTAGGCCGTTGCTGGGCTAGCGTCTCCTTGGTATCCGCCATTCTTCCCATGAAGATCTCCATGAGCGCACATGTGGGCGCCACTTCAACAGTGAGCATGCGGATGGATTCCTCTGACTTGCTTACCACTCTGTTGCTGGCTTCCAACTGCTCTGCCTGCTGCTGCCTTGCCTCTTACTGACTCTCTGCCATGATTTGGAAGCCTGATTCCAGAGGCTTGTCAACTGACTTGGAGCTTATAGATGCCTCTTCCCTAGCTGTGCTCCGAGAGACAGGCAACTCGTGTCTACCTGCTTCCTCTTGCAATGGGTGTATGTTTGTGGGGTGACCGTCAGCTTGTGAGACTCCTCCTCAACTAACACTAATTCCCACTGAGGTGGGTGTTCCTGAGCTGGTGGAACGGGCGACTACAGGTATGGAGCTCTTCCCTTCTTCCTGGCTGATCTCTGGGTTGGGGCTGGGGCCAGATAGGAAGTCATCCTCTTCCTCCTCCAGCCTTGCGCTCTTTTCGGGAGGCGCCTGTAAGTAACATGGAGGCATATTAGACCTTCAGGTTTGCATTGGATAGATGAATACTTACCAAGTGGATGCTCAGGTGCGAGCTCCTGATTGTCAATGGATTGGTACTACTCTACTCCTGCGAGCTCAGATTACCTCTCCTCAATCTGTGAGAGACCTGAGAGATGCACAATCTCCTGTCCTCTCATGCTCACAAAGTGCGACTGTGAGACAGGACATTACCTTGCCACTGGGCCCTGGACCCTGACATACTGGAGTCTTTGTGTTTCATAATGAGACTTACCCTGGCCAGGCAAATAAAGTAGTTCATCCTCTTCGGTCACTATGTTACCGACCTCTTGATAATAATAATAGTAATAATCTTTATTCGTGTCACAAGTAGGCTTACATTAGCACTGCAATGAAGTTACTGTGAAAATCCCCTAGTCGCCACACTCTGGCGCCTGTTCGGGTACACTGAGGGAGAATTCAGAATGTCCAATTCACCTAACAGCACGTCTTTCTGGACTTGTGGGAGGAAACGAGCGCCCGGAGGAAACCCACGCAGACACCAAGAACGTGCAGACTCCGCACAGACAGTGACCCAAGCCGGGAATCGAACCTGGGTTCCTGGCGCTGTGAAGCGACTGTGATAACCACTGAGCTACCGTGCCACCGCCCCCTGGTACTGATGTCATTGGCCACCTACGCCCATGTAGCATTGGTATCCCTGCTTGGCTGCTTCCCCCCCCCCCCCCCCCCCCCCCCCCCGTCAGGTGGATAAAGTACATTCCTGTGCACCTCAACATGGTCCAGGAGGGTACACAGGGAGACGTCATTAAATTTCTGAGCTGGGCCGCTAGATGATCTTGCAGACACCTCTCTCTTTTTGGTCTGACATCGTAGGTGTCCGGGTGCCTTTTAAATATGGCGGCCGGATTTGACAGCAGGTCATGTGCTATCCAACTCGCCCCACCACGAAAGATGGCGCGGAACCCCTGGATGCATAATTAAATGCATTTAGACCGGAAGATATGGCATGGTTTCCCGTCTGCCTCCACAGTTGGAAACGCACCCCGTCACCATCACATGACATAGTCCTGGATGGGAGAGTTCTGCCCAACCTCTCTGCTTTTTATTGTCCACCTGTAACTGAATGACATGCTTGGCCACTTCAAAGTGAAATTAAGAGTCAAGCCTGTTGGTGTGGTACTGGATCCAGAGCTAAGCCAAATTGGCGAGGAGCGGCTTGTTTCCTTCCCCAGTTCGTAAACCAGTTGAGTTATTAATGACAATCCCACAAGCTGTAGGTTCACTTTCTATTTCCAGATTTTCTTGCACTGACTTCAATTCTCAAACAGGAATTTTGAACTTGCCTTTTTGAGTTATTAGTGCAGTTCCATGGATTGCTTGTCCAGTAACTGTACTCATTACTGTGGGAGGCAGAAATTATTTTTTTGTTAATATCAGCAAACAGTAAAGGAGTCCAAAAAGAATGGATCTATGTATAGCTACCACCTGTGGATCAGGGCTACTCTGACATGTGATGGTAAATTAATGAATCAATTGTATTTAAAGAGCGAAGCTATATTATTACTATTCCTTTCTCCTCAACCATTTCACATTGTTTGGGAATCAGGCTATTTGTCTTAATATTTCAGTGCCTGCTCCACTTTTGTGCTTCACATTGGAAGGAAATCCTCTGCTGTGTGAACTCTACACTATTGATTTTGAAATAAGAAAATATATGACCTATATGTAAACAGGCATGATCATGCGCACCTAGATTTTTGATTTCACCATATTTTGGTTGCTTTGTGCCATAGTCCCAGATGACCATAAGCTGCTTGCCCCCTTGTGGGTGTGTGTGTGGGGGGGGGGGGGGGGGGGTGCTGACTGATGGTGATTTAACCTGAAGATCACCACACCTCTGGCGAGGGTATGAATAACCTCAGCGGGTGCAGGAATTGAATCCACGCTATTGGCCTCACTCTGCACCATGAGTCCAACAAACTGATAAACACCTGAAATGAAGTGGTGGATAATGTTAGTCATACAATTGTGCTTTTCTTCCACACATTTCCAGTATCTTGTGATCTCTTTGTTACAGGAGAGAAGTTGGTAGTGTAGATGACAGCCAGACACAGAACTGTGAAGAGATGCAGGATTTTATTCATGACTCATCAAAGTTGGCTGGCAAGACATTACCTTTCAGTAAGTGGAGTGACTAATGGAACCATAAGAAGTCTTCTTGTAAGTTGTTGCTGAAGTATGTATTTCTCCCCTGTGTATTATAATTTCTGAGAGTTCATTACCAGACTCTCCTTTTGCACTTTTGGTGTTGAAAGCATGTTAACCCTTTGGTCTTCAATAATGGTGATCTTTGTTATCTGTTGGTCCACTGTGGAAATTGCTTTGTGATCTGAGGCTATGGAAAAACCCACCACTCTGAATTGCATAGCAACCACATGAAGTTGGCATAGAGTTACGCAGTGATGAGGATTCGTTTAGAGATCAGGCAAAATATGCTGCATTTTTTAAAAATGCTATCGCACTTTGTTATGTAGTGCATTCACATATTTATATCAATGGCCAGTGATTATTGCAATTGGTAAATGGCCATCTATGTAACCTGAACTCCTATTAGAATTGATTTGAAACTGCTGAGTTCATAGTTCATAGAATTTACAGTGCAGAAGGAGGCCTTTCGGCCCGTCAAGTCTACAACGGCCCTTGGAAAGAGCACACCACTTAAGCCCACACCTTCACCCTATCCCCGTAACCCAGTAACCCCATCTAACCTTTTTGGGCACTAAAGGCAATTTAGCATGGTCAATTCACCTAACCTGCACGTCTTTGGACTGTGGGAGGAAACCGGAGCATCCGGAGGAAACCCCGCAGTAACGGGGAGAACGTGCAGACTCCACACAGACAGTGACCTGAACCGGGAATCGAACCTGGGACCCTGGAGTTGTGAACCAACAGTGCTAACCACTGTGCCATAGTGTTGCCCAATTTGTTGAGTTAAGTTTAAATAATGGACTTTGTAATGTTCTTGTCCTTGCATCATCATTACTCCAATTTATTTTTTTATATTGTACATTTATATTTGCTTTCTCCATCCTAGTTCATTCCACCTTCCTCAGTTAGAACTTGCTTCCAGTGTTAATATCTAGCCAGTTGCATTCATTGCCATTTCATGACTGACCTGATGGCGAAATGCTCAGGCTTGTGCACCGAAATCATTCCCAGGTTAAATTAGTTGCTTTAAAAAAAATTTAAAAAAAGAAATGCAAAGGAAATGTCACAAAGGAGAAAGTGCTAGAGAAACTAAGAGGTCTAAAAATTGATAAATCTCCAGGCCCAGATGGGCTACATCCGAGAGTTCTAAAGGAGATAGCTGAAGAAATAGTGGAGGTGTTAGTTATGATCTTTCAAAAGTCACTGGAGTCAGGGAAAGTCCCAGAGGATTGGAAAATCGCTGTTGTAACCCCCCTGTTCAAGAAGGGAACAAGGAACAAGATGGAAAATTATAGGCCAATTAACCTAACCTCGGTTGTTGGCAAGATTCTAGAATCCATTGTTAAGGATGAGATTTCTAAATTCTTGGAAGTGCAGGGTCGGATTAGGACATGTCAGCATGGATTTAGTAAGGGGAGGTCGTGCCTGACAAACCTGTTTAAAGAGTTCTGTGAAGAGATAACTAATAGGTTAGACCAAGGAGAGCCAATGGATGTTATCTATCTTGACTTCTAAAAGGCCTTTGATAAGGTGCCTCTCGGGAGACTGCTGAGTAAAATAAAGGCCCATGGTATTCGAGGCAAGGTACTAACATGGATTGACGATTGGCTGTCAGGCAGAAGGCAGAGAGTTGGGATAAAAGGATTTTTTCAGAATGGCAACTGGTGACGAGTGGTGTCCCGCAGGGTTCAGTGTTGGGGCCACAGCTGTTCTCTTTGTATATTAACGATCTAGATGACGGGACTGGAGGCATTCTGGCTAAGTTTGCCGATGATACAAAGATAGGTGGAGGGGCAGGTCGTCTTGAGGAGGTGGGGAGGCTGCAGAAAGATTTAGACAGTTTAGGAGAGTGGTCCAAGAAATGGCTGATGAAATTCAACGTGGGCAAGTGCGAGGTCTTGCACTTTGGAAAAAAGAACAGAGGCATGGACTATTTTCTAAACGGTGACAAAATTCATAATGCTGAAGTGCAAAGGAACTTGGGAGTCCTAGTCCAGGATTCTCTAAAGGTTAACTTGCAGGTTGAGTCCGTAATTAAGAAAGCAAATGCAATGTTGTCATTCATCTCAAGAGGCTTGGAATATAAAAGCAGGGGTGTACTTCTGAAGCTTTATAAAGCACTAGTTAGGCCCCATTTAGAATACTGTGAGCAATTTTGGGCCCCACACCTCAGGAAGGACATACTGGCACTGGAGCGGGTCCAGCGGAGATTCACACGGATGATCCCAGGAATGGTAGGCCTAACACACGATGAACGTCTGAGGATCCTGGGATTATATTCATTGGAGTTTAGGAGGTTAAGGGGAGATCTAATAGAAACTTACAAGATAATGAATGGCTTAGATAGGGTGGACGTAGGGAAGTTGTTTTCATTAGCAGGGGAGACTAGGACCCGGGGGCACAGCCTTAGAATAAAAGGGAGTCACTTTAGAACAGAGCTGAGGAGAAATTTCTTCAGCCAGAGAGTGGTGGGTCTGTGGAATTCATTGCCACAGAGGGCGGTGGAGGCCGGGACGTTGAGTGTCTTTAAGACAGAAGTTGATAAATTCTTGATTTCTCGAGGAATTAAGGGCTATGGAGAGACGGCGGGTAAATGGAGTTGAAATCAGCCATGATTGAATGGTGGAGTGGACTCGATGGGCCGATTGGCCTTACTTCCGCTCCTATGTCTTATGGTCTTATGGTTAAGTTTCAATATGGAAATATAAAGAAGGAAGCTAGATGAGCTGTTGCTGAATCTCTACCATGTATGCTTCTTACTGAGCTCTTGTTTGCATGCATTCTTTTGCACAGCATCACTTAGTGTTCTGTTTCCCTAAACCTTTTTATTGGATCAACCTCTTTTGCTCTCTCATTGGATTTTATTTTTTTTCTTCTTTGTCTATTCCCCTCCTCTATCAACTCAGCAATCTTCTCTCAATCACCATAGATGCATTTGTGCCACTACCTGTCATAAATTTTATTATTCATTGTTCAAAGCACTGTTCCACACTTTTTGCCATTCTGCCTATTGCAACACCATTTAAAAAAAAAAATTCTCCTTCAATTCCTTGACCAATTCCTAGTTATAGTGCAGGCTGACAAATATTCATCTTCCAGGCCTGTCGTATCAAGATTGTGAAGGCTCACATGAATGAGAATTCTCCATGATGCGCTGTCCCTTTGCTGTTCCGCAAAGCATTGTGGCTCCATTTGCAGCTTGCCCTGTGCACCGTGACTGTGATTGGAAACCCGTTGAGTGAGAAAATGCATTACGGTTCCCGTGAAACAGAACACTGGAGCTCCAATGTGCTGTGTAATGAAGATTTTCATTATTGAGGGGCAGATTAGTATTCAACAATATTGAATTTTTCTTTCTGGATTACTGATTTCCAGCTTTTTCCTCATTCATTTGATGACTCGTGCAAGCATCAACCAACAGAACAAAACCCCTGATATCAAACTATTCTGAGACCAGGGTTTTTGTCTGTGGCTTTGTTTGACCATGTAATTGTGCTTTATGGGATCAGCACTTGCTTATATCACACTGCTGTAATGTGCAGGTGCACCTATTGCTTATGCAAAATGGCAAACAGTCCCAGATAATTCACCATGGGAATGAACACTTTTTTGATTGTCTACATCTGTTGCAATAATGTAGCCAATGCCATTGACAAGAAAGCAAGACTAAAACATCTGCCCAAGAGACCACCAACAGATGCTAATGTTGCAGATGGTTTGCACGATAGTCATTCAGTGACAAAGGCAGGGTTTTAACAGCGCAGTGTTATTAATCTCTGACAAAAAAAAGTGAGCAGGCCGGAAAGCCTCCTTTAATCAAGAACTAATTGATAAGAAAGAGGCTTTATTAACTGCTTAACATCTGTAAAATATGATCGTTACTTTTCCTGCCACGTGATGGGATTTTGACTGGCGGTGTATTGCATTTATTTGTGAACATGTATCTGGTGAAACGCAACTTCCTCGGAGGTCGATAACGAGATCTCGCATCTCACTAACTCTGTTGTCTTTTAAGTTATACTTTTCCTTTGACATGCACCCAACAAATACCCTTCTTCAGTGCAAACGTGATTGTGTAACTACACCTTCGTTGGAACATTTAATGTCTGCATTCAGTGGTTTAAAAATAAAATAATTTCCACCTGCCCACCAAATCGGATATTTAAAGAAACTAAATGTCACACATCAACTGATTGTACTTGGGAAAATTGCCAAATGTTCACCAAAATCAGTCTGATGTAAACATTATAATTTGAACATTTTGAATTTTTTAGAATAGCAAGCAGTCATACTTTGCTTTCACACCTATGTGACATTAGTCACTCCAAAGCAAGGGGCAGCACGATAGCATTGTGGATAGCACAATTGCTTCACAGCTCCAGGGTCACAGGTTCGATTCCGGCTTGGGTCACTGTCCGTGCGGAGTCTGCACATCCTCCCCGTGTGTGCGTGGGTTTCCTCCTGGTGCTCCGGTTTCCTCCCACAGTCCAAAGATGTGCAGGTTACGTGGATTGCCCTTAGTGTCCAAAATTGCTCTTAGAGTTGGGTGGGGTTACTGGGTTATGGGGATAGGGTGGAGGTGTTGACCTTGGGTAGAGTGCGCTTTCCAAGAGCCGGTGCAGACTCGACGGGCTGAATGGCCTCCTTCTGCACTGTAAATTCTATGATCTATGAATGCAGTGCTTACTGGAAAGTAATTTAATGGCCTGTTTAGTTTTTGTAAGAATGTGACATGTTTAAGATCGGAGGTGGTCGTTGGTGTAGGCAGCACAACCTGGCAGGACTGCACTGTAGCATTCTCTGAGTCAGATCACTTTTGTTTTGTACCTGCAGGCCAGTCTTGCATGTCAATACAAATAAGAACCTATCACTCCCTCTGCATGGGATATACTTAGGGTTTGTGCGGCAGTCCATTGGTCTATAACCACAGGAAAACAGTCTCGATTGCTTGAAATTTTCCCCATTTAGTTCTGCTTTAACTTCCATGTGTTTGTGAATTGTGAGGAGCAAAACTTTTTCTAGAGGGCAGCAATGCATCTTATTTCAGTTAGCATTGCTACTTGTGCTAACCTGTACAATTCAGGTGGAAGTTGCACCCCTAGCAGGGCAGGCCTGATGGTCATGGGAATGCTATGAGGCGGTGAGGAAATGCATTTTCGGTTTTCTTGATGCAGAGCACGAGCTCCAATTTGCTGTGCACTGTAATGAAGATTTCCACTGAGGGGCAGATTAATATTCATCAATATTGCATTTTTACATTTTGTTTCCTCATTCATTTTGATGGCTCGTGCAAGCATTAACCAGCAGAATAAAATCTGCTGATATGAAACCATGGTTTTTGTTAGTGACTTCACGTGGCCAGGTAATTGTGTTCCATGGGACCAACATTTACACTTCTTTTATATCAAATTACCGTAAAGCGCTGGGGCATGTATTGCATACGAAAACTAGCCAACAGTCCCAGGTAATTTACCATGGGAGTGAACACTTATGTGATTGTCTACATCTGTTACAATAATGTAGCCAAGGCCGGTGACAAGAAAACAAAACTAGATCATTTCCAAAAATTTGATGTAGGACTGGGAGTTGGGTGTAACTATGATGCCCTGGCCACAGTCTCTCCATTATTAATCTGTCCAAGAGGGCTGGATGCTGGGCACTGTGATACATTAGCTATATGAGCTTAATTTGATGTCCAAGGTTTCTTCTCAAATTCCTTTAGGTTCTTTTCCTGTTACTTTTGAACAACATTTGCATCTATCTTAAGTCAGAAGTACTGAGGATCCATCTAGGCACCCTCCTGAGGTCCCCAGCACCACAGATGCCAGTTTTCAGCCAATTCGCTTTACACCATGTGAAAACGGCTAAAGGCACAGGATACTGCAAAGGCTTTAGGTCTGGTCAACATTCCGGCAGTAGTACTGAAGACTTGTGCTCCAGAAGTAGCCGTGTGCCTAGCCAATCTGTTCGTATACCGTTACAACGCTGGCATCTACACAACAATGTGGAAAATTGCACCCGTATGTCCAGTCCATAAAAAGCAGGACAAATCCAACTTTGCCAGTTGATATTCCATCAATCTACTCTGGATTTTCAGCAAAGATATTGGAGGTGTCAACATTGCTATCAAGTGGCACTTACACAGCAATAACCAGCTCATTGATGCTGAGGCTGGACTCCGCCAGGGCCATTCAGCTTCTGATTTTGTTACAGCTTTGGTCCAAACATGGACGAAACAGCTGAACTCGAGATGAGGTGAGAATAGCATGGCACCATTTGACCAAGTGTAGAATCAAGGAACCTGAGCAAAAGTACAGTCACGGGAAATCAGGGAAAACTCCCCACTGGTTGGAATCATACACAGTACAAAGGAAGAACGCTGTGATTGTTGGAGGCCAGTCTTCACAGTCCCCGGACATTGCTACAGGTCTTCGCCCGTCCAGGTAGTGTCCCAGGTCCAACAATTTTCAGCTGCTTCATCATTGATCTCCCCTCCTTTGTAAGGCCAGAAATGTGGATTTTCAAATGTTCAGCACCATTCATAACTCCTCATACTGAAGTGGTTCACTGGCATGTGCAGCAAGACCTGGAAAACATTCAAACCTGGGCTGATAAGTTGCAAGTAACAAGCCACACAAGGACCAGGCAATGGACATCTCCAACAAGAGAGAACTTAACTACCTCCCACTGACATGCAATGGAATTACCATTGTTGAATCTAAAGTTTATAAATAAGCGGTTGTCCATTTGAAACCAACATTTCTCTAAGGGCTGTGAGACTTTTAAATTCTCTCCCTCAAAATGTGGTTGAGGCTGAGTCTTTGAGTATCTTTAAGGCACAAATGGATAGATTCTTAATCAGTAAGGGAGTGAAAGGTTATCTTGAGTAGACAGAAATGTGAAGTTACGGTTGAAATTATATCAGCTATGATCTTATTGAATGACAGAGCAGGTTTGAGCGGTTGAGTGGCCTATTCCTGCTCCTAATTTGTATGTTTGTGTGAATCCCCCACTACCAACATCCTGGGTTTAACATGGAACTGGAACTGGACTAATCATATAAATACTGTGGCTAAAAGAGCAGATCAGAGGCCGGGAGTTCTGTAACATGAAACTCGCCTCCCAACTACCAAAGCCTGTTCGCCAGCTCCTACAACACTCACGAATTCCAACACCATCCAGGACATAGTTTGATCACCCCATCCACCACAATAAACATTCACTCCCTCCAACACCAAAGCACATTGGGAGCAGTGTGCACTATATACAAAATGCACTGTAGCGATTCTCCAAGACTCATTCAACAGTGCCTTCCAAACCCACAACCTCTACCACCCAGAAGGACAAGGACAGCAGATAAATTAGGGTAGGGTGCCTGCCGATTCATCCCTGAGCATACTTCGGAAAATCGGATCACAAGACGGTGTTCCTTCTCCCGGCATACAAGCAGAAACTTAAGCTGGAGAATCAGGTTAAGAAGGTCATGCAGTGCTGGTCCGAGGCAACGGAAGAGCTCTTACGTGTCTGCTTGGAGTCAGTGGACTGGTCCATATTCAAGAACTCAGCGACCAACCTAAACGAGTATGCGCGAAGACCAACCTAAACGAGTACAGAGGGAGATAGATAGAGAACCTAGTGGCGTGGTGTAACAACAACAATCTCTCTCTCTCAACGTCAGCAAAACTAAGGAGCTGGTCATCGACTTCAGGAAGCAAAGTATCATACACACCCCTGTTTACATCAATGGTGCCAAGGTGGAGATGGGTGACAGCTTCAAATTCCTTTGTGTGCATATCACCAACAATCTGTCCTGGTCCACCCACGTCGACGCTACCACCAAGAAAGCACAACAGCGCCTATACTTCCTCAGGAAATTCGGCATACCCATGTTAACCCTTACCAACTTTTACCGATGCACCGTAGAAAGCATCCTATCTGGCTGCATCACAGCCTGGTATGGCAACTGCTCGGCCCAAGACCGCAAGAAACTTCAGAGAGTCGTGAACACCGCCCAGTCCATCACGCAAACCCGCCTCCCATCCATGTACTCTGTCTACAGCTCCTGCTGCCTTGGGAAAGCAGGCAGCATAATCAAAGATCCTTCCCACCGAGGTTATTCTCTCTGCCAATTTCTTCCATTGGGCAGGAGATACAAAAGTCTGAGAACACACACTAATGGATTCAAAATCAGCTTCTTCCCCGCTGTTTCCAGACTCCTGAATGACTCTCTTATGGACTAAACTGATCTCTCCACGCATCCTCTCTACTGAGTAGCACTACACTCCATATACTTCACCCGATGTCTATGCATTTACATTGTGTATTTATTGTATGTCCTACGTTATTCATGTATGGAACGATCTGTCTGGACTGTACGCAGAACAATACTTTTCACTGTACTTGGGTACACGTGACAATAAATCCAAATCCATTGGAACATCCCCATCTGCATGTTCCCTTCCAGGCCACACACCACCCTGACTTGGAACTATATCTCCACTGTCATTGAATCAAATCCTGGAGGTCTCTCCCTAACAGCATTGTGGATGCACCACTTGAACATCAGAGATTCATTAAGGCGGCTCACCACCATCTTATGGCAATTAGTGATGGGCACCAAGTGTTGGTCTTGTCAGTGACGCCCACATCACCTGGAGGAATATAAAGATGAGTTAAGTGTTACGTTTGAGTATACGGGAGTTTGAATAGCACTTGCCCCACGGGAGTTGGCTCCCATTTATCTCCTGGAGGAAGGGTATAAATTGAACATCCCTCATTCCATCTTGCTGAGTTAAGTTGAATTTTTAAATTAATTGTTGACGGCACAGGATGCCACGTTTGTGGAAAAAAACTGGACAAGCCTGATGATGCCCTTATCAGCTAGACTTTTAATTAACTGTGGATCATACACCTGGGAGTTCTTTGTTGTGTCAGACTGGGGAAATTGCCTGCACGTGGCTCCTTCTCAATCAAAAACACAATTATAGGGTGTGCTTTAAGCTATCCAGTCTTCTGTGAAGGGATATGAAAGGCAGATTAGATGGTGCTGGGTAGGTTGGGAGGTTTCACCCTCTATCAGCAACCTTGGGTTCAATGGTGAGCTTGTTTTCCAAGTCACAATATCTCCAATCTGGGATGCTCTGGTATCTCTGCTCATGGTATTTACAAGATTGCTGAGACACAATTGATTCTGAAATTGTGTGATATGACAATGTGTATTCTGAACCCCATAATTATAGATTGGCGAATTGACAGTTAATCAGGGCCATATTCATGTTGCTTTCAAAAAGGATCTTCAATCTATTATTTTGATTGATTGTATCCCAATTTATGAACCAAACTGGAAGGTGTGAAGTTTAAAATATGGGGAGATGCCCCTTTATCAAGGTAAAGGAAGAGAACATTGTTGTGTCAGAGAAACTATCTCTGCAATGGTCTCAATTTCAGGACTTTGAGTCAGGATAACAGTGTGTTCAATTATGGGGATGGGAAGTCAGGATCTCAACCAACATACACATTTATTTTTAATTTATTTGTATTTTTAACAGTCTTTGAGTTGCTGTTATTTATTACAGTATCAGCCTGGATAACTCAAAATGCATTTGGGTATGTTGAATACCAATACTCCTGCCACTTTTAAATCTAGAACATTCAGTAGAACTCAGTCATTTTCAATCTCAGTTTAGTTTGAAAGGGCCCTTATTTTTCAAATTTCTTTCCAATACATTGGTGGCACGGTATATTAATGCACAAGATGTTGTGCTCACAGAGCAGTTGGAGAATTTCTATTCCGTAATAGAACATAGAACATACAGTGCAGAAGGAGGCCATTCAGCCCATCGAGTCTGCACCGACCCACTTAAGCCCTCACTTCCACCCTGTCCCCGTAACCCAATAACCCCTCCTAACCTTTTTGGTCACTAAGGGCAATTTAGCATGGCCAATCCACCTAACCTGCACATCTTTGGACTGTGGGAGGAAACCGGAGCACCCGGAGGAAACCCACGCAGAAACTGGGAGAACGTGCAGACCCCGCACAGACAGTGACCCAGCGGGGAATCGAACCTGGGACCCTGGCGCTGTGAAGCCACAGTGCTATCCACTTGTGCTGCCGTGCTGCCCCAATGTTGCGATGTTATAGTTTTACGATCTGGTTAGAGACCAATAACTGGAAGTTTGAATTTCTCTTTGAAAGTTAATAGCGGAGAGAATAACATGTCAAGATTTTGTGTCTTAAAACTTTTACTGTATCGAATGACTAAAAACACTATTTTCTTTTATAGATAACTTATACTTCAAACTTTAGAAATGAATAGTTCCTTTATACTCATCATGTATTGCACTCTCCACTGAATTACAGTTCTTATCGCAAAGCTTTCACGCGTGTTCCCATTGGGTAGCTTCCTTTTTAATTTCCTAGCCGTGTAACCTCTCTAATCCCAGAGCTATCTTTCTCTGTGCTGGGCTACACGGTAAACCTCTTCTTTAGCTTCAAGCTAGGCAAATATTCCAGGCTCCTTAACTCATCAAGAACTTTGCATTTAAACTTAGTGCAAGCTCCCACCCACATTCTGTGTGGTGAAGGAGAGAATTAATATGTTCTCTGCTTACGGTGCAGGCTTGGCTGATTCTGTCTCTTGCTCTCAATGCAACTGCTGTCTGTCTGTCTGATATTCCTGGGTTTAACAGAAAGCCTGTAATCCGATCTCAATGGCTTCCTTTCCCCCATACCAGCAGGAAACATATTAACAATTCTACTTCGCTTCGATTTTTTTCTTTATAAATTTCGAGTACCCAATTCTTTTTTCCAATTAAGGGGCAATTTTAGCATGGCCAATCCACCTACCCTGCGCATCTTTTTGGGTTTATAGGGGTGAGACCCATGCAGACACGGGGACAATGTGCAAACTCCACACAGACAGTGACCCGGGGCTGGGATTGACCCGGGTCCTCGGCGCTGTGAGGCAGCAGTGCTAACCACTGCACCACCATGCTGCCCTTACTTCACTCCTAAGAAGGAAGGAAGTTAGGATCAAGGCAATCTAATTAGCTTTGTAGCGAAGGAATGGTTTGCAACATGACCGATGGTACACCGTAATATCTATAGCTCCTGACAGGGCGACTGGAGAAGGGGGTAGTATCACCGGTTTACGGGGCTATTTTGGAGGAGGAGGAGGAGAAGGCGCCACTAGAAGGGATCAAGACAAAGTGGGAGGAAGAGTTGGGAGAGGGTATGGAGAAGGGGTTCTGGTGTGAGGTGCTCTGGAGGGTGAACGCCTCCACCTCATGTGCGAGGTTGGGGCTGGTACAGCTGAAGGTGGTGTATAGAGTGCACCTTACAAGGGCGAGGATGAGCCGGCTCTTTGAGGGGGTAGAAGATGTGTGTGAACGTTGCGGGGGAGGCCCCGCAAACCACGTTCATATGTTTTGGTCCTGTCCAAAGCTGGAGGATTACTGGACGGAGGTGTTTTGGGTAATCTCTAAAGTGGTGCAAGTGAAACTGGACCCGGGCCCTCGGGAGGCCATATTCGGGGTGTCAGACCAGCCGGGGTTGGAAACTGGCGCGGAGGCAGATGTTGTAGCCTTCGCCTCGTTGACCGCCCGAAGGTGGATATTGTTGGGGTGGAGATCAACCTCTCCACCCTGTGCCCTGGCGTGGCGGGGGGACCTACTGGAATCCTTAACGCTTGAAAAGGTCAAATTTGAACTGCGGGGAAGGATGGAGGGGTTCTACAATTCATGGGCATTATTCATTATGCACTTTCGAGAATTGGATCATATCGAACATTAGGGGGGTGGGGAGGGGGGTTGGGGGGTGGGGAACTATGTGTTAATGGTGACTATGGGTGATTCCTGATTCCTTTTTGTCATTTGTTTATGTTAACATGCGGGCTAATGTTTGGGGTTTGGTGCGAGGATGGGATTGTTGTTATTGATATGGGGATTGACATTACATTCGTTCCTGATTATTGTTTATTGTTGGGTGTAAATTTGGGAGAAAATGTGAAAAAGGAGGAGAATAAAAACATATTTAAAAAATATATATATCTATAGCTCCTTTATGGAACTCCGAGATTCTTGGTCTACTCATTGCAGATTTAGAAATTGCTGAAATTGTTCCCAAATATAAATGCCTTTCACCTCTTTCCCCCTCAATTAAACAATCAGAGACGTCCTCAGATCTTTAACAATTAAACCACCCTGGCTTACTGTCAGATCGACTCCAGCACAAGTCAGATGATCCCTTTCACGTACCCTGCATTTAAAGTTGCAGTCCCAAAATGCTGTAATCTTGTAAACCAAAGATAGGGGCTGGTTTAGCACAGGGCTAAATAGCTAGCTTTTAAAGCAGACCAATGTAGGCCAGCAGCGCGGGTTCAATTCCCGTACCAGCCTCCCTGAACAGGCGCCGGAATGTGGCGACTAGGGGCTTTTCACAGTAACTTCATTTGAAGCCTGCTTGTGACAATAAACAATTTTCATTTCATTTTTTCATTTCATTTTTATAGGCCGGAAGTCTCCATCAGTCCACGCTGGCGGGATTCTCCCGTCTCACTCAGTGAATGGAGTTTTGGTTGAGCACCAAATTCTCTCTTCTCGCTGGCAGTGGTGGTGGGCCGAACTTGGATTGGAGAATCCTGGCCATAATCTTAAGACATAATGATCTTTTAAATCTCTTGATTGTAACAATTCTAAAATAAGATATATACAGGGGATGAGATGTGTCAATGTACCACCTCCAGGCGCCAAAGAAAACCAACCACCGAAAAGCTACTCGGTCTCAATCCCCAAGTTGTCCACCTCTGCTCGTCATTGAAGAGTAGCGATGACTTGGGAATAGAAGGGAGAATTGGGAGGGGGGGAAAAAAGTTGCAGAATGAAAGAGGAAACTGGGTGATGGAATGGCATTGCCTTCTCTGAATGTCATTGCCTTCATCGACCCCGGAAGTTCCCAGTGGCTATTACCTCATAACAGAAAATTATTTCTAATGTGGTAATAATTGGCTCTAAGTTTGCAATTTGTCTTAGAAACAAAACAGGATGCCAAAAATTGCTGTTCTGAGATTTGGCCTGAAGTGCATCATTTGGAAAGGTTAAAGGGAGCTAACTTTGCTTCAAAGAATGCTGCATCTGAATTGATATTGATTTTGGATGCCTAAAATCGAAGGCATTCCCTTCCCCAATACAAACATCCCTTACCTTGAAAATGGAATGAACGTTTTTAAAAAATTGTTTGCAAGAAGATTAATATTTAATTTCACAAATCCAGATGTAGGTTGTCGTGGCAGATTTGCCAGGTACCCTTGCAGCATCATTCTGTTATTACTGCAGCCAATAGAAATGCTGGGCAAGCCAGACCTCAGATTGGAAACCGTCTCAGCTGATCGTACTGGTTTTCTGCATTGCAGAAACGAGGAGGGAAAGTTACTGAACACAAAAGCATAGGACTCCAGTGATAACTTTTACAATGTGAAGTATTTAAATGTTTATTAAAAAAAAGAATAGTTAGAAAGAAATTGCGCAAAATAACCCCCCAAAATGCTTTTTCTTTTTTTTCTTTAAATTTCAAGTGCCCAATTCTTTTTTTCCGATTTAAGGGGCAATGTCGCGTGGCCAATTCACCTCCCCTGCACATCTTTGGGTTGTGGGGGTGAGACCCATGCAGACACAGGGAGAATATACAAACTCCACAGGGACAGTGACCCGGGGCTGGGATCGAACCCGGGTCCTCAGCACCGGGAGGCAACAGTGCTAACTACTGCTTCACCGTGCTGCCCCAAATGCTTTTTCGAAGGTACACAAAACTATTGTTTTTGCCAATAGCCCTTATAGATTCATAACCATAAAATGCAGGAAATATTACCCAGCCTGAAAAATTGCTTTCACTTTAACAAGTACAGTCCACTACCTCCCAGAACAAATCCACTGGTGTTGTTTTCCAAAGGGAGATTCAGGACAAATACTCCCCAGGCCCAAAACCAAGTTGCTTTCTTCAATTAAAAATCTTTCACAGCACTTCAACAGGAGTTGTCTTTGAGTGTATGACCCCCCCCCCCCCCCCCCCGCACCAGCCATTGGCAACACACAAACTTCAACTCATTTGCTAAAAACCAATTTTCCATAAAAACTTTTTACCCCTTTCATTGTAGTTGACCTTTGTCTTCAAATATCCCTGTAAAAGCTCAGGTTCCCAAATATTAGAACCTTTCATGTTGCTATTGTATCTCTATTTTGGGTTAATACATTTTTAAATGCCTGTCTCTCTTATCTCGTGCAAAGTACAAATATTCTTTTCCACCTTTGAGAGTTATTTGAAATGCAACAGCTATAAATCAATTTCAAAACTTATCCCAAATGCAAATTTCAGATCTACTCTATTTCCTTGTAAGTTAAGACCCACCATAAGGCATTATTAGAAAATACAGTACTCCTCAACCCAGGGGGAAGGGGGGAGGGGGGGGGGTTAGTTTAGTTTAGGTCAAAGATAAAGGGGTTTTGTTACTTGTGTATTGTTAAAAATTTCTGTATTGTTATTGTTGCGTTTGCTTTGTAAGAGGGGAAAAATTGTTGTTTGGGAAAAAAATTTCAATAAAACATATTTAAAAAGAAAAAGAAAATACAGTACTCCTTTAGTCTTTCATCCCTTAAATTCCATGGGCAATCTGACTCCACCATCTCACATTTGATTAATCCTGGACTTACACAGACCCTTACCTTCATCGGTTATATACATAAACACAGATATATCACAACTCTTGTGTGGGTAAACCAATTATATTGGTCTCAATCTCTTTAACTTCGCCCAGACTTATAACCCTTTGAGAACTTGGCATTTCTCTAATTCTGACCTCTTGTGCATCTGCACTTCTATTGCCCCTCCATTGTGATCGTACTTTTAGGTGTGAAGCCTAAGCTCTGGAATTCTGTCTGTCTCTTTATTTTTCTCTCACCCTCTCTTTTTCTGTTTCTCTCTCATGCTTTGAGATGCGCCTTAAACCCTGCCTCTTTCACCAAGCTTTTAGTCACCAGTTCAAATGTGTTTTTGTGTGGCTGTCAACTTTTGCCTGAAAGCACTCCTGTGTAGTGCCATGAGATGTTTTAAAGACATTATATTAGAATCATGGAAAGGTTACAGTAAAGGAAGAGGCCATTTGGCCCATTGTGTCTGCGCCTGCTTTCTGGAAGAGCAACTCACCTATTTCCTTTTCCCCATAGTCCTGCAAATCCATCTGCTTCAGATAAGTATCTAATTCTCTTTTGAAGGCCTTGTTTGAATCTGCTCCCACCAAAGCCCCAGACGGAATATTCCAGATCCTAACCACGCTCTACATTTTAAAAAAAATGTTCCTGATGTCGCTGTTGCTGCTTTTGCCAATCACCTTAAATCGATGTCCTCTGGTTGTTGGTCCTTCCACCAGTGGGAACTATTTCTCATTACTACTCTGTCCAGACCTCTCATGATTTTGAAAACTTCTATCAAATCTCCTCATCATCTACTCTTCTCCAAGAAGACCAACCTCCGCTTCGCCGATCTATCAACGTAACTGAAGTTCCTCAACCTGGAACCATTCTTGTGAATCCTTTGTGCACCCTAAATTCACATTCTTCCTAAAGTGTGATGCTCAGAATTTGATAAAACTCTACTGTCGAGCCCGATACAGATTCCTTGCTACTGTACTCTTATGCTGCTATTTCCAAAGCCCAGGATGTCGTGTGCTTTATTAACCGCTTTCTCAACATACCTGGCTACCTTTGATGTTTATATAAAAGCTCCAGGCCCTTCTGCTCCTCCATGTCCTTTAGAATTGTACCTTTATTTTGTATTGCGCCTTTACCCATAGTCTATCTTTGTTTCTGTTACTTATTTTAAAATTTTCCCTCTGAACTTTATGTACTCAGCCTGTTTCCCAATCTCCTCTTTAAGGGCAGTTTTGTCAGCCTGTTTCTTTAATTCCAAATGACCTGAACCAGATCTGTTCTCAGCCATGAAGTTGACCCTCCCCCAATAAATTATTTTTATGCTGAATTACCTCTTGTCCTTTTCCAAAGCTAATTTAAACCCTATGATGCTATGTTCACTGTCCTGGAAATGTTCCCCGACCGACACTTGATCCACTTGACCCACGTCATTTCTCAGAACTAGATACAGCAATGCCTCCTTCTAAGTTGGAGTGGACGTGCACTGAACTAGAAAATTCTCCTGAACACACTTCACAAACTGTTCTCCTTTCTATGCTTTAATCTATTACTATCCTCGTCTGTACTAGGATAATTGAAGTCCCCATTGCAATTACTCTATTGTTCTTGTACATCCATGTCATTTCCTTGTTCCTCTATATCTTTCCCAATAGATGATGGCACATCGAATGCATAAATTTTAGTGTACGTTGCTTTTTTAATTAATTTGGAATACTCTATTATTTTTTTCCAATTAAGGGGCAATTTAGCATGGCCAATCCACCTAACCTGCACATCTTTGGGTTGTGGGGGAGAGTCCCACGCAGGCACGGGGAGAATGTGCATACTCCACATGTTGTTGTTGTTCTTGACCTATGATAGGAAATTGCACATCATTGTAATAGGTTTGGGGGAGGAGATATAATGCAATCCTTTATAGACAAGCTTGCCTGTTTGTCTGGAGGTGCTCCTCATGGAGGCAGATCTGGGTCTGTCCTGCTATTCAGGCTGAAGAATTCTCTAAACCATGTGGGATACATTTGAGGTGGTGGTTGGATTATTTCCAAGGCCACTAATTAGTGAATTTAATGGGAAATGGATGGGATCACAGTGATATTAGTAAAAGCTCATGTATAACATAATTTGATTTATTCAATCATTGTAAATCAGTGGACCTAATTATAAATGGGTAGAATCACAGAATGATGGTCCCATAAACATCCAGGAATCCTTTGTTTAATTTTTTCTCCCTGCAGTCACTAAAACAGTGGCCTGAACATTTTCAATTACTGCTTTGGAACCCAGTAAATTTTGACAAGAGATATTGGCAGCATTGGTATTTAGTTGATTACTTTCTACCCTTGGAGATTGGTTTGCGACTGATTACTTACTGTTACAGGGCTACAGTTATTTCATTTAAATCAAAATGAGAAACAGCAGGTATTGCCAACTGCATTTGGTCAACTCACACAAGAAAAACATGCTGGAATAACAGATGGGCCTAGCAGTGTACATAAGGACAAAGGTAAATGTCTGTAGAATCTGAATTAGTGCTCCGAGAAACTTATAAATGGATTGATCAGTACAGGATTTTTGCTCTGATGCAGCAAAAATTGTGAATCATCTTCAAGAAACTGCCTTTCGAGAATAGTGAAAGAATATTAGAATTGTAGTCACCCCTTTTACAATTTTTAGTTTTCACATAAAACCAACTTTGATTGTAACACTCACTGTTTATAACACTTTCTGATTGCCCAACCGTATAAAACACCTGTCAGCATTGCCATTCTAAGGCACGCTTTCGTTACAGCTCACAAAACACGTTTATTTAAAATAGTTTGAGATGCAGAATGGAAGCGTGCATCTCTGTGTGAATGCTCAGAAAAAGAGAAACAGTTGGGCAGTGCCGCAGAGGCAGAGTTAGGAGAACAAAAACAAATAGAGAGTAAAGTGAAAATACTTTAAATCAAGTCCGGAATCAAAAAGCTATCGAACTGGGAGGCAGGTTGTGGACTAAACCATTAGCCTCTGCTCAACAACTCAGCAGTTTAAAGATCAGACACGTCCTTGGAGAAAATTAATATCGTGGGAAAAATCTGGAATCTTAGGTTTGCTTCCACAATTTATAATATGTAACAGTTATGTAAAAGACAAAGAAAGTTAAAGAATTCATGTCCAGGAGCACATGGACAGTTACGATGTACTTAAGAATTTTCAAGGAAATGGGAGGCAAAATGACTGGCTGTCTGTTTAATACTTTGCTCCAAAAATACAGTAAGCATAAACAGAGTGCCCCGAGATCAGTAGATTCTTCAGCAAAACCAGTTGGGAAGAGGAGCAAGAACTGGGCAGGAGATACAGAAGTCTGAGAACTGTTGATTTTACTGTACTTGTAGCTTATTTGTCAACCTCCCATTGGTAGAGTGCTTTTTGCAACTGTCGTATCAGAGTATGTAAAAAGCAAGAAATTGTGAAGAATGTTTCTTCATTTTCTTGATGTATTTCATTGATTTATTTCCTTTTTCTCCCTCCTACCTGGAAGGTGCACGCTCGTGCTGAGATACAAGAAAGTGGGCACTCGCAGCCCTCTGGTACCTGATCTAGAAGGCTAAGAGGTGACTTAATTGAGGCATACAAGATGATCAGAGGATTGGATAGGGTGGACAGTGAGAGCCTTTTTCCTCGGATGGTGATGTCTAGCACGAGGGGACATAGCTTTAAATTGAGGTGGGATAGATATAGGACAGATGTCAGAGGTAGGTTCTTTACTCCGAGAGTAGTAAGGACGTGGAATGCCCTGCCTGCAACAGTAGTGGACTCGCCAACACTAAGGGTATTCAAATGGTCATTGGATAGACATGGACGATAAGGGAATGGTGTAGATGGGCTTTAGAGTGGTTTCACAGGTCGGCGCAACATCGAGGGCCGAAGGGCCTGTACTGCGCTGTAATGTTCTATGTAACACGCACGAACAGACTCAAAAACAGCTTCTTCCCCACTGTCACCAGACTCCTAAATGACCCTCTTATGGACTGATTACATTAACACTACACCCTGTATGCTTCATCCGATGCCAGTGCTTATGTAGTTACATTGTATATGTTGTGTTGCCCTATTATGTATTTTCTTTTATTCCCTTTTCTTCTCATGTATTTAATGATCTGTTGAGCTGATCGCAGAAAAATACTTTTCACTGTACCTCAGTACACGTGACAATAAACAAATCCAATCCAATCCAACTGCATACCAGCTCACTTGTGCTCCCACTCTAAACGTCAGCATGCCTGTTTGATTTTATTTTAAATGTTTCCACCGGCTGCTGAGACAGTCACAACTGGAGGACATGATTTTAAAGCCATCGTGCAAAAAGTTGGAAAATGTAATTTAGTTTTTTTGCAAATCTTCCAGAAACTGTGGTAGAAGTAAAATAGCTCTTAAAATGGATGTGCGTTAATATTTGAAATACATTTTAAATAATAATCTTTTATTGTCACAAGTATGAAGTTACTGTGAAAAGTCCCTAGTCGCCATATTCCGGCGCCTGTTCGGGGAGGCTGGTACAGGAATTGAACCCGCGCTGCTGACCTTGTTCTGCATTACAAACCAGCTGTCTAGCCCACTGAGCTAAACCGGCCCACTAATGTGTATGAAGGAAGGACACAGGAATGGGACTAAGCACCTTCAACGAAGCACTGCTGCAAAACTTGAGGATTCAATGCCTTTACTTGCAGTTGACTTTTTTTTATTCTCTGGGTGAGTTTTGAAAGTAGAGTGCTTTTCAGTGGAGGTGTTCAACTCGGCTCACTTATCCATAGCTGTGCACAGAAGGGATCAGTTGGCAGATGTTTCATGTCCCAGGCTAAATTAGAATGCAGTCTAAATTCAGTCTGCAAGCTAGGACTGGTCATCTCCACACCAGTATACACTGAAGGTACTAACAACTCCTCGGTCGAACTCGGGTTCACAAACCGTGGGTTGTGGCCACCAATGGAGTCGATCCCATTGGGATCACTTGGTGCGACAAGCTCTGAGGTAGCAGTGGTGACTGTTGAGTGGAGACTCTGGCAGGACATTCCTGGAACCTGTGCATGAGGCCCAATCCGAGTCTTCAAAATGGTTGTGGACTAAACCATTAGCCTCTGCTCAACAACTCAGCAGGATCATACCAATTTTTCGAGGAATAAAATAAGACCGTGGTGGGGTGGGGGGGGGGGGGGGGGGGGCGAGTAGAATGTGAAATCTCTTTGCAATTTTCTGCCTAGCCTTGCCATTTATATTATTATCAACAATTCAAATATAATAGATTTTCCACAGGTTATCATTTGTAGAATGCTGAAGAAATTTGAGTGTTCTTCCCAGCAAGCTGAAATCAGGCAAAGGAATAGAAGGATTAGGGATTGCTGTGTAGGTGCTAAGCAGGCTAGACTGACAACAACTCTGTGACCAGTAATGTGAATTGCTGTTTTCAATGAGTTGAGAAACCAAGGTATTATTTCCACTTGCGATTATTTTTTGTCTGCATCCTACTGTTCATTTCTGTCTCTGCCTTAACTTGTTCAAAATATTTGACCATACGTGACCCAATGCAGCTCTTTTTCTCTCTAAGTAACTCCTCTTGTGCACTGAAAATGTATTTTTCTGTTGCTTTATTTCCTTGGGTCACAATTTCTTGGTGAGTGAACCGTTAAGCAAGGTGGGTCTAATGTCTTCATTCAAACAATCATTTGGTAGTACAGAAGAGTGTCGTTGAAAAAAGACATTTTGTCAAAGCTTTTCATCTTGCACTGATCAAGACAATCACAAGAATACCAAAGTCAAGGGAAACAACAACATAATGTATGTGAAGAGGGTGCTGATTGGTTGGCAAGTGGACTCTGATTGGTAGAGGCATTGCCATGGAGAATGCACCAGATTGACAGTTAACTGCCAAATGTTGTTTGAAATTTAAACCATGCAACTTGACTCTGGTCATCCCTGTGGAATGAACGAGCGAATGTCTATCACTTGTTTTGTTCAGCTGAAACAGACACAATGTGTGTACATGTTCCTCCTGTGTTCAAAGAACAGGACCCTATGTCATAATACACGTAGATTCCAGTACACGCAAATGCACCACACTGCGAGCCCGACTGACCATCTTAAATTGTTAGCACACAGGATTATTTAGCAAATGTTGCCCAATCCCAGAATCACATTGAATGGTGGACACTCTGTTTGGCATTTTGCAAGCATGGGCTGGTTGAGTATGGTCTGTACCTTACCTGTTGCAAACAGCGGCTGGGATATGCTGTTTGATACAATCCGGTACTCTTTGGGATGTACAGCCTACATACCTGGCATCACATTGGAACTGAAATTCATTAAAGAACGATTTTTTTTAATTCAAGGCATTTAACAAATATATGCAGAATATCAGAAGAGCAACACATCAACCCAATAAACAACCACAACCCCCCCAGCCCCCTGACACCGACCTCTCCCTCCTTCCCCATTTTAATCCCCCCACCCCTCCTTGCTGACTCCTCAATTCTCCTTGAAGAAATCGATAAACGATTTCCACCTCCAGACAAACTCCTTTACCAACCCCCACAGAGCGAATGTAACTTTTCCAGCCTCCGGAATTCTGCCAGGTCACTCACCCACATCCCAGCTTTCGGTGGCTCCGAGTCTCTCCACCCCAGCAAAATCCGTCTCTGGGCTATCAAGATGGCAAAGGCCAATACATCAGCCTCTCTCCATCCCCAGGTCTTCCGACACACCAAATATCGCCGCCTCCGGATTCGCAACCACCCCCGCGTCCAGCACCTCGGACATCACGTCCGAGAACACCTGCCAGAACCCCCCTCAATCTTGGACACACCCAGAACGTGTAGACGTGATTCGGGGCCTCCCACATACCACCCACATCTATCTTCCACTAGGCCCTATGTACCACTTTAAACTGGATGAGGCTTAACCTTGCACACAACGAGGACGTGCTAACTCTCCGCAATGCCTCAGCCCAAGTCCCAACCCCCCACCTCCCCTCCCAGCTCCTTCTCTCATTTATGCTTAACATCCTCCAAGAGGCTGCTCTCCCTGCCCATCAATTCCTTATAGATATCCGACAACTTTCCCTCCCCTATTTCGTCCTCCGACAAGAGCTTGTCTTGCAACACCGGAGGCAGAAACCCCGGGAAGAACGTCATCTCTCTCCTCACGGAATCCCGAACCTGCAGCTACCTAAACCCATTCCCCTTGGACAACTCATACAATTCCTCCAGCTCAGCACATTTGCCCCCTATAAACAAGGGGGCAATCCCCGCCACCCGCCACGCCCAGAACCTCCCATCCAGCCTCACCGGCACGAACCTATGGTTGTCGCAAATCGGCACTCACGACAACATACCCTCCAATCCCAAGTGCTGCCTGCACTGCCCCCACACACTCAAAGCCGACACCACCACTGGGCTCATGGAGTATCTGGCCGGTGAGAATAGCAAAAGTGCCACAACCCAGCCCTCAAACCCATTCTCCTGCATGATGCCGTCCCCAGATCGACCTCTCCTCCGCAGCCCATTTCCTCACCATCACAATATTTGCCGCCCAATAATTTATCAAATTCGGCAATGCCAGCCCCCCTCGCCCCCATTCCAAAAAATCCCACCGCACTCGCTGGGCCTTCCCCGCCCACACAAACCCTGAGATCAACTCATTAACATTTCTATAAAAAAAAAGGCTTGGGGACAAAGATGGGGAGGTTCTGAAAAATGAACAGAAACCTACCTGTCTGCAGCTGCCCAGCCAGCGGCCAAACGTCCCACCTCTTAAAATCTGCCTTCATCTCCTCCACCAATTGGGCCAAGTTCAATCTATGCAACTGCTCCCAGCTCCCTGCCACCAGAATACTAATGTCCCCACCACCCTAAACTGCAACTCCCCTAATCTCCGCTCCTGCCCTCTGGCATTGATCGGGAACACCTCAATCTTTTCCATGTTCAACTTTTAACCCGTAAACTAGCTAAAATTCCCCAAGGTCTCCATAATCCTCCCAATGTTGCCCAACGGGTCCTAAATATATAACAAGTCATACAGCAAAACCCTGAGCGTGATTCTCCGATCGCGGGACAGAGTGTCGCGCTGTCGTGAACGCCGTCGCGTTTCACAACAGCGCAAAATGGGCGTGGGCACTAGCGATGGGGGGCCAGCATGGCACTGGAGCGGGTCACGCCACTCCAGCCTCACTTCCTGGCGCACACTGCAGGCAGCGCCAACTCGCGCATGCGCAGTGGCGACGCGCCAACCCACGTATGCGCGGTGGCCTTACTGAACGCACCGGCCCCAACGCAACATGGCGCGGGGGTTCTGGGGCCGGACGCGCAACAAAGGCCCGGGGGGGGGGGGGGGGGAGAGAGATCGGCCTGCTGATCGGTGGGCCCCGATCACGGGCCAGACCCCATCGGAGGCGTCGTCCCCCCCCAAACCACAAGCCGCCCCCGACTCTTTGCGCAGAGTTACCGCCGGCAGCGACAAGGCGTGGATGGCGCTGGCGGGACTGTGCATTTTCCGCTCGGCCCATCCCGGCCGGATAATCGGCGGCCCCGCCGCGAACAGCGGCCCGCGCCACGTCAAACCCGCCGCACAAATGGCGGCAATTCTCCGCACCTCGGAGAATCGCGCACCGGTGGCGCGGTTGCGGCGATTCTCCAGCCTGGCGCGGGGCTGGGAGAATCTAGCCCTCTATGTTCGCGCACGCGCCCCCCCACCCCACCCCACCGAACCCCGCACTCAAACTCTCGGCAATCCTTCAACGCCCTAAGTACCATTGCCAATGGCTCTTATCACCAAGGCAAACAGCATCGGGGAGAGCGGGCAACCCTGCCTCGTCCCACGATGAAACCCAAAGTACCCCAAACTCACTTGTTTCATCCGCACACTCACCACCGGTGCCATGTACAGCAGCCAGACCTAATCTACAAGCCCCTGTCCGAACCCGAACCACCCAGCATCTCAAACAGATGATCATATTAGTGTCACAAGTAGGCTTACATTAACAGTGCAATGAAATTACTGTGGAAACCCCCTAATCGCCACAGTCCAGCGCCTGTTCAGGTACACGGAGGGAGATTTCAGAATGTCCAAATTACCTAACAGCATGTCTTTCGGGACTTGTGGGAGGAAACTGGAGCACCCGGAGGAAACCCACGCAGACACAGGGAGAATGTGCAGACTCCGCACAAACTGTGACCCAAGCTAGGAATTGAACCTGGAACCCTGGAGCTGTGAAGCAATAGTGCTCACCACTGTGCTACCATGCTGTTCACCGGCGTCTACTCCACCCAGTCAAAAGCCTTCTCCATGTCCTTCGCCACCACCACCTCAACCTCCTGCCCCTCCGAGGTATCATCACATTAAGCAATCTCCGCACATTCCGTGACAGCTGACTTCCCTTCATAAAACCCGTCTGATCCTCCCCAATCGTCCCCGGCACATAGTCCTCAGTCCGTGATGCAAGCACCTTCGGCAATAACTTGGCATCAACATTCAATAACGATATCGGACGGTGCGACCCAGACTGCTCCGGGTCGTTATCCTTCTTTAACATCAGAGAGATGGAAGCCTGCGATAACGTAGGGGGGAGTTCCCCCATCTCCCTCACCTCATTATACGCCCTCGCCAGCATTGCCCCAGCTCCGCCCAAACTTTTTATAAAACTAAACCGGGAACCCGTCGGCCCCAGGGCCTTCCCCGCCTGCATCACCCCCATGCCTTCCATCATCTCCTTCAACCCAGTCGAGGCCTCCAGGCCCTGAACCTGTCCCTTCTCCACCTTGGGAAACTCCAACCCATCCAGGAACCGCCTCATACCCTCTTTCCCCCATCGGGGGCTCCAACTCATAGGGTCCCATATAAAAGGCCTCAAATGCCCCATTCACCCCCTTCGGGTGCATCATCACCTTGCCCTCCCTCGTCCCACGCTCTACCGATCTCCCTTGCCGCTGCTTGCTTCCTCAACTGAATGGGCCAGCATCCTACTCACCTCCCCATACTCGTAAACTGCCCCACTGCTTTCCCCATAAACAATAACCCAAACTCAATCTGGAACCTCTGTCTTTCCTTCAGCAACGCCGCTTCCGATGCCACTGAGTACTTCCTGTCCACCTTTAAAATCTCAGTGACCAGCTTTGCCCTCTAACTACAGCCTTGATTGTCTCCCACAACGTGGCGGCTGTATTGTTTCTCCATATTGTTCCTCCACCTAGCCCCATATGACAACCCTCACCACTCACCCCCCCCCCCCCCCCCCCCATTCACCAACAGGCCCACATCTAACCTCCACTGCGGCCATTGGTCCATCCCCTGAACCAGCTACAAATCCATCCTATGTGGCACGTGGTCAGAAACCACAATTGCCGAATATCCCGAGAAGACCAGCACCCAATCCATCACAAAAAAGTTGATCTGGGAGTACACCTGATGCACATGGGAGAAGTATGAAAACACCTTTAGCCTTGGCCTTCCAAACCTCCATGGGTCTACACCCCCCCCCCCCCCCCCCCCCCCCCCCCAATATGCTCCATGAACCCCTTCAGCTCCGTAGCCACTTCCGACACCCTCGACGACCTCTGACCCAACCGGTCCAGACTCTGGTCCAGGACCTTTTGAAGTCACCCCCCCATAATCAACCGGTGTGTCTCCAAGTCCAGAACTTCACAACACCTGCATCATAAAATCCACATTATCCCAATTTGGGGCATAACCGTTTATCAGGACCATCGGCATCCTCTACGGTTTCCCACTGACTACCACATATCTGCCCTTTGGATCGGCCACCATGCTCCCCATCTCAAACACCACTCTCTTGTTAATCAACACCACCACTCCCTTCGTCTTCATATCCAGCCCCGAGTGGAACGCCTGCTCCACCCATCCCTCCCTCAGCCTAGTCTATTCCCCCAACTTCAGGTGTCTCTCTTGTAAAAACACCACGTCCACCTTCAGACTCCTCAAACGCGTGAATACACCGACAGTTTAACTATCCCATTCAGCCACCTCGTGTTCCACATGACGAGTCTGGTCAGGGGACTCCCCACCCCTCTTCCCTGCTGATCAGCCATACCACTTCTTGAGCCAGCCTACGTCACACACCCCTCCGGCCCACTATCGGATGTCTGCCACCATCTCTCCCTTCCCAACTGCGCCACACTAACTCCAGCCTAATCAGCAACCCCCCCCCCCCCCCGCCCCAAACAAAGAACCACCCTCCATGCCTTCCTCCTGACGACTCCCCACTTCATTTTGGTTCATTAGCCTGCCGAGCATGATGGTCCCCGCACAAGGCATGCAGCTTCCCCTACCCCCTCCTAGCCACCAACAAACAAAGAAGAACAAAAGGCATACTCACCATCTCCGCTCCCCTGTCGAAACCAACCCCAAAACACCAGCCCCATACACTTAACCATAAACACAAAGCTCCTCTCAAGTTCAGTGTCCTCCCAGTCCATGGTCCCTCATAAAGTCAATCTCTGGCTTATGGCGAGTCACCCACAAGCGGGAAGGGTACAAAACCCCAAACGTCACCCCCTTCTTGGGGCAGCCTTTATCCGGTTGAACCCGGCCCTCCTCTTCACCAACTCCACGCCCAGGTCTGGTAGAACCGCAGCTCACTCCCTTCCCAGACGCACCTCTTGGTCTTCCTCGCCCATTTCAGGATATTTTCTTTGTCCAGGAAACGATGCAGCCGCTCCACCATCGGCATTGACAGCTCCCCCACCTGTGGCCTCCTCCGCACCCTGTGCACCCGATCCCCCTCAAGGGGCCGGTCAAAGGCCCCCTCCCCCATCAACTTCTCCAGCATGCTTGCCATATATGTGGCGGCCTCTGCTCCCTCGATGCCCTCGGGCATCCTGAAGATCCTCAAGTTCTGTCTTCTGGAGCAATTCTCCAGGTCCTCCAATTTCTCTCTCAGCCCCTTCTGGCTGTCCAAGACCATCCCCAACATCCCCGTCGCCAACAAGGCCATTTGCTCCTCGTGTTCTCCCACCTCCACCCACCTTCTGAATCGCCAGGCCCTGAGCCTCCAACCTCTGCTGCTGGAATTTTCCGTTCAAAAACTCCACCAGCTGCTCCGTCACTACTGGGTGGGCAGCACTGTCCCCTTGCCCTCCGCCATCTTAATCTGTGGCATATCACAAAAACTGTCCTACTCCAGCTGCTCTCTTTTTCTCGTGACATTTTTTGTGGTCTGATCCATACAGCACGGGCAGCACGGTAGCCTTGTGGATAGCACAATTGCTTCACAGCTCCAGGGTCCCAGGTTCGATTCCGGCTTGGGACACTGTCTGTGCGGAGTCTGCACATCCTCCCCGTGTGTGCGTGGGTTTCCTCCGGGTGCTCCGGTTTCCTCCCACAGTCCAAAGATGTGCAGGTTAGGTGGATTGGCCATGATAAATTGCCCTTAGTGTCCAAAATTGCCCTTAGTGTTGGGTGGGGTTACTGGGTTATGGGGATAGGGGGGAGAGGTTAACCTTGGGTAGGGTGCTCTTTCCAAGAGCCGGTGCAGACTCGATGGGCCGAATGGCCTCCTTCTGCACTGTAAATAAATTCTATGATCTATACACCGATCTCACCAGAGGAGTATTACATTCCTTGGGCACTCACATACCTTTTGCACTCAAACAACTCCCCATACAAATGGGGAAGGCCCAACAAAATCCACCTTGAGCAAGAGCCACCAATTGTGTGACCACTCATTCCATGGCCGCCACCGGATGTTCCTGGAACTGAAATTCATATGCCACATTAATCATTGTATGATGGGCAGAATGTATTTTTGGCTTGACGACAGCAACCTGTTGGTGGTGAATACCACTCATATTGCTATTGTATAGTAGCAGTGTGAAATAGTGTTCATGTGTTGCTCAAATTTTTTTTCTTTTTTTTTAAATTTAGAGAACCCAATTCATTTTTTCCAATTAAGGGGCAATTTAGCGTGACCAATCCACCTACCCTACACATCTTTGGATTGTGGGGGCGAAACCCACACAAACACAGGGAGAATGTGCAAACTCCACACGGAGAGTGACACAGAGCCGGGATTGAACCTGGGACCTCGGCGCCGTGAGGCTGCAGGGCTAACCCACTGCACCACCGTGCTGCCCTGTGTTGCTCAAATGTTTGAGCCGCTTTGCTCTCCAAGGGTAGACTGGGCACTTTTCAGGACTGAAATAGACAGGTTTACGCTCATTCATAAGTTTGTGCGACATACAGCATGAAATGATCACGGTAGCCGTTATCCTGCAGGGTGTCTTGGTTGCACCCTATTGCAAGCATGCTGCGCAATGGCTCAGGCTCTATTTTCGTGGTTGTCAATAAAGCCAATCATATAGAGTGTCGAAGAGCCCCAATGCATGTATTAACTAGTGTCGAAGAGCCCCAATGCGTGTATTAACTAGTGTCGAAGAGCCCCAATGCGTGTATTGACTAATGAAGGTAGACTGGTAGAGAACCCTGTGGCAGATTTCTTAACTGGTACATCAAGGGAGGGGAGTTAATTTGACTGCTCCATCCTGTGCTCAAATTCACCATGAAAAACAGTGTCCAACATTAGATGTGATTCTGCGATTGGACAACGTTTTCTAAATAATCTTCAGAGTGCTAAAAATAAACTAACAGCAAATTTAAGATTGTCAGTTGAACTCGCAGTGTGGCACATTTGCAAGTCGTAAAAGCTACATAATACACAGAGGCCTGTTCTTTGCAGACCGAAAGAGCATGTACACACATTGCGCCTGTTTCAGCTAAACAAAATAGGCGATAGACATTTGCTGGTGCATTCCTCATAGAAGTGGATTAACTAATCAGAGTCAAGCTGTCTGGTTTAAATTTAAAACAAATGCTTGGCAGTTAAATTTGGAGTATTGCGAGCAGTTTTGGATCCCGTATCTAAGGAAGAATGTGCTAGCCTTGGAAAGGGCCCAGAGGAGGTTCACAAGAATGATCCCTGGAATGAAGAGCTTGTCGTATGAGGAACGGTTGAGGACTCTGGGTCTGTACTCGTTGGAGTTTTGAAGGATATGGGGGGATCTTATTGAAACTTACAGGATACTGCGAGGCCTGGATAGAGTGGACGTGGAGAGGATGTTTCAACTTGTAGTAAAACCTAGAACCAGAGAACACCATCTCAGACTAAAGGGACGATCTTTTAAAACCGAGATGAGGAGGAATGTCTTCAGCCAGTGGGTGCTGAATCTGTGGAACTCTTTGCCGCAGGTGGTGAAGGCCAATTCACTGAGTGTCTTTAAGACCGAGATAGATAGGTTTTTGATCAATAAGGGGATCAGGGGTTGTGGGTCGAAGGCAGGAGAATGGGGATGAGAAAAATATCAGCCATGATTGAATGGCGGAGCAGACTCGATGGGCCGAGTGGCCTAATTCTGCTCCTATGTTTTATGGTCTTATGGTCTAAATGTAAGTGGCCATCAACTGGTGCATTCTCCATGGCAAAACCACTACCAATCAGAGTCCACTTAGCAACCAATCAACACCCTATTCTCCTACAGTATTAAGTTGTTACCCCTGACATTGGTATTTTTGTGATTGTCCTGATGAATGCAAGATGAAAGCTTCCAACAAAATGTGTTTTTCAGCAATATCTTTTATTCACCAAGTGTTAATTTGAATCAACTGATCAACTTTTATCTCGGTCATTTAAAAAAAACAATGTATCTAAGAATTGTCAACTTGAATCAGTTGGTAGTATTCTTACCTCATAAGTTGTGATATTGTGGTTTCAAGCCCCATTATTGAGGACGTTTTAAATTAAGGCCCATTCCAATGGTGAAACATAAAAATCCCATTGTGCAATGCAAGCTGCAAATTCTCCCAATATTCTGGCCAACATTCTGTCTTTAACTAACACCATGAAGCCAAATGGCCTGATCGTTTAATGGATCACCGTTTGCAGAATGACCTGTGTGCTTGCTTACTGATAGCTGAATTTGGAAGTATTCCATTGAATGCAAAGTATCCTGAGATATTTCTGACAGCATGTGGTAAACATCCACATCCATACATATATTCTTATTTTCAAAAATTAATCCAGATCTTTTACACCTCAAAGACCTGTTGAGTATCCTTTGAATTTTTCGGTGCAGCTGACAGCCAGCATCCCTGGATTCCAATAAACAAAGCGAGCAGCAGATCTGTGTATTCTTTAGTTTGTTCATTCTTGTGATGTTGCCGTGGTTACTCTACAATGATTGTATTCAGCTCTGTTCAACATGGCACTTTCTTTATAAATTTCAATGCTGCAAAATAGGAATAGAAGTGACTTGAGAACACAGCATCACGGTTCACAAAATAACGTAGCATTCATTTTGAAAGAGTAATCACAGTTGCAGTGGATTACTTATTGTGCCCATTTTCTCAACAGATACACCAGGATCTTCATCCACAATGGCTTGCCAGAAGAGAAGTTTGCAGATCAAGGGTCATTTCCGAACCATTGCTCCAAAAGTTATTCCATCACCATTGGGAGCGTCTGTTTCTTCGATGGTACCTCATTCTACCATTAGTGGAATTTCTACTGGACCTACTACTTCATCAGACATTCAGACAAATAAATTGCCAACAAACAATGCAAAGCCTATAATCATGCCTGCTCGGAGCTATGCCCTGATGCCTGTTGCTGGGAAAGAGGGAACGTACTCACTTGTGGCCCTGCCACAGGTTCCTGCTGCTCCCCCGCAAGTCGCTTCAAAGGTCAAAAAGGCAGTCGTAGCCTCGTGTACTGGCCAAGCACCGGTTTCTCAAGCGTGTACACCATCGGTAGTGACATTTGGGCAGACAACACCTCACATTGCTGCCACTGAGAAATTGAAGTTACCAATTCCACGCTATCAGTCTGTGTGGACTAAGCCAGCCATGAAGCAGGGAGCGGTCTCAAAATTGGCAGTGGTGAAACCGAGTAATCTTCAAAGTCGTTCGTGTGTGCCAGCAGCGACATCAGTACAGGTTCAACCAACCACAGTGCCCAGTCGTTCACAAATTCATCCAAGCGTGGTAGCACCTAAAACAGGATTGTTGGTTGATGCAGACAAAATAGGTCCTATACCCACTGACATCACAGTTCCTGCCTCACTTCCCCAGGATGCAGATGTGACGCTCGGACACTGTTCCACATCCAAGTCTGACGTATCGAAAACAAATGAAACAATTCGACCAATATCTCTTAACATTTCAACCAGTATGGACAGATATGTGCAGCAGCCTGGGGCAGCAAAGGTTTCTTATAAACCCAGCCTGGATTCGCTTTCAGCAACATGCAGCCTTTCAACGTGGTCTGTTGTCCAAACTGACCGACAGTCCCCACTTATCACAAAGCAGACTGGATCAGTTGGTTCTGTGCCAATGATGCAATTTAGGAATTCGGTTCAGTTCATTGCACCTTCTCCTGCACCAAAAGGCAAAGTTCCTATTTTGCCATACTCTCGAGTGAAAAACACCATCTTTCAGAATGCAAAACAAAATCAAACAAATTTTACAACATCATCGACCCAATTCAAGTCCAGAATCCCCACTGCAATGTCAGCGAATGATCAGCCTAGAATTGCTGACGTGCCGAGGAATATTTGTATGGTTTCTGATTTTCCCAGAGACGCCACTCCTAAACCTGGTGGGCAGATGCCATTTATACCAATCGACAATGCCAATCCAAGTACATCAGAAAAAGGGATTATAAATAGACTGAAGAAGCCAAGCAGCAATGTACTTCAGCACAGATTAGTAAGGAAACGAAAGGTCACAGATAATGTAACCATTTCTAAAACAAAAAGATTGCAGACCTGTAATCTCCTGAGCAGTATGCAGGAAGATGAGGACAAGATGAAATCTGATACTTCCCCTCGGAAATCTGGCGCTTTCAAAGTGAGAGAAGAAAACATAAAAACAGCAACAGATGAAAATTCAGACAGAACAGCAGCAGTGCTAAAGAAGTTTTGTAACATTATGCCCAAGCCTGTGGCAGTTACACAGGCTGTAGCTCCTTTAGCATTATCTGGAGGGATGGTTACTGTTCAGAACCTTGATCGTTTAAAACTAGAGGCTGCACCAAGTGATGCAACACTGAGCAAAACTAGTAACTTTGTGCAGGCCGCCAGCACATCTGCCTATTGCAGAAACTTGCCCGAGCAGTTGGTTTTGGATGAGCAAGCATATAAATGCAATGTTTGTAGTCGGGGATTTCAGCTTAAACATCATCTTCAGGATCATTTGAATATTCACTCTAAGAACAGGCCTTATTGCTGTCGCATTTGCCACAAGGCCTACAGTCATTCCGGCAGCCTCAGTACACACATGAAACGGTGTCATAGTGAAATGCACCGTAAGAAGCTCATGTGTTGCGAGTTCTGTGCAAAGCTTTTTGGACATATTGGAGTCTACTTTTTCCATCTAAAAGAAATCCACAAGATCTTAATCAGCAATGAACTTTCCAACAGCTCAAATAAGAATAGTGGAAGTGCAAAGGAAGGACAGGTGGAAGCTGCACATTGTCTGCCTCTGTCAGACAGGTAAAGTAGAAAAAATATAAGTTTTCTTGTGGCAATACAATATGTCCCAGTCACGCTTGTGTTTACCTTATTCTGAGGGTACAACTGATAGTTTTCTCTTCTGTTTTATACAGTGGTGCACACTTAGTCGAGGTGAAAATGCAATGTTATTTCAAGGTCCAATTGATGAGCTTACTACTGCTGTACATCATTATTGCAATGCCAGTTCCTGTTTATATTCATTCAGCTTTGTCTCTATAGAACCATGGAAGTCTACGGCACAGAACCAACCATTTGGCCCACTTTGTTTGCTGGCTGTTTCCAACAGCAATGCAGAAGTATTCCCACTGCCTCCGTCACTTCTTAATGCCCTCTGTCTTCCTCTGATTCGAGATGAGGCAAGCCCAAATTTGATTCCTGCACTGTAATGAATGGGTTAAGTGAGCGTAATGGTGCTATGGTTGGCCTCAACATCTCTGGGTTGGTGAGGTAAAATCTGACAATTTTCCTACTCCTGATCGCCGTCCTGTCACATTTGTCGGCAACACATATGTGGGGTAATGTTAGACTTGACTCCAGTGCCCGCCACAGTCGAATAATTTGTCAACACACAGCAGCTTGGTTTATATATGGAAAATGGCTATTTGGGTGAAGTATTTGAGGGTAAACATCAGGGGAGGAGAAATCCAGAGCAAGGAGAAATGTAAAAGTCCAGTCTCCTGTCAGTGATTCGAGAGAGACGGCACAGTGGTTAGCACTGCTGCCTACGGAGCTGAGGACCCGGTTTGATCTCGGCCCCGGGTAAGTCCTTGGCGAGGGTCATCGTGGGTCTCACCCCCACAACCTAAAGATGTGCACATTAGGTGGATTGGCCATGCTAAATTGACCCTTAATTGGGAAAAAATAGAATTGGGCACTCTTATAAAAAATTTTAAAAATTGTTTTTAATGATTCTAGAGTAAAAATAAGTATCAAATAAAGCTCGGCACCTGCATAATTTGTTTTGTGCATTATATCAAGGATATACTGGTATTTGATGAGTTTGTGTCATAACAAACATTGCCCTCATTTGACAGACTTGTAAATGCACCATGCGTCTTTTCTCAGCTTGCCCAGGAGTGAAAGCAATGACTGTTGATGTGAGCTGCAGCGCTTGTTGAAGCCTTGCACGTATTGCAACAATTGAGAAGATAATTGTGTTTGTTCATGACCCATCATAATACTCTCATGAGGAGTTGTATTTACACTAGGAAAGTTTTGTTAACAAAAACAAGCCATGCTCCAATATAAAGTTGCCTGTGAAGCTAGTACAGATGTACTTGCCTCTGTCTGCTCATCAAGCCTCACTTCCACCATCCCTGGGTGGTTTGCAGTTTGTTTGGATTTGAGTGAACAATTGCAAGAATGTAGCAACATGTGAAAGCTAGTAATGTGTGGTGGCCACATGCTAAGAAATAAACAAATATTTAAGGTTTTCTATGTACTGTAGCATATTTTAGTGATGACTTTTTTTTCCTCTCCTGAACTGCATCTTGATGTTGAAAAGTACATTGGTGAATAGTCCTGTTACATTGGTTTTATGTGGTTCATGCAACCTTGTCATCACCGCAAGCATTAGTAGTGACCTTGTAAATTTTCTTCGCCAATCTATCCTCTCTCCTCTACTATCTTGAGATTTTGGCTAATTTCCACTGCAGCCTTGCTTTTGCCAATTGCCCTCTGGTAAATTGCTGGAGTGGCAATTCTTCATGTGTGAGCCTATACATTTAATGTTGTCATGCTACACAACAGCAGGTCAAATCCTGTCCTTGCCAATTACACACACTGGCAGTAGTCACTGGACGTGCTTGTTTTTCTTCTTTCTCTTAAGTAGTAGGCGCTTAGGCCAATTCTAATGGCCAAATCCCCCTTTGCTGAAGGCGATCAGCCCCAAGACCAGCGGAGACAGCAGGAAAATGCAACATGTGGATTATGTCTGTGATGGCAACTAGGGTTGCTAACCCCCCCCCCCCCCCCCCCCCCCCCCAGAATGGCCGGTTGTCTACTGAATTTGCTATCAATCTCCCGGCAGTTAGTAGAAGCAATCGGGAGATTTTTAAAAGGTGTTTCCAGCAAATAATGCTCAGAATGTTTAGAGTTATCATTCAGTAAAACAGGTGATCTGATTGTACTTGCAGTCTGTAAACCGATGTGTGTTGCACTCACAAATGTTGCTCTGCTGCCTGTTTTCCCACCGGTGTTCAGCCTCGACCTCGAGGCAAGATAAAACTGGGAGCAAGCGTTGCTGCAAGGACAACATAGCCTAATAGTATTGGTAAGTGTATGATTGATTTCTCAATCGGGCGTCCCAGGGACAGAAAGCACTGCGGGCATCTTCAGTTGTTTCATCATGCGTCTGTTTCGGGGAATCAGTGTAAATCCGCAGTGCTGGTATAGTAGAATGAGTTTCTCCCTCTACCTTTTCAGTGGAAACTGATCCCAGTGCAATTTCATTTTGGAGGGTGGAGGAAAATGGTGATCCCAATGCAATTTCATTTTGGAGGGGGGAGGAAAATGGTGATCCCAATGCAATTTCATTTTGGAAGTGGGAGGAAAATGATGATATTCATGGGATCTTAAACCAGGCAGGAATTGGAAGTATTTACTTGTTTTTCAAGTTTCCATTTCAGAACAAGATGAACCTCCGGGTCGTTCACTGAAATCCTGCATTATTACTAGTTACACAAAGCTGCAGTGATTGGACAATGTTGAATTCTCAAGTTTGCTCTGTATAAAAGGGATCTATTTGCCACTCTGTAAAAACATGGATGTTCACAATGGGAATCTTCCTCCGGGGACTAGCTTTCCTCTCTAGCGCTCCTTTAGAATCCACTCACGTCACCCCCCCCACTAACTTTCAGTGATATCACTTCCCCCGACATCTTCCAGAGTATGTCATAAATATGTCCAATCCGAGTTGGCAACCTTAACTGAAGCTGCTTTTTAACAAGTTCACCTGGTGAGCTAATGATTGCAATTATGGAACAATACCAGATGTAAAATGGTACCCTGAAAAATAAAGCTCACCCATTTTATCCCTAGTATCCAAAAGCACACCTTTGTTTACTCTGAAGGATGGGTGAGTAAATTTGCAGATGACACTAAAGTCTGTGGAGTTGTGGACAGTGCAGAAGGATGTTACAAGTTACAGAGGGACATAGATAAGCTGCAGCGCTGGGCTGAGAGGTGGCAAATGGAGTTTAATGCAGAAAAGTGTGGGGTGATTCATTTTGGAAGGAATAACAGAAAGACAGAGTACTGGGCTAATGGTAAGATTCTTGGCAGTGTGGATGAGCAGAGAGATCTCGGTGTCAATGTACATAGATCCCTGAAAGTTGCCACCCAGGTTGAGAGGGTTGTTAAGAAGGCGTACGGTGTGTTAGCGTTTATTGGTAGAGGGATTGAGTTTCGGAGCCATGAGGTCATGTTGCAGCTGTACAAAACTCTGGTGCGGCCGCATTTGGAGTATTGCGTGCAATTCTGGTCGCCACATTATAGGAAGGATGTGGAAGCATTGGAAAGGGTGCAGAGGAGATTTGCCAGAATGTTGCCTGGTATGGAGGGAAGATCTTATGAGGAAAGGCTGAGGGATTTGAGGCTGTTTTCGTTTGAGAGAAGAAGGTTAAGAGGCGACTTAATTGAGGCATACAAGATGATCAGAGGATTGGATAGGGTGGACAGTGAGAACCTTTTTCCTCGGATGGTGATGTCTAGCACGAGGGGACATAGCTTTAAATTGAGGGGAGATAGATATTGGACAGATATCAGAGGTAGGTTCTTTACTCCGAGATTAGTAAGTGCGTGGAATGCCCTGCCTGCAACAGTAGTGGACTCGCCAACACTAAGGGCAGTCAAATGGTCATTGGGTAGACATATGGATGATGAGGGAATAGTGTAGATGGGCTTTAGAGTGGTTTTGCAGGTCGGAGCAACATCGAGGGCCGAAGGGCCTGTACTGCGCTGTAATGTTCTATGGTGTGACCTTTCCACTTTGTACTTCAATTACTCTCAAAGCTCTTGAACATTGTTGCCAGTTTGCATCAAACAATGAGCAGCTCTGTGATGTTGATTGGGAGTGCTCTTATTAATTCCCAGGGAACCCATACAACCTTACGAGAAGGTTTTCGTCCCATTGTTACAGATCAGATTCTTAATCAAGTTACAAAGTTCTGTCTGCTAATTTTGTAACAAACTGTGAGGAGCACTGCACTTTGAATCTTGATTCCGTGGGGGAGACGGGGAGGGCTGCAAATTACATGTGTGGCGATTGGAGCATTAGCGTCTAAATATTGGGATAATTTAAGAGTTAAAAGCCTGGGGTTAGAATGTTCTGATCTGCAGTGTTGCCACACTGGTAGTTTTAGAGCCAGCATGTGGAATTGACCAAGCAATGTGTTATTTTTCAATCTGGGCTCATGCTTAGTGGTTTGCCTGGGGAAGTCCCTGGGGAGTTGAAGTGTTTTGCAGCCAGAGAGAGAATTTTTTTCAACTTGGGGAGATGAGGTCATTGCTGGGTGGAGCCAAGCTGTGGGAAGAGACACTTTTTTGGAAAAGCTCGAGAGAGGTTTTTCTTTTGGAGAGAAGGCTTTTGGAAGTGAAGTCTGATCTGGCAACTCTTGTGTTATAGACCGAAGATTAAGGCAGTTCCCTTTGCCAGTAGGATAGGGAAAAAAGTGATAATATTTTAAAATGGAGCAGTCTTATCTGAAGACAAGGAAGAGGCTGAAACAGCCCAGTTGAAGTAGCCATTTGAAGAAATTCAGTCAGAGTCTGAAGGGGTTATAACAAGAGCCAGAATCTGTTCTGTACAAGAGCATTACTGCATGCCATGCTGGTTTAAACTGCATTGAGAGCTGTATGTTTCTTTTATTGTTTAATGGGAAATGGTATGGTTGTGTTAAGGGATAATTGTAAGCTGTTATTTTTGGGTGTAATGTTAAAAAGTTAATATTGTATTTAAAATAAAGTATCCTAGACGCTGTCTGGGATCGTAATATATTGCACAAAACAGCTAAAATTTGAATCAAAAAATTTGGTACAGTCAACTTAACCCGATCAGTGCGTCAGAATCATAGTGCAGAAGGAGGCCTTTTGGCCCATTGAGTCTGCACCGACCCCCTCAAAGAACACCCTACCAAGGCACATGCCCTGCCCTATTTCCATAACCCACCTGATGTTTTGGCCATTAAGGGGCAATTTAGCATGGCAATCGACCTAACCTGCACATCTTTTAATATGTGGCAGGAAACCGGTACACCCAGAGGAAACCCACGCCGACACGGGAGAACGTACAAACTCCACGCAGTCACCCAAGATCGGAATTGAACTCTGGTCCCTGACGCTGTGAGGCAGCAGTACTAGCCACTGTGCCACCCTTGTAGCCATAGATGTCTGCTGGTGGCTTATATCTTGCATGTGAAGGGGTTCCTTAATCAAGCAAGTTATTGCCGCTGATTTTGTGGTTGGTGGCAAAGGAATGGTGCTTGCTGTCCATTGCGGGGAAGCAGTGCCAGGGTAATATTCTGGGGACCTGGGTTCAAATCCCACCATGGCAGATGGTGACATTTGAATTCAATTTAAGAAAAAAAAAATCTGCCATGAACGTCCATTATTGATTGTCGTAAAAACCCATCTGGTTCGCTAACGGAAGGAAATCTGTCATCTGGCCTATATGTGACTCTCGCGTGTGGACCTCACAGCAATGTGTTTGACTCTTAAATGCTCTCACAGATGAGTAATAAACGCTGGCTCAACCAGCGACGCACGCAATCCGTGAACGAATAAACAAATAAAAAATAAACAAATTTAAAAAAGAAATAGTCCATAGACATTTCACCGGTTTTTGTGTGTCAATTTTGAGGGCAGGTAGCAGCATGTCTCTTTGGCCAGCCAGATTGAACAATCCTCAGAGCCATGTAGAGGCTAAACAAAAGTATAAATTCAACTATTTAATTCAATCTAAAATCATGTATGAAAAGTGAAATATAGAGAGGGGGGGAAAAAGGTGGAATTAAGTGAGAGATAAAAGATTATTCAAAATCTCCAGCAGTAAAAAAAAAAAAAACATTCTGAATAAATTAGACTCCTTATAAAGGTCTTTAAGTTGAGAACGGTTTTGAAATAGTGGATATAGAGAGAATGTTTCCATTTTTGAGGAAGAGCATAACTCCTCAGTAGAAGACGGTCACCAAGATATTCATAAATATAAAAGCAAATTACTGTGGATGCTGGAATCTGAAAACACAAAAATACTGGACAATCTCAGCAGCTCTGACAGCATCTGTGGAGAGAGGGGAGCAAATATCTTGTCAAAGAGTCATCCAGACTTGAAACGTTTGCTCCCTTCTCTCCACAGATGCTGTCAAACCTGCTGAGATTGTCCAGTATTTTCTGATTTTGTCACCAAGATATTCAATAGGATGTTCAGAAGAAATGACTGTACCCAAAGAGCAGTGAGAATATGGAACTCGCGTAGTTGAAGGGAATGATGCAGATCGTGGAGTGACAGAATGCTACAATGCAGAAAAGGCCTTTCGGCCCATTGAGTCTGCACCGACGCATGAAAGGTCCTGACCTGCCTACCTAATCCCATTTGCCAGTACTTGGCCCATAAGCCTTGAATGTTATGGAGCGCCAAGTATTCATCCAGGTACTTTTCAAAGGATGCAAGGCATCCTGCCTCTACCCCTCCCAGGCAGTGCATTCCAGACTATTTAAGGGGAGGCTAAGCAAACTTGAGTGAGATGGGAATCCTGTGGAGTTGGATGGATTTAGATGAAGAAGGACTGGAAGAGGCGTGCATGGAATGTAAATGCCAGCATGGAGTGGTTAGATTGAATGTGCCTTATATTATCATAGAATTTACAGCGCAGAAGGAGGCCATTTGGCCCATCGAGTCTGCACCAGCTCTTGGAAAGAGCACCCTACCCAAGGTCAACACCTCCACCCTAGCCCCATAACCCAGTAACCCCACCCAACACTAAGGGCAATTGTGGACACTAAGGGCAATTTATCATGGCCAATCCACCTAACCTGCACATCTTTGGACTGTGGGAGGAAACCGGAGCACCCGGAGGAAACCCTACGCACACACTGGGAGGATGTGCAGACTCTGCACAGACAGTGACCCAAGCCGGAATAGAACTTGGGACCCTGGAGCTGTGAAGCAGTTGTGCTATCCACAATGCTACCTTGCTGCCCATGTAATCCTTTTGTACCCAGACTATTACTCCCACTTATCAATCCAAGCTTAGACTTGATTTCATCATTTACGATCTTGAGATCTGGATTTATATTTTCTGGGCTGCTGTTCCAGAACCACAAACTACCACCCTGTTTCAGTAATCTTGTCAGACTTCTGCTAACACAGTGGGTAGGTGCTCTGCATCATGTGTCACTGAGTCACACAGATCAGGAAAGTCCGAGGTTCAATCTAGAATGAATTATCTAACCTTGACCCAGGCACCACCCGCTCACTAGTGCATGTAATGTCACTTGTGTAGTTTTGGTCCCAAAAAGTCTGCTTAATGTCCCCTCCCAACACTTCAGAGAATGCACAGTTTTACTGGAAATGAGATGTAGACTTTGAAAATTTGGACAGCTTTGATAATCCAGTAGTGCAACTTGTTAATGTGGTAATGTCAGTACAGTAGCAGGATGTGGGTTTATGCTTATGCTCCCCACCCCTCTGCGCCATGGAAGTTGCCCGCCTTGCCCAAGCTACCAGTGAGGCCTTGAGCAGAGGCTAAACATTTTCCTACAGAGGTGGAAAGGAAGTGTGAAGGCGGGTCATCCCTGGGAGAAAATAACCTGACTTCCTTGATCTCGAGAGTGAAAATCGCACATTACAAATTTTTAACCTGATTTTGTCTTGTTTCAATTGTGATATAAAAATAAGTTATCTGATAAATGACATCCTGTGGAGTACCACCAATTAATTTTGATTGCCCTTAAAAACTCATTTTCCTTTACGTGTCTTCAAACAGCATTTTATTGGACATGGAGAGGATGTTTCCACTAGTAGGAAAAACTAGAACCCGAGGCTGCAGCCTTAGACTGCCTTTAAAACTGAGATGAGGAGGAATTTCTTCAGCCAGAGTGTGATGAATTTGTGGAACTCTTTGCAGCAAAAGGCTGTGGAGTGTCTTTAAGACAGAGATAGATAGGTTGTTGATTAATAAGGGGATCAGGGGTTGTGGGCAGAAGGCAGGACACGGGGATGAGAAACAAATCAGCCATGATTGAATGGCGGAGCAGTCTTGATGGGCCGAATGGCCTAATTCTGCTCTGTGTCTTATGGTCTATTCATGTACAAACAAATACCAGAGCACTTCACAGGGTATGGGATCAAAGAGTGGTCACCAGATGATAGGGTTAGCAATGGGTAAAAGAACAGTAGAGGAGACAGATCTTTAGGACACTTCTGAAAGCAGGTAAAGAGACCACATGGGTGCAGGTACTGAAGAACTGAATTTCAGGGTGTCGGGCCATAGTGGCCAAGTAAGCATCTTGTCAATGGAGCAGAGGCAGTCGAAGAGAAGAACCATCGAACATCTGGGAATGCACGCCTAGTGGTTTGAAGAAATCAATACGGTAGTGCAGATCAGATCATGGAGGGATTTTGAAGGCTTAAGTAAGGATCTTGTAGTGGATCCTTGATTAGAACATGCATTGGGGAGGCGGTGGCGTAATGGTATTGTCGGTGGACTAATAATCCAGAGACCCAGGGTAATTATCGGAGTATAAAAGCAAAGTACTGCAGATGCTGGAATCTGAAACAAAACAGAAAATACTGGACAATCTCAGCAGGTCTGACAGCATCTGTGGAGAGAAAAGGGAGCTAATGTTTTGAGACTGAATAGCTCTTTGTCAAAGCTAGAGAGAACTGGAAATAGGGCCAGATTTATTCTGTAATGAGAGGCCCCGGAGCAGTAAAGCTGAATAGGAGGGCCAGTGAGAGGTGGAGATTGATAATGATGTCGAGGACAGAAGACAAAAGGAATGTATATGGGGTTGATTAAGGCTAAAAAGGGTGCTGATACTGGCACCCTCCTTGGCCTTAATGATGCGAGGACCCGGGTTCAAATTCCACCACGGCAGGTGGTGGAATTTAAACTCAATAAAAAAGAAATCTGGAATTAAAAGTCTAATGGTGACCATGAAACCATTGTCAATTGTCATAAAATCCCATCTTCACTAATGCTCTTTGGGTGTAAATCTGCCATCCTTACCTGTTCTGTTCGACATGTGACTCCAGACCCACAGCAATGTGGTTGACTCTTAAATGACCTTTGAAATGGCCGAGCAAGCCACTTAGTTGTATTCAACCGCTATAAACACGAACAAGGAAAGTAACCAGGCAGGCCACCCGGCATCAGCCCAGGCACTGGAAATGACAACGGCAAACCCAGCCCTGTTGACCTGTTTGTGCCAAGGTTCGGGGAGCTGTGATAGTGAATTCCACAGTTTCACTACTCTGTGGGTGAAGAAATTTCTCCTCGCCTTAGTCCTAAAAGATTTACCCCTTGTCCTCAAACTATGAGCCCTAGCTTTGGACTGCCCCACCAGCGGGAACATTCTTTCTGAATCTACCCTGTCTAATCCTGTTAGAATTTTACAAGTTTCTATGAGATCCCCCTCTCACTCTTCTAAACTCCAATGAATAATATCCTAACCAACTTAGCGAGTCCCGCCATTCCAGGAATCAGCCTGGTAAACATTTGCTGCACTCCCTCCATAGCAAGAATACCCTCACTCAGATAAGGATACCAAAACTGCACACAATACTCCAGGTGTGGTCTCACCATTGCCCTATGCAATTGCAGTAAAACATCTCTATTCCTAGACTCAAAACCTCTCGCTATGAAGGCCAACATACCATTTGCCTTCTTTACTGTCTGCTGTATCTGTGCGCTTACTTTCAGTGACTGATGTACAAGAACACCAAGGTCTCGCTGAGTATCCATCCCTCTCAATTTACACCCATTCAAACAATAATCTGCCTTCCTATTTTTGCTACCGAAGCGGATAACCTCCCATTATCCACATTATACTGGGATCTGCCATGCATGTGCCCACTCACTCAGCCTGTCCAAATCCCGCTGAAGCATCTCTGCATCCTTCTCACAGCTCACCCTTCCACCCAACTTTGTATAATCTGCAAATAATAAGAATAATAATCACTTATTGTCACAAGTAGGCTTCAATGAAGTTACTGTTAAAAGCCCCTAGTTGCCACATTCTGGCGCCTGTTCGGGGAGACTGGTACGGGAATTAAACCCGCGCTTCTGGCATTGTTCTGCATTACAAGCCAACTGTTTAGCCCACTGTGCTAAACCAGCCCCTAGAGATAATATATTTAGTTACCTTGTCAAAATCATTAATATGTAATGTGAACAGTTGGAGTCCTAGCACAGATCCCTGTGGTACCCAACTATTCACTGTCAATCGGAAAAAGACCCATTTATTCCAACTTTTTGCTTCCTGTTTGCTAACTAGCTTTCTATCCATCTCAAGAGGCTACCTGTAATCCCATGCGCTTTAACTTTACATATTAATCTGCTATGTTAGACCTGGCAAAAGCCTTCTGAAAGTCAAAATAAACCACACCCCTGGTTCTCCCTGGTCAACTCTACTTGTTACATCTTCAAAGAATTCTAGTAGATTCATCAAGCATGATTTTCCTTTCGTAAATCCATGCTGACTTTGTCTGATTACACCACTGCTTTCCAAATGCTGTCTTATGAAATCCTTGAGAATGGACTCAACCAACTTCCCTACTACCGACATTAGGCTCACTAACCTATAGTTCCCTCTTTTCTCCCTACCTCCTTTTTTGAATAGTGGGGTTATATTAGCTACCCTCCAATCTGTAGAAACCATTCCAGCTTCCAAAGAATTTTGGAAAATGGCCACCAATGGATCTACTATTTCTAGGGCCACTTGCTTAAGTACTCTGGGATGAAGATCTTGTCCTGGAACTTTGTCCGCCTTCAATCCCATTAATTTCCCCAAAATCATTTCTTTACTAATACTAATTTCCTTCTGTTCCTCACTAAGATATCTTCGAATTGCCTGTACATTATTCGTGCCTTCCTTTGTGAAGACAGAAGCAAATATGAATTTAGTTCCTCAGCCATTTCTTTATTTCCTGTTATGAACTCCCCCGTTTCACTGTAAGGGGCCTACATTAGTTTTTATCAATCTTTTTATCTTTACATGCTTAAAGTAATTCACCAACTGACCCTCTTTCTCCCCCCCCCCCCCCCCACCAAAGCCTGCCCACTACCTACAAGGCACAAGTCAGGAGTGTAACGGAATACTCTCCACTTTCCTGGATGAGTGCAGCTCCAACAACACTCAAACTCAACACCATCCAGCACAAAGCAGCCCGCTTGATTGTTACCCCGTCCACAAACATTCGATCCCTCCACCACTGACGAACAGTGGCAGGCGTGTGTACCATCTACAAGACTCACTGCAGGAATTCACCAAGGTTCCTGAGGCAGGTACCTTCCAAACCTATTGGCTGCTACCATCTAGAAGGGCAAGAGCACTAGATACCTGGGAACTCACAACCTGGAGGTTCTCCTCCAAGCCACTCACCATCCTGACTTGCAAATATATTGTTGTTCATTCACTGTCGCTGGGTCAAAATCCTGGAACCCCCTCCCCAACTGCACTGTGGGTGTACCTACACCTCTGGAACTGCAGCGGTTCAAGAAGACAACTCACCATCACCTTCTGAAGGACAACTAGGGATGGGCGATAAATGCTGGTTCCAACATTCCGTAAATGAAATTTTTAAAATCTGAATAGTACTGCTGGACTTGTGTTCTGATATTTTGGCTGTGAGACAACGAACGAGCTTTAGATGTAAACTACATTGGCATATCAGCTTAAAATGGCGATTCATCTTGTGCACACTAAGGGCGTGAGTAAATAAATAATCCTGGGTTTTACATTGAGCACTTTGTTCTGTTCCCAAGAATAGAAGTCTTCTTGTATGCGTATTACTGTAGTTTAATTGCTAAAAATTAATTCTGATAAATAGTTTTCACAATCACCGAAATACACAAAAGAGGCGTTTTGCCCCATCAAGTGTGCACGATACATGAAAAACACTTGACCTACCTACCTGACCCAATAGCCTTGAATGTTATGACATGCCTAGTGGTCATCCAGGTACTTTTTAAAGGATGTGAGGTAACCCGCCTCTACCACCCTCACAGGCAGTGCATTCCAGACTCATCACCCTCTGGGTAAAAATATTTTTCCTGCTTGAAGTTTGCAGATGAGACCAAGATTAGTGGAGTGGCAGATAGTGTTGAGGATTGTCCGAGGATACAGCAGGACATAGATAGGTTGGAGACTTGGGAAGAGAAATGGCAAATGGAGTTTAATTCGGACAAATGTGAGGTAATGCATTTTGGTAGGTCTAACATAGAGGGGAAATATACCGTAAATGGTAAAACTCTTAGGAATATAGAAAGTCAGAGAGCTCTGGGCATGCAGGTTCACATATCTTTGAAGCTGGCAACACAAGTGGACAAGGTAGTCAAGAAAGCATACGGAATGTTTGCCTTCATTGGACAGGGCATCGAGTATAAAAACTGGCAAGTCATGCTACACTTGTATCGAACCCTGGTAAGGCCGCACTTGGAATATTGTGCATAATTCTGGGTGCCACACTACCGGTAGGATGTGGAGCCTTTGAAGAGGGTGCAGAGGAGGTTTACCAGGATGTTGTCTGTTCTGGAGGGTGTTAGCTATGCGGAGAGGCTGAATAGACTCGGACTGTTTTTATTAGAACAACGGAGGTTGAGGGGCGAGCTGGTAGAGGTCTACAAGATTATGAGAGGCATGGATGGGCAGGCACTCTTTCGCAGGGTGGAGGGGTCAGTCTTTAGGAGGCATAAGTTTAACGTCCATGGGGCAAAGTTGTGCAAGGCAGGGTTTTTTACACAAGAGGGTGGTGAGTGCCTGAAATGGGCTGCCAGGGGAGGTTGCGGAAGCAGATACATTAAAGGCGTTCAGAAGGCATCTTGACAAATACATGGATAGGATGGGTATAGAGGGAGACGGCACTCGGAAGTGCTGAGGGTTTTGGCCAAGGGTGGTATCATGACCGGTATAGGCTTGGAGGGCCGAAGGGCCTGTTCCTGTGCTGTATTGTTCTTTAGTCTCACAAACCCCCCCGAACGTCCTGTCCCTCACCTTGAACTTGTGTCCCCTTATGACTGACCTTTCAACTAAGGGAAATGTCTATAACTATCACTAAAAACTATCACCTAGGTGCTTCCCCCAAGACATTGTTTTGAAGTGAGTGTTTACAAAATGTCTAGGTCATCACTATGTGACCGTAAGTGCTGCAGAGTGGGATGGGCTTCCATGTTAGGATAGCAAATGTTGTCCCCTTGTTCAAGAAGGGAAGTAGAGACAACCCCGGTAACTATAGACCAGTGAGCCTTACTTCTGTTGTGGGCAAAATCTTGGAAAGGTTTATAAGAGATAGGGTGTATAATCATCTGGAAAGGAATAATTTGATTAGAGATAGTCAACCCGGTTTTGTGAAGGGTAGGTCGTGTCTCACAAACCTTATTTAGTTCTTTGAGAAGGTGACCAAACAGGTGAATGAGGGTAAAGCAGTTGATGTGTATATGGATTTCAGTAAAGCGTTTGATAAGGTTCCCCACGGTAGGCTATTGCAGAAAATACGGAGGCATGGGATCCAGGGTGATTTAGCAGTTTGGATCAGAAATTGGCTCGCTGGAAGAAGATAAAGGGTGGTGGTGGATGGGAAGTGTTCAGACTGGAGTCCAGTTACTAGTGGTGTACCACAAGGATCTGTTTTGGGGCCACTGCTGTTTGTCATTTTTATAAATGACCTGGCAGAGGGCGTAGAAGGATGGGTGAGTAAATTTGCAGATGACACTAAAGTCGGTGGAGTTGTGGACAGTGCGGAAGGATGTTACAAGTTACAGAGGGACATAGATAAGCTGCAGCGCTGGGCTGAGAGGTGGCAAATGGAGTTTCATGCAGAAAAGTGTGAGGTGATTCATTTTGGAAGGAATAACAGAAAGACAGAGTACTGGGCTAATGGTAAGTTTCGTGGCAGTGTGGGTGAGCAGAGAGATCTCGGTGCCCATGTACATAGATCCCTGAAAGTTGCCACTCAGGTTGAGAGGGTTGTTAAGAAGCCGTACAGTGTGTTAGCTTTTCTTGGTAGAGGGATTGAGTTTCGGAGCCATGAGGTCATGTTGCAGCTGTACAAAACTCTGGTGCGGCCGCATTTGGAGTATTGCGTGCAATTCTGGTCACCGCATTATAGGAAGGATGTGGAAGCATTGGAAAGGGTGCAGAGGAGATTTGCCAGAATGTTGCCTGGTATGGAGGGAAGATCTTGTGAGGAAAGGCTGAGGGACTTGAGGCTGTTTTCGTTAGAGAGTATAAGGTTAAGAGGTGACTTAATTGAGGCATACAAGATGATCAGAGGATTGGATAGGGTGGACAGAGAGCCTTTTTCCTCGGATGATGTTGTCTCGCACGAGGGGACATAGCTTTAAATTGAGGGGAGATAGATATAGGACAGATGTCAGAGGTAGGTTCTTTACTCCGAGAGTAGTAAGGGCGTGGAATGCCCTGCCTGCAACAGTAGTGGACTCGCCAACACTAAGGGCATTCAAATGGTCATTGGATAGACATATGGACGATAAGGGAATAGTGTAGATGGGCTTTAGAGTGGTTTCACAGGTCGGCACAACATCGAGGGCCGAAGGGCCTGTACTGCGCTGTAATGTTCTATGTTGGGCCATTGAGAGTAGCAGCACTTGAAATGTAGCTGCTTGTGTTTTTTTAAAAATGAACCAGTCTTGATATTGAGCCTGTAGTGAGTGTTATTGGGCTAATCCACCATGTGGCTATCATAGCCAATCATGGTGCTGAACTCAACATTTTCCAGCAGGGATCCTTGAGTAGTTGTTACAAATGGCAACCCTGACTGTTTTTTCCTTAAAACCCTGCCCAGTCTATGGGAGCGGAGTGGATTTATAACATCTCAATTACTGTAGGCAGAGATTAATGGTGTCACTTATTTTTGGGGGAATATATATAGCCGCAAAGGAAAAGTCAGTTATTTCAACCAGAAATGGAAATCTTCAAGTCATAAATTTTTTTAATTGTCCAAGCACTCTTGATTCTGAATGTTAATCTGGTTAATTTAAGCCATTATTAAATATTATTTAATAACATAGATGGAGTTTTTGGTCTGTCTTACACTCATCGTAATTGTTTCAACCATGTAAAAGAGCAAGGAGCTCCTGGTCATTTGTCCATATTACCTTATACCTCACCATTGAGAGTATCTCCAGTCTCCCTCCTTATTTAGTTTGCTTTCCTGTCCAACTGAACCCAGAAGATTGCCAAATGGGAAATTGTGGACACAAGCCTGAGAGTCAACTTTGGTGCTCCAACATGACCCCACGCTTTTACTGTGTAATCTATGGAATAGAAATCCTGGTTAAAATAAACATTTTTGCTAAATATTAATGCAGTTTTTCTCTTCACTATACACTGTAGCAGGTTCATGTCATGTTGAAGCAAATTTTGAATGTGGGATTGTGCACAGATTCGATCCCAAATGTATTAGGCCTTATAATCCTTGTGGTGGAGGAGGGGAGGGGTTGGGATGTTCCTTGGTGTCTCACACTCCTTCCCACCCACCCCCCCCCTCCCCCCCCTCCTCCTCCTTGTGACTCAGAATATCCCCCCCAGTTAGAGCTAATCGGTTTGGGGCTTTTTTTTTCTTGTTTTGGGTTTGAGAAACCCTACTTTTATCCTCCTTCGGCCCCGGCAGATGACAATTTATCCTGAGGAGGACTGGGTTCTGTTTGACTCTTCCTTCAGGTCAGGTTTGTCTTTTTTCGTAGTGCGGATCTCTCTCTTTGGCTGTTTTCAAGGGAGAGGCCCAAGCAGAGGGAGATGGGTGAGAGGGTCCATTAAGCGGGAGGACTCCTGCCCAAAGACATAGTCACAGAGCCAAAGGCGACAGAAGAAAAGTCCCAATGTCGTGTCGAGCTCAAAATTCATTAATATGAGGATAGACTCAGTTCTTTGGCCGCTTCCTGTTTTTATCTCAATTACTTTGAGGTGTTTTTTTCTACCATTTTTATAATCCTAAAGAAAATCTTTGTGCCCCAGAGGTAGATGATTTAGTGTTTACCTAAAGAGCATTGGAAAGTGTTTGGCAAACCTTTTCAGCAGTGTTGCTTGTCAACTCGATGTGTGAATGATGTCATTTGAGATGGCATCACTGATTATATCCATGCACACTTCAAAAAAAATTAGGTTCCATGTCTAAGAATATTAGTGCCAGATTGTGGTAGGATACAGGTTCACTACCTCCCGTCAGCTTCTGATTGCAACAGTGTCACTATGATGTAAGCAAGTTCTGATCACTGAAGGAAGGAAAATTGAAGGGAGAACCACACCTGAGCTCATCTTTGTTTCTTGATAACTGACGAGGAAAGCAGTGTTTGGCCTGAAGTGGTTCAGGCATTTGTCCTCTTGGCATGACTGATGGGCTGTCAGGGTGAAAAATAGTATTAAAATATTAGTTTGAGCGTCTTAAAAAAATAAAACATTTGATTGTTGTATTGAGAGGTGATCGACAAGGCAATGTTGAAACACAACAGGGGTTTATTGAACTAAGAATAACTATATGCACAGGACAGCACAACTACACAGATCTTATTCCCACAACTCCTGGGCTAACTCTGAAGCCCCAACAACTAGAACCACACCCAAACTATTGATAGGCTTACATTTGCGCCCTCCATCCCCATAGGCTCTAGGCCCATCATGTGGCTTGCAAAATATCGCCCCTTAAAGGGGCCAGGCTACCACAGTTGTCTACCACTAGTAGCCGAAACATTGACACACATTACATCTCCTTTGACATGAAGTCCAAAAGCTAGGTTTCACTTTGCCTTCACAAACTTTGTCCTCAGCTTTGCATGTTTGCTATGTGAATGCGCTCTGTTTTCCATTTGTACTGCCCAACCTCTTAAACCTATGCTCCAATGCTTGAGTATCTCTTGTGGTTCTCTTGCTTCTGAATCACCAAGTTCTAGGTTCAAGGCTCACTTCAGGGCTTGAGTACAAAAATCAAGGCTGACACTCCACCTCTGTTCTGAGGAAGTGTTGTTTTTCGGATCATAGAATTTACAGGGTAGAAGGAGACCATTCGGCCCATCGAGTCTGCACTGGCCCTTGGAAAGAGCACGCTACTTAAGCCCACAACTCCACCCCACCCCCCTAACCCAGAATCCTCATCTAACCTTTTGGACACTGAAGGGAAATTTATCATGGCCAATCCACCTAACCTGCACACTTTGGACTGTGGGAGGAAACCAGAGCATCCGGAGGAAACCCACACAGACACGGGTGAAAGTGCAAACTCTGGGTTAGCCCTGCTGTCTCACGGCGCCAAAGTCCCAGGTTCAATCCCAACTCTGGGTCACAGTCCGTGTGGAGTTTGCACATTCTCCCCGTGTTTGCGTGGGATTCGCCCCCACAACCCAAAGATGTGCAGGCTAGGTGGATTGGCCACGCTAAATTGCCCCTTAATTGTAAAAAATTTATTGGGTATTTTAAAAAAAAATGTTTTAAATAAAAATTTTAAACCAGAAAGTCATCCGAGGCCAGGATTGAGGGCAGGATTGAATCCGGGACCCTGGAGCTGTGAGGCAACAGTGCTGCCCTTAAAACATTGTTGTTTTGAGTGGTGACATTAAACACTTTTAAAAATTCACTCAAGGGATGTGGGCTTTGCTGGCTAGGCCCATCCCTAATTGCCCTTGAAAAGGTGATGGTGAGCTGCTGCTGCCTTCACTCTCTGCAGTCCATAGGATGTAGGTGCATCCACAGTGCTGTTAGGGAGGCAGTTCCAGGATTCTGACCCAGCAACAAAGAAGGAATGGAGATATATTTCCAAATCAGGGTGAGTGGCTTGGAGGGGAGCTTGATGTGGTGGTGCTTCCATGTATCTTCCTTCCTCGTCCACCTAGATGGTAGTGGTCATGACTTTGGAAGGTGCTGTCTGAGGAGCCTTGGTGAGTTCCTGCAGTGCATCGTGCAGATGGCACACACGGCTGTGGTCATTGTGGAAGGAGTGAATGTGAAAGTCGCCATAGTCATTGAGGACCATAGGCTTCTATTTCAAGAGCTGATTGCAGGAGATTTCACCTAAGGGTCACCACACTGGTTAAGATGACATATGGGATACTTGCCTTTATTAGCTAAGGCATAGAATATAAGAGCAGGAAGGTTAACATGAAGCAGTATAAAATGCTCGTTGAGCCACAGCTGGAGTGCTGTGCACAGTTCTGGTCGCCACACCAAAGGAAGGATGGGATTGCACTAGAAGGGGAAGGGGTGTAGAGGAGATTCACCAGGAGGTTTCCTGGGCTGGAGTGTTTCAGCTAAGAAGAGAAGCTGGGGTTGTTTTCCTTGGAGCAGAGAAGGCTGAGGTAAGGCCTGATTGAGATGTACAAAATTCTGAGGGCCATGGAGTGGATAGGAAGAAACCTTTCCCCTTAGTCGAGGGGTCAATAACCAGGGGGCATAAATTCAAGGTAATGAGCTGGAGATTTAGAGGGGATTTGAGGGGAAATATTTTCAACCAGAAGGTGGTGAGAACCTGAGACTCGCTGCCTGAAAGGTGGGAGCCCTCGCAGCAATTAGGAAGCATTTAGATGAGCAGTTGAAAGGCCGTTGCATACAAGCTACAGCTGAAGTGCTGAAAAATGGGATTTAAATAGATAGGTGCTTGATGGCTGGTGCAGATACGATGGGCTGATGGGCCTCTTTGTCTGCTGTAAAACTCTGTTACTGCCGTACTATTTTTATTTCCTTGATTACAAGAAATGCTTAAAAAAAGGATATTGCCGCTCCAGCTGTTTTTCTAATTATTAAAGCAGTTTCCTCAGTATTGAAATGAAGCCTCAGCTTAAAGATTTACGTTAATGCTTCTCGCCTTTGGTAAGATAAACTGTAGGTAAATGCAGCAGATTTAATCCCAAGACTGTGACGTTTGCATTATTTTTGCTGCACTAGAGGTTTCCTAACCCAAAAAAAAGTAATTCCAGTAACAGTTTCATATTGAAATATAGCCATTTTGATCACTGTCAGTTGCGTGGTTGACCTTCAACCTCTGCGCGTCTGAGCGCATCTTAAATACAACATAATAGTATAAATGCATTAAAATAACAATGCTTGTGCCAAAAAAATACTTGTTTCCAGCTTAATAACGACAGTTCTACCTGTCCGGTGATACAAATGAGCAGCACAGAATGCCAGTATGTCCATATGAATGTGCTGGCTCGGCAACGGAAACGAAGTTTTGAAGCCAAAATGCCGTGTCAATTTATAAACATAAGTGCCATTCATCGTAACTCAAATGTTATAAAGTCGAGAATTGCCTGTATTAAAATGGCAATCTGCAATGCATTCGCGCGGGCCAAGAGTGCTGATGGCTCGTGTGCAGAGACACTCGAGAGAAACAGAGAATACAATAACTTAATTCTCTTCCACCTAATGTAGAGATTTTGTTCAAAGTCTGTTGGTTTCTATATAACCAGCTTCTGCAGTTAAAACAAGAAACTGCAGGTATGTCATGATCTGGAGAAAACAGACAATTAAAAATGTTGGTTTCACTCCTTCGTCAGAACTGGCAAAAAAAAAGAAATGAACAGCATTGCAACAAAAAAAAAGTAATATGGTGAAATGGCCCACAACTAAACTTAAAGGAAAACGGGGATGCTTAGCTGGCAGAGATACATTTAAAATATTGTTATTCGAAGAAGCATTGCAAAGGAAAATGAAGATGTAAAAGAGGCAAAGAATGCGTGAGTAGTTCAGTTGGTCGGTGGCCTACTCTCATCTGGAATAAAAACGAGACAATGGCAAAATAGGCATGATTTAGTGATACGAGTAGATGGAAAATAGGTTTATGTAGATTTCCCTCAGCACAGTTCTGATGGAAGGTATCCACCTCGAGTAGTACTACATTTATATATTGCTAGTCAATCTTCTGTTGAGAATGAGAATGGAGACAAATTGTAGTCATGGTTGAAGCACAAGCCAGGAGAAGATTTAGTGCAAGACACATTAACCTAATTCTGTACCCACTTTAAAGTGATAATTAACTTTATGTTTTAATATTAATTCCAATGTCCGTATTTATGATTGCAATTACATGTGTGAACCAACCATGCTCTGATGAGACCATCCCACCAGCGGCAGTGCTCACTATTTTGTGGTGATCTGCCAACAGGCAGGTCCTCCGTTTATCTTTCCACTCCTGGTGGCCTTGCACCCCATTGCTTATGGAAGCATCCCAAGTTTGCCCCCAGGCTATTTGCCTGACATGAATTGTATATTAATATCAAGAGAATTACAATTTATAGAGGCATCTAGAGGTGGAACATGGAGACAAGTTGAATTTTATGGCACTTTCTGTTGTTTTCAAGTTGAAATATTTTGTAATATACTTTCATAAATGTTTTGAATAAAATATAGTTTGGGGGTAAAAAGCCTCCCAAATTGTCTAACATCATCATTCTCTTTCTCTCTCCTGGTCTACATCTCTCTAATCTTCCTCCAGTAACCTCTTTCAGCAAATTTGTATGCCTTACAATGCGATCAATCCAACCTTGTGATCTTTCCTTTTCCACCGACCTGAGAACTTTCTCATTGCTCTTACAGTCTCTCGAACTGACCTGCTCCATCTTTTTTCCAGAACCACTTTTCACAGCTTTCTAGTCTTTGGATGTCCGTTTCCCCCACCTCCATTGGAGGAAGATGTATTAAAGCCAGACAAGTTTACATCGGTAAATTCCATTATAAAATTATACATGGGAATTTCTGATGTAAGCTACCTAACTCTCAAATTTCTCAAAGGACTTTTGATCTGTTACATCAGTGGTCTCCAAATAGTTGATCGCAATCGGCAGGTCAATCCTGGGGCCTCAATCCTGGGGATTGTCGTTGCTTGCCGAACCGCGCCACGTTGCGCGAGACTCTGGATTGTCCGAATGATGAGCGAATCAGCTCATTGTCCGCCAAACCGTGTCAAATTGCACGAGACTCATGATTTTTTGTAATGACGAACAAATCAGCTCATTACCTGCTGAAAAACGCCAAAAATCTGCAGGACTCTGGCAATGAAATTCTTGCAGGCGCCAAAACTTGGAATAAGCTGGTTGAAGACAAAATAATGGGCCAGGAACCTCCAAGAGGGCAAAAACCTACCATTTCCGCAAGGAATGGAAAAATATGACAACTATCAAGAGCATGCCGCTGGGCACTTTCCGCCAGAAGGCTGGAATTATTGTCCGAAGACTCAGCAAATACACTAAATGTTTCTCGCTGCAGTTTGAATCTGTAGACATGACGGATATGGTCCAGCTTTTGTTCGCATGGCATTCAAAGACTCAACAGGCCAGGTAGGCTACAAGAAATGGGGCAGCATGGTAGCACACTGGTTAACACAGTTACTTCACAGCTCCAGGGTCCCAGGTTCGATTCCCAGCTTGGGTCACTGTGCGGAGTCTGCACGTTCTCCTCGTGTCAGCGTGGGTTTCCTCCGGGTGCTCCGGTTTCCTCCCACAGTCCAAAGATGTGCAGGTTCGGTGGATTGGCCATGTTAAATTGCCCTTCATGTCCAAAAGGTTAGGTGGGGTTAATGGGATAGGGTGAAATGAAAATCGCTTATTGTCACAAGTCGGCTTCAAATGAAGTTACTGTGAAAAGCCCCTAGTCGCCACATTCTGGCGCCTGTTTGGGGAGGCTGGTACGGGAATTGAACCATGCTGCTGGCCTGCCTTGGTCTGCTTTAAAAGCTAGCAATTTAGCCCTGTGCTAAACCAGGCCCTATGGGGTGGCGGCGTGGGCCTAAGGAGGGTGCTCTTTCCAAGAGCTGGTGCAGACTAGATGGGCTGAATGGTCTCCTGCACTGTAAATTCTATGTTCTATGTTCAAAAGTACTGAAGCGGGAAATTAGGAGACCTAAGAGTTGAAAAGTTCTTGGCAAGTAGGATTAAGGTGAATCCCAAAGCTTTTTATTCATATATAAAAAGCAAGAGGGGGTAGCAGGGAAAGGATTGGACCACTTAAGGACAGTGGGGGGAATCTACATGTTGAGCCAGAGGAAATGGGCGAGGTACTAAATGAATATGTTGCATCAGTGTTCACTAACGAAAGGGACTTTGTGGAAGATGATTCTCGGGTAGGGTGTGTAGACAGTCTGGATCATGTTAACATCGAAAAGGAGGTGGTATTTGGTCTTTTAAAAGATATTAAAGTAGATAAGTCTCCTGCGCCAGATGGGATTCATCCCAGAATACTGAGGGAAGCAAGGGCCTTGACTGACATCTTTGTATCCTCATTGGCTACAGGTGAGATCCCAGAGGACTGGAGAATTGCTAATGCGGTACCGCTGTTTAAGAACGGTCGCAGGGATAATCCTGGGAACTATAGGCCGGTGAGCCTCAGGTCGGTAGTAGGTAAATTATTGGAGAGAATTCTCAGGGACAGGATTTATACCCATTTGGAAACAAATGGACTCATAAGCGATAGACAGCATGGTTTTGTGAAGGGGAGGTCATGTCTCACTAACTTGATTGAGTTTTTTGAGGTGGTAACAAAGATGATTGATGAGGGAAGGGTGATGGATGTTGTTTACATGGACTTCAGTAAAGCCTTTGACAAGGTGCCTCCTGGCAGACTGGTACAAAAGGTGAAGTCACACAGGATCAGAGGTGAGGTGGTAAGATGGACACTGAACTGGCTCGGGTTGAAGTAGAAGGGTGGTTTTCTGAATGGAAGGTTGTGACCAGTGGTGTTGCACAGGGATCTGTGCTGGGGCCTCTGTTGTTTGTGATGTACATAAACGATTGAGAAAAATGTAGCCGGTCTGAATAGTAAGTTCACGGATCACACCAAGGTTGGTGGAGTGGCAGGTAGTGTTGAGGATTGTCAGAAGACATAGGACATAGATAGGTTGGAGACTTGGGAAGAGAAATGGCAAATGGAGTTTAATTCGGACAAATGTGAGGTCATGCATTTTGGTAGGTCTAACATAGAGGGGAAATATACCGTAAATGGTAAAACTCTTAGGAATATAGAAAGTCAGAGAGCTCTGGGCATGCAGGTTCACATATCTTTGAAGCTGGCAACACAAGTGGACAAGGTAGTCAAGAAAGCATACGGAATGCTTTCCTTCATTGGACGGGGCATTGAGTATAGAAATTGGCAAGTCTTGCTACAGTTGTATAGAACCTTGGGATGGCCACACTTGGAATATTATGCACAATTCTGCCCAGCACACTACCAGAAGGATGTGGAGACTTTGCAGAGGAGGTTTACCAGGATGTTGCCTTGTCTGGAGGGTGTTAACTATGTGGAGAGGCTGAATAGAGTCTGACTGTTTTCATTAGAAAGATGTAGGTTGAGGGGTAGTCTGATAGCGGTCTACAAGATTATGAGGGGCATGGATAGAGTGGATGGGCAGGCACTCTTTTGCAGGGTGGAGGGGTCAGTCACCAGAGGGTATAGGTTTAAAGTCCGTGGGGCAAAGTTTAGAGGAGATGTGCGAGACAGGTTTTTTTACACAGAGGGTGGTGAGTGCCGCGAACGCGTTGCCAGGGGAGGTTGTGGAAGCAGATACGTTAACGGCATTCAAAAGGCATCTTGACAAACTCATGGACAGGATGGGTATAGAGGGATACGGCACAAGGAAGTGCTGAGGGTTTTGGCAAAGGTTGATATCATGACCGGTACAGACTTGGAAGGCCGAAGGGCCTGTTCCTGCGCTGTATTGTTCTTTGTATGCGACTGAGGAAAACGTTCCAATTTAAGAAACCGGTTTCCATCACAACCGATGGTGCGCCATCAATGATTGGTGTCAATGCGGACTTTGTTGCACTTAGCAGAAATGACCCTGAATTCCCCTCCTTTGTCAGTTACCATGTGTTATCCGCCAGCAAGTGCTAGCGAGCAAGATCAACCTTCCTCATGTAGTGTCGGTTGCTGTCAAGATCGTCAACTCAATTTGTGCCCGGGTTCTGCAACATCGCTTGCTCAAATTGAGTTTGATGCCACCTACAGTGAACCATTCCTTCATGCAGATGTGAGGTGGTTCAGTCAAGGAAAGATTTTTAGATTTGCTCCCTGAAATTGTCACCTTAAATCAAGAAATGAGGTGTGCAGCGAGCTGTCAGATAATGCATGGTTGCTAGACTTGCCCTTTTTTCGGGACATAAGTGCAAAATTAAATGAACTTAATTGTGAACAGCAAGGGAGGGACAGAGACAAAAAGGGCTCCAGCCAAACAAATTCTGTGACCACCTGGACAAATTGGAAAAGGATTTCAGGAGTGAGACAAGATGGAACAAATCACTTTGTCTCAAAATCCCTTTCTTCAAATGGACATTGGAGAACTGACAGCACAATTTCAGCAGGTGTTTGAACAAAGCAGTGGACTTGACGTAGAAATCATCACCGTACAAAATGGAAAAGCGCTAAAGCCATGTCAAGGGACAAAGACTTTTGGGGACTTGTAGAAAGAGATGAGTTCCCTCTTCTGATATCCTGCACACTCAAGGTGAAGAACTACTTTGGTTCTACATAGCTCTGTGAGATGGCTTTTTCCCAGATGAAAATCATCCAGTCTAAGTATTGCACTTGTCTCACGTGCCCATCTGATGGACTGTATGAGACTAACCATCTCAAATTGTGCAAGCACAGGTGTCACACTAAGGATAGGTGAGTGTTATGCATAGCGTACATTTTTTGGGGGGTTTTGTAGAATGAATTTTTAATAGTATACCTTGGTGCTGCATTTAGATTCTAAAGTGATCTTGTGCTTATAAAGGTTGGAGACTGGGCGGTATGTGGCGCAGTGGATAGCACTGGGACTGCGGCGCTGAGGACCCGAGTTTGAATCCCGGCCCTGGGTCACTGTCCCTGTGGAGTTTGCACATTCTCCCCATGTCTGCGTGGGTTTCACCCCCACAATCCAAAGATGTGCAGGTTAGGTGGATTGGCCATGCTAAATTGCCCCTTAATTGGAAAAAAAAATAATTGGGAACTCTAAATTTATTTAAAAAAAATAAAGGTTGGAGACCACCACGTTGGACCATGCTGAAGTACCTCCAATTTGGTTTATAATCTGCGTCAAACTCATAACAGCATTCTGTGAGATCAAAGCAGAAGTCTGCTGTTCTCAATTTCTTTGTAGTCTATGACACTGACCACAACACTTTTTGCACTTTCATTTTTCTCCACTATCTTGCTTTTTACAGTCCACATGCATTGGCCCACTTATAGATCCGCCCCTACCTGCTCCATCACATACCATGTCCTTGATGATCTTTTTTCCCAATGACTCAAATGCTAAGTTTCTGATCCTCATTTTAAAAATCTACCGATGGCCCATTCCACAATACTGCTGAAATCTTCTCCTGTCCTAGAATCCCCAGAACACACTGACCTCTTGTACTTCTCCTTTGCTACACTAACAACAGAACGATAAGTGGATTACTCTTGTTTTCTGGAATTCTTTCAACCAGCTGCTTTGCCTTTCCATTCCCTCTCCTTTAAAATGTCATCAAACCCATCTCTTTAATCAATTTCTTGTCACTCTGTCGAGTCTTTCCTTATCATAGAATTTACAGTGCAGACCATTCGGCCCATTGAGTCTGCACCGGCTCTTGGAAAGAGCACCCTACCCAAGGTCAACACCTCCACCCTGTCCCCACAACCCAGTAACCCCACCCAACACTAAGGGCAATTTTGGACACTAAGGGCAATTTGTCATGGCCAATCCACCTAACCTACACATCTTTGGACTGTGGGAGGAAACCGGAGCACCCGGAGGAAACCCACGCACACACTGGGAGGATGTGCAAACTCCGCACAGACAGTGACCCAAGCCGGAATAGAACCTGGGACCCTGGAGCTGTGAAGCAATTGTGCTATCCACAATGCTACCGTGCTGCCCCAATCTGACTGAGCATCTGTACTCTACCTGTTCAATCACTACAGCTCCACCTTCATCACCATAATCCCCGCCAAGCTCACATCCAAACTCCAAAACCTAGGACTCAGCACCTTCCTCTGCAACTGGATCCTCGACTTCCTGACCTATAGACCACAATCAGTAAGGAAAACCAACGACACCTTGATACCGAGTCCTCACAAGGCTGCCTACTTGGCCCCCTACTATACACCTTATGCACTCGAATATGGCAAAATTTGGCTCCAACTCCATCGACAAGTTTGCTGATAACACAACTGTAGTGGGTTAGATCTGTACAAGTCAGAGTACAGGAGGGAGAGAGACAGAGAATTTAGTGGCATGGTACCATGTCAACAATTTTTCCCTCAATGTCAGCAAAACTATGGAGCTGTTCATTGAGTTCAGGAAGTGAAGTGTCATCCACGCCCCTGTTTGTATCATTGGCGCCGAGGTGGAGATGGTTGACAGCTTCAAATTCCTGGGCATACACCATCAACAATCTGTCCTGGTCCATCCATGTCGACTCTACAACCAGGAAAGCACAACAATGCCTATACTTTCTCAGGAAATTCAGCATGTCCACAACGACTCTTACCAATTTCTATAGATGCACCATAGAAAGCACCCTATCTGGCTGCATCTCGGGTTGGTATGACAGCTACTTGGCCCAAGACCGCAAGAAACTACGTAGTCTTATCACGCGAGCCCGCCTCCAATCCATTGACTCTTCTACACCTCCCGCTGCCTTGGGAAAGCAGGCAGCATAATCAAAGACCCCTCCCACCCCGGTTATTCTCTCTTCCAACTTCTTCCATCGGACAGGAGATACAAAAGTTTGAGAACATGCACTAAAAGGTCAAAAACATCTTCTTCCCTGTTGTTACCAGACTGCTGAATGGACCCTCTTAGGGTCTGAACTGATCTTTTTAAAAAATAAATTTAGAGTAGCCAATTTTCTTTTTCCAATTAAGGGCAATTTAGCATGGCCAATCCAGCTAACCTGCACATCTTTGGGTTGTGGGGGTGAAACTCATGCAAACACGAGGAGGATGTGCAAACTCCACACGGACAGTGACCCAGGGCCGGGATTCGAACCTGGGTCCTCAGTGCCGTATGCAGCAGTGCTAACCACTGTGCCACATGCCACTCTGGGTCTGAACTGATCTCATGGACTGGACTGAACTGATCTGACTATGCATCTTCTCTCTAGTTGTCGCACTATATACCATATACTTCACCCGCTGTCTATGTTTATGTATTTTCATTATATATCCTCATGTACATGGAACATAGAACATAGAACAATACAGCGCAGTACAGGCCCTTCGGCCCACGATGTTGCACCGAAACAAAAGCCATCTAACCTACACTATGCCATTATCATCCATATGTTTATCCAATAAACTTTTAAATGCCCTCAATGTTGGCGAGTTCACTACTGTAGCAGGTAGGGCATTCCACGGCCTCACTACTCTTTGCGTAAAGAACCTACCTCTGACCTCTGTCCTATATCTATTACCCCTCAGTTTAAAGTTATGTCCCCTCGTGCCAGCCATATCCATCCGCGGGAGAAGGCTCTCACTGTCCACCCTATCCAACCCCCTGATCATTTTGTATGCCTCTATTAAGTCTCCTCTTAACCTTCTTCTCTCCAACGAAAACAACCTCAAGTCCATCAGCCTTTCCTCATAAGATTTTCCCTCCATACCAGGCAACATCCTGGTAAATCTCCTCTGCACCCGCTCCAAAGCCTCCACGTCCTTCCTATAATGCGGTGACCAGAACTGTACGCAATACTCCAAATGCGGCCGTACCAGAGTTCTGTACAGCTGCAACATGACCTCCCGACTCCGGAACTCAATCCCTCTACCAATAAAGGCCAACACTCCATAGGCCTTCTTCACAACCCTATCAACCTGGGTGGCAACTTTCAGGGATCTATGTACATGGACACCTAGATCCCTCTGCTCAGCCACACTTTCAAGAACTTTACCATTAGCCAAATATTCTGCATTCCTGTTATTCCTTCCAAAGTGAATCACCTCACACTTCTCTACATTAAACTCCATTTGCCACCTCTCAGCCCAGCTCTGCAGCTTATCTATATCCCTCTGTAACCTGCTACATCCTTCCACACTATCGACAACACCACCGACTTTAGTATCATCTGCAAATTTACTCACCCACCCTTCTGCGCCTTCCTCTAGGTCATTGATAAAAATGACAAACAGCAACGGCCCCAGAACAGATCCTTGTGGTACTCCACTTGTGACTGAACTCCATTCTGAACATTTCCCATCAACCACCACCCTCTGTCTTCTTTCAGCTAGCCAATTTCTGATCCACATCTCTAAATCACCCTCAATCCCCAGCCTCCGTATTTTTTGCAATAGCCTACCGTGGGGAACCTTATCAAACGCTTTGCTGAAATCCATATACACCACATCAACTGCTCTACCCTCGTCTACCTGTTCAGTCACCTTCTCAAAGAACTCAATAAGGTTTGTGAGGCATGACCTACCCTTCACAAAGCCATGCTGACTATCCCTGATCATATTATTCCTATCTAGATGATTATAAATCTTGTCTCTTATAATCCCCTCCAAGACTTTACCCACTACAGACGTGAGGCTCACCGGTCTATAGTTGCCGGGGTTGTCTCTGCTCCCCTTTTTGAACAAAGGGACCACATTTGCTGTCCTCCAGTCCTCTGGCACTATTCCTGTAGCCAATGATGACATAAAAATCAAAGCCAATGGTCCAGCAATCTCTTCCCTGGCCTCCCAGAGAATCCTAGGATAAATCCCATCAGGTCCCGGGGACTTATCTATTTTAAGCCTGTCCAGAATTGCCAACACCTCTTCCCTACGTACCTCAATGCCATCTATTCTATTAGCCTGGGGCTCAGCATTCTCCTCCACAACATTATCTTTTTCCTGAGTGAATACTGACGAAAAATATTCATTTAGTATCTCGCCTATCTCTTCAGACTCCACACACAATTTCCCATCCCTGTCCTTGACTGGTCCTACTCTTTCCCTCGTCATTCGCTTATTCCTGACATACCTATAGAAAGCTTTTGGGTTTTCCTTGATCCTTCCTGCCAAATACTTCTCATGTCCCCTCCTTGCTCGTCTTAGCTCTCTCTTTAGATCCTTCCTCGCTACCTTGTAACTATCCATCGCCCCAACCGAAACTTCACACTTCATCTTCACACAGGCCTCCTTCTTCCTCTTAACAAGAGATTCCACTTCCTTGGTAAACCACGGTTCCCTCGCTTGACGCCTTCCTCCCTGTCTGACCGGTACATACTTATCAAGAACACGCAGTAGCTGATCCTTGAACAAGCCCCACTTATCCAGTGTGCCCAACACTTGCAGCCTACTTCTCCACCTTATCCCCCCCAAGTCACGTCTAATGGCATCATAATTTCCCTTCCCCCAGCTATAACTCTTGCCCTGCGGTGTATACTTATCCCTTTCCATCATTAACGTAAACGTCACCGAATTGTGGTCACTGTCCCCAAAGTGCTCACCTACCTCCAAATCCAACACCTGGCCTGGTTCATTACCCAAAACCAAATCCAACGTGGCCTCGCCTCTTGTTGGCCTGTCAACATATTGTTTCAGGAAACCCTCCTGCACACACTGTACAAAAAACGACCCATCTATTGTACTCGAACTATATCTTTTCCAGTCAATATTTGGAAAGTTCTGAGCAGAGGAATGCAAAGGAGCTGCGATGCATTGGCCGGGAATCGAACCCGGCATATTTTATCACATATTTATCGTATGTTCTATGTTCTCATGTATGGAGCGATATTCCTGGACTGTACGCAGCACAATACTTTTCACAGTACCTCGGTACACATGGCAATAAAACTAAAACTAATCTAACCTGCAGGTGCTGTTAATTGCACATTATTGTTTGTGAATTTTGTAGAGTCACAGAATAGGGCTATTCAGACCATCAATTCAATGTCAGTTCTCGGTAGAGCCACCCAATTTCTCCTCTATCTCCATACCGCTGCAAGTTTATTTCCCTCGGGTGTCTATCCAAGTTACTTTTGAAAACATTGATCATCTTCCACTTCCGCCACCCTCGTTTCAGATCATTATCACTTGCTGCATAAAAACGTTTTTCCTCAGACCATCTATATATCTCTTACCCGAAATTGGTGTCCAAGTTAAAGGGAACAGCTTTTCTTTGTCTTCTCATCTAAACCCGTCATAATTTTGTACATCTCTTATTAATTTTCACCCTCAACTTCCTTCGCTCCAAAGTGAATCACCCTAGCTTCTTTAACTTGTCCTTGTAGCTAAATTCCCTCATTACTGGAACCAATCTTGTGAACTTCTCTTCACCACCTCGAGGATCCTCACATCCTTCTTGATGTATGAAGATTTGAACCTAAATGCACTACTCTAGTTTTGCATAAACCGAGCTCGATAAAGGTTCAATATAATATCTTTAATTTTGTACTTAATACCTCTTTATGAAACCCAAGGTCCCATACGTTTAGCTAGCCATTCTCCCAATATGTCTTGCAACCGTGAAAGATCTACGCAGATAACCTCCCCGCCCTGCCACCACTCTTCGTCACTGGACACTCTTTAGAATCTTTCCTGATGTAAGTATCGCTTCTCCCTAACCCTTCTGCCAAAATTCACCATCTCTCACTTCCTCAAAAGTTTTTCTTCCAATGGGTCTTGCAATCATTTTGACATTGGAATCTCATCTTTCGTTCCCTTCTATTCATTCTCTCGATCCCAATTAATGGCGTCACCCACTAATCGATGCCGTCTTTCTCATTCCATCATCAAAACCAGTAGCTGGTATGCACCATCCAACTGCCAGCTTGACATCCAATGTTCAATGAGTCAATATTTTCCATGTCTTCAAAACTGGAGCTTTTTAAAAATTTAATTTCTTGCCAGCATGTATCAATCCCATTAATCTTCTATCTCCTTAGGTAACTCCTATGAGCCTAATCTTTTCACGACGTATTTTCCATCCCAAACTCTCCATTACTCTGACAACAGACCATTGATTATTTCCTACACCCGTAGCTTATCCTGAGGCTGATCCTTTACCTATTATGCTTCTGGCATGTGGAAAACTCATCCTAAATTATTTTCTCTTGCTTCCTCTTAAGGTTTGAAAGAAAGCAGTCCTTGGACTCCCACCACCACCCCCAAATCCAGCAGTTCCTCTGCAGTATCCATCTTTCTCCCTGGACCGTGCTCTCGGGAGACATTGTCTTAGGTGTGGAGTACTGTATAAATACGTGTTAAAATGTTTCATGAAGCTGGAAGTTAAACTTGTTATTTAACAGTTAATTTCTCTTCTGAGCAAGTTAAATTTTCCAACAGTAAAATTGTGCTGGAGATTGCTCTTGTGAAGGATTACTTTTTCCACTGTTGTTTAATTCATTCAAGTGGTGCCATGTGTCATGATATGCAAACATAGTCGGCTTCCAGTTGCGGCTATGCCTAGGTAGGTCGCACGTTCGGCAGCTCCCGCCGGGAACGGACTTCTGGGCTCTTCAGAGGGGCCCCAACGGTAATTGTTCAACGGCTTCCAGTGTGGGAAGGTGACAGCAAGGTTCCCCCGACATTATAAGGATTGGACCAGGAGTGGAGCGGCTAAAAAAGTGATCCTGGTGCAGCAAAACGTGCGAGGGAGGAAAAGCAAGATGGCGGCGGGTGGAGACCAAGCAGCGTGGGCGCAGGCGTTTCTTAAACGCTGCTTTGAGGAGCTGAAGACACAAATGCTGGCGCCAATGAAGGCGGCGATTGAGAAGCTTGTGGAGACCCAGAAGGCCCAAGGGGCGGCGATCCGGGAGGTGCGGCAAAATGCTTGGGAGAACGAGGACGAGATCTTGGGCCTGGCGGTGAAGGTGGAGGCGCACGAGGCGCTGCACAAGAGGTGGGCGGAAAAATTTGAGGACCTGGAGAATAGGTCGAGGAGGAAGAATCTTCGGATTCTGGGTCTCCTTGAAGGAGTGGAGGGGCCCGATGCTGGGGCATATATGCTCAATTCGCTGATGGGCGCGGGAGTTTTCCCGAGGCCCCTGGAGCTGGATGGGGCTCATCGGGTCCTGGCAAGGAGACCCAAAGCCAACGAGCCGCCAAGGGCTGTAGTGGTGAGGTTCCACCGCTTTGTGGAGAGAGAGTGTGTCTTGAGATGGGCCAAAAAAGAGTGGAGCAGCAGGTGGGAGAACACTGAGATCCACATTTATCAGGACTGGAGTGAGGAGGTGGCTAAGAAGAGGGCTGGTTTCAACTGGGCTAAGGCGGTGCTCCATCGGAAGGGGGTGAAGTTCGGGATGCTGCTGCCAGCGCAATTGTGGGTCACGTTCCAAGATCGGCACCACTATTTTGAAACGCCTGATGAGGCATGGAACTTTATACAGACTGAAAAGTTGGATTCAAATTGAGGGTTTGTCATGGGGGGATGTTTACTGTGTTTACCGCGTTTGGGGAATGTTCTTTTTGTTTGAGTGCTGGGTGGGGATGGATGAATGGATTTGATGTGGGGGCTGTGGGAGAGTGTGGGCGTCAGTGTTGTAGGGGCAGGGCCCCACGGAGGAAGAGGGGGGGTGGAGGCCCGGGGATGGGGGGTTGGGGTAAGGCCACTAAAAGGAGCTGCGCCAGAGGAGGCGGGGCCGGCTCAGGAAAACACGGGCTTTTTCTCGCGTTGGGGAAGGATGGGGGCGGGAGGGGAAGGGCGGTGCTGGAGAGGAGTGCACACTGACTGTGGGGGGATTCTCACACTGGAGGGTCGATGGAATGGCGGGAGAGGCCGGGGTCAGCAGGAGTCAGCTGACTTATGGGAGTGTCATGGGGGGAGCAAAATGGCTAGATGAGGATCTGGAGGGGGGGGGGGGGGGGGGGAACTGGGTTGCTGCTGCATTGGCCAAAAGGGAGCTAGAAGTAGGAGAGGTAGTCGGGGCGGGGTCCGCCGCCTGGGTGACTGGAGGGACCGGGAGGGCCCGGGTGTTCGCGCACTTAACCACGTCTGCCTTCAGTCCCTTTATGCTCCAGGAGACACATCTGAAGGTGGCAGATCAGGTTAGGCTGAGAAAGGGATGGGTAGGGCAGGTCTTTCATTCGGGGCTGGATGCGAAGAATAGAGGGCTTGCAATACTGGTGGGGAAGCAGGTGTCGTTCAAGGCACTGAATATTGTAGTGGATGATGGAGGTCGATATGTGATGGTGAGTGGTAGGTTGCAGGGGGTGCGGGTGGTACTGGTGAACGAATATGCCCCGAATTGGGATGATGCCAGATTTATGAAACTCATGCTGGGTCGGATTCTGGATCTGGAGGTAGGAAGCTTGATAATGGTGGTTTTTGGGGGGGGGACTTCAACACGGTGCTGTACCCAGCACTGGACCGTTCTAGGACCATGACGGGTAAGAGGCCGGCTGCGGCCAAGGTGCTCGGGGTTTATGGACCAGATGGGGGGAGTGGATCCATGGAGGTTTGCCAGACCGCTGGCCAGGGAATCTTCCTTCTTTTCCCACGTCTTAGAGCCTACTCCCGGATAGATTTTTTCATTTTGAGTAGGGCGCTAATCCCGAAAGTGGAGGGAATGGAACATTCGGCCATAGCCATCTCGGACAACGCCCCGCATTGGGTGGAGCTGGAATTGGGAGAGGAGAGGGACCAGCGCCCGCTGTGGCGCCTCGATGTGGGACTGTTGGCGGATGAGGGGGTGTGCGGGCGGGTGCGGGGGTGTATTGAAAGATATTTGGAGGCCAACGACAACGGGGAGGTGCAGGTGGGGGTAGGCTGGGAGGCGTTGAAGGCGGTGGTCAGGGGAGAGCTAATCTCCATTAGGGCCCACAGGGAGAAGAGAGAGGGGAGGGAGAGGTTGGTGGGGGAGATTCTAAGGGTAGACAGGAGGTATGCAGAGGCCCCTGAGGAGGGGCTACTTAGGGAGCGACGGAACCTCCAGACGGAGTTCGACCTGTTGACCACAGGGAAAGCAGAGGCACAGTGGAGGAAAGCGCAGGGGGCGACGTATGAGTATGGGGAGAAGGCGAGTCGGATGCTGGCACACCAGCTTCGTAAGAGGGAGGCAGCGAGGGAGATTGGTGGAGTTAAGGATCGAGAGGGGAATACGGTGCGGAGTGCGGTGAGGATAAATGAGGTATTTAGGGACTTCTATGGGGATCTGTACAGGTCTGAGCCCCCAGCGGGGGAGGAGGGGATGCGACTATTCCTAGATCAGCTGAGGTTCCAAGGGTGGAGGAGGAGGAGGTGGCTAGTTTGGGGGCACCGATTGGGCTGGAGGAGCTGGTTAAAGGATTGGGCAGCATGCAGGCGGGAAAGGCCCCGGGGCCGGATGGGTTCCCGGTTGAATTTTACAGGAAATACGTGGACATTCTGGGCCCGTTGCTCGTGAGGACTTTTAATAAGGCGAGGGAGGGGGGACCTTGCCCCCGACAATGTCCAGGCGCTGATTTCTTTGTTCTTGAAGCGGGACAAGGATCCATTGCAATTTGGGTCGTATAGACCGATCTCGCTCCTCAATGTTGATGCTAAGTTGCTGGCGAAGGTGCCGGCTACGAGAATTGAGGACTGTGTCCCGGGGGTAATTCATGAGGACCAGATGGGATTTGTGAACGGTAGGCAGCTAAACACAAATGTGCGGAGGCTCCTCAATGTGATTATGATGCCCTCGGTGGAGGGGGAAGCGGAGGTAGTGGCAGTTATGGATACGGAGATGGCCTTTGATCGGGTGGAGTGGGAATATCTTTGGGAAGTGTTGCGGAGGCTTGGGTTCGGGGAGGGGTTCATCAGTTGGGTCAGGCTGCTATATAGAGCCCCGGTGGTGAGTGTGGCTATGAACTGGCGGAGGTTGGAGTACTTTTGGCTGCACCGGGGGACGAGGCAGGGGTGCCCCTTATCCCCCTTGGTGTTTGCACTGGCAATTGAGCCGTTGGCCATGGCACTGAGGGAGTCCAGGAAATGGAGGGGACTGGTCCGGGGGGGGGGAAGGAACACCGGGTGTCGTTGTATGCCGACGACCTGTTGTTGTATGTGGCGGATCCAGTGGAGGGGATGGCGGAGGTCATGCGGATCCTTAGGGAGTTTGGGGATTTTTCGGGGTATAAACTCAACATAGGGAAGAGTGAGCTCTTTGTGGTGCATTCAGGGGATCAGGGAAGGGGGATAGATGAGCTACCGCTGAAGAGGGCGGAAAGGAGCTTTTGGTACCTAGGGATCCAGGTAGCTAGGAGTTGGGGGGCCCTGCACAAGCTCAATTTGACGCGGTTGGTGGAGCAGATGGAGGAGGATTTTAAAAGATGGGATATGCTGCCACTCTCACTAGCGGGTAGGGTACAGTCGGTTAAAATGACGGTCCTCCCGAGGTTTCTCTTTGTGTTCCAGTGCCTTCCCATTATGATCCCCAAGGCCTTTTTTAAACGGGTAAGCAGGAGCATCATGGGATTTGTGTGGGCGAATAAGACCCCGAGGATGAACAGGGTGTTTCTGGAGCGTAGCAGGGACAGGTGGGGGCTGGCGCTGCCGAATTTTGTGGCTATTATTGGGCAGCCAATGTGGCGATGATCCGTAAGTGGGTAATGGAGGGAGAGGGGGCCGCGTGGAAGAGGCTAGAGATGGCGTCCTGTGTGGGCACAAGCCTGAGGGCGCTGGTGACGGCACCGCTGCCGCTCTCGCCGACAAGGTACACCACGAGTCCGGTGGTGGCAGCGACGCTGAAGATCTGGGGGCAGTGGAGGTGACACAGGGGCGAGGTGGGAGCCTCGGTTTGGTCCCCGATTCGGGAGAATCATCGGTTCGTCCCGGGAAGGATGGATGGGGGGTTTCGGAGCTGGCATCGGGCAGGGATTAGAAGAATGGGGGACCTGTTCATCGATGGGACGTTTGCGAGCCTAGGGGCTTTGGAGGAGAAGTTTGGGCTACCCCTGGGAAACGCTTTCAGGTACATGCAAGTGAGGGTGTTTGTGAGGCAGCAGGTGAGTAAATTCCCGCTGCTTCCGGCACGTGGGATTCAGGACAGGGTGATTTCGAGTGTATGGGTTGGAGAAGGCAAGGTTTTGGCGATTTACCAGGTGCTGAAGGAAGAGGAGGAGGCCTCGGTGGAGGAATTAAAGGGCAAGTGGGAGGAGGAGCTTGGGGAGGGGATAGATGAGGGTCTGTGGGCTGATGCCCTGAGTTGGGTTAATTCTTCCTCCTCTTGCGCCAGGCTCAGCCTAATACAGTTCAAAGTTATCCATGGGGCGCATATGACGGGGGCGAGGATGAGTAGGTTTTTTGGGGTGGAGGACAGGTGTGGGAGGTGCTCGGGGAGCCCGGCAAATCACGTCCATATGTTCTGGTCGTGCCCGGCGCTAGATGGGTTTTGGAGGGGTTTTGCGAGGACTATGTCCAAGGTGGTGAATGCCCAGGTCAAGCCGAGCTGGGGATTGGCATTATTTGGGGTATCGGATAAGCCGGGAGTGCAGGAGGTGAAAGAGTCCGGTATTCTGGCCTTTGCGTCCCTGATAGCCTGGCGGAGGATTTTGCTACTATGGAAAGATGCGAAGCCCCCTCGTTTGGAAGCTTGGATCAGTAACATGGCAGGGTTCATCAAGCTGGAGTGGATAAAGTTTGCCTTGCGAGGGTCTGTGCAAGGATTCCTCAGGCGGTGTCAACCGTTCCTCGACTATCTCGCGGAGCGTTAGGAGGAGGTCAGCAGCAACAGCCCAAGGGCGGGGGGACGGGGTGGTTTCTTTTTGGGTGGCGTTTGGGTGAAGGTGGGGGGGCGGGTCCTATTTTTGTTTTTAAATGTTATATGGGGGGGTTATTGTGTATGGGGGAAATCCATTGTATAATTTTTGATTGTTGTGTTCTTGTTTCTTTCTTTTTGCGGGGGGGGTGGGTGTTTGTTGAAAATTTGTTGAAACATTTGAATAAATATATATATTTTTTTTAATGATATGCAAGCATGCAACCAATGAACACTCAGAATAGGACACAACCGATGAGCAGTCCGGACACACACAGGTGGCATCACCACAAGGGGGCATGACATAAACACTATAAAAGGGATGTGGCACTCACACCCTGCCTCTTTCCACAGACAGATACCTAGAGAGTTAGACAGGGTTGATCAGCAGCATCACACCCCAGCACGTGGCTTAGAGCAAGCTGGTACAGTTAGACTGAGTTACTACTGTTAGATTAGCAGAGAGTCGAACTCATTTGAGAACTGTGTTAATAGTTCAATAAACACGTTGAACTCATTTCAAAGTCTGGAGCATCCTTTAGTTAAGACTGCATCAAGTAGCAGCCTGTGATATCTGAAGCAGCATAACACAACAGTGTTAAATGGCTCTTACTGCAGGTTATTAAGAAGAGAGTAACCTGTAAAACACAGACCAGTCATTGGGGGTGATGTTGGAGTAAGCTTTTATTAGGTAACATAGTTCGACACCATATTAGGAAAAGTGCCACATTATTCACAACGTATGTGCTCTGAAAACAAGATGCGAGATCAGCTTTTCTTCACCTTTAATGATTAGTCTATTAATATGTACTCTGAGCCTTTGTTCTATGACAGCGTGATATTTATGGACGGAGTACAGGGCAGAACCACTTACTTTTCTGGGGAGAAAAACTTATTTACAGCTGAACTGAGTGGCTGTTGGAGAAAGAAAGCAGCAAGACCTGTTCATGAATAAAACATTCTGTTAAATGCTACTTGCTCTTGCGTACCCGCCCATAATAACTGTATTAGGTACAAAATGAGAAGATCTTCTGCGAGGTTGGATTTACTGTACAAGTCAGCAAAAGGGCACTGTGAACATTTATGATCGTGAAGTGATCCAGACACACTCAGCCCTTTGTTTTTCTTGGTTGGGTTACTCTGGAGGAGGACGTGGATATGGTATTTGTTGAGACTGAACAATACCAGTTGGCATGTTTCTTCCACACGACCCATGTATTTAGCAGAACCTCTCCCTTCACAACTGAAGTGAAAACTCCTCATCCTCGCTGTTTAAAGACAAGTCTGCGACCTCTGCCGAAAGAACAAAACCTAAGTTGCTTTCCGACTTGAGATGTTGAATTTAAGATAATAAACCTGCAGGAAACCAAGTAGAAATGAATCCCACAAAAAGCTTAGTAAAATTGATGAGAACTAAGTAGAGCTTCATTTTTTGTGATTTAATCTGTTTTATCAGATTTCAAGGCTCTAGTCCTTTTTCCATTCTGCACAATATATGTGTCCCCTTTATTAAGATCTAATGGAATCTGTTTCGTGTATATTCTGTGCGTTAGGTTACTGTTGTAAGCCAAAAATGTATTTTAGATGTTGACACCGTCTGGCTCAAATGTGATTAATGTTTCTGGTCTATTAATTTTATTTGTCTTCAAAATTAGTTTCCTTTGTTTTTCACCTCTTCATCCTTTCTGCGCCCCCCCCCCCCCCCCCCCCCCCCCCCCCCGGCCCCCCTTCCCAAACAAAATACCTCTACCTACACACAATACATTGGTGACCTTTGGTACGAAGGACTGAAATAATATGCTTGCCTTTGTGGGCACTACATTTCTGCTGGTTTGGTGAATAAAAATTCTGTCGCGTTGCAGGTAATGTTTATTCTTTCAGATGGGATGTCTTTGTATATACTGGTTTGGGAAGCTGGAGCGGCTTGCAACAATATTTCAGCCCACTTGTAAAACTCATTGTAGAAATATTGTAATCTACAGAATCCTGGAACACGTTGTGATTTGTTTATCTTGTTTAAGCAAAGAGCTCCGCTATAACTGAAGTTGTTCTGCCTTTTCAGGAAACAAGCTGAGGAAGACCAATCACCAGCTGAAGTAGTTGGCCTCGGCACCTTGCAAATAAAATGTGCCCGTTGCCAAATTGTCACCCCCACCTTTGTTGACATGAAGCTTCACCTGTTGTGTGTTCATGAGGAAGAACTGCAACTGAGGGTAGAAGAGAGACCAGGAAAAGAAACGGGTAGTTGTATCAGTGGATTTCCCATTTACTCCAGTGTGGAAGCCGAGCAAGAGCTGTTCAAACATGCGGCAAACTACTGGAAACTGCTCGGCGAGAAGAAAAATCTGGTAAAGTGCGGCGTTTGTGAAGAAGCTTTTCACTCCTGTTTTAAATTGAAGAAGCACATGGTTTTGCATTACAGACAACAGCCCCGTTCAGAGGCTGCGGATTCTAGTAGAGTTGCTAAGGACAAAAAAATTCAGTTCCTTACAAGTTTTGGGTTTAATTGTATTTTATGCAAACAGAACTGTGGAAGCAAACCTGAACTCTTCCGACACTGGCAAAGTTACCACAAATGCGAGGACCCCGCTGTGCTGTGCACGGTCTTCAGTTCATTGAATGAACATTGCACGATTGCTGAGGAACTGCCCGATGTTTCAACGCAACACACCGCTGTCAGCGCTGAACCTTTCTGCAAAGATATTGTAGGTGCAGCGCCGCAGAGCGAGTTACACAGCAGGAGAAGAGTTGTCGATGAGTGCAAGTTGCACTTGAGCAGCTGCACTGGTGGAGCAGAAAAGACTCTTGGTTATTACCAGTTAATGTGCCCATCTTGTTCGAAGCCCTTTTTCTGCACGAACTGGAAAGGTAACAGCCGTAAAGAAGTTGTATTTCAGCAAGAGGATGTTTTGCATCAGTGCCCAAAGTGCCTACTGAAGTTCTCATTAACTGATAAAGGTCTTGCAGCTCAAGTATTCTGTACCTCATCCAAACATTGCGACTAACATACCAGCTCTTCAGGAACCAAAAAGTCTTTCTAAGGTGAGTTGGTAGCCAGTGCAAAATTCTGGACTGAGATGTTAGTGGAGAACATGATGTTGCTTGTGAGCATCCAGATGAAACGATTTTTTTGTAACCGAGAAAAGCCTGTCTTGTTATGAGACTGCCCATTTATCTTCAAATAAAGCTATCTTGGAATCTTGTAACAAGAAGGTTCACGGTAAAATTCGGCATGGTATGGGAAGTGGCTCGAATAGAAGACAGAAAATCAAACTGAAATTCACCAGCCTAGTAAGCAAATTCTGAAATGATGTCACAGATAGCGATGCAGTCTCTTGGCCCTGTGGACTATAAATCAATGTTGCTATATGTAACATCAGTACACCTTGTTTCTGTGACAAATATATAATCCAGTGCTGGAATTAAAATGTACAGTTTTTGGTTAATATTATGATGTATTGTACTTCGTTTTGACAATGCAGGCACCAAGTAATCATAAAACTGCTATAGCTCCTCCTAGTGGTGGATAAAATAAAAATCACGCAACTGTTGATTTTACCGTACTTGTAGCTTATTTGTCAACCTCCCATTGGTAGAGTGCTTTTTGCAACTGTCGTATCAGGGTATGTAAAAAGCAAGAAATTGTGAAGAATGTTTCTTCATTTTCTTGATGTATTTCATTGATTTATTTCCTTTTTCTCCCTCCTACCTGGAAGGTGCACGCTCGTGCTGAGATACAAGAAAGTGGGCACTCGCAGCCCTCTGGTACCTGATCTAGAAGGCTAAGAGGTGACTTAATTGAGGCATACAAGATGATCAGAGGATTGGATAGGGTGGACAGTGAGACCCTTTTTCCTCGGATGGTGATGTCGAGCACGAGGGGACATAGCTTTAAATTGAGGGGAGATAGATATAAGACAGATGTCAGAGGTAGGTTCTTTACTCAGAGAGTAGTAAGTGCTTGGAATGCCCTGCCTGCAACGGTAGTGGACTCGCCAACACTAAGGGTATTCAAATTGTCATTGGATAGACATATGGACGATAAGGGAATAGTGTAGATAGGCTTTAGAGTGGTTTCACAGGTCGGCGCAACATCGAGGGCCGAAGGGCCTGTACTGCGCTGTAATGTTCTATGTTCTGATCTAATCAGCCATTCTTTTGAGTGTGAGACTGGACGGTGACTGGCAGCAGGCTATTTGTCATAGGGACATCATACCCCCAAGGTCTTGTCCTTGTCTAACATTTGATACATACATTTTGCGGCAGGAGGGTCACTGAATGGATTTCAAAAGTCTTTGTGCCACTGTATTGGAATTTTGAATTATTTAAAATGATTCATTTAGGAATTGCTGATTGAATGAAAGGTTCACCAGCGTATTACAAGTACACCATATCAGTTTTTATAAGCAATAGGTTTTCTTTGATATCAGAATTGGAACAAGAAGGTTCCCTTCTATTAATTTTCTAGATCCCAATTAGTGACATAATCCACAACCATTGGGATGCTATCTTTCTCATGCCCAAATGCAAACCACTTGTGACACTAAAGCTGGTACGTACCCTTCAGCTGCCAGTGAAACATCAAATCTTCAATGAATCAATATTTTCCTGCCTATCTTAGTGACTCACTGCTTAGTTCTTCGTGCAGGACCTTGTTGAAAAAATTCTAATCTCTCACCTGGCTTGCAACAAAATATGATTTTTATTGTGGTATTAGTTGTATCAATTGGAAAAGTGCTCTGGGGTATTATTGTAACGGTCTAAATCTTGGGAACAGGTCATTTGCCAATTCTGTCAATGGGGAAAATAGTTTATGACAACTGGAGACCTGAAAGGGAAAAGAATGTGTTCCTTGTTAAAATCCATTTAATTGGGCAGACCGCAATCTTGGGAAATGGGATATTCCTTACTGTTCTAGTTTTGTGTTCATGGAACCTTAACAAAAGTTCCCCCGCCATCTGAAAATTGTACATTTCCGTACCCTGTCCTTAGAGAATTGTAATCCTGAATTTTAACAATAATCTTTTGATTGAATTCATCCAAGTTTGGCACCACCACAACAGTAGCTTGAAATGTCAAAAGCATAGAATGACTACTGCATAGAAGGCCATTCTGCCCTTCCTGTCCATGTAGGCTCGATGCAAGAACAGCTCAGCTAGTGCCATGCCCTGTCCATTCCCCATAGCCCTACAATTCTCTTCTGTTAACTGCCTACTTCCCTTTTGAAAACCACAATTAAATGTGCCTTCAGGCACTGCATTTCAAATCCTAACCACTTGGTAGGTGGGTTTTTCTTTCCCACTCACATCCCTATGTGCTTCACAAAAGCAGACAGAAAACATGTTGAGCCAATGAAGGGTTCACTAACGGTGACCAAATGCTTGGTTGAACATACGAATTCGAAGCAGGATTGGGTCATTCGGCCCCTCGAGCCTGCTCCGCCATTCAGTAAGATCAAAGCTGATCTGATTGTGGCCTCAACTCCACATTCCCACAGGGTTGCAATACTCCCAAGGATGAGGTACGGAAATACGGCTTTCAAATGACAGGGAGAACTTTTGTTCAGGTTGTTGAAAGAGAAGACATTAATGAAACAAAATTATTACAGTAAGGAATATCTCATTTCCCAATTTTCTAAGCAAATTTGAACAAGGAACACACACAAGGAACACGGGCGGCATGGTAGCACAGTGGTTGGCACTGTGCTTTCACAGCACCAGGGTCCCAGGTTCGATTCCCAGCTTGGGTCACTGTCTGTGTGGAGTCTGCATGTTCTCCCAGTGTCTGCGGGGTTTCCTCCGGGTGTTCCGGTTTCCTCCCACAAGTCTCCAAGACGTGCTTGTTGGGTGAATTGGACATTCTAAATTCTCCCTCCGTGTACCTGAACAGGCGCTGGAATGTGGCGACTAGGGGATTTTCACAGTAACTTCATTGCAGTGTTAAGTCGACTTGTGACACTAAAGATTATTACATTCTTCCCCTTTGGCTCCTTTGTTAGTCAAGAACCTCTGATTTCAATCAGTCACCCTGCCTCCACTGCTCTCTGAGGAAGAGAGTTCCAAAGACTCCTGACCCTCTGAGAGAAAGTTGTTTCTTCATCTCGGTCTTAAATGGGAGACTCCTAGTTCTAGTCTCTCCCGTAAGGGGAAACACTCTTTCAGCATCTACCCTGTCAAGTCCCCACAGGATCTTGTATGTTTCAATAAGATTACCTCTCATTCTTCTAAACTCCAGTGGATACAGGACCATAAGATAACCTCACTACTCCTCTCTCTCTTTCCCCCCCCCCCCCCCCCCCCCCCCCCATCCCATCCCAGGTGAAGAGACTTTTATAAGGAGGGTGTGAAAGTGACAGGAGGAGGTGAAGGGATTGATGGGTTTAGGGAGGAATTTACAGGGGTGGAGATAGGTATTATGGAGGAATTTAAAGACAGTTTTAAAAGACATCAGGGGACTGACAATTATTGCATATCAGCATGGATGGGTGAGCATGACCGAGTTGGATAGATTATGGGCTGCAGAAATTTAGACAAGCCGATGACTATGAAGGGTGGAAGTTGGAAGGCTGGCCAAGAAGGCATTAGAGTAAATCAAGTCTGGGGATGACAGACTCATGAATGAGGGTTTCAGCAACAGATAGACTAAGTTGGATGAGGTTACAGAAGTGGACATGGGTGGTCATTTTGTCAGAAAAGGCATACTTTCAGGGTTTGATTTGAATAGAACACCTCGATTGTAAACCGTCTGCTTCAGCCTGAGACAGAGACTAGAAATGGAGTTTGTGACGGGGTCCAAAGACAATGGCTTTAAATTTCCCAGGAAGGGATCATTGTAAATCAGAAAGTCATGTGACACACAGGACCTTAGAGGGGCCAATAGGAGGAGTGGAGAGGCGAAGTTGATTGTCATCAGCGTGCATGTGAAAACTGACACCATGGCTTCAGATGAAGTTGTCAGGAGTAGCACATCAATAAAGTGGAGGATAAGGTCAACAATGGATCTTGGGGACTTCGGGCAGTAATAATTGAATAAATGAAAGTGCAAGCAAGGCCAAGTCCCATTGAGCTGATCAGCGAGAAGTGGTGTTGGAGGAGGATAGTATCACAGTTTGTCAAAAGCTGCAGAGAAGTCTTGTAGGATGAGGAGCTGTAGATAATGTTGTTTAATTTTGTTAGAGCTATTTTGGTCTGGTGAGACAGTCAGAACCTGACCAGACAGTTTAAAGCAGGCAGTTATTCCAATCCTTTCTCAAAATAGCCGTGCCGAGCAGTGGATTACTGCCTATGCAGCTATCACTGGAAACTCCGAGAAATATACAAGAACTAGGTACCACACACAGGTAGAAGGGAAGTACGGATGGCACCCAACCAGCCCATACTTGTAGAACTCTAAATATGATGCCCAATATTAAATGTGATTCCAAGATTAGCCAACACTTGTTAAACAATCCTGATTGTGCTAAGAATTACACGGAAACCCCAATTTGAGATGTTCAGTCAGGCTCCTAGTGTGGCTCACTTAGCTAGAAGCTACATGTATTAACATAGAGGGCCCCATTCGTTGTAGGTGAAGGAGCATGTTCACGTTTTGCACATTTTTCAACTAAACAAAAGCTTGGGGGACAACTGTTCCCTGGTTCATTCCGCATGGCAATGCCTTGACCAATTAGAGTCCACTTGCCAGCCAATCAGCACCCTCTTTTGATGCAGTTCTAAACTGTTGTTCCCTTAACTATAGATATTCTTGTGAATTGTCCTGATGAGTGCAAGACAAAATACTTTGACAGTATTTCTCTTTTTACCAACAATACTCAAGTTCTGTCCTACTAAACAACTAAGAGGTATTATAGTCTGATATATTAGGGATATTTGAGATTTAAAATGAGATGGAAGTTGGGAACTTACTCAAAGAACACCTGATTGGATATCTCTAATATGAAAATCGCAATGCTATAACTAGGAGTATGCTAAAGATCGGCAGGTTAAAATAAGGACGGTTTACTGTATCAGTGGATTTTTATTATTGAGGAACTCTAATCAAGCTTGATAAATTGAAGCACAGGCTGATTCATAAGCAAATGACCAATCTCATTGTGGTCTGAGATTCAAAAATACCGAGGAAAATGAAGCAGCTATATATATAATTTAAGATTAAATTCAGATAAATGAGAGAACAACGTAAGGAAATTGATTAGGGCAACGGGGTTGTTAGCAATATATCTGAAAAGGATATCGGATACACGTTTAAAGGTATAATGCTGAGCAGACAGGATAAATAAAGACAAAGAATTAATAAAAGTAGACTGAGCAAGTGTGACCTCAAACCAAAGAGAAAATGCTGGAAAATCTCAGGAGGACTGGCAGCATCTGTAGGGTGAGAAAAGAGCTAATGTTTCGAGTCCAGGTGACCCTTTGTCAAAGCGTGACCTCAAATGGTTTAACAAAAGAATCAGCAGCAAATCCAGGGAAAAAGAACCTTTGCCAAATTTCGCAGACAGGAAAGTGAATGGTGCACTCGGATGAATATAGGAAGTGAGAAAACATGTTCAGAGGCCAGGAAAAGAAGAGGCCAGAATCCTCAAAGGTGCTGATGGAGCTAAAGTGAAGAATGAGCACAAAATGAATATGCTAAATAATAATTTCTCCAACCAACAATGATAATGCTACCTGAATCAATGGCCTGAATCTTCCGATCGATGGCAATGAATTTCTGCTGTGCTCGTAAATTTAGTTCAGGTGGGGATGTTGGTGGTGATTGCGGAATCAGTTGTGTAGTTACCCAGGTGTGAGACACAGGTTTTAATCTGCCTAATATTTCCTTGGAAACTATCCAGGTAAGCACTGCGGAACTGTACAAAGTCACTGACTCTTGTTTCAATTTCCCAGGCAATTTCCACAATATGCCCGCACATCAGGACTTATGCAAGGTCCCAACATGCGTCTTCAGCTGTACATCTGGTATCTGCCGATCCGAAGATTTGGCCCGATTAAAGGAAGTGGACTAAGTCTCCAGAGAAGAATACCTGTCCCAGATTACGAAGAGAAATAGGGGAGGAGACTTTTGATATCTTGTTATTATGAGAGACATTGAATACTGGGAAGGGTGTATGAGAGACTGAAAAGGGACTAACCGGGTTCACATTTCCAGAACTGACCCACACCATTACAAACCCATTCGTCTTGCATTCACCCTAGATAAAGTAATGGGGAAGATTATCAAACTGCCATTTACTTGTATGTTTAATCTACTGATGGTTGTTTGTTTGTAAAGAATTTAAGTATCACTGAAAAAAGAGACATGTTGAAGCATTTCATCATGCACTAATCAGGATATTCGCAAGAATACCAAATGTAAAAGGAACAACAATTTATACTTCATGAGCAGAGAGTGCTGTTTGGATGGCAAGCGGACATCCACTGTCCCTTTATTTTCTCTGTCTCAGCTTGCATAATTTTTACTCACTTTCCTAAATATCATACCCTTCCTTCTCTTCCCCCTCCCCTCCCAAATTTAACGTTAACAGCCATTTAAAGCTTTATTTTTAATTTAAAAGTGGAGAGACCATGGAACATAAAACGTAGTTGAAAATAGCTGTTTAAAAAAACTTAAAATGGACAAAGTGAGCTGAAGATCTTTTTCAAGAGGTGGCGAAAATAAATGAGAGCAGGTCTTGGCCGATGAGCAGGTGAAGTGGGCTCTGGGAACAGCACAAGAATATATTGAGTAATAGGAGGTTCAGGTATGCCAAGTTAGCAGCAGAATAGGGCAAGGACCAAACTGGGGAAGGGGGGAATAAAGTGAGTCAATGGGAGGAAAAAAGTCTGTTAAGAATCACAGCCAAATGGATGGAATAATTTGAACTAAAATTCAATATGATGTGCTTACAATTAACTCATCCGATGTAGGAAATGAGAAAGATGAGTTGAAAGCACAAAATGGTGGGCAGAGCTAGGAAACTTGCTCCACACTGCCACCAGAGATGGGAGAGCATAAATGCACTAAAAATTAAATGGAATGGTTATTTTAACAGACAATACAGTAATCCATTGAAAGAAACTATAAGCAAATGTTTGTATTGGGACAAAATCATGACCAAAGATCAGAACAGATGATGCAGAAAGTGCATGCACACATGTATAAAATCAGATACCTCTGATGAATTGTCAAACAAGCTGGAAGATATAAATATTTGACTCAATGGGGTTTCATATAAAATTTGTGCAATAGAGCAAGTCCTTTGCGAGGTTGAAATTCTCTCACACATCATTATTTGATGCAGCCTGTGTGGGCTGTGTAAGACTTTCACTGATGGAAAGTTTAGATATACCACCTGTTCGTTAATCCCTTCTCGCCCAATTCTAGTTGACATTCTTGTATTCCTGGTGCATTTCTCACATAGAATCAGATAATCCCTTCTTGAAGCAATCCTTCTGAGTGTATTCTCAGTCTCTCGTGTAGACAGAATTCCCCCTTTATGCAGGGTGCTGAGATGAAATGGAAACAGAAATTCCATACTAACAGTGGCGGAGTTTTAAGCAATATTTCAATCCAGTGTGAGTGCTGACCTTCACACACACAAAAAAAAGACTGTGAGGGGAGGGGGGGGGAGATAAAATGGTAGGTTTTGTAACCATGGAAAGATCATGGAGGAAAAGGTGTCAAGACTTGGGATAATCTTATGCTGCTTGTAACTGTTCAGTTTATTCAAGAGCTATTGTTTGTGAAAATAAATTTCTGTTATCTTCAATTCTATTCATTGAAGTGTACTTAGAAATTCTGAAAAGCAAGTGAATACACTCATTTCCATCTGCATAGTTTGACCTGTGTGTTTTGTTATGTAAAGAGATCCCAAGGAAAACAGTTTTAAACTGAGATGTTAAATGCAGTATTTCAGTATTGCAGAGTACAAATGAGCCTGAAGGCTGTTGTATATAATCAAAGGAAGCATTTTAGGCTCAAGCCAGGTTGATTTATAAATGAAACCAGACATAAATAGATAATAAAACCAAGATGGTGTAACTACAGAGCTGTGTAGCAAAAAACACTGTAAAATGCCACTGAAATGTCAACTTTGCAAACTCTGTTTTTATAGAAAAGTAAAGGCTGTGTTTTAATACTTACAGCAAAATTGGAAACATAGAATAATGGTAATGGATAAATTAAACTTGTTTATGTTAATGAAAGTTAGAAATATTAGACTTCCAAAGCTGAGCCTTTTAGATTTTGAAGTACAGCTATCTTGTTAATGGGTTAAGTGCTAAGATCCCTTTTAAACAAAAAAAAGCTGAAGATGTTGTAAATTTGATGGATTCACATTTATTACTTGTTTGGTTTTTTAATGTAGAAATGTATTGAGCAATCATTCCTGAATGTAGCCATTTCTGCCTCTTGCTCAGTTTCCAGATCAGCTCAATTGACTGAGCCACACACAGCCTGGGAAATGAGATCAGGCTGCAGGTGGGCTGGAACACATAGCTGCAGTCAGCTTAAGACCCACCACATGCAATCTGGTGGTCCAAGTGGAGGTAGTGGTTTTTGTAAATTTTTATTTGACAGGTTATTGATAGTTGTAATCACAAAATGAGTACTTTCCACAACCAATAATGCCAATGGAAGATACACAGCTCCTCACATAAGTTTTCATTGCTGGTTTACAATCTTCACATAAACCCCTATCCATTCTACTGATTAATCCTTTACGTTGTAAACATAACATTATTACAACAAAACTCATATTGATATCCAGGTAAATTCTAGGGAGATTTTGTTTTATGCATTAAAAGCTGATGCATCCTTTTACCCAATCTTTTAAACATCTATTAGGAAAAATGCAATTATGTTGTCTTTTGATTAAACTTGTGTAACTCAGATTATTTTTGTAATAAATGTTGTTTGCTGCGAGTCGATTAAGTACATTGGCGATACAATTCATTGGATTTGTTTTAAACTTCCTGTGCCTAAGGCTTTCTAAAATAGTTGGAAAAATAAATGTTTTTGATGAAATTACAGAATTTGGAAATGTGCTGATTTATGGACCATAATAATGCAATGCTACCGATGCCGCATTTCCCCTTAATGCCTTGGAAATGATCTGAATGTTGAGTGTGCTTGTTTATTGCAGTGCTTGTAGCTTAAAAATGACTTGTTCTCAGAATAGTCAGCTCATTAAGGGAATAAGGTTTTAGAAGAGCAAGCAAACGAGCTACTCTAACACCACATTAACTGTTTAAACAAGTGCCTGATTTGACATAACTTTGTGAATGAGTTCCTGGCCTTTCCGATAAGTGCAATTTAATTCCCTACTCCAATCCATCGAGTCCAGCTTGCAGTACCTAAACAGTCCTAGCGAAAGACAAGAATGACCTCCTTTGTGAGTGAGATCACGGTGAGTTATCCCTCCTTGTTCTCCTCGATCACTGCACTGTGTTTGACAGGATTGTCTGTGCCATCTTCCTTCAATAACTTGTGCATTGTTTTGCTACACAGGCCTCCCCTTGTGTGGTTCCAATGCTACTATCAGATGAAATCACCAGTTCCATAAATGACTTCTCCTGCCTCCCAGAAATCATCAACTCTGGAGTCCCTCTCGGATCAATGTTAGTCTCCCTGCTGTGCTTCATCTGTACCCTATCTCTCTGCAACATCATCTGTAGCATTGGTTTCCATTCGTATACTGTGATGTTCAGCTCTCGCACTTTTTAAATTGATTTTCTCAACCCAAAAGACACTTGTATAATGTGGACTGCCTGTCTGTGAGAATCATCTCTGGCCAATCCCTTAGTCTCTCACCACCTACATCCCCCCCCCCCAAGCCTCTTTTCAACCATATTTCCTGCTGTGTTTGTCCCCAGCAAAGATTTCCTCTAAGTCATTTAGCGTGAACTTAAAATTCCCAACTGCCTCACCTTAATACTTATGCAGCTGCTATTTTGTTCAACCAACGCATTAATTCCATCTTTGATACACACAGAATCATCACAGAAGGAGGCTGTTTGGCTCATAGTGCTTTGACCAATCCAATTAATTTCACACATGTACTTTTTCTCCAAAACCCTGCAAGCGTATCCGTTTCAAGAATATATCCAATGCCATTTTGAAAGTTACTATAGAATATGGTTCCACCACCCCTTCTGTTGAAGAATTGCAGATTGTAGCAACTTGATGCAAAAGAATCTCTCTGCTGGCTCTTTCCCCGATCTATCTTATGCCTGTCTTTGGTTACCAGCCCTCTGGCCAGTGGAAACAGTTTCTTCCGTTCTCTTTCTGCTCTACCAAAACCTCATATGAATTATTCCCAGTTTGTTTCAGCCTGTTCTTGCTCTAATGGAACTGATTTCTTTCTAATTTCCTTCTCTTGTCTGTCTCTTCACACCTACAACCACATCCATCTTTACTCTCCACTACTTTGGCATTTTCTAGTTTGGGAGTTGGGAAATCTCCTTTTCACCATGGATGTATTTTTTAAAATTCTTTTGACGGGGTGTGGAAGTTGTTGTCCAGGCCAGTGCTCTTATTGCCCATCCCTAATTGTCCTTGTGAAGATGGTGGTGAGCTGCCGTCTTGAACTGCTGCAGTCCATATGGTGTAGGTAAACCCACAGCGCTGTTCTGGTGAGGGTTCCAGGAATTTGACCCAGCGACTATGAAGGAACAGTGATTAGTTCCAAGTCAGGGGGGTGTATGGCTTGGAGGGGACTTGCAGGTGGTGGTGTTCCCATGCATCTGTTGCCTTTGTCCTTCCAGATGGTAGGTTTGGATGTTACTGTCTAAGGAGCCTTGGTGAGTTGCTGCAGTGCATCTTCTAGATGGTACATACTGCTGCCACTGTGCATCGGTAGTGGAAGAGGTGAGTGTTGAAGGCAGTGGATGGAGTGCCAATAAAATGTGCTACTTTCTCCTGAAGGATGTTGAACTGAGTGTTTTTGAGCTGCACTCATCCAGACATAGGAGCAGGAGTAGGACATCCAGCTCATCGAGTCAGCTCCGCCATTCAATGAGATCATGTCTGATGGAGAGTATTCCATCACACTCCTGACTTGTGCAATACACTCCTAACTTGTGCCTTGTAGATTATAGCAGGCTTTGGGGAGTTGGGCGATGAGATACTCACCACAGAATTCTCAGCCTGTGACATGCTTTTGTAGCCAGTGTTTATATGGCTGATCCAGTTCAGTTTCTGGTCAATGGTAACCTCCGGAATGTTGATATTGGGGGGATTCTGTGATGGTTGTGCTATTGAGTGTTAAGGTGAAAATGTTGGCATTCTCTCTTCATAGAATCATAGACTCCCTACAGTGCAGAAGGAGGCCATTCGGCCCTCTTCGGGTCTGCACCGACCCTCCGAAAGAGCACCCTACCTGAGCCTAATCTCCCACCCTATCCCCATAACCCCACCTAGGGGCAATTTAGCATAGCCAATCCACCTAACCTGCACATCTTTGGTCTGTGGGAGGAAACCAGAGCACCCAGAGGAAACCCACGCAGTAACCGGGAGAATGGGTAAACTTTAGTCACCTGAGGTCTGAATCGAACCCGGGTCTCTGGCACTGTGAGGCAGCTGTGCTCACCACAGTACCACCATGCCACTCATTGGAGATGGACTTGCCTGGCACTTGCATGACGCAAATGTTACTTTCTAGCCTGAATGTTCTCCAGGTCTTGCTTTGTATGTGCATGGGCTGCTTCAGTATCTGAGGAGTTTCAAATGGTACTGAACATTGTACAATCATCAGCGAACAGTTCCACTTCTGACCTTTATCGTCATTGATTAAGCAGCTGAAGATGGTTGGGCCTAGGACACCACCCCAAAGAAGTCCTGCTCTACACTTCTTTCTTGAATTGAGGCCCACCCAGCCCCATCTGCTATCCCACTCCTCTGTTAATTCCAATAATAGTATGTGGTAAAGAAACAAGTCTGGAGCTTGTCTTTTACCTTTAGCAAGTTTATTCTCAGAACAGCTCAGCATAGTGATAGACACCAATTGTTCCAGCTGTGTCCATTTATACTCTTAGTAAAATGAACAACCAGTTAAACAAAATCAAATCTACGGAGAGACAATGTGTCCATTTATATTATTTTGTGTTCAGCCAATTGAACTAAATTAAGCAAACATGTCCATTTATAGTTGAGCCAAATCATCACCTGTCTTTAACAATGCAATTGACTGGACAATGTAATTGCCAAAGGATGTAATTGCTGATACATTGACACTCTGCCTGTTTAAACTTGTTTTTATTGAACAACTTCTGCTTTGACTCAAGTCACTTTCTCCAAATAAAAAGTGTTTTTCTGGAAATCTGTGGGAGTCCTGGCTTTACCTGCCATATTTCAGGGTTATGTGGAACATTTTGTTCCAGTCCTACTCAAATCCTGTCTTTTGACTCGTTCTCCAGTACATTGATGACTATCAGTGCCATTTTCTGCTCGCATTCCATACTGGAAAACTTCATCAACTTTGCTTATAGTGTCAACCATGTTTTCACGGGGTCTAGCTCATACTCTTCCCTTCTTTGACCTTTTCTATTCTTCAATCTTGGGGATAGACTGTCGACCAATATCTAATATAAGCCCATTGAATCCCACAGCTACTTGACTATATTTCCACTTCCAGTCTCTTCATGAAAGGATTCCATCCCATTCTCCAAGTTCCTCCGCTTCCCTACCACCTGTGATGCTGATGTCACCTTCCGTACCAGGCTTCCCTTTTCCTCAGCAGAGAATTCCCCTTTCACAGTGTTTAAAGGGCCCTTGACATTGTCTGTTCCATTTCCCACACTTAAGCTCTCATCCCTACTCCTCCTTAGATTGGGTGATCACTTTATGGAACACCTTCATAAGTCTACAAGTTTTTTTCCAATCTTCTGGTCATTTTAATTTTCTACCCCATTCCATTCTGATGTTTCCGTCCTTGGTCTCCTTCATTGCTCCAATGCAGCTCAACATAAGGAACATAGAAAATAAGAGCAGGAGGAGGCCATTCAGTACTTTGAGCCTGCTCCACCATTCATTTTGATCATCCAACTCAATAGCCTGACCTCCCCTCCCCCATATCCTTTGATCTCCTCAGGTGCTATATCTAACTGCTTCTTGAAAACATACAATGTTTTGGCCTCAACTACTTTCTGGGTATCGAATTCCACATGGCAACAACTGTCTGGGTGAAGAAATTTCTCCTCATCTCAGTCTTAAATGATCTACCTTGCATCAGACTGTGACCCCTGGTTCTGGACACACCCACCATCAGGAACATCCTTCCTGCATCCACCCTGGCTAGTCCTGTTAGAATTTTATAACTTGAGGAACACCACCTCACCTGTTGATAAGGCAATTTACGACTTCCGGGTGCGGCGATGACCAGCTGAGTCGCACGTTTCGGCAGCTCCCTGTGAAACGGACTTTTGGGCTCTTGATAGGAGCCCCAACGGCAATTTTAACGGCTGAAAACACCGTGCGGTAAACCAGAAGGGTGTTCCCCCTGGACACGGATGGAAAAAGGAGAGGAAAGTGGCCGGATTGCAGCGGATCCTTTGGAACAACGGCAAGGAAGGCAAGCAGAAACCAAGATGGCGTCGGAAGGTGGCAGTTTCATATGGGGCCCTGAACAACAAGAGTTTTTGAAACGCTGCGTAGAGGAGATAAAAAAGGAAATGAAGAAAGAGTTGTTGGCCCCGATATTACAGGCGATTGAAGGGCTGAAAGAGGAACAAAAGACCCAGGAGCAGGAGCTTCGGGTCGTGAAGGCGAAAGCAGCAGAGAATGAAAACGACATACAGGGCCTGGTGGTGAAGTCGGAGATACAGGAGGCACACCAGAAACGATCTGTGGAGAGGTTGGAGGCACTGGAAAATAACGCAAGGAGGAACAACTTGAGGATTCTTGGCCTTCCTGAAGGTGTGGAGGGGGCGGACGTCGGGGCATATGTGAGCACGATGCTGCACTCGTTAATGGGAGTGGAGGCCCCGACGGGTCCGTTGGAGGTGGAGGGAGCATACCGAGTTATGGTGCGAGGACCGAGAGCAGGAGAAGCTCCCAGAGCCATAGTGGTGAGATTTCTCCGTTTTAAGGATAGAGAAATGGTCCTTAGATGGGCGAAGAAAACTCGGTGTAGTAAATGGGAGAACGCGGTGATCCGCGTCTATCAAGATTGGAGTGCGGAGGTGGCGAGAAGGAGGGCGAGCTTTAATCGGGCCAAAGCGGTACTTCACAAAAAAAAGATAAAGTTTGGAATGCTGCAACCGGCAAGACTGTGGGTCACATATCAAGGGAGGCACCACTACTTTGAGACGGCGGATGAAGCGTGGACTTTTATTGTAGAAGAAAAATTGGAATGATTGGACTACGAAAATGAACGTTTGGACAAAGTGGTGGGACGAGTGGGGGGGGGGGGGGGCGAAGAGGGATTGTATGATTAATCCTGCGGTATGGTAACTTTTCTTTCTCCCACAGGTGGTGATGGGGGGAGGGGGGGAGGGAGAGGAGATGGGGCGTTGGCCATGGGAGGCGGGGCCGAGGGAGAGGCGCGGGCTTGGTTCCCGCGCTATGATAATTATGGCGGGAATAGAGAAGCAGGAAGGAGGGGGCACCGCACGGGGCGAGCCGTGATCACGGGGGGAAGCCGAGGTCAGCCAGAGTTTGCTGACTTCTGGGAGCAACATGGGGGGAGTAATTACGCTAGCGGGGGGTCTAGCGGGGGGGGGGGGGAATTACTGGGTTGCTGCTGCTGGGGAAAGGGGGGAGTGGGTGCGGGAAAGGATGGGCGGGGGGGCACCGTCTGGGAGAAATACAGCCGCGTGGGAACTGGGCGAGAAGCTGGAAAAAGATGATGGCTAACCGGCAAGGGGGGGGGGTGGGAAGCCCCCCAACTCGGCTGATCACGTGGAACGTGAGGGGGCTTAACGGGCCGATAAAGAGGGCACGAGTACTCGCACACCTTAAGAAACTTAAAGCAGATGTGGTCATGTTACAGGAAACGCACCTGAAACTGATAGATCAGGTTAGGTTGCGCAAAGGATGGGTAGGGCAGGTGTTCCATTCGGGGCTGGATGCGAAAAACAGGGGGGTGGCTATATTAGTGGGGAAACGGGTAATGTTCGAGGCAAAGACTATAGTGGCGGATAACGGGGGCAGATACGTGATGGTGAGTGGCAAATTACAGGGAGAGATGGTGGTGTTGGTAAACGTGTATGCCCCGAATTGGGACGATGCCAATTTTATGAGGCGAATGCTAGGACGCATCCCAGACCTAGAGACCGGAAAGCTGATAATGGGGGGAGACTTTAACACGGTGTTGGAACCAAGGCTGGATAGGTCGAAGTCCAGGACTGGTAGGAGGCCGGCAGCAGCCAAGGTGCTTAAGGATTTTATGGAGCAGATGGGAGGGGTGGACCCGTGGAGATTCAGTAGACCTAGGAGTAAGGAGTTCTCGTTTTTCTCCTATGTCCATAAAGTCTATTCACGCATAGACTTTTTTGTGTTGGGTAGGGCATTGATCCCGAGGGTGAGGGGAACGGAATATACGGCTATAGCCATTTCGGACCATGCCCCACACTGGGTAGACTTGGAGATAGGGGAGGAAACAAGAGGGCGTCCACCCTGGAGAATGGATATGGGACTAATGGCGGATGAGGGGGTGTGCTTAAGGGTGAGGGGATGCATTGAAAAGTACTTGGAACTCAATGACAATGGGGAGGTTCAGGTGGGAGTGGTCTGGGAGGCGTTGAAGGCGGTGGTTAGGGGGGAGCTGATATCAATAAGGACACATAAAGGGAAGCAGGAGAGTAAGGAACGGGAGCGGTTGTTGCAAGAACTTTTGAGGGTGGACAGACAGTATGCGGAAGCACCGGAGGAGGGACTGTATAGGGAAAGGCAAAGGCTGCATGTGGAATTTGACTTGCTGACCACAGGCACTGCAGAGGCACAATGGAGGAAGGCGCAGGGTGTACAGTATGAATATGGAGAGAAGGCGAGCAGATTGCTGGCACACCAATTGAGGAAAAGGGGAGCAGCGAGGGAAATAGGGGGGGTGAGAGACGAAGATGGAGAGACGGAGCGGGGAGCGGAGAGAGTGAATGAAGTGTTTAAGACATTTTATAAAAAATTGTATGAAGCTCAACCCCCGGATGGGAGGGAGAGAATGATGGAGTTTTTGGATCGGCTGGAAATTCCCAAGGTGGAAGAGCAGGAAAGGATGGGATTGGGAGCACAGATCACGGTAGAAGAAGTGGTGAAAGGAATTAGGAACATGCAGACGGGAAAGGCCCCGGGACCGGACGGATTCCCAGTTGAATTTTACAGAAAATATTTGGACTTGCTCGCCCCGCTACTGACGAGGACCTTCAACGAGGCAAAGGAAAGGGGACAACTGCCCCCGACTATGTCAGAAGCAACGATATCGCTTCTTTTAAAGAAGGAAAAGGATCCGCTACAATGCGGGTCCTACAGACCAATCTCCCTCCTCAATGTAGATGCCAAGGTCTTGGCCAAGGTAATGGCAATGAGAATAGAGGAATGTGTCCCGGGGGTGGTTCATGAGGACCAAACTGGGTTTGTGAAGGGGAGACAGCTGAACACGAACATACGGAGGTTGTTAGGCGTAATGATGATGGCCCCACCAGAGGGTGAAACGGAGATAGTAGTGGCGATGGATGCCGAGAAAGCATTTGATAGAGTGGAGTGGGATTATCTGTGGGAGGTGTTGAGGAGATTTGGGTTTGGAGAGGGGTATGTTAGATGGGTGCAGCTGTTGTATAGGGCCCCAGTGGCGAGTGTGGTCACGAATGGATGGGGATCGGCATATTTTCGGCTCCACAGAGGGACTAGGCAGGGATGTCCTCTGTCCCCATTACTGTTTGCACTGGCGATTGAGCCCCTGGCGATAGCGCTGAGAGGTTCCAAGGGATGGAGGGGAATACTTAGGGGAGGAGAAGAACACCGGGTATCTTTATATGCGGATGATCTGCTACTATATGTGGCGGATCCAGCGGAGGGGATGCCAGAAATAATGCGGATACTTGGGGAGTTTGGGGATTTTTCAGGGTATAAATTGAACATGGGAAAGAGTGAGCTGTTTGTGGTGCATCCAGGGGAGCAGAGTAGAGAAATAGAAGACCTACCGTTGAGGAAGGTAACAAGAGACTTTCGTTACCTGGGGATCCAGATAGCTAAGAATTGGGGCACATTGCACAGGCTAAATTTGACGCGGTTGGTGGAACAGATGGAGGAAGATTTCAAGAGATGGGACATGGTAGCATTGTCAATGGCAGGGAGGGTGCAGGCAGTTAAGATGGTGGTCCTCCCGAGATTCCTTTTTGTGTTTCAGTGTCTCCCGGTGGTGATCACGAAGGCTTTTTTCAAAAGGATAGAAAAGAGTATTATGGGTTTTGTTTGGGCCGGGAAGACTCCGAGAGTGAGGAAGGGATTCTTACAGCGTAGTAGGGATAGGGGGGGGCTGGCACTACCGAGCCTAAGTGAGTATTATTGGGCCGCTAATATTTCAATGGTGAGTAAGTGGATGGGAGAGGAGGAAGGAGCGGCGTGGAAGAGATTAGAGAGGGCGTCCTGTAGGGGGACCAGCCTGCAGGCTATGGTGACAGCCCCATTGCCGTTCTCACCAAGGAACTATACCACGAGTCCGGTGGTGGTAGCTACACTGAAGATTTGGGGACAGTGGAGACAACATAGGGGAAAGACCGGAGCACTGGGGGGGTCCCCGATAAGAAACAACCATAGGTTTGCCCCGGGGGGAATGGATGGGGGATATGGAATGTGGCAAAGAGCAGGTATAACGCAATTGAAAGATCTATTTGTGGATGGGAAGTTTGCGAGTCTGGGAGCGCTGACCGAGAAATATGGGTTGCCCCAAGGGAATGCATTCAGGTACATGCAATTGAGGGCTTTTGCGAGGCAGCAGGTGAGGGAATTCCCGCAGCTCCCGACACAAGAGGTGCAGGACAGAGTCATCTCAAAGAAATGGGTGGGGGACGGTAAGGTGTCGGATATATATAGGGAAATGAGAGACGAAGGGGAGACTATGATGGACGAACTAAAAGGGAAATGGGAAGAAGAGCTAGGGGAGGAGATTGAGGAGGGGATGTGGGCAGATGCCCTAAACAGGGTAAACTCGTCGTCCTCGTGCGCCAGGCTAAGCCTGATTCAGTTTAAGGTATTACACAGGGCACATATGACTGGAACACGGCTCAGTAAATTTTTTGGGGTGGAGGATAGGTGTGCGAGGTGCTCGAGAAGCCCAGCGAATCATACCCATATGTTTTGGTCATGCCCGGCACTACAGGGGTTTTGGATGGGGGTGACAAAGGTGCTTTCGAAAGTAGTAGGAGTCCGGGTCGAACCAAGCTGGGGGTTGGCTATATTTGGGGTTGCACAAGAGCCGGGAGTGCAGGAGGCGAAAGAGGCCGATGTTTTGGCCTTTGCGTCCCTAGTAGCCCGGCGCAGAATATTGCTAATGTGGAAAGAAGCCAAGCCCCCGGGGGTGGAGACCTGGATAAATGATATGGCGGGGTTCATAAAGTTAGAGCGGATTAAGTTCGTCCTAAGGGGGTCGGCTCAAGGGTTTACAAGGCGGTGGCAACCGTTCGTCGAATATCTTGCGGAAAGATAGATAGGGGAGAACAAAGAAGGCAGCAGCAGCAGCCCAGAACTTGGGGGGTGGGGGGTGGGGGGTGGGGGGGGGGGGGGGGGGGGGGTGGCCTGAGACAAGGCAGTTGCCAATTAGGGCTAGTTTTTATTTTTGTTATTTAATATTTATTTATTTGTTGTTGTTTTCTTTTGTTCTTGTTTAAATAAAAAAGGTCGTTATTATCTGTATTGTTATAATGTTGTGTAAAGGATGCACAATGTACTGTGTTGGTTGACCAAAAATTTTCAATAAAATATTATTTAAAAAAAAAAGATAAGGCAATTTACAACTTTCCAGACCCAACGCTGAATTCAACAACATTTTAGATCATATCATTGGACAGCAGCTGGTGGTAATGATAACCTGCTTCTAAACCCATCTTTTGTTTCTTTGCTTGTCCCACGGTGGCACTGTGCTTAGCACTGTTTCCACACAGCGTCAGGGACCTGGGTTCAATTCCGACTTCTAGTGACTGTGTGGAGTTTGCACATTCTCCCCGTGTCTGCGTGGGTTTCCTCTGGGTGCTCCGGTTTCCTCCCACAGTCCAAAGATGTGCAGGTTAGGTGGATTGGCTAAATTTGCTAAATTGCCCCTAGGTGGCATTACGGGGATAGGGTGGGGGTTTGGGCATAGATAGGGTGCTCTTTCAGTGTGTCTGTGCAGACACGAAGATCCAAATGGCCTCCTTCTGCACTGTAGGGATTCTATGATTACCATTCCCTTTTGACTTGCACCATCATTGTTTTTTAAAAAATAAATTTAGAGTACCCAGATTTTTCTTTTCAATTAAGGGGCAATTTAGCGTGGGCAATTTAGCGTGGCCAATCCACCTAACCTGCACATCTTTGGGTTGTGTGGGTGAGACCCACGCAGACACGGGGAGAATGTACAAACTCTACACAGACAGTGACCCGAGGCCAAACCCGGGTCCTCAGCACCGTAGGCAGCAGTGCTAACCACTGCTCCACCGTGCCACCTGACTTGCGCCATCATTCCTTTGTTATTCAATCTTTCCTGCCTTCTATCATATCACAGACTTTCCCTTTTTTATTCTTTCCTCCACCCATCCTTTCTCTGCTTTCGTACTTGCTGAAATCTCTAATATTTTACAGTTCTAATGAAAGATCGTTAACTTGAGACATTAACTCTGTTTCCCTCTCTACAGATGTTGCCTGACCTGCTGAGTATTTCCAGCATTTTCATGGGAGAATGGAGCAGAACATGTCTGGCGTACAACTGGTTTAACCATCCATTGCCAATATGTGACTGAACCATATAAAGCACTGCTGAACTTCATTTTCCTCTGCCAAACTTGTCCACTACTTGAGGAATATCTTGGGCAGCAAAGATGATCCCGGATTGATTAATTTCTGCCCTCCTAATGCCCCTGTTCTCTGCTCTCATCCTTCCCTCCAACAACAATTGCAAGATGCCCATGGACCTCTCTGTAAAACTGGCACCATCAATTCAGTTTCCTCTGCCTCTTCCTCTGACCTACTAATCAAACCCTCCCAGATATTTCTCCATCACCACAGTGCTGATCCTGTGCCCTTCTCTAGTTTTTCTCCTACGTCCCATCGTTCCCTCCATGTTTATCTTCTCCGTGAGGTCCAGTCTCCGTGAGGTCCAGTTCCCTGACTTAGCCTAACTTCCCCTTCTTGGTCCACATTACAGTTGGCATTGCAACCCCTCCCCCCCCCTCCCTCTTCCCCCCCCCCCTCTCCTCTTCCCCCCCCCCCCCTCCCCTCTTTCCCCCCCTCTCCCCCCTCCCCCTCCCCTTCATTCAGATACTGAGCAACAGACAAAATAAGTAGCAAGGAATGTCACTGTACAGAATGTGCCTCCAAGAAGGCAGAAGTGGCCACAGTAGTGACAGCAGTTTTCTTCTGTGCACCACACTAACAAATGCATCCTCGTCAAGTCTGCAAAATGAGGGATTAAGGATAGGGTTGAAATAATCTTAAATGGATCTGGAATCTTGGTAAAGGCTGGTTTAGCACAGTGGGCTAAACAGCTGCTTGTAATGCAGAACAAGGCCAGCAGCGCAGGTTAAATTCCCGTACCGGCCTCCCCGAACAGGTGTAGGAATGTGGCGACTAGAGGCTTTTCACAGTACCTTCATTGAAGCCTTCTTGTGACAAGCGATTATTATTATTAATGTTACTAAAGGGTAACAGAATTGACACACACGGGCAGCATGGTGGCGCAGTGGTTAGCATTGCTGCCTCACGCCGCTGAGGTCCCAGGTTCGATTCCTGCTCTGGGTCACTGCCCGTGTGGAGTTTGCACATTCTCCTTGTGTTTGCGTGGGTTTCGCCCCCACAACCCAAAAGATCTGCAGGGTAGGTGGATTGGACGCGCTAAATTGCCCCTTAATTGGAAAAAATGAGTTGGGTACTCTAAATTTATGAAGAAAAAAGAATTGACACACACAAATCGTTTTGGTTCAACCCTCTGCACCAGGGCAGTCATCAATTATCTCTTGTTTGGTTTCTCTTGAATACAATGTGATGTGATTTTTCCTGTTTTGTGAAATGGACCAAAGACCATGATGGCAGGATTAACCCAGTTCTTCCAGAAATAAAACAACCATTTGGAATTGTTTATGGTGGTGTTCTGTGTTATCTAGACTTAAGTCCAAGGGAGTGTGGGCTTAAAAAAACTTATGGATTATCATTTGGGAGCAGAGAGCATCCACCAGGGAAATACTGTTAGTCCAGAAGGTGCTGGCAGGAAGTCTGGAGTTTAGCCCCGATGCTACTGTTAGGATGTCTGGGGGGCTGATTGGAGAGCGTGCAGGAAATGAGCAGACTGCAGCAGGAAGCCATCATTGGGAAGCTGTGGATGCAGATAGCTGAGGAATTCATTTGCTTATGTAAAGAATGAGATTCTGGAGGTTGCAAGAAACATTGTTCCTGTTCGTGTTTGTGTGGAGTGAGATGTCCAATGCCCTCTGTTATGGGTTATGATTGATGTATCTTAGTGGGAGAAGGCATGTTCAAAATAAGTGGCTGAATTGGATTTGACAGGGTTTGAATTTTTGCCTGGATCAGCTTTCGTCACTGACCTACGGGCTCAAAGGGATTCGCCCAACTGCAAATTTTTGCTCTCCGCTAATTGTTCACATTGGAAAAGATGACAGCAAGCATTAACACGAGCGCTTACCAAGGAATGAAATGGAAGGAGCTCTATTAAAATATTCAAACGCCCCCTGTATTCCTCTTTGTGTAGACACAAGCCCCTCATCAGCCCAGGGTGGTTTTGTGGGGGAGGGTCTGTTTTGCTTTCCTCCTTTTCGAGCTGAAGCATCACAATGATGGGGTGGAAAACACATGAGGATGAATACGTGATGTTAAAATATCAACCTGTATTTATTTAAATAAAGCAGTGCTTTGTATGGCGATGGAGTACTAATGACAGCTCTGGGTCAGCGATCTGGTAATGTGCTCCTTCATGGCAATTATAACTCTGGGAGGCAGGGGCTATTGTGCTGACGGAAGAAGGGGGTTGAAGAATAGACAATTTCAGCAGTGGATATGTACAGTGAGTTGAAACATATTTCATCCAATTGCCAATCTCTGCACGTAGTCGGTCATTCCCTCAAGGAACAAAACATTTCCTCAAGGAATGAGGAAAGTAAAAATTTGTCTGTGGATCATCTAAGGATTTGCACTCTTTTTCATCCACAAACTTTGGAGAGAGAGAGAGAGAAACTTAAGCTGATTCATTTTGAAGAAATTGACTTAAGAATATTTTCAAAACTTAATTTTAAAATCATGAGCATCTAGATAGTTCATAAAGCTTGTGTATCCAAAATGAAAATAAATGTTGTATCATAATGCTGTGATTCATGCAAATGTATCCAGCTTCATCTAATTTGAATATTACTCTTATATTGCTTCCTAAGATAATATAAAGTTTGGTGCTGTTTGTGCTTTAGCATTTTATTCAGATGTAAAGGTAATTTTGTGTATTTTGGGGGAGAATTCCTGACAAAATGTTTGTTTCAAATCAAAATTATGTTAATGAAGCTTTGTACAATAAAAAAATTACAAGGATGAGTCACCCTATACACTAGAAGATTAATACCCAGAATTCCCATGGAACATCACATCATTTCCATGTGTCCTTATTAAATATTTCTAATATTGACTTCACAATTCTAGATGGCCTGAACAACAATGATATGTAGTGAGGTGAGTTCATTTGATTTTATTTCAATACCAGCAACATTTATTCAGCAAATGTGCTTATATTTTGTGTCCTTTGTCTATTTTGTCACACCCCATATTCTGAGATTTTAAAAAATTGGTTCTTGACTTGAGTATTGCTGTCAACACCAGCAATCCTTGCTCATCCTGAATTGCCCATAAGCAGATGGTGGTGCGTTGCCTTCTTGAACCACGACAGTCCATGTGGTGTAGGCACGTCCACCGTGCTGTTAGGAAGGGAGTTCCAGGATATTGACCCAGTGAGAGTGAAGAAGGGTGACATTCTACTTTATCTTTTAAAGACACAGAAACATGGAACTAAACAGTCTGAGGTGTGGGTTGATGCTTCTGCTTGACGATGTCTTACCTTTTTTAAAATAAATTTAGAGTACCCAATTATTTTTTTCCAATTAATGGGCAATTTAGCGTGGCCAATCCACGTCACCACATCTTTGGGTTGTGGGGGTGAGACCCATGCAGTCACGAACCCGGGTCCTCAGCACTGTAGGCAGCAGTGCTAACCACTGCGCCACCATGCTGCCCCAACGATGTCTTGCGTTGATTACAGTTAAGGTAAACTTTGTTCATATTGTGGGTAGGGGGTCGGGATTGAAGGCTCTAGCGACAGCACTGTTCCCGACAGCCCCGGGGAGATATTCAGGGAGTCCGGTAATAATAGCTTTGTTGAGAATTTGGAGGCAGTTTCGACAGCACTTGGGGTTGGGGGCAGGGTCGAGGGAAATGCCGATTAGGGGGAACCATAGATTTGAGCCAGGGAACTGGGATGGAAATTTTCAGAGATGGAAGGAGAAAGGAATTAGGACACTAAAAGATTTGTTTCTTGGGGGCCGTATTGCGGGATTGAAGGAGCTGGGAGCGAATTATGGGCTGGAGCAGGGGGAAATATTTAGATACATGCAGGTTCGAGACTTTGCCAGACAGGAGATACAGAGCTTCCCAGTAGAGCCGGCTTCCCCATTGCCGGAGGAGGTGTTGACGACAGGGGGACTGGAGAAGGGGGTAGTAGCGGAGGTTTACGGGGCTATTTTGGAGGAGGAGAAGGCGCCGCTAGAAGGGAGCAAGGCAAAGTGGGAGGAAGAGTTGGGAGAGGGTATGGAGGAGGGGTTCTGGTGTGAGGTGAGCTCATGGTGTTCAGGGTAAGATCCTGGCATGGATAGAGGATTGGCTGACTGGCAGAAGGTAGAGAGTCTGGATAAAGGGGTCTTTTTCAGCATGGCAACCAGTGACTAGTGGTGTGCCTCAGGGGTCTGTGCTGGGACCACAACTTTTTACAATATACATTAATGATCTGGAAGAAGGTACTGAAGGCACTGTTGCTAAGTTTGCAGATGATACAAAGGTCTGTAGAGGGACAGGTAGTATTGAGGAAGCAAGGGGGCTGCGGAAGGATTTGGACAAGCTAGGAGAGTGGGCAATGAAGTGGCAAATGAAATACAGTGTGGAAAAGTGTGAGGTTATGCACTTTGGAAGGAGGAATTTAGGCATAGACTATTTTCTAAATGGGCAAAATGCTTCGGAAAGCAGAAGCACAAAGGGACTTTGGAGTCCTTGTTCACGATTCTCTTAAGGTTAATGTGCAGGTTCAGTCGGCAGTTAAGAAAGCAAATGCAATGTTAACATTTATGTCACGAGGGCTAGAATAGGGATGTACATCTGAGGCTGTATAAGGTTCTGGTCAGACCCCATTTGGAGTATTGTGAGCAGTTTTGGGCTCCGTATCTAAGGAAAGATGTGCTGGCCTTGGAAAGGGTCCAGAGGAGGTTCACAAAAATGATCCCTGGAATGAAGAACTTGTCGTATGAGGAACGTTTGAGGACTCTGGGTCTGTACTCGTTGGAGTTTAGAAGGATGAGGGGGGATCTTATTGAAACTTACAGGATACTGCGAAGCCTGGATAGAGTGGACGTGGAGAGGATGTTTCCAGTTGTAGGAAAAACTAGAACCAGAGGACACCATCTCAGACTAAAAGGGCAGATCCTTTAAAACAGATGAAGAGGAATTTCTTCAGCCAGAGGGGGTGAATCTGCGGAACTCTTTGCCGCAGAAGGCTGTGGAGGCCAATTCATTGAGTGTCTTTTAGACAGAGGTAGCTAGGTTTTTGATAAGGGGTTATGGGGAGAAGGCAGGAGAATGGGGATGAGAAAAATATCAGCCATGATTGAATGATGGAGCAGACCCGATGGGCCGAGTGGCTTAATTCTGCTCCTATGTCTTATGGAGGTGCTTTGGAGAGTGAATGCCTCCACCGCGTGTGCAAGGTTGGGGCTGGTACAGCTGAAGGTGGCGTATAGAGCGCACCTTACAAGGGTGAGGATGAGCCGGATCTTTAAGGGGGTAGAAGATGTGTGTGAACGTTGCGGGGGAGGCCCCACAAACCACGTTCATATGTTTTGGTCCTGTCCAAAGCTGGAGGATTACTGGAAGGAGATGTTTAGGGTAATCTCCAAAGTGGTGCACATGAAACTGGACCCGGGCCCTCGGGAGGCCATATTTGGGGTGTCGGACCAGCCGGGGTTGGAAACGGACGTGGAGGCAGATGTTGTAGCCTTTGCCTCGTTGATTGCCCGAGGGTGGATCCTGTTAGGATGGAGATTAACCTCTCCACCCTGTGCCAATGCTTGGCGGGGGGACCTGCTGGAATTCTTAACGCTTGAAAAGGTCAAATTTGAACTGAGGGGAAGGATGGAGGGATTCTACAATTCTTGGGCGTTATTCATTATGCACTTTCGCGAATTGGATCATACTGAACATTGCAGGAGTGCGGGGAGCGTTGGGGGGAGAGGGACTGTATGTGTTGATGGTGACTATTGGTGATTCCTGATTCCTTTTTGTCATTTGTTTATGTTAACATGCGGGCTAATGTTTGGTGGGAGGATGGGATCGTTGTTATTGATATGGGGATTGACATTACATTCGTTACTGATTATTGTTTATTGTTGGGTGTAAATTTGGGAGAAAATGTGAAAAAGAGGTTGATTTCTGGAAGACTGATTTGGACTGACTACCTAATGGGTTTTTTTCCCCTCAAGAAAAAGTACATATAGGAATTTTAGATTGGATAATTGGAATCCATGGGATGGTAAAGCAATAGAACTCTACTGATTTTTTTACAGCCTCTCGTGTATGTGTAGTTGTACTTCGAAGATTTTCAGTGGGAATATAAAGCATAGCTTTAATGGCCTAAGGCATCTGGTGTAGTGCCTTGTAGCCTAGAATATAATACTGTAGACTAATGGAACTAGGGTTGGCCACCGTCATGTCCAGCATGACTTCCTACATGGTGACTATTACCGTCCAGGCTTCTTTATTTACAACAAAAAGGTGATTTCTGCAAGCAGGCCAAGTCATCATGTCATGGTGGGTTCTTCTCCCCACCACTAATTGGCTGCCTTGTCCACGTTCAATAAAGTGCTTCCTGAAGGTAATATAAAATGTTCCTGGCAATCTCATGATGTTTCCAAATATGGAAAATACCCATGGGCGGGATTCTCACATTCGGCGGCAGAGGGTCCACGACGGTGTGAATGGGCCACTGGGAGTACCGATTCTGGCCCCTAGTGGCGCCAGCATCAACGAGGACTTGCGCAGTGGTGCCGGTGCCAACCCGCGCATGCGCGGTGGCCTCCCTCAACGCGCCGGCCCTGACGCAACATGGCGCGGGAGTTCAGGGGCCGGCGCGTAGGAAAATAGGCCCGGGGTGCGAGAGGCCGGCCCGCCGATCGTAGGCCCCGATCGCGGGCCAGGCCCCATCGGAGCCGCCCCCCCCCCCCCCCCGACCCTGCGCGCAGAGTTCCCGCCGGCTGTGGACGGTGTGGACTGCGCCGGCGGGACTCTGCCTTTCTAGAGCGGCCACTCGGCACATCCGGGCCGAGAATCGGCGGCCCAGCCGCGCAGAGCGGGATTCTCCGCTCAGCGGAGAATCGCGTGCCGGCGTCGGGGTGGCGTGGTGCAGTTGTGGGGATTCTCCGGCCCAGCGCGGGGCTGGGAGAATCCCGCCCCATATGTCAGACAAAGTCCCCATGCCTAAAAACTGCTTGGTCAGACTTTTTTATTATTTAAATAAGGTACCGAATCAATGCGATATGACACGGTATTCACATTGCTTAAAAACTAGAATCAGCCTGTAAGTGGTTAAAAATAATCTTTCTTCAAGCATTGGATAAACAATCTTTAATGTGATGTTGTTCGGCCTTGTTTCATTCGCTGAGTTTGAATCTCAAGTCCGAACTAATTACGAGAGAGAGCTCTCGCAAGTATTTGTTTTGAGCCTAAACACAACGGAGGACAAAGCTGTCAATCATCTATGATTAAAGAGGTAATATTACAAACTATTAATTATAATGTTAATGATCAGGTGCTCCAATATCTTCGTTTTTTTGAGGATCCATTAACACTTTGACAAAGTGCAAATTAATTAGCAACAGCAATAAAGTCCCCAGATCATGTCTGAATTCCAGATCAATCATCCTGCCTGTCCCACAGACTTCATTGCAAACTTTGGTGAGGGAAATCAGCTTAAATTTTAACTGCAGCTGTTTCAAGGCTGTATGGGGGGAGAAAAAGCAAGAACAGCATCAACTAGCACTTGTGCGGTGTCTTTAACATCGCAAAACGTCTCGCACTTCACAGAGGTGTTGGCAAGCAAAATTTGATGGCGTGCCATTTGAGGAGATATTGGGACAGATGACTCTAGTTTGGTCAAATTGGTTGGTTTTAAAGAGCGACTTAAAGGGGGAAAGAGTTGGAGCGGTTTAGGGAAGGAATTCCAGAGCCAGTGGCCCAGCCAGCTGTGGGCATGGCCACCAGTGGTCGGGAAATTTTAATCCCGAAAGCACCAATTTGTTATTATCTGGAAAGCACTGCCTGGAAAGATGGTGGACTCAGGTTCAATAATAAATTTCAAAAGGGAATTGGATGTATATTTAAAAAGGAGACATTTATAGGCAAATGATTAAAGATCAAGGACAGTTAACATTGTTTCTTCAAAGAGTTGGCACAAACATGATGAGCTGAATGGCCTCCTATGCTATAGGATTCTGTAACTTAGCTGTTCAATGCTGCAGTTATGCATTCAGCTGGCACAAGTGGCATTGGCAGAGATCTGCTGGCTAGATATAGGCCCAGTAGCTTGACATCAGTTATAGGAAGGTTAGAAGGGATTATGAGGGATATCCTGTATGACTACATTTAAACATGTGATTAATAGAGACTCTGAGCATAGCTTCTGGAAAAGAAGACTTACCAACCTGGATGAATTTTTTGAGGAGCTTAATAAATTGATAGATGGAGGGAACCCTTCATTGTAGGTTGAAATTATATGTTTAGAAAGCTTTTAGGTGAGGCAACTAAAAGTGATTTTAAAAAAAAAAAAAAATTTAGAGTACCCAATTATTTTTTTCCAATTAAGGGCCAATTTAGCATGGCCAATCCACCTAACCTGCACATCTTTGGGTTGTGGGGGTGAAACCCACGCAGTCATGGGGAGAATGTGCAAACTCCACACGGACAGTGACCCAGGGCCGGGATTCGAACCCACGTCCTCAGCACCGCAGTCCCAGTGCTAAACACTGAGCCACATGCCGCCCCTAACTAAAAGTGACATTGGAGAGTGGATCTTGTGTTGGCCAAACAAATGTTTTGTGTTCTAACAGACAAAAGATTGTCATTAACGTCAGTTGTTCTGTTCAACGGTTCAACAGTTATTAGTTGAGACCTGCTGGCCTCAGTATCGTACAGTATTAATGATCTGGATGAAAGTGTTGGTGACTCTATCTGAAGGTTTGTGAATGACATGAAGATTTCTGCTAGTGTCAGAACCATAGATGAGAAGAAAAGATTAGAATGTGATCTAGATGTAATGGAGAAATTGTACTGCATCTAGCAGATGACATTTAATGCAAATAAGGATCATGTTATCTGATGCTCATGGGTAGGGCTAATGCCTATACTGTCCTGGGTTCTGAATTGAAGTCCATTCAGTGAGCAAGAGAACACAATATTAAAGTTTTTTAGGGTTCATAATCAGTAGTTAGAGACGGAACTGAAAGCAAATAAAGTTGGAAAATATATAGCTAGGGTTATATAGTTAAAACGAAGACCAGGTCTAGAATTGGCTTTGATTTTGCTGGAATATGGTAATAATCTTTCTTATCACAAGTAGGCTTACATTAACACTGCAAAGCCCCTAGTCGCCACATTCCGGCGCCAGTTCGGGTGCACGGAGGTAGAATTCAGAATGTCCAAAGTATCTAACAGCACGTCTTTCGGGACTTGTGGGAGGAAACCAGAGCACCCGGAGGAAACCCATGCAGACACAGGGAGAACGTGCAGACTCCGCACAGACAATGACCCAAGCTGGGATTCGAACCTGGGGCCCTAGTGCTGTGAAGCAACTGTGCTAACCACTGTGCTACCGTGGTAACTCTATTATGCTTGTATTTCATGTTTAAATTCTATTTTTTAACCCCATCAAATTGCTGGAAGTGTGATCTGCTAACAGCAGATCAAGGGCAACAGGACATCTTGGTGAACAACAGGATAAAGTGTATTTCCTTAACAAGGATTTGAAGGATTAAGAAATAAACAGGAAGAATTGACGAGGCGGGTGAATTAGAGTAAGTGAATTCAGTGTCAATTCCTGTACAGGAAGAGAAATAGAGAGGGTGAAGAAAAGGAAAAGTTGAAAAAATTACATTTTTAAAAGCTAAAATAATTCACTAATTAAAGGAATGAGACTTCACATTTTAAATTGTTCACCTTCTGGGCAAGGGAGATTGACTGACAGTTGTTAATAATTATCACATTGTTAAAAGGGTGTTTATGCTTTTAATTACTAAATTAAAGTTCCTGTGGCCAATTAATATTAGAATGCATCCCGTTTGAATTGCCAAAAGCAGTTTGTGATGGCTCACAATTCATGGGACATAGTTTCCTCGCTACAACTCACAAGCTAATTTGCGCAATAATTATGCTGTGTGTGTTCTGCATTGCACAGAGAATGACTAGCACATTCTCAATCCAGGTAGCCATAATTGAACTAACTTTATTTACCATTTACCATTATTGAACTAACTTTATTTACACCTCTCTTACGGAAGCTAAATAAATTTGGCATGTCTGCATCGACTCTCACAAACCTCTACAGATGTGCCGTAGAGAGAATCCCATCCGGCTTCATCGCAGCTTGGTATGGCAACTGCTCGGCCCAAGATCGCAAGAAACTGCAGAGTGTGGTGAACTCAGCCCAATGCATCACACAAGCTTCCCACCCTTGCGTTGATTTGGTCTACACCTCCCGCTGCCTCAGGAAGGCAGACAGCATTATCAGATACCCCTCCCACCCAGGCTTTGCCTTCTTAAAGACCCTGCCATCAGGTAAAAGATACAGAAGTCTGAAGGCCCGCACATCCAGACATAGGAACAGCTTCTTCCCCACAGCTACCAGACTCCTCAACGACTCTCCCTCGGACTGATCTGTTCCCTGTAAGAACACTATTCACGATGTCCTATCCTGCTCTTGATTATGTATTTGCCTAGTTTGGCCCCTTGTTCCGCACTGTAACCAATCACTGTTTGTCAATGTATCATTTGTCAATGTACTCTGTCGATTATTTTTTTTTTGTCTACTATGTATGTACTGTGTACGTTCCTTGGCCACAGAAAAATACTTTTCACTGTACTTCGGTCCATGTGACAAATCAAATCAAACCAACGGAGAGATCTATAACAAAAATCTCCGCTCTTGCGATATACTACACTCCCTCCCCACTTAAAATAACAACTGATACATTGCAATGTAAAATGATGTATGTACCTGATTTCCCAGTATAACTGAATCAAATTAAACAGGTTGTGTTTCTTGTCTTTTTTAAAAAACTGTAATTGCAACCAAAACAAATATGACTAATACTGCCAGAGTAATTTAGATACTAAAAAAAAGTTTTTTCTTAACACCAGTCTGTGTCTAAGGAAAATATTATCATTTGACCAGAAGTAATGAAAAGGACAACTTTCTTTTCTTTCTTCCTACATATTTTTAATTAACCTATCTGGCTTCTTTCTCTTTCGGTCTGGGGTTTTCCTTCCTTTTCCACAAGCTTGATTCTGCTCTCTCAACATCTCTGACTGTGTCAAACCTGAACTTTGACTTTGATCACCAGCTCCACTTAATTGTTGGGACTGTGACATTGAAAATATAGGGCCAGGAGAAGGCTATTCAGCCCATGCAACTTGCTCCACCACTCAATACCAACATGGCTGATTGGACGCTTCAATGTCTTTTGCACACACTCTCCCCATAACCCTTTACATTATTGTTCATCAGAAATCTATCAATCTACATTAAACAGACTGAATGACTGAGCCACCACAGCCCTCTGGAGTAGAGAATGCCAAAGATTCACAACCCTCTCTCTAAAGAGATTTCTCCTCCTCTCGATCCGAAAGTGGCATCCACCTTTTTTGAAATTGTGCCTCGTGGTTCTCCAACAAAGGGAAACCAGTCTGGTGAACTTTCTTTGCACGCCATCTATGGCAATAATATCCTTTCTGAGATAAGAGGACCAAACTGCACACACTACTCTAGATGCGGTCAACCAAGCTCCTATGGAACTGAAGCAAGACCTCGTAGTCCTGTACTTAAAGAGGCTAACATTCCATTAGTCTTCCTGATAGCTTGCTGCATCTGCATGTTAGCCTTCAGTGAATTATGAACAAGGAAATTCCCCTTTGTAAATCTACACTTTCTATCATCTGAATAGACCATGTTTGCATCACTGATAGTCACAGGAAAGGCCCACCCTTTGTATAAGTTTCTGTTTACTCTGCAGTAAGAGAAAAAAACAGCTAAAATGCTGCGAAGAGAGGACGTGAATGGGGTGCCTCCTTCCTCCCCTCTCTCCAGCCTATCTTGCAAACCTTTGAACCATGTTTGACAACCACAGTCATCCTGGGATGCCTCTGTTGCAGACAGTGATTGTCTTCAGAAGGACAGCCAAATCATTAGCTACATCTTTATATTGTATCCACAAGGGAAATAATAATCTTTATTGTCACAAGTAGGCTTACATTAACACAGCAGTGAAGTTAATGTGAAAATCCCCTAGTCGCTACATTCCTGCGCCTGTTCGGGTACACCGAGAGAGAATTCAGAATGTCCAATTCACCTAACAAGCACGTCTTTCAAGACTTGTAGGAGGAAACCCACACCGACGCAGAGAGAACATGCAGACTCCGCAGAGCCTGAGCCAAGCAGGAATCGAACCTGGGTCCCGGGTACTGTTAAGCAACAGTGCTAGCTACTGTGCACAGGACCACTGAGCTCATCCTGAAGTCACCAAACTATGCGCCACATACCCCTCCTATTTTTGTGTGTGAACTTCGAGGGGGTGTGCATGTATGCGTGCGTGCGAGGTTGGAGCGTATTTTTTCATTTTTAACTTAGACCAGTTAAATGCAATAAAGATAACTTCATTCTTAAACTCGAGAAGATTTGTCTGGTTCTTTTAGGATCACAGCGCATAAAGAGTTAAACATTCACTGAATTGACAAGTATATCCTTTTCACAAAAAACCCTGTTGCAGCCAAATGAGTGGCAAATAAGGGAGCCATTTACCCTTCCTCATTTGATCGTAACACTGGTGTTTCATGACTCATCCACTTTTTCTTCCTCTTTTATTCTGCCATTGACATCAGGCTTATGCAAACTAAAACTTGTTTTCGGAGCATGTTTAAACACCAACTTGCAAGGTGAGCAAAGTGTTGTGGACTGTGGCATTAGTCCATAAAAAAACATAAAATTGTCTAGACTGTGTCAAAGAGACGTGTGGAATTACACCCTAGCTTGTCACCTAGCAAATGCTTCTGCAAAGACAACTTCACAATCTGTGCACTTCATTCTGCATAACCATTCAATACTCGGAAATATTTCAAGCTCTTCTCAGCTAAATTGTGGATCATTATCTGACTCCAACAATCCTGACAGCCCATAAATTACAAACCAACTTCTCAAAACCTTGATAGTTTTGGCGCTTGTGCTATCGGACATAGACTCATCATTTATCTACTTGCTAAAGCTATTGGCCAAAACAAGATGTTCATTCCCTTCCATCTCTAAGAAATCTACATGTACGCGATCCCACAGTTTCCCTGTATTTGATCGTGTAATGAAGAAAACGTTGCGTGGATCATCTCTTATTCAGAGACACATTTCACCAACTTTTCACCAATACTTCAATATCTCTAACTACCTCTTGTTGGGAACAGTGTACAATTTTTAAGTTTAATAAAAAGATTTGTGTGTGTCAGAGTAGTGACGGGGATTTTTTAGCGTTCTGAGAAGAGAAATACTACAAGGCTAATGGGAGCTGGTGTTTGCTCTGCAGTTGAAGCAATAGTGATGTTGGAGTACAGTTTGGGGTATAGAGTCATAACAGGCCCTTCAACACAACTTGTCTATGCCGCCCATTTTTATCACGAAGCTAGTCCCAATTGCCCGCACTTGGCCCATATCCCTCTATACCCATCTTACCCGTAGAACTGTCGAAATGATTTTTAAAAGACAAAATTGTCTACTGCCTCTACTACTGCCTCTGGCAGCTCGTTCCAGAAACTCACTGTCATAATATCCACGCATGTATATAATGAAGTGCAGACAGGCAGTGATTGACACACAGAAGGACCAGTAAGCACACAGCACAGTGCAGCCAATCACCAGACAGGACACTACCACTATAAAGCCAGAGGGCACTAGGTTTCCCGCTCTCTCTGGACCCAGCCACTGAGACAGTCAGAGTCCACGAGCTAGCACAGTGCAAACACCATGCGGTAGCTAGTAAGTCTGGTCAGGCTAGTACAAGGTCTCCAGTCAGTTCAGTATAGTATCGACCCACAGTTAAATATGTATGTTAGTTCTATCGTTCAATAAAACCGTGTTGGATCTTCTACAGTGTTGGAGGTCTGTTTCTCGCATCGCTGCATCATGTGCAGTCCACACCGAACCGATCTGCCTAACACATCACTCACCACCCTCTGTGTGAAAGAATTGCCCCTCTGGACCCTTTTGTATTTCTCCCGTCTCGCCTTAAACCTCTGCCCTCTAGTTTTAGACGCCCCTACCTTTGGGAAAAGATGTTGACTATCTACCTTATCTATGCCCCTCATTATTTTATAAACCTCTATAAGTTCACCCCTAAGCCTCCTATGCTCCAGGGAAAAAAGTCTCAGTCTATCCAGCCTCTCCTTATAGCTCAAACCATCAAGTCCCGGTAACATCCTATTAAATCTTTTCTGCATTCTTTCTAGTTTAATAGTATCCTTTCTATAATAGGGTGACCAGAACTGCACACAGTATTCCAAGTGTGGCCGTACCAATGTCTTGTACAACTTCAACAAGACATCCCAACTTCTGTATTCAGTGTTCTGACCAATGAAACCAAGCATGCCGAATGCCTTCTTCACCACCCTGTCCACCTCTGACTTCACTTTCAAGGAGCTATGAACCTGTACTCCGAGATCTCTTTGTTCTATAACTCACCCCAACACTCTACCATTAACTGAGTAGGTCCACCGGGCAGCACGGTGGTGCAAGTGGTTAGCACTGCAGCCTCACAGCACCGAGGTCGCAGGTTCGATCCCGTCTCTGGGTCACTGTCTGTGTGGAGTTTGCACATTCTCCCCTTGTTTGCTTGGGTTTCGCCCCCACAACCCAAAAATATGCAGGTTAAGTGGATTGACCACACTAAATTTCAAGCACCTCACCTGTGGCTGTTGACAATTCAAATATCTCTGCTAGGGTACCCGCAATTTCTTCCCTAGCCTCCCACAAAGTCCTGGGATACATTTCATCAGGTCCCGGGGATTTCATGATGTGCTTTAAGACTTCCAACACCACCTTCTCTACTGTTACACTCCTCAAGACACCACTATTTATTTGCCCAAGTTCCCTAACATCCATGCCTTTCTCAACAGTAAATACTGATGAGAAATATTCATTCAGGATCTCACCCACCTCTTGTGGATCCACACATAGATGACCTTGTAGATCCTTAAGAGGGCCTATTCTCTCCTTAGTTGGGGGCAGCACGGTGGCACAGTGGGTTAGCCCTGCTGCCTCACGGTGCCGAGGTCCCAGGTTCGATCCCGGCTCTGGGTCACTGTCTGTGTGGAGTTTGTACATTCTCCCCGTGTTTGCGTGGGTTTTGCCCCCACAACCTAAAAGATGTGCAGACTAGGTAGATTGAACAAGCTAAATTGCCCCTTAACTGGAAAAAAATAATTGGATACTCTACTTCTCTCCTTAGTTACTCTTTTGCCCTTTATGTATTTGTAGAAACTCTTTGGATTTTCCTTTGCCTGATCTGCCAAAGCAATCTCATGTCCCCTTTTTGCCCTCCTGATTGCTCTCTCAACTCTACTCCAACAACCTCTATACTCTTCAAGCGATTTACTTGATCCCAGCTGCCTATGCATGTCATATGCCTCCTCCTTTTTGACGACGTCAATATCCTGAGTCATCCAGGGTTCCCTACTTCTACCAGCCTTGCCCTTCCTAAAAGGAATGTGCTTACCCAGAACCCTGGTTAACACACTTTTGAAAGCCTCCCACTTACCAGCCGTCCTTTTGCCTGCCAACAGACTCCCCCAATCAACTTTTGAATGTTTGAGTCTAACACCATCAAAATTGACATTGCCCCAATTTAGAATTTTAACTTTTGGGCCAGAACTATCATTCTCCATAGCTACCTTAAACTAATGCAATTACGGTCACTGGTCCCAAAGTGATCCCTCACTAGCACTTCTGTGACCTGCCCTTTCTTATTTCCCAAGAGGAGGTCAGGTTTTGCCCCCTTTCTATTCGGGCCACCCACATACTGAATGAGAAATTCCTCCTGAATACATTCAACAAATTTCTCTCCATCCAAGCCCCTAATGCTATGGCTGTCCCAGTCAATGTTGGGAAAGTTAAAGTCCCTAACTATTACAACCCTATTTTTCTTGCAGCTATCTGTAATCTCCTTTCATATTTGCTCCTCAATTTCCCGCTGACTATTTGGGGCCTGTAGTGCAATCCTATCAAAGTGATCTCTCCCTCATTTTTCAGTTCTACCCCTATAGACTCAGTGGGTGAACCCTCGGATATATCCCCTCTCAATATAGCCGTGATATTCTCCCTGATCAAAAACGCAACTCCCCCTCATCTCTTACCTCCTGTTCTATCCTTCCTGTAGTATCTGTACCCTGGAACATTGAGCTGCCAGTCCTACCCCTCCCTTAGCCATGTTTCAGTAATAGCTATAATATCCCAGTGCCATGTACCCATCCATGCCCTGAGTTCATCTGCCTTGCCCGTCAGGCCTCCTGCATTGAAATAAATGCAGTTTAGTCTAGACTTCCCTTGCTCTTTGCCCTGCTTTCTCAGACCATCTGTCCAGTCATGTTTTGTGCACTCTCGCTGTGTTCTATTTCTCTTAGCCTTCGAGTCATTCACTGAGTTCTCTACAGTCTCTGTACTGTGGCCCTTTTTGATTTTTGAGTTTGGTTTCTCTGCCTTTCACTTTTCCCCTTATTGTCTTTTGTTTCTGTCCCCACTTTACTTCCCTTTGATTTCCTGCTTCGGTTCCCATCCCCCTGCCACATTAGTTTAAACCCTCCCCAACAGCACTAGCAAACACTACCCCTGGGTTTTTTGTTCCAGTCCTGCCCAGGTGCAGACCATCTGGTTTGCACTGGTCCCACCTCCCCAGAACCTGTTCCAATGTCCCAGGAATTTGAATCCCTCTCGCACCATCTCTCAAACTATGTCTTCATCTTATCTATCCTGACATTCCTACTCTGATTAGCACATGGCACTGGTACCATTCCTGAGATTACTACCTTTGAGTCCTACTTTTTAGTTGAACGCTTAACTCCCTAAATTCAGTCTGTAGGAAGTCAACACATTTTTAACCTATACCGTTGGTGCCTATAGGCACCACGACAGCTGGCTGTTCACCTTCCCCCTCCAGAATGTCCTGCAGCTGTTCCGAGACATTCTTGACCCTTGCACCAGGGAGGCAACATACCATCCTGGAGTCTCATTTGTGTCCACAGAGTCGCTTGTCTATTCCCCTTACAATTGAATCCCCTTTCGCTATAGCTCTGCCACTCTTTTTGCTGCCCTCCTGTGCAGCAGAGCCAGCCACGCTGCCATGAACCTGGCTGCTGCCACCTTCCCTTTGTGAGCCGTCTCCCTCAACAGTATCCAAAATGGTATATCTGTTTTGGAGGGGCAGCACAGTGGTGTAGTGGTTAGCACTGCTGTCTCACGGCGCTGACGTCCCAGGTTCGATCCTGGCTCTGGGTCACAGTCCATGTGGAGTTTGCACATTCTCCCCGTGTTTGCGTGGGATTCGCCCCCACAACCCAAAGATGTGCAGGGTAGGTGGATTAGCCACGCTAAATTGCCCCTTAATTGGAAAAAATTAATTGAGCACTCTAAATTTACAAAGAATAAATAATAAAATATCTGTCTTGGAGGGAGATGACCACAGGGGACCCCTGCACTGCCTTCCTCCTCTTCCTCTGTCTGGTGGTCACCCATTCCCTATCTTCCTCAGTAATTTTAATCTGCGGTGTGACCAATTTACTCAACGTGCTATCCACAACTTCCTCAGCATCGCGGATGTTCCAAAGTGAATCCACCTGCACTCCAAAGCCATCAAGTGGTCTGACAGGAGCTGCAGTTGGACACACACCTGCACATGAAGAAGTCAGCGACACGGGAAGCGTCCCTGAATTACCACATCGCACAGGAAGAGCTTGACATGGGCCTGGGATCTCCTGCCATGACTTAACCCTTAAGTTAGCTTCACAACAGTGCCAAGAGTGAATGAGAGAAAAGAAAATAGAAAATAAAAACGACACACCCAGTCACCAGCCAATCACTTATCTGCTGGCCCAGATATCCTTCTTTACCCTTGCTTGTCCTCTTCACAGTGCCTTTTTGTTTGGTTTGAGGAGGAGGGCACCACTAATGTAGTGTTTCGGGCTTATCCGCTCCTTGACACCAGTTCTTCAGCTACCCACAGTTGAGGTGACTGAGTTGACTTCTCCCAGAACTCTCCTGCCGCCTCTGCTGGATGACGATCTTCCTCCTGTTCGTCACTCAAGGAATTCTTCGGGGCGAGATACGAGTTGAGTGAGAAGCATCAAGTGAATGTTCACGACTTCATCAGAAGAAAACCATTTTCACATGTGCCAGTCCCAAGCAAAGGAGCCTTTGTGTCAAGCTGGTGATAACTCTTCACTGGTTTATGTGCCTGTTAATATATTGCTGTGTAAAGAAATGTTGGGAAATTGAATCATCATCTTGTGTTGTATTGAGATCTTTTTGTCTGATCATAGAATCACTACAGTGCAGAAGGAGGCCATTCAGCCCATCGAGTCTGCAGAGGATATACCTCATTTTTCCTGTTTAATAAATATTTTTTCTTTGTGTTAAAACTTTATCTGTAAATCATTTCTTAGCCTTTTGGTTAAGGTCAAGCGTCGGATCAAGTCCAAGATGAGGTGTAATGCCTTTTCTTGTCAGCTTGGATCATGTATGTCTCCCTTGTGGAGACCATGAATTGTGTTCAATTTGAATTTGAATTGTTTTTTGGAGTAAGCAATGAGGTGGATTAAGGGTTTGCCCTGTCCACTGTGCATTGGCTTTGTAATTTTAAGGATGGGATAAAAAAAAATATTTTTATCAGCACATTCTGGTTTAGCTCAGTGGGCTAGACAGCTGGTTTGTGATGCAGCAGTGCGGGTTCAATTCCCCAACCAGCTAACCCGAACAGGCGCCGGAATGTGGCGTCTAGGGGCATTTCACAGTAACTTCATACTTATGACAATTTAAAAAAAAGACATTCCTGTGAATTTGTCCAGTAACTTGCCTCCACAGTTTTCAAAATAAAAGTTAAAATCTATCAAGCCAGGTTTCACTTGATAGGACTTGTCCAGTATTAGCCGGAATCATAACACTGAACGGTAAAAATTACTTTTTGCCACTGTTTAATCTTGTAAAACTTTCGGACAATTACAATTATCAGATGGAGAGCTGATGTTCATGGGGCTGCTTAGTTCAGACTAGCTACAAATCATGCTGAATACAAGTATGTTGCCATAGTTTTCACATAGTGATGTTACGGAGGACTGGAGAATAGCCAATGTTGTTCCATTGTTTAAGAAGGGTAACAAGGATAATCCAGGGAAACTACAGGCCGGTGAGCCTTACTTCAGTGGTAGGGAAATTACTGGAGAGAATTCTTCGAGACAGATCTACTCCCATTTGGAAGCCAGTGGACGTATTAGCGAGAGGCAGCACGGTTTTGTGAAGGGGAGCTCGTGTCTCCCCTTCTTGATAGTGTTTTTCGAGGAGGTCACAAAGATGATTGGTGCAGGTAGGGCAGTGGATGTTGTCTTTATGGACTTCAGTAAGGCGTTTGACAAGGTCCCACATGGCAGACTGGTACAAAAGGTGAAGTCACACAGAATCAGAGGTGAGATGGCAAGCTGGATACAGAACTGGCAAGGTCATAGAAGGCAGAGAGTAACAATGAAAGGGTGCTTTTCTGATTGGAGGGCTGTGACTAGTGGTGTTCCGCAGGGATCAATGCTGGGACCTTTGCTGTTTGTAGTATATATAAATGATTTGGAGGAAAATGTAAATGGTTACATTAGGAAGTTTGTGGACGACACAAAGGTTTAGATAGTTTGGAGCCTTGGGCGGAGAGATGCCAGATGGAGTTTAATCCGGACAAATGTGAGGTAATGCATTTTGGAAGGTCTAATGCAGGTAGGGAATATACAGTTTATGGTAGAACCCTCAAGAGTATTGACAGTCAGAGAGATCTAGGTGTACAGGTCCACAGATCACTGAAAGGGGCAACACAGGTGGAGAAGGTAGTCAAGAAGGCATACGGCATGCTTGCCTTCATTGGCCGGGGCATTGAGTATAAGAATGTGGTGGTATGTATTAGGGGTAATACAGTACACCACGTGTCGATAGGCTATTGGTGGAGGGATGCCAGGTCCTGATAGGATCTGCCACCTACTGGACTCCACCCAGAAATGCCTGTATAAGAACCCAGTTTTTCCCTCCATTTCCCTCAGCAGTTGCATTCTGTAACCATGCTGCTGGGGATAAAGTTCTGCTTAATAAAGCCTTCAATTGACCTGCCTCGCGTCATATTGACGGTGCTACAAAGAATTGGCAAGTCATGTTGCAGCTGTATAGAACCTTAGTTAGGCCACACTTGGAGTACATTGTTCAATTCTGGTCGCCACACTACCAGAAGGATGTGGAGGCTTTTATGAGAAAAGATTTACCAGGATGTTGCCTGGTATGGAGGACATTAGCTATGATGAAAGATTGAATAAACCTGGTTTGTTCTCACTGGAACGACAGAGGTTGAGGGGCGACCTGATAGAAGTCTACAAAATTATGAGGGACATAGACAGAGTGGATAGTCAGAGACTTTTTCCCAGGGTAGAGGGGCCAATTACTAGGGGGCATAGGTTTAGAGGAGATGTACGAGGCAAGTTTTTTACACAGAGGGTAGTGAGTGTGTGGAACTCGCTGCCGGAGGAGGTGGTGGAAGCAGGGACGATAGTGACGTTTAAGGGGCATCTTGACAAATACATGAATAGGATGGGAATAGAGGGATACAGACCCAGGAAGTGTAGAAGGTTTTAGTTTAGACGGGCAGCATGGTCGGCGCGGGCTTGGAGGGCCGAAGGGCCTGTTCCTGTGCTGTACTTTTCTTTGTTCTTTGTTATTAAGTTAATCACAATAAGCAGAAAAACATGAAACTTAACAATGTAGTGATATATACTCAGTTTATTCTGGAATGCCGGTCTGCGATCCTCCAGCTGACCGTTGTGTTCTGTTGATTGTAATCTACCTTCTTCCTGCTGATCTGCCTTGAGATGTGTGCCAAATGGTCCCAAGTCTCTTTCTTTTCAATCACACCCATTGCATGATCAGTGGTGTTCCTGAGCTCTGATTGTTTTGCATGATCAAACGCTGAGTGGTTTGTTATTGATGAAGGTCCTCTTCTGCAGTCACTTTTTGTTATCTCCTGACCGTTCCCTAAGGTGCCAGTCACCTGTGGGATGTCCCTCTCATTACAGTTTTTCCCAGTTAGTTCATTGACGTTTTCTGATTCTGAGATAATGTGGAGCCTCAAAGTATTTTTGGTATCGACTTGCTTGAGATGAGAGCATGTGGTGTCAATGGATTAATGATTACCTTCCCAAATCTCTAATTGGTCTATTGATGTCCTGTAGAATTTGCATTAAAACAGCTGCTTATCGGTATGTTGCTAGTGTATGATCTCGTAGGGACTACTAGTATTTGGAAGAAAGCTAATTAAGAGAGTATATTGTGGTACACAGTCTTGGCCTGGTTCAAAGATTACAAAAACTATCTTTAACCACCTAAGCCATAGAGGGCCCGTCCCTGGCATTTCAATGTATACACCACGTCCATGGCCGTCACCATTTTGTACTTGCCGTGTTCAGTATAGGTCGGCGAGGCCCTGATGACAGCTCTAGGAAAACTTTCAGGACCCACAAACCTCCTTGTAGATTAAATGAAATGAAAATCACTTATTGTCACAAGTAGGCTTCAAATGAAGTTACTGTGAAAAGCCCCCTAGTCGCCACATTTCGGCGCCTGTTCGAGGAGGCTGGTACAGGAATTGAACCCGCGCTGCTGGCCTGCCTTGGTCTGCTTTAAAAGCCAGCAATTTAGCCCACTGTGCTAAACCAGCCCCTGATGAGGTCGGAGAGGTGCTTGATGCCCCTGCGACAAGCCAGGTGCCCAGTAGCCAATTTAGTGATACCCTGGATGTTGTCACAGAGCATTTTGCCGAGCCACCTGTGCCCATACCCTTACCACCTTTCTGCCTGACATGATCTGCACTGAATGGAATGCCTCTGCACTGAATGGTGGGCAGCACAGTAGCACAAGTGGATAGCACTGTGGCTTCACAGCATCAGGGTCCCAGGTTCGATTCCCCGCTGGGTCACTGTCTGTGCGGAGTCTGCACATTCTCTCTGTGTCTGCGTGGGTTTCCTCCGGGTGCTCCGGTTTCCTCCCACAGTCCAAAGGCGTGCAGGTTAGGTGGATTGGCCATGATAAATTGCCCTTCGTGACCAAAAAAAGATTAGGAGGGGTTATTGGGTTACGGGAATAGGGTGGAAGTGAGGGCTTAAATGGGTTGGTGCAGACTCGATGGGCTGAATGGCCTCCTTCTGCACTGTATGTTCTATGAACGATCAACTACAAAGTTATTTCACACCTAAAATCTATACAAATTGTCCATAAAAATCCGTGCGTGAGGACAATCAGTGTTAAAGCTGAGGTAGCAAGATACACTTATAAAATGCAGCATGAAGCATTCAATTGATACATGTTCACAAGAAATAAAAGTAAAAAGAACTACATAGCTAAAAAAAAACAGAAAACTAATAGAACAAAAGGTTACATAAATTTGTTACACGTTTTGAAAGAAAACAACTAATTTTCTTGAAGGTTACAAGTTGAAACACAAGTATAGCTTTGCACAGCCCAGGGTCATGTGGTGTATTTTCACCTGTCGGATAAGAATACAGTCAAATGTAACATAATAGTGTCCTCTATGGACCATAATTACAAAGAATATAGCTTGATTGATTAAAATCCCTTTATCACCTAATCATTAAATGTGGCTAAACTAATGAACTGTTAAACATTCTTGTAATCATTTTATTGTCTATCCATGAGTCCTTAATAAGCTGGTGCATACCTAAAATTCTATATGGAGATGGCTCTTGGTTCTACAGCCTTTCTCAGGAATCTCAAAGATCACACTTTTAATAATATTGCTTACTTATCTCTGCTTCTGTCAGATTAATGACATTTAACCACTCCTGGTTATCTCTGGTCAGTATGTGACAAACATTTATTCCAAACTTGACCAGACCAAGGTCAACCGTTGCCCATAACCCTACCCTCTTGTCTCTTTAAACCTTGGCAGGATGTTGCCTAAAACTCCATAGGAGGACAGCTTAGATTATTCCAATGCGTGAAATACTCATGTAATTTCTAATCATCGCACTCTCTAGGCCAACTGTTGTTGACTTAATTGAGGACCACATTTCTGAGAGTTCCTTCACTAATTTCTCGAGGAGACACTGGCATGTCATTTGTGTATGTAAGGTAATTCACAGGTAATTCAGTGGCTAGACATGTATCAGTATTCATGGGAAACCTTGGGCAAAATTCTCTGTTCAGGAGACTAAGTGTTGACGCCGGGAGTGAATTGCATGCGGGTCGCATTCCCATAGGGGGCGCTGTTTGTGGACCAATTCAGGACATGTTAATGAGTCAGCAGTCTGCTGCCGCAAATTCTGAGCAATCCCTGGCCCAGTGGACGTTCCAAACGCTGGGGTCAGAGTTAGTGCCAAAGAACCTGGCAGCTGGAGCTGTTTTTTCAAAAATATTTTTACTCAACATTTTTAACATTTTTGCACAAACAAAACAAAACATGCCCCCCCCCCCCCCCCCCCCCCTCCCTGCCCCCCTCAACCCCTTAGCAACAACCAAGGCTCCAAAGTGTAAAATGAAGAAACCCCATCTCTGGTGGAACCCATCATCAGCCCCTCTTAGAGCAAGTTTAACTTTTTGTAAGGAAAAAACTCCCAACAGGTCCCCCAGTCACACAAATCCACTGGGGCGAGAAACTGACCTCAACCCCAACAGGTATCACCTGCGAGCGATCAACGATCGAAAGCCAAGACATCTGCCCCCGCTCCCATCTGCAACTCGGGCAGGTCGCCAAATATGGCCTCTAGGGATCCCAGCCCCAGATCCACATTCAAAACCTCGGGCATGTTGGTGAACACTGACCCCCAATACCTCCCCAACTTCGGGCAGGACCAGAACATATGGACATGGTTGACTGGGCTGCTCCCACACCGCTCACACATATCCTCCATGCCCTCAAACAACCGGCTTATCCTCGCCCTTGTTAAGTGCGCCTTATACACCACTTTTAGCTGAATCTGCCACTGCCTTGGGGCATTGACCCTTCGCAGCACTTCGCACCATAATCCTTCCTCCTGCACTATCCCCAACTATTCCTGTCACATAGCCTTGATCCCTCCATCAACTCCTTCTCCTCCTGCATAATCCTACCACAAATCGCTGAAAGAACCACACTCTCCAACGCCCCCCCCCAAACATTACCTCCTCCAACGAGGAGTGTAGCGCCACCGGGAAACTAAAAAGGTCTTTCTCACAAAATTCCGCACCTACACATCCATAAAGCCTTCATCATGCTTCACCCCAACTCATCTAAACATGCAAATCTCCTCTCCGGAAACAGATCCTTCATATCTTTCACCCCTTTCTCTTCCCATCCCCGGAACCTCGCTTCCATCACCCCGGCTCAAACCCGTGATTCCCCCTTAACGGCATCACTCTCGACCCTGACCTCAACTTGAAGTGCTGTCGGAATTGCCCCCAAATCCTCAGCATGGCTACCACTCCGGATTCCCAGAATGCATCCCTGGGCTAGTGGCAGCAACGCTATTGCCAGCACCCGCAACCCCGACCCCTTACAGGATCCCTCCTCCACCCGCACCCACAAAGCCTCCGACTTCTTCTCCAGCCCCGCACTTCCTCTGCACTCGCTGCCCAATAATAGTGCAACAGATTCGAGCGAGCCAGGTGCCTGACTGCTGCCCCCTTTGGAGCACCACCTTCCTTTTCCTTGCCACCTTCCCTGCCCACACAAACATCGAAACCAGCATACACACCCCTCAAAAAAATGCCTTTGGCAAAAAGACCGGCAGACACTGGAACAGGAAGAAAAACCATGGCAAAATATTCATCTTGACTGCCTGCACCCGACCAGCGAACGGCACTGGGAGACTATCCCACCTTCCCAGATCCTCCATTACCTTCCTTACCAGGCTCGTGAAATTCAGCTTCTGGAGCCGTACCCAATCTTGGCAACCTGTACCCCCAAGTCCCTAAAGTGCATCGTCATCACCCTATTGGCAACCCAATCCTGCCCCTCCACATGAAGGGGACATAACAAAACATTCACTCTTCCTGAGATTCAATTTATACGCTGGAAACGCCCCAAATTTCCTAGTAACCCCATGATGTTCCTCACCGAAGACGCCGGGTCAGTGATGTACAGCAACAAATCATCTGCATACAGAGACACTCTATGCTCCAACCCCCCTCACTATCCTCCTCCATAAGCCCGAGCCCCTCAGCGCAATCGCCAATGCAAACAAGAGGGGGGACATGGGGAACCGCGCCTTGTTCCCCGGAAGTACTCCCGACTGCGTCTCATTCATCCACACATAGGCTGTTGATTCTTTATACAGTAATTTTACCCAAGTCACAAACGTAGACCTAATCCTAAACGTGAACAGCTTCCCTGGGTAAACCGCATGTTGCGTTTATACAACGCTGCCTTAGCCCATCTGAAGGCTGCTCGTCTCCTTGTCAACTCCGTCATCAAGTCCTAGTATACGCTTTCCGTCCCATTCCACCTCACACATCTCAGCACTCTCTCCTTCACCTGGAAATTATGGAAACAGGCGATCACCGCCCTCGGTTTCAGTTTGAGCGACCTGTGGGCCCTGTCCAATGGTACTGGGAGGGCTCCTCTCCTTCCCCATCAGCTTCCCTATCATAGCAGCAAAATATTCTGTAGGCCTCTGGCCCTCCACCACTTCGGACACACCCATGATTCTCCAGGTCTTCAACCATGGCTCTCAGATCTCTGTTAATCTCTACCACTCTCCACAGATCCTCATCCACTGAGGTGAATGTCATAATATACACCAGTATATTATGGTACAGACACACACACACACTGATGGACATGCAGTGGGACCAATCAGCATACACAACACCGCAGCCAATCACCAGTGAGAGCACACGCATTATAAAGACAGGGGACAGGAGAGTTCCCGCTCATTCTAGTAGCAGCCAGCTCGGAGCACAGAGCTCACAGCCTGCAACACAGACATTCACCATGTGCTGAGTGCATCACCTGGTTAGGACTAGGCAAGGGTCAACAGTTAAAGCTGGTATTGCATTTACCCACAGTTCAAGTATGTTAATATAGTTAACCTTATAATAAAATAGAGTTGCACCACTTCCAGTGTTGGTGACCTGTTTGTGATCCAGAACACCCAACATATCAGTGAAATGGTCACTTTGCTGTGACAAGGCCTCCTCCATCCTTTTCATTTTGTCCCCCTGTTCCCACATTGTCGTTGAAGTTCTCACCAACTCCTCTCTCATCGGGGCCAGCATCTCTCCCAACCACGCTTTAAACAAGGCAATCGACCCCATCTGATGCTTTTCGAAATATTTCAAGAACAGTCATTCAAACTCACCAGCCATCACCTCCGTCATCTCTACCATAATTGGCACGGCCCTACCCGACCGGCTCTCTCCTGCCATCTTTCCTCCTGTTACACCCCTCGACACGGTCGGTGGAGGATTCTGCTCACTGCCATCTTCCCCATATTCTTCTCACCTGCTTTTGCCATTCTATAAGTCAGTAAGACACCCCACAACTCCTCACGAATAAATCTTCACTGAAAGCTGAGCTAAAAAGGTCATAAAAGACAGCTCTGGCAGGAGCCATCAAACATGTGACCTTCTACATGCTGCAACCGGAAGTCACCATGGAGCAGTTTTTAAGCGCTCCACTTGCCACACACTCACTGCAGTCACCAAGATGGCTCAGAGAAGACCTGCCCCCGAGGTTGAGTCCAAGGTGGACCCACAGCTCCATGCCAGTGAGGACCCGAGGGATGCCCTCTTCCCCAGCGTGGCCTGCAGACTCAAACCTGCCCTCCTGAACAGTGCCTGGGAGGTGGTGGCAGAGGCAGTCAGCACTGTCAGTCTCACCAGGTGATCCGGAGAGGTGGGGGTCACTGGTCAGTCCTCTGGCCTGAGAGGGGCAGAGAAACAGGGAGGGTTCCAAAGGCTGCAGTACAGATGGCCTCTGGTTAGGATGAGCTTTGCTGTTGCCCTGCTTCCTCTGCAGTGGGGCAGCGCTTCTGAGGAGTGCCAACACCTGATGGGCTCCTGATTGAGCTTGGCCCTTCATGATACAGCTGGGGTCCACGGACTGGGCAGCACGGTAGCATAGTGGTTAGCACAATTGCTTCACAGCTCCAGGGTCCCAGGTTCGATTCCCGGCTGGGTCACTGTCTGTGCGGAATCTGCACGTTCTCCCCGTGTGTGCGTGGGTTTCCTCCGGGTGCTCCGGTTTCCTCCACAGTCCAAAGATGTGCAGGCTAGGTGGATTGGCCATGATAAAATTGACCTTAGTGTCCAAAATTGTCCTTAGTGTTGGTTGAGTGGGATTAATGGGTTATGGGGATAGGGTGGAGGTGTGGGTTTGGGTAGGGTGCTCTTTCCAAGAGCCGGTGCAGACTCGATGGGCCGAATGGCCTCCTTCTGCACTGTAAATTCTATGTCTAGGAATCTAAAACTAAAAAAAAACTTGACACCAAGTCACTACCCGCTACGCTACTACCCCAGCCCGAGAAGACATCCCCCAGCAAGCCCGACAGTTTTCAACGGTTTTTCAGTTTTGTTTTAGCCTCCCACTCCCCCTCCACAGCCATGGTGCCCAGTCCATGTTTGTAAATACTTGTAGTAATTCACACCCACGTGACCTCTGCCTGAGAGGAGCGGAGCACTGCAGAGGCCCGAAGCATAGTGGGTCAAACAAGCTATTAAATGCATGCAAATGCCGGTTTTGCATTCCAGCGCAGGGCACAAACCTGGTTAGGGGGATCAGGGGTTATGGGGAGAAGACAGGAGAATGGGGATGAGAAACATGTCAGCCATGATTGATTGCGGAGCAGACTCGATGGGCCAAATGGCCTAATTCTGCTCCTCTGTCTTATGGTCTTATCGCCACCAGAGAGGCCGGAGCACTTGCCTGACCTTCTAATTTACTAACACTGCTGACTTAATCTTGTGCTGATGTCTAATTTTATCATTTGGCCCTCCTTGCTCAAGGACCACTTTGTGCTCTCTTAGTATTCCTCAATGTCTGACATATTCTTACAGATTTCTATTGTAAATGGCTTGGCCCAGTTTATCTTTACCGTCTTCAGCCAATTCGTTCCCATCAGGGAGACTTTGATCCCTCCTGCTTCTGTAAATGTAAATGTCGCCACAGTCCCAGAGGACCATAGGCTGCTCTGCCCTTTGAGGGCTGACTGATGATAATTTAACCTGAGGGTCACTATACTTCAGGCGAGGGGCAAGGTTGAGATGACGGGGGCCATCTGACGTGCTGTTAGGTGAATTGGACATTCTGAATTCTCCCTAAGTGTACCCGAACAGGCGCAGGAGTGTGGCGACTAGGGGATTATCAGTAACTTCATTGCGGTGTTAATGTAAGCCTGCTTATGACAATAATAAAGATTATTATTTATCATCGTATTCTTCACCTAATTGAATACTGTTATTGGAGATAACTTATGGTTTCCTTCCATAATAAGGCTATGGTTGTATCAATGATGAAAGTAAGTTGTGAATCTCTGACTTGTCTTTTTACTATGGGCCCTGGAATTTTATCTTCAGCCCCATTATTCTCATCTTCCTTGTGTTGTTTTTCTTGCTTTTTCACGGAGTCCAAAGACAGATCACTCTTAACTGGAAATGGGGACATTTAAATGGTTGGTGGTCACCAGGGTAACTGGAGTATCTGAATTTCTGACTGAGTCTCTGAACCTGACTGCTGTGCAGAATCCTGCTGAAGTGCAGTACACCTCCCCTGCTGGCTCAGAAAAAAAGTCCTTCGCAACTATCTCTGACATTTTCATATCTGTGGTCCCAGCGCAGGCTTCCTTCACATCAGTTTATTGCACTTACTCAAAAGCTTGGCCTGGATTTAATTGTTCTTCAGGTGTCCTACAAACATGCCTGTAAGGTTCATTTTTTATTTTGCACTATTTCCACATTGACGAGAAAGTTTCTTTAATCCGAGAATGTAATCTGCAACAGTTTCACTGGGCAACTACTTCCTTTGAGGAACATAACCCTCAGTGCAGTCTCATTCTTAGTTGTGCCATAATGTGTCCAGAATGTCAACACTTTCAGAATTGTGCATAGTGCTGGGGCCTTGTGGACAGCATTGGTTAGGCAGCGCCTCAAAAGCATTGGCTCCATCATGGCGTGGAAAACATCTTCTTTATCCTCATCTATGTTATTCGCATTCAATAACATGTGTAATCTTCATTTTAATTACTCCAGTCCACTCTGCTAGGGTTGAATTCCCTCATTATCCCCAGATATGGGGCGTCATTCTCCGACCCCCCAGAGGGTCGGAGAATGGCCGTTGGCCGCCGTGAATCCCGCCCCCGCTGATTGCCGAAGTCTCCGAAGGGAGAAAAGTCGGCGGGGCGTTAATGTCGCCGCTGCCGTCGGAGAATGGCACGGGTCTGCGCAAGGCAGCCGATTTTCGGCCTGCCGATATTCTCCCTTCCGGATGGGCCGAAGTCCCGTCGACGTGATGACCGTTCACGTCGACGTGAATCAAACCTCCTTTTCATCGGCGTGACCCTGTGCTCCAGGTTCACGCCGACCAGCGTGGAGGTGAGTGACGGCCTGGGGGGTTGGCTCTGGGCAGGCGATGGCGTAGCCGCAGTCTGAATGCGTGAGGAAAGGTGTGTCTCGGGTTGTGTGTGTGTGTGCGGCCGGGGGGGGGGGGGGTGGTTAGAATAGGCTGGGCTCCGGGGAAGTGCCGGGAGGGGGTCCGTGCCGGGGAGGGGGATGGGGGGGTCCGTGCCGGGGTGGAGGTTGGGGGGGGTCCGTGCCGGGGTGGAGGTTGGGGGGGGGTCCGTGCCGGGGAGGGGGATGGGGGGTCTGTGCCGGGGAGGGGGATGGGGGGTCCGTGCCGGGGTGGAGGTTGGGGGGGGGGTCCGTGCCGGGGGTGGAGGTTGGGGGGGGTCCGTGCCGGGGAGGGGGATGGGGGGTCCGTGCCGGGGTGGAGGTTGGGGGGGGTTCCGTGCAGGGGTGGAGGTTGGGGGGGGGGTCCGTGCCGGGGTGGAGGTTGGGGGGGGGTCCGTGCCGGGGAGGGGGATGGGGGGTCCGTGCCGGGGTGGAGGTTGGGGGGGGGTCCGTGCCGGGGAGGGGGATGGGGGGTCCGTGCCGGGGTGGAGGTTGGGGGGGCGTCCGTGCCAGGGTGGAGTTTGGGGGGGGTCCGTGCCGGGGTGGAGGTTGGGGGGGGGTCCGTGCCGGGGAGGGGGATGGGGGTCCGTGCCGGGGTGGAGGTTGGGGGGGTCCGTGCCGGGGTGGAGGTTGGGGGGGTCCGTGCCGGGGTGGAGGTTGGGGGGGGGGTCCGTGCCGGGGTGGAGGTTGGGGGGGGTCCGTGCCGGGGAGGGGGATGGGGTTCCGTGCCGGGGTGGAGGTTGGGGGGGGGGTCCGTGCCGGGGTGGAGGTAGGGGTGGTGTCCGTGCCGGGGTGGAGGTTGGGGGGGGCCCGTGCCGGGGAGGGGGATGGGGGGTCCGTGCCGGGGTGGAGGTTGGGGGGGGGTCCGTGCCGGGGTGGAGGTTGGGGGGGGTCCGTGCCGGGGTGGAGGTTGGGGGGGGGGTCCGTGCCGGGGAGGGGGATGGGGGGTCCGTGCCGGGGAGGGGGATGCGAGGGCAAGTGAGTTGGTCCACCTGGCCAGGTGCCAGCCTCCAACAGTTGGACCCATGCGGTCCATGCCACCTGGCTGGGGGGAGGAGGGGATTTGGGCAATGATGACATGTCGTCGTTCCCCTCCCCCCCACCAGGCCGTCATGTTTTCCGATCATCCAGCGATGTTGGCCGCCGTGGCGGCAGCCACTCATGTCTATGTTGCCCTGGATGAGGAGGAGGAGGAGGAGCGTGCCAGAGAGGCGGTGCAGGCTGCCGCAGAGGGACAGGAGGCAGCCGCCCAGGCTGGAGGGACACCTGACCGACAGGACAAGGAGGGGGAGGAGGACGTCGCGGCCCCACGGCAACGGAGGCACCCGAGGGCGCCCCGTGTGTACCGGCCCCGGCTGTCATACCAGGACCTCACGGACCGGGAATGCAGGAGGAGACTCCGGATGAGGCGGGAATACCGTGGCACACATCTGCCACCTGCTGGCACACCTGTCACCGCGTGGCACTGGCGGGGGACACCCTCTCCCCGTGTCCGTCAAGGTTACGGTGGCCCTGAACTTTTATGCAACGGGGTCATTCCAGGCACCGAGTGGGGACCTGTCCAGCATATCGCAGACATCGGTGCATCGGTGCATCCGGGCAGTGACAGATGCCCTATATGCCATGGCGCACCGCTACATCCGCTTCCCCGTGGACCGGGCCAGCCAAGATGGTCCAGGGCGCGATCGATGGGATGCACGTCGCCGTGCGGCCACCTGCAGATAACAGGGCCGTGTTCACCAATAGGAAGGGGACCTATTCGATGAATATACAGGTGGTCTGCGACCACCGCATGATGATCCTGCACGTCTGCGCCCGTTACCCAGGCAGTGTACACGACTCATACGTGTTGTCGCGGTCATCCATCCCCGGCATGTACGAGGGACGCCATCCCCGGCTGAGGGGCTGGTTGCTGGGCGACAGGGGCTACCCATTGCGATCGTGGCTGATGACGCCTATACGGAGGCCACGCAATGAGGCGGAGAACCGCTACAATGATGCCCATGTAGCGACAAGGGGAGTGATAGAGAGGTGCTTTGGCATGCTGAAGATGCGTTTCAGGTGCCTGGACCTCTCTGGGGGCGCCCTCCAGTATCGGTCAGATAGGGTCGGCCGCATCATTGTGGTGTGCTGCGTCCTGCACAACATAGCCCAGCAGAGGGGCGATGTGCCGCAGGCAGAGGAGGGCGGAGTGGAGGAGCAGCAGGAAGAGGCGCAGTCCTCCCCAGATGAGGGGGATGGGGGTAATGGTCAGGGCAGACGGGGTAGACACAGGCGGGTGGCTGTCCACCGTTACCGGCTGGCCCAGCGGGCACGGGACAGACTGATAGACGCCCGCTTCACTGACTAGATGGGCGTGGGAATCGGGTAGTATGGCCACAGACCGCACACCATGGCAACAGCCGACCACCCACACCCCCCACCCATCCACCCACCCAGCACCCTCACCCCCCTCCCCAACCCCACCCACCCCACCCGCATGCACACCACACCCCCCCAATGCCGATCCACCTGCGGCACAACGGGCCGGGCTCACAGAGTTGCGGGTGGACGCGTCGTCTATTGCAGGCCATGGAGGATGATGACAACCCGCCCTGCGGTGAGCTCCTGGCTCTACATCGTTGGACTATGTCTGACCCATGGCCACAGTACCACCATCCACCCGGACCATCACTGCATGCGGCTGTGACACTGCAGCGCACGGTCCCGTCCTCTGCCCGGGGGATGTTGATGGCGGCCCAGGGGGAGGGGGGATATGGGGGAGGGGGGATATGGGGAGGGTGGATATGGGGAGGGGGATATGGGGGAGGGGGATATGGGGGAGAGGGATATGGGGAGGGGGATATGGTGGAGAGGGGATATGGGGAGGGGGGATATGGGGGAGGGGGGGATATGGGGGATATGGGGGAGGGGGGATATGGGGGAGGGGGGATATGGGGGAGGGGGAGGGGGATATGGGGGAGGGGGGATATGGGGGAGGGGGTATATGGGGGAGGATATGGGGAGGGGGGATATGGGGAGGGGGATATGGGGGAGGGGGATATGGGGGAGAGGGATATGGGGAGGGGGATATGGGGGAGGGGGGATATGGGGGAGGGGGGTATGGGGGAGGGGGTATATGGGGGAGGGGGGATATGGGGGTAGGGGGATATGGGGTAGGGGGGATATGGGGGATATGGGGGAGGGGGGATATGGGAGAGGGGGGATATGGGGGATATGGGGGAGGGGGGATATGGGGAGGGGGGATATGGGGGAGGGGGTATATGGGGAGGGGGATATGGGGGAGGGGGATATGGGGAGGGGACTTTCCGCCGATAACGGAGAATTTCGCCCATGTTTTCAGTGTCATTAAAAAAAAAGTACCATGCTGACTTACTGTGTACCTGAACACTTTGTGCACGCTGAATAATCTTTCAAATCACTCAAACATCCAATAACCAAATTTAGGAATTTAAAAAATGCGTCACAATCTTCTTTTTAAAAAAAAAATATTTTATTTAAATTTTTTTTCCCAAACAACAAATTTTCCTCTTACAAAACAAACGCAACAGTAACAATACAGAAATTTTTAACAATACACAAGTAACAAAACCCCCTTATCTATTGACCTAATCTAAACTAAACCCCCCCCTCCCCCCCCCTTCCCCCTGGGTTGCTGCTGCTGGTCATCTGTCTTCCCTCTAGCGTTCCCCTAGGTAGTCGAGAAATGGCTGCCACCGCCTGGTGAACCCTTGAGCCGATCCTCTCAGGGCAAACTTTATCTGCTCCAGTTTAATGAACACCGCCATATCGTTTACCCAGGCCTCCAGTCCGGGGGGTTTCGCCTCCTTCCACATGAGTAGGATCCTACGCCGGGCTACTAGGGACGCAAAGGCCACAACGTCGGCCTCTTTCGCCTCCTGCACTCCCGGCTCTTCCGCAACTCCAAATAGAGCTAACCCCCAGCCTGGTTTGACCCGGACCTTCACCACCTGCGAAATCACTCCCGTCACTCCCTTCCAATACCCTTCCAGTGCCGGGCACGACCAAAACATATGTGCGTGGTTTGCCGGGCTCCCGCCACACCTCCCACATTTGTCCTCCACTCCAAAGAACCTGCTCAATCTTGCTCCCGTTATGTGTGCTCTATGTAGCACCTTAAATTGAATCAGGCTAAGCCTGGCGCATGAGGAAGAGGAATTCACCCTGCTTAGGGCATCAGCCCACATACCCTCCTCTATCTCCTCCCCTAATTCTTCTTCCCACTTTCCTTTTAGTTCGCCCACCGACTCCTCCCCCTCTTCCCTCATCTCTCGATAAATCTCTGACACCTTGCCCTCTCCGACCCACACCCCTGAAAGCACCCTGTCCTGTATCCCCTGTGTCGGGAGCAACGGAAATTCCCTCACCTGTTGTCTAGTAAACGCCCTCACCTGCATATATCTCAAGAAATTTCCCCGGGGCAACTTATACTTTTCCTCCAATGCTCCCAAGCTCGCAAAAGTCCCATCTATAAATAAATCTCCCACCCTCCTAATTCCCAACTGGTACCAGCTCTGAAATCCTCCACCCATTCTTCCTGGGGCGAACCTATGGTTGTTCCTGATAGGGGACCCCACCAGGGCTCCCCGCACCCCTCTCTGTCGCCTCCACTGTCCCCAGATATTCAGTGTTGCCGCCACCACCGGGTTTGTGGTAAACTTTTTAGGTGAGAACGGTAGCGGCGCCGTCACCAGCGCCTCTAAACTCGTCCCTTTACAGGACTTTCTCTCCAGTATTTTCCACGCCGCTCCCTCACCCTCCATCGTCCATCTACGTATCATTGCCACATTGGCGGCCCAATAGTAATCGCCCAGGTTCGGTAGTGCCAATCCTCCTCTGTCCCTACTACGCTGAAGGAACCCCCTCCTTACTCTCGGGACTTTCCCTGCCCACACGAAGCTCGTGATGCTCCTGTCTATTTTATTAAAGAAGGTCTTGGTGATTAATATAGGGAGACATTGAAATACAAATAAGAACCTCGGGAGGACCATCATCTTAATTGCTTGCACCCTGCCCGCCAGAGATAGAGGCTGCATGTCCCACCTCTTGAAGTCCTCCTCCATTTGTTCTACCAGCCGTGTCAGATTAAGTCTGTGCAAGGTTCCCCAGCTCCTAGCGATCTCACAATCTTCTTCAGTCCTTAATTTCTCAAACTTTATTTACACCTTCCGATCCAAGAGGCCAAAATAACAAAAAGCTTAGCTCTTACAATATAATACTAATCTTTATTGTCACAAGTGGGCTTACATTAACACTGCAATGAGGTTATTGTGAAAAGCCCCGAGTCGCCACATTCTGGCGCCTGTTCGGGTACACAGAGGGAGAATTCAGAATGTCCAAATTACCCAACAGCACGTCTTTCGGGACTTGGGGGAGGAGGAAACTTGAGCACCCGGAGGAAACCCACGCAGACATGGGAAGAACGTGCAGACTCCGTACAGACAGTGACACAAGCCGGGAATCGAACCTGGGACCCTGGAGCTCTGAAGCAACAGTGATAACCACTGTGCTACCCTGCTGCCCGACCAACACACAACTGTGTGCTGTTCGGACACATAGGCCGGCATTCTCCAAAATCCCGGGCAAGTGTTGACGCCGGTGTAAAAACCGGTGCAAGCGACGCCGGCGTCAACGGGCCTCCAGGCCCAGTCATTCTCCCCATGCTCGGGGGCTAGAACGGTGCCGGAGAGCTCTGTGCTGCTCCCGCGCCGAAAGTCGGACCGACACTGCCAGTGCGGGTCCGCGCATACGCACCACGACCGGCGCGGGTCCACGCATGTACACCACGGCCGTCTACGCATCGGCCCGCGGGCAACATGCCGGAGCCCTACAGGGGCCCAGCGCGGAGAACATAGGCCCACCTCCGGAATTAACGCGCCCACCGATCGGTTGCCCCCGATCACGGGCCTGGCTACCGTGAAGGTCCCCCCCGGAGTTGGCTACACCCCCACCACCATCAGGACTGCCCCCAAAGCCAGAACGGTGAGTTCCCCCGGGTAGGACCATTCACAAAGGACGGCGGCGGGTCTCGGCGGGCACTCTGCCCGTTGAGCGTGCAGAATCGCCGCGGGGGGTGCTTTCAACGGCCCCTGACCGGCGACGCAGCGTCCGCGCCAGCGCGATTGCTGCCGATTCTCCGGTCGCCGGTGGCCCGGCATCGGGGCAGCTTGGCAGGATTTGCACGCCCCCCTGCTGATTCTCCGACCTTTGGAAAATCCCAGCCGTTCTTTTTTTCAATGAAATCTGGGCTATTGTGTCCAGTTCTTACATGGTGGGAGATACAGAGAACCTGGAAAAAAATCATTTGATTGATACCTAGTTTAATTATTGTGATAGATTTGGCAGGTGCAGAAGAACGTAATTCTCAGCAAGACTTGATTGAACTATTTAATATGGTGAGGGAGCTAGACTTGATACTTGTGGATGGACTATTTGAATTAAATAAGCGAGGGGTAACCAGGAGATGCACATAACATAACTTGCATTTATATAGCCCTTTTAATATAATGGCGAACTCAATCTCTTTAAAGGAAAAATATTTTAAATGCATGACTTTTAAATGAGTGAATTTGTTACATTGAAGAGGAGAGGCAAGCACACTGGAAAAATTAGGGACCTCAGATTGAATCAGGAATGGCTTTGAAGTTGATGCTGCTGGGAATTTGGGAGATGGGGTGTATAAAGGATCCTTTAAGAAGTAGCTGAAGTGAGATTCTGAATTGTGATTTCTCAGTCACTCTGGGGGAGCAGGATACATCAATCTCTATCCACCATTTCAAAACACACTACACTGGCTGAGTAAAACATCCCAAGAAACGTCACAGGAACATTTACAAATAACGTTTGATTTGTTGCATTACTTAAACTTGGACTAAGGTAGACGTCAGGAAGTTTGGGATAATTTGCCAGCTTGTGCAGTGGGTGCAAAGCTGCTGCAAACGTTTGAGAGTGATCTGGATGGGTTCCTGGAGGTGGCTGCCATTATTGTATATGAAAGGTTGTTGGGGGATAGACCCCACACCAATCAGCTGGAACCCAATTTTAAGTGTCTTCATGTGGCAGAGAGGGTTTTCTTGGAAATCTTCATTCCTGATTTGGCCTGCTATTTTTTCGAATGCCATTTTAATTTCCCTGGGATAATACGGCTGCTGATAGGTAGGGAGATTATAGGGTTACAATGCTTGATGGGTCAGCTGGTCTTTGTACGTCTTTTTCCAATATGAACCGGTTTGTTGAAATGAAATGAAATGAAAATCGCTTATTGTCACAAGTAGGCTTCAAATGAAGTTACTGTGAAAAGCCCCAAGTCACCACATTCCGGCGCCTGTTCGGGGAGGCTGGTACAGGAATTGAACCGTGCTGCTGGCCTGCCTTGCTCTGCTTTCAAAGCCAGCGATTTAGCCCAGTGTGCTAAACCAGCCGCTAGATGTCATCAAGTGGTGGGTTGCATTGTGGAGAAATTGAGAATTGAACCAATAGAGGACTGCTCAGTATTTGTGAAGGGTAATGTGGATGGTGGGATATAAGGACAGTTGTTGGTGAAGCAGTGTCCAGCTGGCAATAGGTGTGGTAAATGATATTAATTAGTGGGTGTACGCAGTGCCGGCATATTCAAAGTTTCAGTCCAAATTAGTTTTGGGCAGTTACAATTTTATTTCATGTGAATAAATTGAAGAGATGAAACTTTACCCCCTGCCCCTTGATCTCTCCCCCCCTTCCTTCTTCCCCCAAAGAACCCATCCTCCAAAAGTGTTTTCATAGAGTGAATGAATGGCCTGCTTCTGGGCTGTACCCATTCGGCCCAACATGTCTGTGCTAGCTCTTGGCAAGAGGAGCGCAGCTGCTCCCACTCCTTTTCCCTGTGCCCTATCAAGGTTTTCTCTTCAGATAATGATCCAATCCTCTTTGGAAAGACACATTTTTATGTGCCTCCACCACACGGTCAGACAGTGCCTTCCAGATTGTTACAACCCCAGCTGGTGTTACTACTGGACAAGTCAGATCCTAACTTTGACTTTTTGTTTGCAAATATGGAGAGGAGCTACTCAACAGAGTCAACTGATGAACTTTTAGAAAAGGAATAAAACATTTCTCAAACAAGAAAGATTAACTATAATACACTTCTCCGGGGCAGCACAGTGGCGCAGTGGGTTAGCCCTGTTGCCTCACGGCGCTGAGGTCCCAGGTTCGGTCCCGGCTCTGGGTCATTGTCCGTGTGGAGTTTGCACATTCTCCCCGTGTTTGCGTGGGTTTCGCCCCCACAACTCAAAGATGTGCAGGTTAGGTGGATTGGCCACACTAAATTGCCCCTTAATTGGAAAAAAAATGAATTGGGTACTCTAAAATAAAAAATAAAAAACTATATTACACTTCTCCTTGATCCACAACTATACCTTTACAGATACATAAGGATAGCACAATTTACAACATTTATTTTATAGTCTAATGTTGACAGTAATTACACAGTCCAGTAAACCTGTGGTCAGACGCATCACACTCTGAAACCAAATGACAGATGCCACCCCAAACACATGCTTGGATTTCTCATCAATTCCCCGCAGAAACATGTCACACTGTGAGCCAACCTGCCTCACAGAAGCTCTGCCTTTTCACTTGGCTATCTTCAACAAGTATCCATCTCCAGAGTTTTAATCTCTCCTTCTGATGTTCCACTCTCCTTAATCACCACATGCATTCCAGCTTTGCCTTCCATGCACACTCTCAGATACTTAGCCGTGCCAACAGAATAGGATAGTTATGGAAAAGGTAAGGATGGGCCGGAAATAAAAGTTCTTAACTGGGGAAAGGCTAATTTTACTCAGATAACATAGAATTTGGCCCAAGTGGACTGGGAGCAGCTAGTGGTAGATAAAAGTGTCAGAGCAATGGGAGATCTTCAAGGAGGAGACAGCAAGAGTACAGGGAAAATATGTTCTTGTAAATACAACGGGTGGGACCAAGACCAGAGAAGTTTGGATGTCAAGGGACATAAACGTCAGGGTTCAGACAAAAAGAGAAGTTTATGGCATGGTCACAGGGTCCTGAGAGGAGAATGAAAACTGCAGAGCGTGGGGGAGGGGGGACTTAAAAATGAGATTAGGAAAGCTAAGAGGGTGCATGAAACAGCTTTGGTAGGTAGAATAAAGGAAAACGCAAAGGTTTTTAAATATATATATATTGAGCCAAGGGAATAACTAGGGAAAGAGTCGGGCCAATTAGGGACCATATGGGTAATCTGTGTGTAGACCTGGAAGACATGAGTACAATCCTCAATGAATACTTTTAGTCGGTTTTCTCAATTTCTTAGTGGCTGGTTTAGCACACTGGGCTAAATCGCTGGCTTTTAGCAGACTGAGGCAGGCCAGCAGCACAGTTCAATTCCCGTACCAGCCTCCCCGAACAGGCGCCAGAATGTGGCGACTAGGGGCTTTTCACAGTAACTTCCTTTGAAGCCTATGTGTGACAATAAGCGATTTTCATTTCATTCATTTCAAGTGGATAAATCCGCAGCCCTGGATGAGATGTATCTCAGGCTGTTGAGGGGGGGGCGGGGAAGGAAGGAGATATCAGGGGCACTGGTTGTAATTTCCAAATCCTCTTTGTCCACAGGTGAGGTGCCAGAAGACTGGAGGGCTGCTAACGAGGCAGGAAGCAGAGGGTGATGAGTGAGGAATGTTTCTGTGACTGGAAGTTTGTTTCCAGCGGGATTCCATAGGGTTCAGTGCTGGGACCCCTGCATTTTGTAGTGTACATTGATGACTTGGACTTACAATGACGGGGGTATGATCAAGAAGCTTGCAGATGAAATGATAATTGGAGGTGGTAAATAGTGAGGAGGGTAGCTGTAGACTGCAGGCGGGTATCAATGGACTAGTCAGGTGGGCAGAGCAGTCCTCACGGCGCCGAGGTCCCACCTCACGTTGCTGAGGTCCCAGGTTCGATCCCGGCCCCGGATCACTGTCTGTGTTGGCTTTGCACATTCTCCCCCTGTTTGCGTGGATTTCGCCCTCACAACTCAAAGGTGTGCAGGGTAGGTTGGTTGGCGTGCTAAATTGCCCCTTAATTGGAAAAAAAATGTATTGGGTACTCTAAATTTAAAAGAAAAGGTGGGCAGAGCAGGGGCAAGGGAAATTCAACCCAGAAATGTGTGAGATGATGAACTTGGAGAGGGCTAACAATGTAAAGGATTACACTATGAATGGTAAGACCCTGGAGAGTGCTGAAGATGTGAGGGACCTTGGAGTGCATATCCACAGATCACTGAAGATGGCAGAGCAGGTAGATAAAGTGGTTAAGAAGGTCAATGGGCCAATTGTCTTTATCAGCCGGGACATAGAAAGAGCAGGGAGGTCATGCTGGAACTGTATAAAATTATGACGAGCCACAATTGTACTGCATGCAACTCTGGTCACCATATTATGGGAACGATGTAGCTGGAGCGGGTATAGAGGAGATTCACCAGGATGCTGTCTGGTCTAGAGGGTCTGAACTATGAGGAAAGATTGGATAGGCTAGGACTGTTTTCCTAGTAGCAGCGAAGGTTGGGAAGGGACCTGATAGAGGTGTATAAGATTATGAGGGACATAGGGTGGGTAGGAAGACATGTTTTCTATTATTAAAGGAGTCAATAACCAGGGGGCGTAGATTTAAGGTTAGTGGAGAGTTGAGGAGAAACTTTTTTTTACCCAGAGGGTGGTGGGAGCCTGGATCCCCCTCCCTGAAAGGTGGTTGAGTCAGAAACTCCCATAACATTTAAGAAGTATTTACATATCCACTTGCACTGCCATAACCTCAGAGGTCAAATGCTGGAAAATGGGATTAATGTAGTTATCTTTGACTGGCGTGGACACAATGAGCCACATAGCCTCCATTTTTGTTTTATAAATTGAAAGTACCCAATTCATTTTTTCCAATTAAGGGGCAATTTAGTGTGGCCAATCCACCTAGCCTGCACATCTTTGGGTTGTGGGGGCGAAACCCACGCAAACATGGGGAGAATGTGCAAACTCCACACGGACAGTGACCCAGAGCCGGGATCGAACCTGGGACCGTGGCGCCGTGAGGCTGCAGGGCTACCCACAGCGCCACCGTGCTGCCCTGCATAGCCTCCATTTGTCCTGTAAATGTCCATGAGAGTATAACACCATTGACTCACAGGCCCATATTAAAGAGTTTTAAAAATTCATTCACAGGATGAGGGCGTCACTGGCCGTGCCAGCATTTATTGCCCATCCCTGTCATGATATCCACATCAGCATATCATGGTGCAATCACACACACACTGTGGACAGGTAGTTGGATCAACCAACACACACACACACAACATCGCAGCCAATCACCAGTGAGAGCACAAGCACTATAAAACAGGGAACACCACAGTTCCCACTCATTCTACCAGGAGATAGCTCAGAGCACAGAGCTCACAGCGTGCCACTCAGACATACACCTTGCTGAGTGCCTCACCAAGATAGTGAAAGGGGTGGGTCCACAGGTTAACTGGTGAAGCACGAACCTCAGCCAGCAGTTAGTAGTTGTCATTGTTTAAGACAATAAAACAGAGTTGTACCATCTACAGCCGTGTTGGATCATTTGTGCATCGGGACACCCAACACGACAATCCCTAGTTGCTCTTTGAACTGAGGGGCTTGCTAGACCAGTTGAGAGTCAAGAGTCATAGAAAATAGATGCAGGAGGAGGCCATTTGGCCCTTCGAGCCTGCTCTGCCGTTCAGTATGATCATGGCTGATCCTCTCAATCAGTACCATACTCCAGCACTCTCTCCCAATACCCCTTGACACCTTTCGAGTCTAGAAATCTATCTATGTCCTTAAATATATTCAGTGGTTTGGACTCCACAACCTTCTGTGGTAGAGAATTACACAGGTGCCTGTCTACCTTCATTGACTGGTGTACAAGGACGCCCAGATTCCTTTGTACATCCACGATTCCCAAAATATCACCATTTAAATAATACTCCACCTTTCTGTTTTTCACACTGAGGTGTATAACTTCACATGTCGCCACGTTGTACTGCATCTGCCATGCGTTTGCCCGCTCACTTATCTGAACCACCTTGAAGCTTCGTAACATCCTCCTCGTCACTTGTCTTCCCATTAAGTTTCATCTCATCTGGGAAATATTGGAAATATTGTTTTTGGTTTCCTGATCCAAATCATTGATGGATGTTGTGAACAGCTGGAGCCCAAGCACTGGTCCCTGTAGGACCCCACTAGTTACTGCCTGCCATTTCAAAAAAGATCCATTTATTCCTACTCTCTGTTTACTGTCTGCTAACTAATGCTCAATCCATGCCAGTATATTTTACCTCCAAGCCCACTTTAATTTTGCACACTAATGCAATTTTTAAGTACGTTACTGTCCTGTTCACAGTTTGCAATACTTCCAAGTTTCATGTCATCTGTAAATTCTGAAATTATGACCTGCATGCCCATGTATAGGATGGGACTTTTGTTTCCGATTTGGAAGTGCAGAGTTAGGAATCTCCCAACTCAGCAAACTTGATTCCTGAGAGTGGAGGGAGGGGGTGGTGGTGGTGGTGGTGGTGGTGGTGGTGGTGGTGGGGAGGGGGGGGGGGGGGGTGATTGGTGCCCAGCACCCCCGAAAGAGCTCAGAGGCAGCCATGGGCTGCCCACTGCTGAGTTGAGCTGGTTAAAAGACCTGCTTCTTTGCTCTGAGTTTTGTACCAATAGCAAAAAAGAAAGTAGGAAATCCACAAACAGCCCGCAACTCTTCAGCTTGACACACTCCCCATGTTCTCTCCATGCCACCATATGTTCCCTCATTCTCTCCATCTCAACTTATTGCCAACTCATGCCAGCCAATGACTCATGATACCCCCACTCTTCCCCATAGCCATTTATAGTGCTCTGCCAACATGGTTCCAACTCATGCCAACCAATGACCCATCCATTACCCTTTGTCCTTACATCCTCCATACTAACTCATCCAGCATCCATCATTGATAAACTTCAGGAGTAATAATAAGATGAAATAAACTTCACAATTTCTTTTTAAAACACTGGCATTGATAAGATGGTCCATGTTTTCAGGGGCTGGTTTAGCACAGGACTAAATTGCTGGCTTTGAAAGCAGACCAAGGCAGGCCAGCAGCACAGTTCAATTCCCATACCAGCCTCCCCGAACAGGCGCCGGAATGTGGCGACTAGGGGCTTTTCACAGTAACTTCATTTGAAGCCTACTTGTGACAATAAGCGATTTTCATTTCATTTCATTTTTCATTTTTTCATATTTAAGAACTCAGCGACCAACTTAAATGAGTATGCCACCACCGTCACAAACTTCATCAGCAAATGTGTGGAAGACTGCGTGCCAAAGAAAGCAGTATGGACGTTCCCCAACTGGAAACCATGGCTCAATCACGAGATTGACTCCCTACTGAAGGACAGGTCTGAGGCGTTCAAGTCAGACGACCCTGACCTATACAAGAAATCCAGGTACGACCACCGCAAAGCCATCCGAGATGCCAAGAGAGAATATCAGGCCAAGTTAGAGTCACAGACTAGCGTTACAGACTCTCGGTGGTTGTGGCCAGGCCTAAACAACATAACGGGCTACATAGTGAAGCTGAGCAGTATCTCCAGCAGCAGCAGCTCACCCCTCCCCGGTGAACTGAATGCACTCTACGCTCAGTTCGAGCAGGAAACCATTGATCCGCTGTCGAGTCCCCAGCAGCCCATAACACCCATACCCACCATCATAGCTTCCGAAGTCAGATCGGCTTTCCTGAAAGTGAACCCTCGGAAGGCGACGGGTCCGGACGGGATTCCTGGTCATGCACTCAAAGCCTGCGTGGACCAGCTGACAGATGTGTTCGCGGACATCTTTAACCTGTCCCTACTCCACTTCGAGGTCCCCGCCTGCTTCAAGAAGCCCACCATCATACCGGTGCCAAAGAAGAACCAGGCAAAGTGCCTCAATGATTGCCGTCCGGTGGCCCTGGCTTCAGTTGTAATGCTTTGAGAGGTTGATCATGAAGCGCATCACCTCCATACTCCCAGTACGCCTTGATCCACTGCAATTCGCATACCGCCGCAACCGGTCCACAGCAGACGCCATTTCCCTGGCCCTGCACTCATCCCTAGAGCATCTCGACAACAAGGATTCCTACATAAATCAGACTCCTATTTATTGACGACAGCTCCGCCTTCAACACCATAATCCCAGCCAAGCTCATATCAAAGCTCCAAAACCTAGGACTTGGCTCCTCACTCTGCAATTGGATCCTCAACTTTCTAACCCACAGACCACAATCAATAAGAATAAACAACAACATCTCCTCCACAATAGTCCTCAATACAGGGGCCCCGCAAGGCTGTGTACTTAGCCCCCTACTCTACTCCCTGCGTGGCAAAATGTGGTTCCAACTCCATCTAGAAGTTGCTGACGATATGACGATAGTGGGCCGGATCTCGAATAACGATGAGTCCGAATACAGGAGGGAGATAGAGAACCTAGTGGAGTGGTGTAGCGACAACAATCTCTCCCTCAATGCCAACAAAACTAAAGAGCTGATCATTGACTTCAGGAATCAAAGTACTGTACACACCCCTGTCAGCATCAACGGGGCCGAGGTGGAGATGCTTTGCAGTTTCGAATTCCTAGGGATACACATCTCCAAAAATCTGTCCTGGTCCACCCACGTTGACGCTACCACCAAGAAAGTACAACAGTGCCTATGCTTCCTCAGGAAACTAAGGAAATTTGGCATGTCCACATTAATTCTTAACAATTTTTTCAGATGCACCATAGAAAGCATCCCATCTAGCTGCATAACAGCCTGGTATGGCAACTGCTCGGCCCAAGACCACAAGAAACTTCAGAGAGTCGTGAACTCAGCCCAGTCCATCACACGAACCTGCCTCCCATCCATTGACTCCATCTACGCCTCCCGCTGGGGTAAGCGGGCAGTATAATCAAAGATCCCTCCCACTCGGCTTACTCACTCTTCCAACTTTTTCCATCGGGCAGGAGATACAAACATCTGAGAACACGCACTAACAGACTCAAAAACAGTTTCTTCCCTGCTGTTACCAGACTACTAAATGACCCTCTTCTGGGCTGACCTCATTAACACTACACCCTTGTATGCTTCACCTGATGCCGGTGTTATGTAGTTACATTGTGTACCTTGTGTTGCCCTATTATGTATTTTCTTTTATTTCCTTTTCTTTTCATGTACTTAATGATCTGTTGAGCTCCTTGCAGAAAAATACTTTTCACTGTACCTTGGTACACGTGACAATAAACAAAAATCCAAATCCAAGAGCCCATTCAAAGCATTTAATTCCCCTCAAGTACTTAATGTCTTATAAAACAAACAATCCCTTCAAGCACTTAATCCTTTATAAAAACAAACATTGGTGTTCATAGTCCCATATCAAAGACAGTGAATCCCTTTACAACCTCTCTGAGCTGTCAATGAAACTAAATTTATAGTGCCCCCCCCCCTCCCCGCTGCTTCATTCTCATTGTGATGATGATAGGTTGTGGAAGCACTAATCCTATAATGGTAACTTACGAGCTTATGTCAACAAACATCTGTTGAAATTACATGCACTGATTTTTTTCAACTGCACGCTGACTTTCTTTTCAATATTTAAAGGGCAGGGTATTTAAAATACAGTTCCAAAAACCTTATCTACTCTTCATGTCCACTCTTAACAGTCCTAAAGGGGTACCTGACCTCTCCAAATGGGTGCCTTTCCCCTCCAAATAACTCTGGAAAATTTAGACCTTTCCCTTAAATTTCAAAAGCCCACAAGTCGTGTTTCAGAAACCTGTGTGGCCATGATTGCTTCTAGTTTGAAGATAGCTGCACTTTTAAATGTGCAGTACCTCCATGAACTGTGGAAGTGTGAAATTCTGCCCAGTGATACCCAAGGAGGATTATGGCCAGTGCCTCCATAATTTCCATTGTTATTTCGCTCAGCATTCGCAGATGCATTTGATCTGATCCTCGTCACTTACCAACTTTAAGTACTGCCAGCCCTTCTGATATCTCCTATTTATCAATTTTTAGCTCATTCCATGTCTCAACTACCTCCTCTTTCACTATGGGTTTTGGCAGCATCTTGACAAATCAACCATTTAGTACCTCAGCCATATCCTCTGCCTCCATGCTTAAATCCCTTTTTGATCCCTAATCAGCCCCACTCCTCCTTTCATAACTTTTTTTTACCACTTATATGCTTATAGAAGATTTTTGAATTCCCTTTTATGTTAAAAAGTATCTTCTTATACATTCCCTTTGCTTCTCTTATTTATTTTCGCCTCTCTTCTGGACTTTCTATATTCGGCCTGGTTCTCATTTGCATCAACCTGACATCAGTCACACATGCCCTTTTCTGCTTTATTTTGCTCTCTATATCTTTCATCACCCAGGGCACTGCAGCTTTGGCTGGTGTACCTTTTAACTTGTGGCATTGTGCTTTGATTGTACCCGAACTATCTTCATTCCCTTATAGTTTTGCCTGCCAATCTTTGATTCCAATTTACCTGGGCCAGACCCATTCTCACCCCAATGAAAATTGACACACTCTCCATTCATAATTTTACTCTGAGTCGCTCCTTGTTCTTTCCAATGGCCAATCTAAACCCCTCTGTCCCTGAAATGTTCCCTGACTGATGCTTGATCCACTTGATTCATGTCATTCCCCCAAACTAGTTCCAGCAATGTCTTCCTCCTCAGAATATCTTTCACCCTCTCTATCCTTTCATTATCCTAATGTAGACTGGGATAGTAATAGTATAAAGTGCCCAATTATAATGACTATAATTCTTGCCCCTCTCTATAATTTCCTTGCAAATATGATCCTCTGTACCTTTCCTGTTAGTCTATCAAATACACCCAGTGGTGCAATGGTACCTCTAGTATTTCTTAGCGCTCAGCAAATAGATTCAGTTGGTTATATTTTGTTGATTTACCTGTAAATATCTGTCAACAGCTAGGAATTAATTCACGGCTGCACGAAAGACTCGGGTGAAATATAACAGAACCAGTTCCAACCACTCCTTTTTACCTGACAGTGGTAAACCACTGTTACTGTATTATATATATTGTGGTAAACCACTGTTACTGTATTGTATATATTGTTTTTTTGTCTCTGCTGGCTCTGCCTGTGGCTCCTCCCCTCAGGCTCTGTATAAAGGTGGCCGACCTCTGGCCCTGCCCCAGTTCGGGATCAGTTGCCAGCAGTTTCTCGTTTAGCTTATTAAAGCCAGTTTCGTTCCACAACTCGTCTTTGTTAGAATTGATGGCACATTAATTTAATAAGCTAAATGCTAAAGATGGATGCATCACTCAAGCCTGATCGCCTGGAACTGGACGCCCAAGCAGCCGACGCCACTGTGATATTCGAGCACTGGCTAAGCTGCTTCTAAGCTTACCTCAAATTTGCTGCCGTCGCCGACAACCACAATCTTCGAGTCCTCAATGCCCGGGTAAGCCCGCAGGTTTTCCTCCTTATCAGGGACGCTGCCTCGTACGTGGAGGCGATAACGCTGCTGAAGGGGCAGTACATAAAGGCAGTAAATGAGGTGTACGCTAGGCATCTCCTTGCCACGAAACGGCAACGCCCCAGAGAACCGCAGGCCAAATTCCTGCACGCATTGCGGGTACTCGGCCGGAACTGTAGTTGTCTGGCGGTATCGGCTGTCCAGCACACGGAGCTGCTGATCAGGGACGCCTATGTCGCTGGCATAAAATCTAACTACATCCGCCAGCGCCTGCTAGAAGGCGGTACACTCGGCCTCCAAGAGACAGTCCAGCTCTCGAATTCACTGGAAGTGGCCTTCCATAACATGGATGCCTTCACCTCCGACCATGCGGCACCCTCGTGGACGTCGTGGGGGCCGCCATCACCCGACCCGGGTGCGTTGCAAGCCTGTGCCACTGCGCATCATTCCGCCAACTCCTGAGGCCTGAGATGCTACTTCTGTGGCCAGGGTAAGCACCCCAGACAATGCTGCCCAGCACGGAGCGCGATCTGCTACGGGTGCGGAAAGAAGGGCCACTTCGTCAAAGTCTGCCAGGCCCGACCTGTTCCTAAAGGTTCCAGACACAGCAGCAGCAGCACTGCGTGTTGCCTGTCGGGACTGCCCCCACCTACCACGTCGTCCGCCATGTGCGACCCGTGGGGGCTGCCATCTTCGACGCCACCCGCCACTTGCGACCCGTGGGGACCGCCATCCTGGAATCACCCCGTCGCCACCCGGAACTCCTGCTCACCCAGTCGTACGCTGGCCTCTGTTACTCTCGACCAGCCCACCCACCTTCCGAAGCTCGACTCCATCACCCTCAACCAGTCTCGACCTCATCACCTCACTAAATCCATGATGCCCGTCCAGATCAACGGGCACGAGACGACCTGCCTCTTCGACTCCGGGAGCACTGACAGCTTCATCCACTCAGATACGGTAAGGTGCTGCTCCCTCCCAATTTTACCCGTGACCCAGAAAATGTCCCTGGCTTCCGGATCACATTCCGTGGAGATCCGGGGGTCCAGTGTCGCAACCTTTTCGGTACAGGGTGTAGAGTACGCTGATTTCAAACTCTACATCCTCCCTCATCTCTGCGCTGCCCTATTACTTGGTCTTGATTTTCAGTGCCACCTCCGAAGCCTTACCTTGAAGTCCGGTGGACCCCTGCCCCCCCCCTCACTGTCTGTAGCCTCGCGATCCTTAAGGTCGCTCTACCCTCGCTCTTTGCTAACCTCACCCCAGACTGTAGGCCCGTCGCCACTAGGAGCAGACGATACAGTGCCCGGGACAAGGCCTTTATCAGGTCAGAGGTCCAGTGACTCCTGCAGGAAGGGATCATAGAGGCTAGTACCAGCCCCTGGAGAGCCCAAGTGGCGGTCGTCAAGACTGGGGAGAAGCACCGGATGGTCATCGACTACAGTCAGACGATCAACCCGGACATGCAGCTCGATGTGTACCCCCTCCCACGCATATCTGACATGGTCAATCAGATTGCGCAGTATCGAGTCTTCTCCACTGTTGACTTGAAGTTTGCGTACCCACCAGCTCCCTATCCGCCCAGAGGACTGCCAATACACTGCCTTCGAGGCAGATGGCCGCGTCTACCACTTCCTCAGGGTTCCCTTCGGCGTCACCAATGGGGTCTCGGTCTTCCAGCGAGTGACGGACCGAATGGTTGACCAGTACGGGCTGCGGGCCATGTTCCCGTATCTGGATAATGTCACCATCTGCGGCCATGACCAGCAGGACCATGACGCTAACCTCCAACATTTCCTACACACCGCTAAGCTCCTTAACCTCACATATAATAAGGAGAAATGTGTTTTCCGCACAACCCGCCTAGCCATCCTTGGCTACGTTGTGGAAAACGGGGTCCTAGGGCCCGACCCCGACCGCATGCACCCCCTCCTGGAAATTGCCCTCCCCCACTGCCCCAAGGCCCTGAAGAGATGGCTGGGGTTCTTCTCCTATTATGCCCAGTGGGTCCCCAATTATGCGGACAAGACCCGCCCACTCATTATATCTACCATTTTTCCCCTGACAGCTTTGGCCCGCCTGGCCTTCAACCGTATCAAGGCAGGTATTGCCAAGGCCATGATGCACGCAGTAGACAAGTCCATCCCGTTCCAGGTGGAGAGCGATGCATCGGACTTTGCCCTGGTCGCTACCCTCAACCAGGCGGGCAGGCCCGTGGCTTTCTTCTCCCGTACCCTCCAGGCCTCCAAAATTCGACACTCCTCTGTCAAAAAGGAAGCCCAAGCCATTGTGGAAGCATAACGAAATTGGAGGCATTACCTGGCCGGCAGGCAATTCACTCTCCTCACTGACCAACGGTCGGTTGCCCTCATGTTTAATAACACACAGCGGGGCAAGATCAAGAATGACAAGATACTGGAGGTGGAGGATCGAACTCTCCACCTACAATTATGATATCTTGTATCGACTTGGGAAGCTCAATGAGCCCCCAGATGCCCTATCCCGTGGTACATGTGCCAGCGCATAAGTAGACCGACTTCGGGCCCTCCACAATGACCTCTGTCATCCGGGGGTCACCCGTTTTTTTCATTTTGTCAAGGCTCGCAACCTGCCTTACTCCATCAGGACCATGACCAAGGACTGCCACGTCTGCGCGGGGTGCAAACCACACTTCTTTCGGCCAGACAGAGCACACCTGGTAAAGGCTTCCCGCCCCTTTGAGCGCCTTAGCGTCGACTTCAAAGGGCCCCTCCCCTCCACTGACCATAACGTGTACTTCCTCAACATTATTGACGAGTACTCACGTTTCCCTTTTGCCATCCCATGCCCTGACATGACCTCTGCCACCGTCATCAAGGCCCTGCACAGTCTCTTCACCTTATTTGGTTTCCCCACCTACATCCATAGCGATCAGGGTTCCTCCTTCATGAGTGATGAATTGCGTCAGTTCCTGCTTAGCAAGGGCATCGCCTCAAGCAGGACTACCAGCTACAACCCCCGGGGAAACACACAGGTGGAGAGGGAAAACGCAATGGTCTGGAAGGCCGTCCTTCTTGCCCTATGGTCTAGAAGTCTCCCTGTCTCTCGCTGGCAGGAGGTCCTTCCCGATGCGCTCCACTCCATCCGGTCGCCCCTGTGCACTGCCACCAATGAGACCCCTCACGAATGAATGTTTGTCTTCCCCAGGAAGTCCACCCCATGGGGTCTCGCTCCCATCCTGGCTGACAGTCCCAGGGCCCGTCCTCCTCCGGAATCATGCGAGGAGTCACAAATCGGATCCCCTGATCGAAAGGTTTCTTCTCCTCCATGCCAACCCACAATATGTCTACGTGGCACACCATGACGGGTGGCAGGACACAGTTCCCTTCGGGATTTGGCACCTGCAGGTTCCCCAGTGACCATCACCACCACCTCCGACCCTACACCGTCTCCCTCCACCGCTAGTCGGCTATTTCGAAGTTTGGCACCCGCAGGCCCCCCCAGCGACCATCACCACCACCCCTACACCGTTTTCCTCTCCACCGACTCAACTACTGGACGAAGAACAAGACGACATGCTCCCGGACACACAGGTCTCGACACCAGTGCCCACACCACAGCCGGGGCTGAGGCATTCGCGGCGGAAGGTCAAAGCTCCCAACAGACTCAATCTTTAAGTCCACTTCACCCCCGCCGGACTCTTTTTTAACAGGGGTGAATGTGGTAAACCACTGTTACTGTATTATATATATTGTGGTAAACAACTGTTACTGTATTGCATATATGAAATGAAAATCGCTTATTGTCACAAGTAGGCTTCAAATGAAGTTACTGTGAAAAGCCCCTAGTCGCCACATTCCAGCACCTGTTCGGGGAGGCTGGTACAGGAATTGAACCGTGCTGCTGGCCTGCCTTGGTCTGCTTTCAAAGCCAGCGATTTAGCCCTGTGCTAAACAGCCCCTATATTGTTTGTTGTCTCTGCTGGCTCCACCTGTAGCTCCTCCCCTCAGGCTCTATATAAAGGTGGCCGACCTCTGGCCTTGCCCCAGTTCGGGATCAGTTGCCAGCAGGTTCTCGTTTAGCTTATTAAAGCCGCAGTTCCGTTCCACAACTCGTCTTTGTTATAATTGATGGCACATCACAGGCAGCATGACAAAATTAAATATAGAATTTCTGGATCTTTCCAGGCTGCAAGTATGACTTTTAATAACATCTGAGAACCAAAAGACAGCAAGAACACATAGTACATTTGATCCCTCTTGGACATTCTTTGTCTCCAGCATTGTGATTTTCTTCTTCAGTAATACTGTCACCCCTCCTCCTTTTTGTCCTGCCAGATATTTCTTGAACATCTTGTACCCAGGAATATATAGTGCCCAGTTCCGCCCATTAGTGAGTCAGGTCTCCATTGTCATCAAAACATTATTTCCCTGCATTGCTATTCAGCTCAGTTGGCTGGACGGCTGGTTTATGATACAGAGCGGCCCCAACAGCGTGGGTTCAATTCCCGTACAGGCTGAGGTTATTCGTGAAGGACCCACCTTTTCAACCTTGCCCCTCGCTTGAGGGTGTGGTGATCCTCAGGTTAAATCACCACCAGCTCTCCTCCTCGGAGGGGAAAACAGCCTATGGCCACCTGGGACTATGGCGACTTCACTTTCACTTTGTGTGCCTGCAGCTCATTGACCTTATTTACTGTGCATTTGCTCACATGTGCTGTACACCTAATTTAGACCTGACTATATTCCCTCTTACTCTGACCTCGCCTAATACTTTTAACTATTTCTTACTCCAGTGCTATCTGCCACTCCTGATTTTTGTGTATCTTGTTTTTCTTCTCTAAAGACCTCCTGGTTCTCATCCCCCGACCAAGTTAGTTTAAACCCTCCCCCACTGATAGGGTTATGGCCAGGGAAACTGTAAAACCACTGAGACTTAATGCAACTGTAAAGGGGATGTGATAAGTATAGGCATGTCTTCTAATTATTTAAAGGTAGTGATGAGCACTTTGCTGTGCCGTATCATTTACTTGTGCACGAGTTATTTAAAGAAATGTTAAATACGTGGTGCATGCAGCTACACCTGTTACTTTCAATTAGCACAGTAGATCTTTTTAATTGGAGTCTCGGTGCCTGGAATAGTATATTTTGCTGCAAGACACTGCTGTAGGTGCTTAAACAGCTGCTGGTAGCACCTTGCTCCTTAGCTTGTTCTTATTTAGTAATCCATCAAAATAATAAATGGATCGTGTCAAGAAGTGGTGATTTGTACCAGGTTTAAATTATTGCATTAGTTATTCCATGTCTCTCGCTCAGAATTTTGACTAATGTGTAATCTTTTAGACCAGGTAGTTTTGTTCTTATTTTATATATACGATAACCTGCTTGTAAATTGAACAGGTTTTCAGCAGCGTGTGTTTCTCTGGGGAAAAGACCGATTCTGACTTCTTTAGTCAGAATCAATTAAATTCATCCATTTTTCTCTGCAGCATTTAGATGAACGCATTTTTCAAGCACAGTTCAAGCAGACAGTCGGGTCTCCTGAGTCATAAGCCTGTTGGGCCCTGGATACCCACTGTCAATTGTGAAAAATAATTCACTTTTGCACTTGCAAAGTGGGAATTTCAAACATGGTGAATTCAGGAGAAATGTACAAAGTGAAGTATTAAATACAGTTAACTCAGCAATTGAACTGTTTCTGCCCCCACCTCCCCATCTCCCTGTGAGGTTTGCCTATGAGGCCAAAATGGAAAGGTCCAGGAAACAACGTACTAACTGCTAGGAAAGATTTGTGGATGGTATGTGCATGGATATCGATATACATATAATCTCGCTCTCTTGCACACAATGTTCTTTTATGTGACCAGCACTGAGGGCAATTAAATTAAAATTGGAAAGTCGCCCAAATAGTGAAGGTGTTCCATTTTAAAGCACAGTATATTCAGCTGACAGTTCAATTACAGTGTGCTGCCAAACTTGGGGTTCACCATATTAAAGAATTTGAAAACGCGTCAAAATAAAAAGCAACTGCATTTGGTGAAACATTGCAAATACACTCTCATGTTTTATTAGAACAAACAAAGGGCTACAGTAGGTAAGAACTTAGTGCTCATAAATGTTGCAGAAATGGCTCCTCAAAGCAGATGTGCACACGTTCTGTTCTTGGTCTGCTTTCAAAGCCAGCGATTTAGCCCTTGAACAAAACTGAAATGGGTACCAGCTCAGGATGAATAACTGTAATGCGGTTCATCCAAGTCTGTTTCCCTCTAATCCTAACTTTTCCTGCTTAACTACAGTTGGGAAACTATTTAATAACTTACACTCGGGGCAGCACAGTGGCGCAGTGGTTAATACTGCTGCATCACGGCGCTGAGGACCCGGGTTCGATCCCGGCTCTGGGTCACTGTCCGTGTGGAGTTTGCACATTCTCCCCGTGTTTGTGTGGGTTTCGCCCCCACATCCCAAAGATGTGCCAGGTAAGTGGATTGGCAACGCTAAATTGCCCCTTAATTGGAAAAAAATAATTGGGTACTCTACATTTATATTAAACAAAATTGTACTTTTGGACCACTTGAGTAATAATTGAGTACTCTAAATTTAAAAAAAATAACTTACACTCAACACCTTTAGCTGGATAATTATTTCCAACATTTCATGACCTGGGGCTGGTTTAGCACAGTGGGCTAAACAGCTGGCTTGTAATGCAGAACAAGGCCAGCAGTGCGGGTTCAATTCCCGTACCGGCCTCCCCGAACAGGCGCCGGAATGTGGCAACTAGGGGCTTTTCACAGTAACCTCATTGAAGCCTACTTGTGACAATAAGCGATTATTATTACGTAAACTATTAGTATATTTTTTGAAAATTCATGCATTATCAAGAACAATATTTTGTATCAATACTTGTGTGCAATTATTACAAGTGTAATATTAAGAGCAGCACGGTGGCACAGTTAGCACTGGTGTCTCACGGCGCCAAGGTCCCAGGTTCGATCCCGGCTCTGGGTCACTGTCCATGTGGAGTTTGCACATTCTCCCCGTGTTTGCGTGGGTTTCGCCCCCACAACCCAAAGCTGTGCAGGGTATGTGGATTGGTCACACTAAATTCCCCCTTATTTGGAAAAAATGAATTGGTACTCTAAATTTTTTTAAAAACACAATTGTAATTTTGGACTAACCTCCTCTGAAGGTATTGTCACTGGGCTAGTAATTCAGAGACTCCAGGTAATGCTCTTAGGACCTGGGATTGAATCTCACCATGGGGGCAGATGGTGAAATCTGAATTCAATAAAAAAATCCACAAAACAATTGTCTTTTAAAAAAAAATTTACAGTACCAAATTCATTTTTTTTCCAATTAAGGGGCAATTTAGTGTGGCCAATTCACCTACCCTGCACATCTTTTTGGGTTGTGGGGGTGAGATCCACGTAGACAGGGGGAGAGTGTGCAAACACCACACAGACAGTGACCTGGGCTGGGTTTGAACCCGGGTCCTAACGCCGTGAGGCAGCAGTGTTAACCACTGCGCCACTGTGCCACCCTAACCATGAAGCCATTGTCAATTGTTCTAAAAACCCATCTAGTTCACTAATGTCCTTTAGGGAAGGAAATCTGCCATCATTAGCTGGTCTGACCTACACGTGACACCAGACCCACAGCAAAGTGGTTGATTGTTAAATGCCCTCAGGGATGGACAATAATTGCTGGCCCAGCCAGCAAGCCCACATCCTATGAATGAATGAAAAAAATTATTTGACCTTCATGGGCAGTTAATAAAAGACTCTAGTTAAACTACTAAATGGTGAAAACATTTCTCCTATAGCTTCAGTGCAGTAATTTCCTCTCCGCAGTATTTGTAACAAAATGATCAATCATCCTTTTTAAATGAGTTATAATAAGCATAATATAGAACAGAAATTTCTCCCGATGGGAGAGAAAATACTCTCTCATTTGAAAAACTCCAAATTTTGGGTAGTAGTTAATGGGTGAGGGCAGGAGAGAGGAGATGTTTTATGAGGTTTGGGACTGAGGTTTCACAATGAAAAGTGCTGGGGTGGGTATATATATCCTAGCATACATTTGTACCTCATCAAGTGTCATTGGTGGCCCCTGGGAAGGTTTCTCTTTATTTAAGTCGGAAGTGGGACCAATAGTTTTTCCCATCCCACATTTTGTTTGAGGGGCTTGAAAATTAATACCAGTAAAAAGAGTCCATCATAAACCTTTATGTTTAATGTGCACACGAGCATACATTAGCATCTCTTTCATTGGGGAAAAACTTTAAAACAAATTGTTGGTATCTATGCATAACACACCCGTGCACAGCTTGGACATTTTAGGGTGGTTATTTATTATATTCAAAAGTTTGTTCGTGTCGACAATGTTTCCCACAGTGAGGGCAAGGTTAAACAGAGGGAGCTGGACATGGGGGTACACACCATGCTAACATGTCTGCCTTTCACCCCCTGCAGACATTGGACTTTGGAATCCAACCAGGAATGGCGGTCTTCATCCTGGCCGCCGCAGCCCTGGCCGATGCAATGAGATTGTATGAGCAGGAGCTGCTCGAGGAGGGTCCTGCAGCAGCGGAACTTGGCCCAGAGGAACAGGAGCCAGCTGGTGAGGATGGCAAGTCGGCCTTCCAACAGGCCGAGGAGGAGGTGGGAAGGTGCCGCATGAGGCCTCGTGTGTACAGGCAGCGCCAGCCATTCGAGGACCTGCTGGACCGAGCACGCCGTTGAAGAGTCCTGCTGAACAGGGGGACTGTACGGCATATCTGCTGGTTCATGGCACACCTGGATCTGTGGGGGCATGTGTGAGAACATCTATTCCCGGCGGCCGTTAAGGTGATGGTCATCCTGAACTTTTACGCCACGGGGTCCTTCCAGGTGGCGAGTGGGGACCTGTCTGGGATCTCACAGACCGCAGTGCACAGGTACACGCGTGCCCTCACAGAGGCCCTCTATGCCCAGGCGGCTCAATACAAACAGTTCACGATGGAACCGGCCCACCAGGATGCCCATTTGCCGCCATCGCCAGGATGCCCCAGGTCAGAGGTGATCGGCGGGATGCATGTTACCCTATGAGCAGTGGCCCATGGCTTGCCGGTCTTCACATACCGAAGGTGTTTCCACTCGATGTGTGACCATGAGCTGCACACCATGCACAATTGCGCCCGATACCCGGATACCTGGGCAGTGTGCATGACGCCTTCATCCTGGCACACTCGACGGTTCCCGACACCTTCAAGCGCACCCCCAGGTGACAGGTTGGCTCCTGGGTGACAGGGGTTATCCATTGCGGTTGTGGCTGATTATGCCTAACCCGAGACCACAGACTGACGCGGAGACCCACTACAACGTCGCCCATGCCGTAACCAGGGGCATGATCGAGCAGTGCATCGGCGTCCTGAAGATGCGGTTCAGCATAGTGCTAGGAGGGTCTCCCTCATCGTGGTCGCCTAATGTGCCCTCCACAACATTGTGCCACAGAGGGGGGACATGCTGGAGGAGGGGGATGAATGCCAGGCCTTGGCCAACGAGGAGGATGTGGAAGAGGGCCAGGCTGGACAGGGCATGGGTCCCGGGCAGGCCAAGGAGGCCGCACAATCTGTGCACCAGGGCCGCCACGCAGGGGATGCTCTAATCGCCCCAGGTTCACCGGCAAGACGACTCGCTCCGCAATAAGCGCTGATGCTCCGTATCGTTCGACGTCTGACTCCTGCCCATGGTAGCACATTCCATCATCCACCTGGGTGATCCCTGCTGAGCTGACCGTTCCATCACACGGTCCCACTGAACCCTTGGGGTGGCGGAGGTGGGGACGGGGTGCGGTGGGGGAGGGTGGGTTGAGGTGGAGAGGGATGGGTTGGGGCCGGGTATCGGGGCGTAGGCGGAGCTGGGGGCCCTGGCCCATGCAAACCTCCAAAGCTGCACACCTCATTACCCCCTCACCCTTCTGCAGCCATCCCAGCCCAATCCTCACACCCTCCTGACGGAGCACTGAGGCAGATTGAAATGTTTGTGCACATGTGTTTGTTGTGAAAAGGTGAACATTTTTGTTCAAATCTGTGCCCTACCCCTAACGCTATCTTATGTGCTAAACCCATGCCAACTTAACTGATGTCTACCTTTCTGGCCATACGGGCCCTAACGCTATGTCTAGTTGGATCCCCAGACGGCACATCAGGGGTGGAGGTGGCCTGCTGCAAATCCTGCCCTGTGACCTGGGTCCCCTTTGGCGGCTTTCCTGCGGATCGAGCGGGCCTGGATGGGTGGACTCCGTGCCCACTGACCTGGTCCTGTGCCCGCCGCTCCACTGTGGTGAGGGGCCACAGGTCCGGCTGTCCCCCTCTAATCTTCTCTCTCTCAAGGCGGTTGTGGGTCAGCTGCTTCTGGGGTTGGGCGGGGGGTGGGGGAGGGGGGGGGGGGAGACAATCACTTTGTGAGACCCTCAGACGTGGCAGCAGACAAGGTGGGCAGCAGGTAGCTGTGGTGGCCAGGGGACCTGATCATGGCGGCCGGTACGGGTGCTGGGATGTGGTGCAACGTGGGGAGCGAGCACACTGTCGGCAGGTGGGGTTCAGTCGCCCTCCGGGTGGGATGGGGGCGGGGGGGGAATGGGGGGGTTACGGGTGTTAGGGACGGGGGCTGGTGCCAAGGACATAGTGCTACCTACTCACCCTGGCTGCCCTGAGGAGGTCATGCAGCTTTTTCCGGCACTGCTGTCCGGTCCTTGTGGTGGGGCCCACGGCGCTCATGACCTCTGCCACCTGCGCCCAGGCTGGGTGTAAGGCAGTGGTTGGCCGCCTCCTTCCCACCCTGGGGAGCGAGGTGGTCCGCCTCTCCTCCACGGCACCCAGCAGGGTCTCCAGCTCGGTGTCTTCAAACCAGGGTGGCGCTCTCCCAGTGCTGCCATCTTGTTGGCGGGGATGAGTGTGTGTGGGGAGTGAAGTGCTAATATGCAGCTGGAGCTTGTCAGCCTCTCGAGTGGCAATCCCGGGACTGGCGGCAATTTAGTTGTCGTGGAAGTCCATCGATTCAGTCCCGGCCTCAACATTTAGTTTCTGAAACGAAGAATCCTACTGTAGATCTTTCATCATAGGAGCGAGTGCAGAAAAATTTGTGCAGAAAGTCCGAGGCAGAGACCAACGAGCTTCTCCATTTTAAAAAATGTGTCTTTGGGATTCAGCCGACCTTGACAAGGCTGTAATCATTGCCAATCTCAACATACCTGAAGAAAATGGTGGTGGTCAGCTTTCTTTTTGAATTGCTGCTATTCTTGCGTTGATGGTCCTTAATATTGACTCAGCAACGATGAAGGAATGAGGATAAAGGGCCAAGTGAGGATGATGTGTAAGTTGAAGGAGAACGTGGATGGTAGTGTTCCCACCACATTGCTGCTCTTGTCCGTGCTGTTTCCTAGGCTAACATGGTGCATGGTGCAGTGAGCAAATAAATTGCAAACAGGAAGGAAAATAATTACTATCAAATAAAAAATGTCTTGTGGGAAGTTTATTTCTGTTTGGAATAACATTTAAACACTGTTCTGCTACAAATACTTCGTATTCCATGGAACATGAGCTTCAATCCACATTCTGGTGAGCATAAATAATTACCTGTACTGCAGCTCTCCTAATTATATCTTGCAGCACAGATGTTAAATAGTTGCATATTAAATTATTGCGCTGGTCAGAGGCATTTAGCAGAGCTCTGAAAGTTCAGGATTAAGCTATGAATTACTCATTGTTAAAAGGTGAAATACATGCGCATGTACATTTTTCCACTGAATGCCACAGATATCTGCAGAGTTCTTGCATTACAATATGGAGAAGAGAAAAATCCCACCTGCTCCAAAAGTGCATGTGGTAGGGAATCAGGCCTATGGCTTGTTGTGTCTCACACTGCTCTCAGTTCTGAGTTGGTAGCCAGGCCTGCCACATAAAACATTCATTAGTATCTGCATTACATTGTACCTAAATGCATTTGTGTGCAGTGTAGGATTTCCACTGCCCTGTAAAGCTTTTTGGATGATTGCCATCTTATATCCCCGGTTACCTGAGATCACCGCTCATGTTACACGTGACATCAGTGGAAGCAGCGAGCTGCTGTTAAAATATTTAAGTAGACTCTTATCTGTACAAACAGGGGAAATTAGGATTGTAATTACACAGGGCTAAATAGCAATACAGAACAATGTGCAGCATCAACCATGAAACAGGACTAAAGTAGTGTGGGTAGGGATTAAAAGCCACGGGCAGCTTGAGTTGATGCAATGATACAATCTTACTCCATTTTCTCCAGGCGCTGTTCATATTCCATTGCAAGTACTTTGATGAGGAGGAGGAGGGGAGAAGAGAGAGGAGGGACTGGTTTTGAACTGTCTGTGCTGCAGGGACCAAATGAGTCATCAAACTACTTGTTTAGGTTCTATATTCAAGGACATGATTAAAATAGTGTTAATGTGGTAGGAAATATGACCAGTATACGCAAACATTAACACATGATATAAACCACTGCATTCGTGTGAAGCACTGTGTCATTATTTGCAAAATATACAGCATTTATTCAAAGCTGCTTAATTGTACCATGCCATTTTACCAAATGTAAACTTCCTCCAACTTAGTACCAAGTCCGTACTTATTTGTAAGGCGACAGTTTTGAATCGTGGATAAATGGTACTGCTATTTTTCTTTTGGTAGGATTTTGACATTTAAAACAAAAATTTAGATAATCCAATTATTTTTTTTCCAATTAAGGGACAATTTAGCATGGCCAATTCACCTACCCTGCACATCTTTGGGTTGTGGGGGTGAGACCCATGCAGACACGGGGAGAATGTGAGGATTTTGATATTGATGTCAAATGGAATTGTTCTGTTCAAAATGCTGCTGAAACAGGCACTGAAATCCTGATAATTCAGCAAACAAGTGTAAATAATTCACACTGCTCGGTGTAATGATTCAACGGGCCCAGAGAAAGAGCATTCAATTCACAAAAAACACAGAGAATAGTTTATCACTGTGGCATTTTGTATTTATCTGTTTGATTGCAACAATCTTAATCAAACCTTGTAATATCAGGATAATTTATTTGGTTTTGTGTTACAGCATACAAAATATTGATTGCAGTCGATGAATATTGTGTCGATCAGATAGCAGCTGGAACATCGACCTGTGGGTTCCAGAAATCATGGAGAGTGTGTTGTAATGGTTGGAAGCTGCTGCACTCAGAAATGCTTCTGTAATGAAAGGGCTACGGGTGGACTGAAATATTTGTATTTAACAGCAAAAGTGGAAAATGAAGACTTGCCGGAAGGGGACTTGACTAAGATCAGCACATTCTGGGCCCTTAGCAACTGATGTTATAACCATGTTCCAAAGTTGGCGAGCAGACACTTTTTTCAAACTCCAAACTGTCAAGAAATATTTTCATGGATTTAACTCCCAGTGAATCTCCTGTGCTTTCTGATGTCAGGATTTGCTTCCAAGTGATTGAAGATTACTGGGCTGCTGCTAATTGGCAGGATAAAGCCTGACAGCTTTTGGTAACATCACTCTTTTATGCCCCATCGCCATCCTTGTTTTGCTCTTTGGGGGCAGTTGAAATCGTCACAATGTTATGCGGCAACTTGAACTGTGGGAACAGCTGAATGAAATTGCTGTTCAAGGAACAATATTATGACACATTTTGTGGGGTGGTATTGAGCCATACAGATTAAGAAGCCCCTGGGCTAATTCTCTGGTCTGTACTAGGAGTGGGGGGTGTAATCGCAGCAAAGAATTGAAATCAACTTCAAATGGTTAAAAACAAAAATATTTAAGCTTCGGATGAAGAATGGCAGCATGGCAGCGCAGTAGTTAGCACTGCAGTCTCACGGCGCTGTGCTCCCAGGTTCGATCCCGGCTCTGGGTCACTGTCCATGTGGAGTTTACACATTCTCCCTGTGTCTGCGTGGGTTTCACCCCCACAACCCAAAGATGTGCAGGACAGGTGGATTAACCACACTAAATTGCCCCTTAATTGGAAAAAATGAATTGGGTCCTCTAAATTTAATATAAAAAACTTTGGATGAAGAGGGAACGCCGGCTATCACAGTCAGTGTTGTGTACAAGCAACACGCAGCTCACTCCACTTGTCCTTGCTTTACGGCGTATTACTTCTCTCCTGGCACAGTGGTTAGCACTGGGACTGCGGCGCTGAGGACCCGGGTTCGAATCCCGGCCCTGGGTCACTGTCCGTGTGGAGTTTGCACATTCTCCCCATGTCTGCTTGAGTTTCACCCCCACAACCCAAAGACGTGCAGGTTAGGTGGATTGGCCATGCGAAATTGCCCCTTAATTGAAAAATAATAATTGGGTACTCTAAATTTATTAAATTTATAAATATGTCATACCCATAGGAAAACAGCTCCGTGAATGGAAACCAGCAGAATGTGGCAATACTGCGTGTGGGCAATGGTCAAATGCCTCATGGGCCACATTCTGATGGGCTGGATGTGGTGTCTGGGCTTCAGGTTTCCCACTGCTGAGTTAAAGCCTCTCAGTTTCATCTGCCACTGGTGGTAAGGTTGGAGAAAATTCTTACTTCAAGCTCGAAGGGGCGAATGAAATGAAATGAAATGAAAATCGCTTATTGTCACAAGTAGGCTTCAAATGAAGTTACTGTGAAAAGACCCTAGTCGCCACATTCCGGCGCCTGTTCGGGGAGGCTGGTACGGGAATGGCCTCCTGCTTCTATTTTCTATGTATGTTTCTATGTAAAATGGACAGCAGACTTCAGAGGAGGATGAAATATTTGCTGTCATTTTACTACCATCCGGGAATCAAAGTTAAAGCAATTGTGAGCAGCCAAGATGAATAGATCCTTAAAGGGGTTGGTATGAACATAGAACATAAAATATACAGTGCAGAAGGAGGCAATTCGGCCCATCGAGTCTGCACCGATCCATTTAAGCCCTCACTTCCACCCTATCCCCGTAACCCAATAACCCCTCCATACCTTTTTGGACACTAAGGGCAATTTAGCATGGCCAATCCACCTAACCTGCACGTCTTTGGACTGTGGGAGGAAACCGGAGCACCCGGAGGAAACCCACGCAGGCACAGGGAGAACGTGCAGACTCCGCAGAGACAGTGACCCTGGGACCCTGGTGCTGTGAAGCCACAGTGCTATCCACTTGTGCTACCATGTAATTGTGGACTGGATTCACTGTTAGAAGTGGAGCGGAAGCTTTGTTTGAAAGTATCGTTTGTAAAACCTGCACTGGATTTTGGAATGCAAACCGCCAAAGGAAAGCATTATTAGGAGAAGAATTTAAAGCATGTTTTTGGGAGTGGAGTTTGGAAATTCTCGCGTGGCAATCATCTGGGGGGGTATTCTGAGGAGAAAACCACAGACACCAGCACTACGTGGAACACAAGTGATTTCAATGAAAAACGGTGAGGGATTCGCCAGGTCCGTGATTGACACTCGGGAGGCTGACAAGCTGCAGCTGCATATACACATTACAATCCCTTCCCACATACACTCATCCCAGCCAACAAGATGGCACTGGTTGCGCAGGAGCACGCCCATACAGCTGATGAGTCGCTGGGGCCAGAGGACACCCAGGGGGGTGGCCTGGGGGGATACCCATACGACCCGTGGCCCTAAGTTCACAGCAGGCCGTCAGCGGTTTGCACAGCTGCGTGGCTGCCATGCCGGCTGCAGCAATGCTGTTCCGTGCCTGTCCATCCCGACCCCACAGCCCACCTCCTGGCAACCTCCAGCTACTCCCCCAGCCCTGGCAGAAGCCCCCCTGGTGAGCGGCACAACTGTCAGCAAACTATGGCGATGTTGGACACTTTCCGTATCCCCTCTGTCTCCCTCAGCAGCCACCACTCCGGTTTCCCGATTTTTAAAAGCACAAGTGAACCGTGCCATCGGGACCATGGCCCATTGGAGGCGGAGAATCTCGGAGGCCCTGGAGAATACCAATTCAGGCCTGCTAACGATATGCCTACGTCATTTACTGTACGTGCGTTCCAGACCGCATTAACGCCGCTGTCGAGGTGACCGAGAATTCTGATTTGGCGCCAAATCAGCGCACACCGCGATTTAGCCATTGGAACCTATTCTCCGCTCATTCGCGTTTCCCTATTTCACCGTCAGTCAACGGAGAATCCCACCCAATGTCCCAGTTTCATTCTGGGATTTTCACATCCTGTTATAACATCAACTGGGCTTGTAACAATATGAACAGTTACCACTTAGAGAAGATATAAGCAGGCTGTCACCACCAGTGGAACTGTATCCCAGCATGAGATATAGCCTTTATAAGACATTAACAAATGCCTGCTAATTTTTAATTGTTTATCCCTTTTCTTTTCACCTCATTTACCTTGTCGCGGTACAGCCACCTCTCATCATTTTCTTGCTTCCCTTTTATGTCACTTAATTCCTGCCAGCACTGCTTTGTTTTTGTAAACGCATTTTGGCAGGGGCTGTCTAAAAAAACAAATTTGCTGTCAGCTCTGGATATAATAATTAGAGACCTGTGTTCTTGGGGTGTTAAATATTAGCTTCTGAAATGCAGTGCAAAAGAGGTAGTGAAAAATTCATTCCAGGACTGGGAGCCAAGTATATTTTGTGACTTTGCATCCTGACTGATGCAAAAACAAAGAGATGCTCGGAGGAAAAAGTGAAAACCTCGGAGTGTTTTCAAATACTGAAATGAAAACAATGTTGAAAATATCCAGCAGGTCAGCTAGAAGCGAATGATAGGTTAAATTGTCCATTAATTTATTGAATTCACAAACCTAAAACAATAACCCATTTTTATTTTGGAATTACTGACTGATTTGATTGCATGTTTACTTTCTTGTTTATGTTGGTAGAAGTACTTTGTTATTTTCTCCAAAGGTTGCCATATGAACAAAAGAAATAGTCCCTTGAAGAGATTTTATTTATCAATAGCTTGACTCAGTTGACAACACATTCCTCTGAGGCACAGAATTTTGGGTGGCACGGTAGCACAGTGGTTAGCACTGTTGCATCAGAGCGCCAGGGACCCCCAGGTTCGAATCCCGGCTTGGGTCACTGTCTATGCGGAGTCTGCACGTTCTCCCCATGTCTGCGTGGATTTTCTCCGGATGCTCCGGTTTCCTCCCACAAATTCTGAAAGACGTGCTTGTTAGGTGAATTGGACATTCTGAATTCTCCCCTGTGTACCTGAATAGGCGCCGGAATGTGCCGACTTGGGGATTAATGTAAGCCTACTTGTGACACTAATAAAGATTATTATTATTTCCCCCCAAAATGGCAAAGTGCCAGGTACCGACTAAAAATCGGCATGTTTTTCCCTAGAAAGAGGGAGAGAGAGAGAGAGAGGGAGAAAGAGGGAGGGAGAGAGAGCGAAAGAGAGAGAGAGAGAGCTTCCTTTGCAAAAAAAAATACAGAGCAACCACAAGAAACTCAACAAACAAGTGACACCAGCAGTCAAGCCAGCGCATGCTCCCCTCCCCCACCGTCGCCTGGTTCCGCCTTGGTGAAGGGGTGGCCACCTGCAGCTCAGTTCACTGGAAAGAGATAGGCAGCATGCGGTTGAGAAGTGGGAGAGAGAGAAAAACCCTCCCCCACACTAGCATCGGGAAGGACCCCTCAACTCCCAGCATAGATTGGGCAGCACGGTAGCATTGTGGTTAGCACAATTGCTTCACAGCTCCAGGGTCCCAGGTTCGATTCCAGCTTGGGTCACTGTCTGTGCGGAGTCTGCACATCCTCCCCGTGTCTGCGTGGGTTTCCTCCGGGTGCTCCGGTTTCCTCCCACAGTCCAAAGATGTGCAGGTTAGGTGGATTGGCCATGCTAAATTCCCCTTAGTGTCCAAAATTGCCCTTAGTGTTGGGTGGGGTTTACTGGGTTATGGGGATAGGGTGGAGGTGTTGACCTTGGGTAGGGTGCTCTTTCCAAGAGCCGGTGCAGACTCGCTGGGCCGAATGGCCTCCTTCGGCACTGTAAATTCTATGATAGACGCAGGAGGGCCACAACTGGCGAGCACCTAGCTGCTAGGCCCAAAATAACAATACACAACAAAAATACAATAATAACCATATAATCCCCCAACAATAAAACAAAACCAACATCAGTAAAGCAGTACACATAGTCAATTAGGCTACCACCCTACTGTTCTCACAGTTCCGGCATCCAGTCTCCAGACACCCAGCCAGTCCAAAGCTGCAAAAACGAGTCTGTTCTCCACTTTCAGCCCAGCAGCAGGCCAACCAAAATCCGCTCCTCGCTCCACTCCCAGCCTGTAAGCAGAAAGGCAGCCAGTAACAAGTACGAGTGCCAGGCATGGCAACTGCAGGCAGGCAATTCCATCCTCTCTTTCCCCCGCAAGCAACCTCTCCTCCATCCAACTGGTTGTAGCACCGTCCACCCTTGCCAATGTCCAGACTTCAAAGTCTAGAAAAGGCAGCCAGAATACTGAATAACACACCAGGTCAGGGAGCAGGGTTACAGCTAGAAGCAGCTGGAGCTCAGAGATAAATTCTTCCCCATCACCTCAGAGTGAGCTACTCAGTTGGAGTGTGAGCTCCCCCAATGAGTGGGACAGGGAAATCATTAGCAGTTACACCTGTATACATAGAGCTGGCCAGTGTGGTACCAGCTAGTGAAGGAAGCAGTTGCGAACTACTGCTGCTCTGTACATATTGTTGTAAATAAAGTTACTTTCTGTTTGACTCTACAAACACATGCTGGATTCTTCGTGACCCTCACAAATGGGCCAACTCCAGCACTGTCCTCTGGGAGTGCCAACCTGGCTGTCCACCCTGGCAGTGCCAGCAGTGCACTGCCATGTCTCTCATCATCATGCTTTTGGTGTGGTCATCACTACTGGTTTCCGTTTTTGGAATCAGGCTGGTGGGGCAGAAGATCTAACCAGCCTGGAAGCAAGAGAGGGCATGAACCTGATTACATTGCCAACAGGGGGGCGGGCAAGTTCTCAAACTGACGTCTTGCCACTGCAAATCCCGTTAAGGCCCTCCCATGAGAGTTAGCGGCCATAATGGGATCTGTGCCTGCAGCAAATGTGCCCTGGACACCGCGCTCTATATGTTCATGCCTTACTGCACATAATCTGGACTGACATTTCAATTCAGTCATGTGGGAATGTAGCGTTGTCAGAGATACAGTCTTTAAGTGGGATGTTAAACCGATGCCTATCTAGTAGCTGGGCTGGCTGTTTAAAATCCAAGACACTATTTAAAAACGTAACCAGCATTTCTCTTTCAACCAGCACCACTAAAACACACAGAAACTGGTTATTCATTTTTCTTCTTTTTGTGAGATCTTGGCGTGCGCAAATAGCTGCTCCATTACCTCACATAACGGTAGTCACTGCGCAATGCAGTGCATTCTACACACAGCTTTTAAGGATCTTTCTCAGAGTCATGATAACGCTGTGTAAATGCATGTTATTTACTTCTTTGTGTGGCCCACAATACGTGACTTCCCTTTGTGCTTGATCAAAGCGTGAATGACAAAGGTCTTCAATTATAAACCACTGGTCTGTGAAAGTGATAAGAGACTAAATATAGTTAATGAAACTTCTGTGGGTTTTTTCGAACATGTGGAAGAATATGTCTCCTGAGGCTAGCAACACAGCTGTCGGGATTATGTTTTGTTAGTTGGAGGTCTGATGTACATAAGAGCAATAGTTTCCAATTGGAGTCGACTCCAAATCCACACAAGTGAACATTCTGTTTGCCAATGTTTAGTGAATACTGGCCCTCTGTAGAGGTATATCTGCACTTAATTCAGAGAACTTTGTTGCAGGTTGGCAATGCCCATGCCTTTGTGACCGCCAAGTACGTTCAGGTGTCTGCTGGAGTTCCGATGTTTAAAGCAGTGCTTAACGGCATAGACCATCAGTGAACCTGCAGCTAGAGCCAGCCTTGTCATTGATTCTCAGTTAGGGAGCCATGAGGGAGGAATGAGGTGCAGGCCCTGGAAAGACTCTTAAACAAATAACCGTGCAGGATTGAGAGCTGTCAGCCAATCAAATAGTTCCCTGATTCCTTCCGCAAATGTTTCTGACTCTGAGTTAAGGTAACCACGGCCCTTACCCAGGTAGATATCCAGGAAAGGTTAGACATTTAAAGCCTGGTCTAACACCCCAACCCCCTCCAGACTACCTGACAGCCCACTCAGGCCTGGCACAACTACCCCCAACCATCCAACTAAATCCTGATCTGACTATTACACCCGACGGCCTGACTACCTCTGACTCAACCCGACTACCCGCAAACCACCCAAGTACTCTGCTGACCTAACCTGACTTCTTCCCAAACACCCAACTACCCCCAACCCAATACCCCTCTTGATCAGACCTATCCTGTCCCCGTGACCCGACCAGGCCGTAGCTGACTAACATCTCAACCTGACTTGAATACTCAACTGACCTGAATACCACTGACCACCTGATACTCCCTGATTCAACTACCCCTCGACCACCCAACTCCCTCACCGACCCATCTGCTCACTCCAACCCACTAGCCCCTGACCACCCGAGTGCAAGCAACCCTGACTCAACACGACCCGACTACATTCTGACTACCCAACTACCCTCCTGACTTAACCTTATTGCCCCCCCCCCCTCCACACAACCCTACCGACCGCCTCCAACCCAACCTAACACCAACCCACTGGACCCAACTACACCCCAACCCACCTACCTCGACCATCCGATTACCCACTTCATCTACATACCCACCTCACCCATGTACCCACCTATCCAAGTAAGATAAAGCAGGAAAGGAATGTTTACGTCAGCCACTGAGAACACAATACTGGAGAAAACTGAGAATTATAATAAGTGGAGGAGTGAAATCAAAAAGGAAAATTGATAGGTGAAAGAATATTGACATGCAAAATCAAGGCGAACCCAAAGATGTTTTATCAATACATTAAGAGTAAGAGGATAACGAAGAAAAGAGAAGGGCATGTAAAAGAACAAAATGGTAACCTATGTGTGGGGGCAGTGGCTGTGGATATTGTTCTTAATGAATGTCTTCACAAAAGAGTGGATGATGCAGACATTGTAGTTAAGGAGGAGGAGTGTGTAGTATTAGATGTGATAAACATAGGGAGCGAGGAGGTATTAAGAGGATTATTATGCTTGGAAGTGGATAAAACACCAGGGCAGGATTTAATGTACCCTAGTCTGTTAAAACAAGCCAGGGAGGAAGAAACAGAGGTGGATACATGCAGGTGTCGTGCCAGAGGATTGGAGGTCTGCTAATATTGTACCTTCATTTAAAAAGGGAACGGGGGCTATATTTAGGCAGCCCAGCGATCCCTGGGGAACTCCGTCAGAGAGGAGCAGAGAGCGTGGAGAAAACAACGCGGTGACACAGTGGTTAGCACTGCTGCCTCAAAGTGCCAGGGACCCGGGTTCAATTCCAGCCTCGGGTGACTGTCTGTGCGGAGTCTGCACGTTATCCCTGTGTCTGCGTGGGGTTCCTCCGGGTGCTTCGGTTTCCTCCCACAGTCCAAAGATGTGTAGTTTAGGTGGATTGGCCATGCTAAATTGCCCCTTAGTGTACAAAAAGGTTAGGTGGGGTTACTGGATTGTGGGGATAGTTTGGAGCTAGACTGAATTATCACAGACCATTCACTGACCTCAGTAGGAGCAAATTATTGGAATTAAATCTGAGACACAAGATAAACTGTCACTTAGAAAGGCAGGGATTAATCAAGGACAGTCAATATGGATTTGTTCATGGAAGGTTGTTTCTGACTAACTTGATTGAATTTTTTGAGGAATGACAAGGAAGATTGATGAAGGTAGTGTAGTTGATGTAGCCTACATGGATTTTAGCAAGGGTTTTGACAAGGTCCCACATGGCAGACTGATATTAAAAAATTAAAGTACATGGGATCCAGGGGACTGTACCACATTAGGCACAAAATTGACTCAGTGACAGGAAACAAAATTGTTGATGTGTGTTTCTGTGACTAGAAGACGGTTTCAGTGAGCTTCCGCAGTGTTGAATACTAGGCCCCTGGTTTTTGTGGTATATATTAACCACTTGTATTTAAATGTAGGGGGAATGATCAAGAAGTTTTAAGACAACACAAAAACAGGCTATGCAATTGCTAGCGAGATGGACTGCAGGAAGATATCATTGGATTGATCAGGTGGGCAGAAAAGTGGCAAATGTAATTCAGCCAAGGGAAGTGTGAGGTGATGGCTTTGGGGAGGTCAAAAAAAGGCAAAACAATTCATAATAAATGGGAGGTTACGGAGAGGTGTAGAAGAAGTGAAAGACCTTGGAATATCCGCAATCCCTGAAGGTAGCAGGATGGGTAGATAAGGTGGTTAATTAGGCATATGGAATCCTTTCCTTCATTAACTGAGGCATAGAATATAAAAACTGGGAGATTATGCTATATTAAAGAATTAATTCAACATTAATTATGTCACAACATGAGTACAGTGTGTAGAAGGAGGCCATTCGGGCCATCGAATCTGTACCAACCCTAGGAAAGAGTACCCTACCTAAGCCCACATCTCCAAACTATCCCCACAATCCAGTAACCCCACCTAACCTTTTTGTACACTAAGGGGCAATTTAGCATGGCCAATCCACCTAAACTACACATCTTTGGACTGTGGGAGGAAACCGAAGCACCCGGAGGAACCCACGCAGACATGGGGAGAACATGCAGACTCCGCACAGACAGTCACCCGAGGCTGGAATTGAACCCGGGTCCCTGGCACTTTGAGGCAGCAGTGCTAACCACTGTGTCACCGCGTTGTTTTCTCCACGCTCTCTGCTCCTCTCTGACGGAGTTCCCCAGGGATCGCTGGGCTGCCTAAATATAACTCTGGCAGCCTGGAGCAGAAGACCCCAGAAGAAATGTTGCTCACATGGGTGAGTCAGGAGAATCTTCATGGTTCAGCTCTTTGGTTGGTTCAGCCCTCCCAAGTCATCTAAAGAACGAAAGACTATTTTATTTCTGGTAAGTGGTTCATTTTCTCCAAGCAAAAGAAAAATATCTATCCTGAGAAAGTTGAAGCTGGGTTGCTTTCTGTTTTATTGTACATAGTGTATCCAATTGCTTAACACAGCCAAAAGAATCTGACACTGCTACAACGCAAAGCTCTTGATTACGGGGTTGATTTAAATCCCATTCTTCATTGGCACTCCTGCTCTTTTGTTTTCCTGTCTTGGTATTAACCCAATATGATAATCCTAATGTAATAAGAGGCAAAAGCATCATTGTTCCCTTTGAATTGCATGATGCCATTCGCAGGATTATACAGTCTCTGTTTAAATGCTGTGCTTCTGCACAGGGAGGTTATACTTGTGAAGGTGAACCCTTTGAGGAATCCTATCGTACTTCCAGAGCAAAAATGAAAGATGCTGTCAAGTCTCGTTGCCGTTTTATACTCAGCTAGAAGAGATACGATTAACAAAATATACTTTCACTATCCAAAGAGACCAATCCCACGTGTAAAGCGATGAGCTTTCGAGTTATGAAGAACCATTACAGAAGCACAAGCTCCAGGAAAGAGGTGCTTAATTGGATCTCATTGCGGTGTCGAGCTTATTAAATGGCATGTAGGTCAAGTCACTTTGGAGCAAGGCAAGAGAATTAGACCAATCGACAGACGTTTAAATGAATGGAAAAGTAAGTTTTGAAAAGAAAACCGAAAGAATGACTTTACTCAAAGACTGACCAATGGTTGTAATGATCAGCTGGCCAGGTAGTACAGGAAAATAATGCAAATGCTCAAAAAGTGGCTGAGGGATATAATGGGAGAATTGGGGAATGGGCTGAATGATGTTTTCATGGCCAGGATTTTCCTTTGGTTGGCTTAAGTGCCTCTGGGACTTAATTGCTTGAGCTTGACGTTCCCGTTGGGGGCACTATTCCGGAAGCGTGTCAGGACATGGATATGGGCCAGCACTCCGCCCACGTGAACCGAAAGCTATTCCCATTCCCGCTGCCTCTAATTTACACTCCACCCCCCACACACTCTCATTCCAGCCAGGATGATAGCTCCAAGAAGACCAGAGCCAAGATTCATGGGGAGTGAGCTGTAGAGAATGCTGGATGCAGTGGAGGAGAGGCAGAATACCCTTTCCCCCAGGGTAGGCAGGAGACTCAAGCCCGCTATTGTCAACAGGTCCTGGGAGGAGGCGGCAGATGCGGTGAGTGCCGCCAGCCTCACCAGGAGGGTTGGGACCCAGTGCCTAAAAAAGACTCGGGTGAGTTACCACCTCTGTGTTCCTGGCACCATCCTGTCCCCCACTCCTCACAACCCCCCATTCCTCGAGAGGTCAACCAAAACCCACCTGCCTGCATCTCCGTTACATCCACCCCGCACCAAATGCCAAAACCTGTATTGTCCTCATTGGTCAAGTGTCTTGCGCACACATGCCACCAGCTACAGAGTCCCCCATAGAACCTGCCTTCCTGTGTTTCACCATGTCCTTTATGTGTCCCCGTAGGACAAGGTAGCCCGTAATCAACATGAATGGCAGAAAGCCGGCGGGGGGAATCCCAGACCTGCGGAACAGAGGATGATGGAACTAGCGGGTCACGTAGATAAAAGTGCAGTCTCGGAACTGGAGGTCAGCATGCAGTAACCAAGTGAGTTCCCAATGCAAAGCTGATGACCCTATAGCAAGTGAGACACCCCTTTCCCTCAGGCCAGCCCATCCAAGATCTCACCATATCTTTTGTCTTGCAGGATCTCCAACAGACGAGGCCAGGACGTCCGGGGTCGCTGTCCCCCAGCCACATTCCCAGCACACCCCAAAGCAACAGTCCAGGGAAGACACGGACGTCTCGTCACTGTTGTCACCTGCACCATCCACCATTGCTGGGTCGTACAGCGCAGAAAAGCCCGTCGGACCATTGGGTCTGCACCAACAATAACTACCCCTAATCCTGCGCTAATCCCACTTACCAACACTTGTTCCATATCCTTGATTGTGATCAAGGGCTCATCCAAGTGTCATTTAAAGGTTGTGAAGTTTCCAGCCTCCACTGTAATAAAAGAAAATCACTGCGGATGCTGGAATCTGAAACCAAAACAGAAAATGCTGGGCAATCTCAACAGGTCTGACAGCATCTGTGGAGAGAGAAGGGAGCTAACATTTCAAGTTTGGATGACTCTTTGGTAAAGAGGACTGGAAATAGGGTCAGATTTAAACTGTCGTGGGGGGAGTGTGGAGCGGATAGGAAGCCAACGATAGGTGGAGATTGGCAAAGTTGTTGTGGATAAAAAAACACAAGAACAAAGAACAAAGAAAAGTACAGTACAGGAACAGGCCCTTCGGCCCTCCAAGCCCGTGCCGACCCATGCTGCCCGACTAAACTACAATCTTCTACACTTCCTGGGTCCACATCCATCTATCCCATCCTACTCATGTATTTGTCAAGATGCCCCTTAAATGTCACTTTCGTCCCTGCTTCCACCACCTCCTCCGGCAGCGGGTTCCAGGCACCCACTACCCTCTGTGTAAAAAACTTGCCTCCTACATCTACTCTAAACCTTGACCCTCGCACCTAAAATCTATGCCCCCTAGTAATTGACCCCTCTACCCTGGGGAAAAGTCTCTGATTATCCACTCTGTCTATGCCCCTCATAATTTTGTGGACCTCTATCAGGTCGCCCCTCAACCTCCGTCGTTCCAGTGAGAACAAACCGTGTTTACTCAACCGCTCCTCATAGCTAATGCCATCCATACCAGGCAACATTCTGGTAAATCTCTTCTGCACCTTCTCTAAAGCCTCCACATCCTTCTGGTAGTGTGGCGACCAGAATTGAACACTATACTCCAAGTGTGGCCTAACTAAGGTTCTATACAGCTGTAACATGACTTGCCAATTCTTATACTCAATGCCCTGGCCAATGAAGGCAAGCATGCAGTATGCCTTCTTGACTACCTTCTCCACCTGTGTTGCCCCTTTCAGTGACCTGTGGCCCTGTACACCTGGATCTCTCTGACTTTCAATACTCTTGAGGGTTCTACCATTCACTGTATATTCCCTACCTGCATTAGACCTTCCAAAATGCATTACCTCCCATTTGTCTGGATTAAACTCCATCTGCCATCTCTCCGCCCAAGTCTCCAAACAATCTAAATCCTGCTGTATCCCCTGACAGTCCTCATCGCTATCCGCAATTCCACCAACCTTTGTGTCGTCTGCAAACTTACTAATCAGACCAGTTACATTTTTCTCCAAATCATTTATATATACTACAAACAGCAAAGGTCCCAGCACTGATCCCTGCGGAACACCACTAGTCACAGACCTCCAATTAGAAAAACATCCTTCCATTGCTACTCTCTGCCTTCTATGACGTGGCCAGTTCACCCCTGATCCCGTGTGACTTCACCTTTTGTACTAGTCTACCATGAGGGACCTTGTCAAAGGCCTTACTGAAGTCCATATAGACAACATCCACTGCCCTACCTGCATCAATCATCTTTGTGACCTCTTCGAAAAACTCTATCAAGTTAGTGAGACACGACCTCCCCTTCACAAAACCATGCTGCCTCTCACTAATACGTCCATTTGCTTCCAAATGGGAGTAGATCCTGTCTCGAAGAATTTTCTCCAGTAATTTCCCTACCACTGACGTAAGGCTCACCGGCCTGTAGTTCCCTGGATTATCCTTGCTACCCTTCTTAAACAGAGGAACAACATTGGCTATTCTCCAGTCCTCCGGGACATCACCTGAAGACAGTGAGGATCCAAAGATTTCTTCAAGGCCTCAGCAATTTCCTCTCGTGCCTCCTTCAGTATTCTGGGGTAGATCCCATCAGGCCCTGGGGACTTATCTACCTTAATATTTTTCAAGACGCCCAACACCTCGGGTGGGATTCTCCGACCCCCCGCCGGGGGCTGGCGTGAATCCCGCCCTCGTCGGTTGCCTAATTCTCCGACACCGGAGATTCGGCGGGGGGGGGGGGGGGCGGGAATCGCGCCGTACCGGTTGGCGCACCCCCCCCGCCGGCGATTCTCCGGCCCGAATGGGTCGAAGTCCCGCAGCTGGAATGCCTGTCCCGCCGGCGTGGATTAATCCACCTCTCTTACCGGTGGGACAAGCCAGCGCGGGCGAGCTCCGGGGTCCTGGGGGGCGCGCGGGGTGATCTGGCCCCGGGGGGTGCCCCCACGGTGGCCTGGCCCATCGCGGGCGGGCCTGTGCCGTGGGGGCATTCGTTTCCTTCCGCCTTTGCCATGGTCTCCTCCATGGCTGAGGCGGAAGAGACCCCCCTCCACTGCGCATGCGCGGGGATGCCGTGAGCAACCGCTGACGCTCCCGCGCATGCGCCACCCGGCAATGTCATTTCCACAGAAATCAGTCCGGCACGGGCCTAGCCCCTCAAGGTTAGGGCTCGGCCGCTCAAGATGCGGAGGATTCCGCACCTTTGGGGCGGCGCGATGCCGGACTGATTTGCGCCGCTTTTGGCGCCGGTCGGCGGACATCGCACCGATTACGGAGAATTTTGCCCCTCGTCTTTTTCGATCTCAATGTTACCCAGGCTATCTACACACCCTTCTCCAGACTCAACATCTGCCAATTCCTTCTCTTTGGTGAATACTGATGCAAAGTATTCATTTAGCACCTCGCCCATTTCCTCTGGCTCCACACAGATTCCCTTGCCTATCCTTCAGAGGGCCAACCCTTTCCCTGGCTACCCTCTTGCTTTTTATGTACGTGTAAAAAGCCTTGGGATTTTCCTTAACCCTATTTGCCAATGCCTTTTCGTGACCCCTTCTAGCCCTCCTGACTCCTTGCTTAAGTTCCTTCTTACTTTCCTTATATTCCACACAGGCTTTGTTTGTTCCCAGCCTTCTAGCCCTGACAATTGCCTCCTTTTTCTTTTTGACGAGGCCTACAATATCTCTCGTTATCCAAGGTTCCCCAAAATTGTCGTTTTTATCCTTCTTCCTCACAGGACCATGCCGGTTCTGAATTCCTTTCAACTGACACTTGAAAGCCTCCCACATGCCAGATGTTGATTTACCCTCAAACATCCGCCCCCAATCTAGGTTATTTAGTTCCCGCCTAATATTGTTATAATTAGCCTTCCCCCAATTTAGCACATTCACCCTAGGACCAATCTTATCCTTGCCCACCAGCACTTTAAAACTTACTGAATTGTGGTCACTGTTCCAGAAATGCTCCCCGACTGAAACTTCTACCACCTGGCCGTGCTCATTCCCCAATACCAGGTCCAGTACAGCCCCTTCCCTAGTTGGACTGTCTTCATATTGTTTTAAGAAGCCCTCCTGGATGCTCCTTACGAACTCTGCCCCGTCTAAGCCCCTGGCACTAAGTGAGTCCCAGTCAATATTGGGAAGTTGAAGTCTCCCATCACCACAACCCTGTTGTTTTTACTCTTTTCAAAAATCTGTCTACCTATCTGCTCCTCTATCTCCTGCTGGCTGTTGGGAGGCCTGTAGTAAACCCCCAACATAGTGGCTGCACCCTTCTTATTCCAAGGAATGTAAATGGGGGTGATTAAGGTTAAGAAGGACTGATAGTGGCACATAAAGAGATTAGAATGTGTGAATAGAAGAACAAAGGTCAGCAATGTGTCAGAGGACAACTAGGAACAGGGAACAAATGGGACAATGGTGAGGGAAGAAACGATCAATGGAAGAATGAAAATAAATTGATAGAAATAAAAATGGGGTGAAGGTGGAGGAGAGAGTTCACTGTCTGAATTTGTTGGACTCAATGTTACATCCGGTCGGCTATAACGTGTCTAATTGGAAGACGAGGTGCTGTTCCTTCAGTTTGTGCTGGAACAGTCTCAGAGGGACATGTCAGAGGTGCAGAGGGACATGGCACAGTGCCAGAGAGACATGGCCGAGGCAGTGAGGGACATGTCTTACTCGCTGAGGGATGTGTCGTAGTCTCAGTACTCCATGGTTGAGGGCATTGAGACCCTGGCTCAGACGAGAGCTGCCATTTCCCATATTGAAAACTCTATGATTTTGGTTCTGTGAGAGTGGGCCTACAGGACAGGCAGCCCCAGGTGACGGTGGAGGCTCCAGAGTTCATTCCAGCTTCACCTCCACTCCATCGAGCACCCCGAGAGAGGAGGAAGTGAAGAGGCCCATGCCAGTGCCTCTCGCAGTGAAGGTGCTGAAACACCTCAGCGCATCCGAATCCCCCCACCTGACACTGCCGCATCTGATGGGAAGCGGGCAGAATGGGGTGGCACATCACCACCTGAAGGTCTGCCTGGCCCATCCATGCCCAGGCCCTCCAGAGGATGGCTGCTGAAGACATCTCAGGTCAAAGGGCGAGAGACACAGCAAGGCACCTCCACATCTGATGTGTTACCTGGGGTAACACCTAGATGGATTGTTCGAGCACGGAAAATTAGAAAGTTAGACACCAGTTAAGTTGGCATGGGTGCAGCATATAGGTGAGAGTTAGGGGTCAGGTCACAACAATGTATGTGCCCACCAGTAAACACTTTTTCACCAACATTCCGACCTACCTCTACCCTCTGTCTGAAGGGTGTGAGGGATGGGATGGGGCTGGGTGGAGAGGGTATTGCAGGTTGGGGGAGGTGTGGGGAGGTTGGGGTGGAGAGGGGTAAGAGGATGGCATGGGGCAGGGCCCCAGGACACTTGAACGTTCCACCTCAGTGCCTCAGAGAGAGGTGACAGGGAATGGGGCCATAAATGTGAGGCTGCCTTGTATGACAGCTTACCCAGTGAGTGACCCGTCGCCACTCACATCTCCATCCCCTCAAAGGCAATATGGGCCTGTGAGATGAAATGTTCAGCACACACGGAGGGATCACACAGGTGGACAGCGGAAGTTGATCATAATGGCAGGAGTCAGACTTTGTCAAAGGACGGGGAGCACCAGAGCACATCCCACAGCGAGTCCTGCAGACGGATGCTGCCAACCCAGGGCCAACACCGCGATGCTGAGAGGACCCTTGGATTGGGCAGCAGATGGAATGAAGGGCTGTGGGACAGGGAAGGTGGAGTAGAGAGGAGGGAGAGAGGAAGTGCAGTGAAGGGAGGAGGGACAGGAAGGAGGGACAGGGAAGGGAGGAGGGACAGGGGAGGTGGAGTGAAGGGACAGGGGAGGTGGAGTGAAGGGAGGAGGGACAGGGGAGGTGGAGTGAAGGGACGGGCGATGCAGTGAAGGGAGGAGGGACAGGGAAGGAGGAGTGAAGGGAGGAGCGACAGGGGAGGTGGAGTGAACGGACAGGGGAGGTGCAGTGAAGGGAGGAGGGACAGGGAAGGAGGAGTGAAGGGAGGAGGGACAGGGGAGGAGGAGTGAAGGGAGGAGGGACAGGGGAGGTGGAGTGAAGGGAGGAGGGGAAGGGGAAGGTGGAGTGAAGGGAGGAGGGATGGGGAAGGTGGAGTGAAGGGAGGAGGGACAGGGGAGGTGGAGTGAAGGGAGGAGGGGAAGGGGAAGGTGGAGTGAAGGGAGGAGGGATGGGGAAGGTGGAGTGAAGGGAGGAGGGACAGGGGAGGAGGAGTGAAGGGAGGAGGGACAGGGGAGGTGTTGTGAAGGGAGGAGGGACAGGGGAGGTGGAGTGAAGGGAGGAGGGACAGGGGAGGTGGAGTGAAGGGAGGAGGGACAGGGGAGGTGGAGTGAAGGGAGGAGGGACAGGGGAGGAGGAGTGAAGGGAGGAGGGACAGGGAAGGTGGAGTAAAGGAAGGAGGGACGAAGAGGTGCAGTAAAGGGAGGAGGGACAGGGGAGGTGGAGTGAAGGGAGGAGGGACAGGGGAGGTGAAGTGAAGGGAGGAGGGACAGGGAAAGTGCAGTGAAGGGAGGAGGGACAGGGAAGGAGGAGTGAAGGGAGGAGGGACAGGGGAAGTGGAGTGAAGGGAGGAGGGACAGGGAAGGTGGAGTGAAGAGGAGAGGGGAAGGGGAGGTGGAGTGAAGGGAGGAGGGACAGGGCAGGTGGAGTGAAGGGAGGAGGGACAGGGAAGGAGGAGTGAAGGGAGGAGGGACAGGGAAAGTGCAGTGAAGGGAGGAGGGACAGGGAAGGAGGAGTGAAGGGAGGAGGGACAGGGAAGGTGGAGTGAAGGGAGGAGGGACAGGGAAGGAGGAGTGAAGGGAGGAGGGACAGGGAAAGGTGGATTGAAGGAGGAGGGACAGGGAAGGTGGGGTGAAGGGAGGAGGGACAGGGGAGGTGTTGTGAAGGGAGGAGGGGAAGGGGAGGTGGAGTGAAGGGAGGAGGGACAAGGGAGGTGCAGTGAAGGGAGGAGGGACAGGGAAGGAGGAGTGAAGGGAGGAGGGACAGGGGAGGTGGAGTGAAGGGAGGAGGGACGGGAAAGGTGGAGTGAAGAGGAGAGGGGAAGGGGAGGTGGAGTGAAGGGATGAGAGACGGGGAAGGTGGAGTGAAGGGAGGAGGGGAAGGGGAGGTGGAGTGAAGGGAGGATGGATGGGGGAGGTGGAGTGAAGGGAGGAGGGACGGGAAAGGTGGAGTGAAGTGGGGAGGGAAGGGGAAGGTGGAGTGAAGGGAGGAGTGATGGGGAAGGTGGAGTGAAGGGAGGAGTGATGGGGAAGGTGGAGTGAAGGGAGGAGGGGAAGGGGAGGTGGGGTGAAGGGAGGAGGGACAGGGGAAGATGGAGTGAAGGGAGGAGGGACGGGGAAGGTGGAGTGAAGGGAGGAGGGGAACGGAAGGTGGAGTGAAGCGAGGAGGGACAGGGGCGGTGCAGTGAAGAGAGGAGGGGAAGGGGAGGTGGGGTGAAGGAAGGAGGGAAGGGGAAGGTGGAGTGAAGGAAGGAGGACAAGGGGAGGTGGAGTGAAGGGAGGAGGGGATGGGGATTTGGGGTGAGGGGAGGAGGGACAGGGGAAGATGGAGTGAAGGGTGGAGAGACAGGGGAAGGTGGAGTGAGGGGAGGAGGGGAAGGGGAGGTGGAGTGAAGGGAGGAAGGGAATGGGAGGTGGAGTGAAGGGAGGAGGGACGGGGAAGGTGGAGTGAAGGGACGAGGGACAGGAAGGAGGGACAGGGAAGGTGGAGCAAAGGGAGGAGGGTCAGGGAAGGTGGAGTAAAGGGAGGAGGGACAAGGGAGGTGGACTGAAGGGACAGGGGAGGTGCAGTGAAGGGAGGAGGGACAGGGAAGGAGGAGTGAAGGGAGGAGGGACGGGGAAGGAGGAGTGAAGGGAGGAGGGAGAGGGAAGGAGGAGTGAAGGGAGGAGGGACAGGGGAGGAGGAGTGAAGGGAGGAGGGACAGGGGAGGTGGAGTGAAGGGAGGAGGGACAGGGGAGGTGGAGTGAAGGGACAGGGGAGGTGCAGTGAAGGGAGGAGGGACAGGGAAGGAGGAGTGAAGGGAGGAGGGACGGGGAAGGAGGAGTGAAGGGAGGAGGGATGGGGAAGGTGCAGTGAACGGAGGAGGGACGGGGAAGGTGGAGTGAAGGGAGGAGGGATCGGAAGGTGGAGTGAAGGGAGGAGGGACGCGGAAGGTGGAGTGAAGGGAGGAGGGGAAGGGGAGGTGTGAGGTATGGGGAAGGAGGTACCATTTGGAAGTGTGGAGGGGGAATGTCGAAGTGGGATAGGGCAGTCCCGGTTCTCCTGTGTTACAACCGTGGAGCACAAGATGGGTGCCCTGCCCTGCCAGCGTATGTCCCACAGCTGCTTCTTCCTGGACATCCTCCTCGTTAAATGAGGCCTAGCGTGTTCCCTCATCCCCCAGCATGTCACCTCTGTGCTGGGTGGTGTTGTGCCGGATGCAGCAGGCCCAGAGGATCGAGACCCTCCTGGGGTTTTCTTGGAGCGCCCCACCAAAGTGGTCCAGGCATTGGAAACACCTCTTTGGGATGCCGATGCACCACTCAATAATGCTCCTGGTGGCTGAATTGGCGTCATCACAACGGGTCTCTGCATCGGTGTGGGGCCTCTGGACAGGCGTCATGAGGCACAACCTCACAGGTTACCCTTGTCACCCAAGAGCCAGCCCATCACCCGAGGGAGAGCCTCAAATGTGCTGGGAACCGACAGGTGTGCCAGGATGTAAGCGTCATGCACACTGCCTGGGTATTGGGTGCAGACGTGCATGATGTGCAGCTGGTGGTCACACACCAAATGCCCAGGGAGTGGAATCCGTTCCTATTGACGAAGGGTACCCCCGATGAGCTGGTACCCGTAGGGGGACATGTGTGCCATCGAGCACCCCTGGACCTGGGGAATGCCAGCGACGGAGCCAAATCCTGCTGTCTGGGCATCCTGGTGAGCCAGGTCCAGACTGAACAAAGAACAAAGAAAAGTACAGCGCAAGCACAGGCCCTTCGGCCCTCCAAGCCTGTGCTGATTATGAGGCCTAACTAAAAAGGATATATGCCTTTACTTGGTCCGTATCCCTCTATTTCCTCCAGATTCATGTACCCATCCAGGTGCCTCTTACATGTTTCTAATGTCCCTGCTTCTACCACATCCTCTGGCAGTGCGTTGCAGACACCCAACACTCTCTGTGTGAAAAATTTACCCCGCACATCTCCCTTAAACTCTCCCGCTCTCATCTGTGCCCCCTTGTAATTGACACTTCCACCCTTGGAAAAAGCCTCTGACTTTCCACCTTGTCTATGCCTCTCAATTTTGTAGACCTCTATCAGGTCTCCTCTCAGCCTCTGTCTTTCCAGTGAAAACAATCCTGTTGATTCAACCTCTCCTCATAGCCAACACCCTTGAGACCAGGCAACATCCTGGTGAACCTTCCTGGCACTCTCTCCAAAGCTTCCACGTCTTTCTGATATGTGGTGACCAGAACTGCACGCAATACTCCAAATGCTGCCTAACCAAGGTTTTATATGGCTGCAATATGATTTCCCAGCTCCTGTACTCAGAGCCCCGGCTGATGAAGGCAAGCATGCCATATGCCTTCTTAATCACCTTGACCACCTTTGTTACCACTTTTAGGGAACTTTGGACCTGCACACCCAGATCCCTCTGTATGTTACTGTTTCTAAGGGTTCTGCTATTTACAGTATAATTCATACCCAGATTTGATTCTCTAAAATGCATCACCTCGCATTTGTCCGGATTAAACTCCATTTGCCATTTCTGTGCCCAATTCTCCAATCTATCTATAGCCTGTTGTATATTCTGACAATCCTCGGCACTATCAGCAACTCCGCCAATCTTCGTGTCATCCGCAAACCTACTAATCAGACCACCCACATTTTCCTCCAGATCAGTTATATATACTACAAACAACAGAGGTCCCAGCACTGATCCCTGCAGAACACCACTAGCTACAGATCTCCATCTGAAAAACACCCTTCCACCGCTACTCTGTCTTCTATAACCAAGCCATTTCTCTATCCATCTAGCCAGCCCACTCTAAATCCCAAGTGATTTTAGTTTTTGTCCCAGTCTGCCATGTGGGACCTTGTCAAACGCCTTACTAACGCGTTCGTACTAAACCACATCCACAATCCTTCCCTCATCAATTTTCTTTGTCACCTCTTCAAGAAACTCAATCAAGTTGGTGATACATGGCAACAGTGCTAACCACTGTTTTTCAAAATATTTGAATCAATGGTTGCAACACAATGGGCTGAATTCTCGGTCGCCGACGCCAAAATCGCTTTTGGTGATCAGCCGGAGAGTCACAATTCCCGACCAAATCAGGGGCGGCGCTGCTTTCGCGATGCTCCACCCCCTCCAAAGCAGCGCACTCGAACGGCAGCAGTCGCGTGTGGTCTCATGCGGCATGGCGGCTGCGGACTCAGTCCAGTGCCACCACAGTTGGGGGAGGGCCGATCTGTAGGCAGGGGGAACATTATCAGGGGCTAGGGCACTGTGGGGAGCGGTCCGGGTTGTGCGAGCCGGCCAAAGGAGGGAACTATTTCACGGGCTGGGTGCGCGAGCCATGTAGCATGCTGCAGGCCACTGCAGGCCACTGCCGTGCACATGCACGACCACGGACCTGGCAATCCTCTGGGCTGTATCGGCAGCTAGAGCCGGGTGGTCTACGCTGCCAACATGCTAGCCCCTGGCCAAACGGAGGTTTGGTGGCCATTTTATACCATTTTGTTCTGTTGTAAAACGCCACCGTTCCCACGCCGGCGTGGGGACATAATCTCAAAATCGGAGAATCCAGCCCAATATTCTTCAGCAGCAGAAACATTTACAATATTTTAAATTCATTGTTGAGCTTCCGTTGTTTTAGCCTGAATCATTGTCAAAGAAGCTTTCAAAGCTGCAGAGATGAGCAACTTTACATCTGGTAAGAATTCTGTTTAATTTTTAATTGGCAGACTTGAGGAAATTTGATTGCAAGAGAGAGGGTGGGAGAGAAAGTAACCCATAGCATTCACTGAGGAAGACTCATTCCAGACTGTCTGTAAAACCTGTGAAAAAAGTTATACCTTGTTTAATTAAGTGTTTACGGGTTTTAAAGTGTTAAGTTCTTAATTTCTGCTGCATAATTCACATTTTCTTTGTGATATTTCAGTGTCGACCTTAATCCTACATCTATGTCCCAGTATTTATTTTGCTCTCTGTAAAATTTTAATTCCAGGTGAAAATTTTAACTTCCTGGGGCGGGATTCTCCGCAATCGGCGCAATGCCCGCCGACCGGCGGCAAAAACGGCGCAAATCAGTCTGGCATCGCGCTGCCCCAAATGTGCGGAAGTCTCCACATCTTGAGGGGCCGAGCCCTAACCTTGAGGGACTAGGCCCGCGCCGGACTGATTTCTGCCCCGCCAGCTGGTGGGAAAGGCCTTTGGTGCCCCGCCAGCTGGCGCGAAACTAACTTTGCTGGGCGGCGCATGTGCGGGAGCGTCAGCGGCCGCTCACGGCATCCCTGCACATGCGCAGTGGAGGGGGGTCTCTTCCGCCTCCGCCATGGTGAAGGCGGAAGGAAAAGAGTGCCCCCACGGCACAGGCCCGCCCGCGGATCGGTGGGCCCCGATCGCGGGCCAGGCCACCGTGGGGGCATCCCCCCCCCCGGGGCCAGATCGCCCCGCGCTCCCCCCAGGACCCCGGAGCCTACCTGCGCCACCTCGTCCCGCCGGTAAGAGAGGTGGTTTGATTCTCGCCGGCGGGACAGGCATTCCAGCAGCGGGACTTCGGCCCATCTGGGCCGGAGAATCGCCGGGGGGGGGGCCCGCCAACCGGCGCGGCGCGATTCCCGCCCCCGCCGAATATCCGGTGCCAGAGAATTCGGCAACTGGCGGGGGCGGGATTCATGCCAGCCCCATGCGATTCTCCGACCCGGCCGGGGGTCGGAGAATCCCGCCCTTGGTCTGTGAAAATACAATCAATGTAATTAGCCGATGGTCTCCTCCATTGTGCAGCTCTGTGGGCTGCCCCAAATTGATTCCACTCTTCAATATCTGATCCTAGCCAAAGCATCTTCAGTGATGGCTTCTCTTATGATCCCCCTCCTCCCACCAGCACTGATATCTCTGGAGTCTCCCCAGGACCCAACCATGGGCTCCTCCTTATCTCTACACTGAAGACATAGGCCATGAAGAGTTTGAAGAATGGTGATGACGAATGTAAAGGGCTATGGGATGCCCTGAAGTCACAAAAAACTGTATAAAAACAAGTCATTTCTTTCTTATGATGCTGTTGACCCTTTCGTGTTTCCATAGGTGATAATTTTATTATTTTGCGCCATGATATATCAATGATGTTTTTTCCTTCAGATTTGATCCTTCAAAGTTAGGTATGGTTGTGTCTAAGCCCTCAAGCACCAAACGTTCTTTGTGCATCTAGAAGTCAGTATCCCCAGTGGAATTGCAAAAAAATTAATAAAATAATTTAATAGCTTCCAATTGGTGTACATTCTGTAGCGGTGAAGCTCAAACATTTGATACAGTTATAAAGTCCACAAATTTTGTTAATTATATTGTATCAGAATTTAATATACATTCACCACCTCTACCGGAGGAGGTAGTGGAAGCAGGGACGATAGGGACATTTAAGGGGCATCTTGACAAATATATGAATAGGATGGGAATAGAAGGATACGGACCCAGGAAGTGTAGAAGATTGTAGTTTAGTCGGGCAGCATGGTCGGCACGGGCTTGGAGGGCCGAAGGGCCTGTTCCTGTGCTGTACTTTTCTTTGTTCTTTGTTCTTTGTTTGTTCATTGGCATTGCCATCTCTGATTCACCCACTAGCAACATCCAGGGAGTTACCATTGTTCAAAAACTAGACTGGACTAGCCATATAATTACTGTGGCTATCAGAGCAGATCAGAGGCTAGGAATCTTGTGACGAATAACTCACCCCCTTACTCCCCAAAGCCTGTCAACTATCTACATTTCACAAGTCAGGAGTGTAATGGAATACACCCCATTTAATGAGTGCAGCTCCAACAACACTTGAGAAACTTGGCACCATCCAGGACAAAGCAGCCCACTTGATTGTTATCCCTTCCACAAACATTCAAACCATCCACCACCGATGAACAGTGGCAGCCGTATGTACCATCCACAAGATGCACTGCAGGAACTTACCAAGGTTCCTTAGACAGCACCTTCCAAACCCACGACCATTACCATGTAGAAGGAGAAGAGCAGCAGATACCTGGGAACCCCACCACCTGGAGATTCCGCTCCAAGTCACTCACCACCCTGATTGGAAATATATCGCTGTTCCTTCACTGTCGCTGGGCAACATCCTGAAACTTCCTCCCTAACAGCGCAGTGGGTGTACCTACACCTCAGGGACTGCAGGGTTCAATAAGGCAGCTCACCACCACCTTCTCGAGAGCAATTAGGGATGGGCAATAAACGCTGGCCCAGCCAATGACGCCCATATCCCGTAAATGAATAATAAAAAAAACATAAACAGTTAACACTGTGAAAATTGTGATCTTTAATTATCAACATAATAGTAAGAAATATTATAAATAATTTAAACATTGATAAATATGCAACGTATATTTTTCAAGACATGAGTGATGATTAATCAAGCCTCCAGCAGAGAATGGGAGTAGTGAAGGTGTGTATTGGTGTGAGGAGTGCTTTACCAAAAAGTAGAAATGTTTGTCATTTGACCTTTTCAAGATTTGATTGCAGATCCTCAACAAAAGCATTGCAGTTCCTTTTGAGCTAGTTACCTCATCAGTGGTGCTATTGATTGTTGTTTAGAGAATGTGTTTTCAGAAAAAACATTTTACCAGGCACCAGGCAGACATGCTGCATCAGCGTTCTGACTGTGCAATGAATCATTTGCAAGTACCAAGTCATTATAATCGTAGCATGAGGAGGGAAGTTCCCATATACCAAGAATAGAACCATTTATTGGCATATCTCTAGACATTAGTTATAGATCACCATTGTTAATAATACAATATTGACTTAATTGTTAGCATTTTTGTTTGACATGTAATTGATCTACAAATATGCAAGCACTGAATTTGTAGATACACTTAAATCATTTATCATTCGTTTTGTGACGCATAAGCCTGGAAGTGTTCCTTAGTTACTATTTTATACAGGAAAAATGAAATTGTCCTTTTAACTTCTTCAGGCAAGTATATATTTCTGGCTTGTTTCTGTCGGAAAATAGGCGGCAAGAATTTTATTTGTATTTTATTTGTTACGACGCTCTGGGCTAGTGCATGGTCAATTCTAGCCCCACAGGTCCCGGAGTCTCAACACGAGTGAATTGACCAATAATTTGTATAAAAATACTCAAAATCTTTGGCCCTTGGCTGCCCAGTAGTTACCGTCATCAGGTTTGTAAATTGAAACAAAATTATTGTTTATTTATAACAGGGATAAAGATGAAATATGCAGTTATTAAACCTGGATATCAAGCAAGCTAACCTAACGCCTTTAATTGTCCCACCCTCTACCCACACACAGAAGACAGACAAACACAGAGGGGTGGAAAAGGGTAAAAAAATAATAAGGATTAAGGTCAAAAGATAAGAGTCCCTGCTTCAGGTGATGAGTCCTTTAGTGCAGTTCCTTCACAGTACGAGTGTGGATTACAATCTCTGGTTACAGCTTGTAATGATCTTCTTTGCAGTTCAGCAGTATATCTTTCTCACAGCTTTCCCAGGAAGGTTTCTGTCTTCACATCAGCCTGTTGTGCAGAGAGAGTTATCAGATTCTGGATTTTGCTTCACACTGACCTTCTCTGCAGAGAGAGAGACATGTTCTTGATAGAGGTGTCCAAGGTGATGAGAGGCATAGATAGAGTGGATAGCCAGAGACTTTTCCCCAGGGTGGAAACGGCTGTCACGAGGGGACATCATTTTAAGGTGATTGGAGGAAGGTACAGGGGAGATGTCAGAGGTCGGTTCTTTACACAGAGAGTGGTGGGTGTGTGGAATGCACTGCCAGCAGAGGTGGTGGAGTCAGAGTCATTAGGGACATTTAAGCGACTCTTAGACAGGCACATGGACAGCAGGAAATTGAAGAGGTGTAGGTTAGGTTGATCTTAGATTAGGATAAATAGTCGGTACAACATCGTGGGCTGAAGGGCCTGTACTGTGCTGTACTGTTCTATGTTCTATGTTTTTTGTTCTCACAGTGGCCTTTTGGTGAAAATTAACTGGATATTTCTGGAGTGAGTTGGATTCCTCCATCCTCCATCCAGCTTGCAGAATCACAAGTGAAACTACAATGGAACTGCATGGCTCTGAGAAACATTCCAGTGAGGAATATCCAACCGCCACCTGTTACCAGACCCGCACAGTCTTCTGGGCCACCAGCCACACCAATCAATCGAGTCATCACTGATGTCAATCTAAAACAGCACAGCTTTCTGCTCTAATTAAAGGCCAGCTTCCTTAAAGGTATATGTTCATAAATCATCCATGGATAAAAATATAACAGCAAAAATAAAAGAAAGGGGATTTGATGGACATTTCACTCCCCCAGCGATTTTGACATAGTGTGGCTGGATTTTGACGGTGCTGTGGTTGATACCAGCTCAGCAGTGTCAGGGAACAGGGAATCCTGTTCTGGAGAAAGGAACCTTTCGACAGATAACTTGAAACGGTGTTGCCAGCTTCCCATAACAGAATGAAATGGACGATGAGTTTTTTTAAAATAGTGACTGATTAAAAGCCTTTGTTATTAAAAGTGACCATTAAATTGAGAAAAAATTGTGAAAGTGGAAGTCTTGAGATAGTTTAAAGTACATTACAAAACTGCATAAAGTGCTCTTTAGCATTGAATATTATTTAAATTCAGAATTTACTTTGTCAGTTATCCTCTATGCATCAATATTTTCGTTGAATGACAGCTCAGATATCTGTTGCCCTGTTACAAAGCTTGAACGGATGGCTGAGCCCTTTGAAGAGTTTCAAAGTCTGTAATGTATTCAGGAGGGTGGCACCATGGCGCAGTGGTTAGCACTGCTCACGGCACTGAGGACCTGTGTCACTGTCTGTGAGGAATTTGCGCATTCTCCCCGTGTTTGCGTGAGTCTCACTCCCACAACCCAAAGATTTGGCGGGGAGGTAGATTGGCCACGCTAAATTGCTGCTTAATTGGAAAAGAAAAATTGGGTACTTTATTGGGTACATTATTTATGGTAAAAAAAATAATGTATTCAGGTCTGGGGGCTTTGTTGACATAGTTGTGCAATGAAATTTCATTCTGATTGCTATGCGGATCTCCAAACCTACTAATGGATTAAGCTCAGCAGTGGTCGTTGATACAGTTATTCAATAGGATCTCTTTATGAATGTTCAGCTGATTGTTTATTTTGACAGTTTCATGAGCATCGCAAAGACTTCCCAATATTCTGATCATTGGGCTCACAAGTTCTGTACATAGTGGATACTGGGTGAGCAGACATGCGGAAGAGAAGGGGGTTATGAGGGGCCATGGAGTTTAGGAGGGTAGGCATGATCTGAAGACTGGCTGATTTCCCATGAATGATCGCCTTTAAACCAGCCCACTTTGGCATCCATCTACTTCCATTTCTGCCCCAGGCCTGCTTCAGGAGACGAAATACCAGCCTCCACCCAATCCCTCCCACTCCAGCATGAAGATAACATGGAGGGAGACGACTGGGCAGGAGGCAAGATGGCATTGTTGGAAAATGGTCCAACTCACAATACCCACCTTGAAATGAAAATCTGACCCCTTGATTTTGTTACCTCAAGACTCGGTTATTTCAATTCTGTAATGCTGGCCTGGTCAGCCTCCAGTTATCCACTCTTTATATATTTCAGCTCTCGAAACTCTGCTGCTTAAATTCCCATCCAGTACCAAGTCCTGCTCACTGATCATCCTCATGCTTGGTGACCTACATTGACTCCTTCCCACAATTTCCCAAATTTAAAATTCTTACTCTTGTGTTTAAATCCTATCGCGGCCTATCACTGCCCCACCTCTGTAACCTCTCCAAGTTATAACTTTCTGAGAACTCTGTTGCTTCCTGACCATTTCCCATCTTCTTTACCATTGGTGGCTGTGCCTTTAGCTGTCAAGCTCCATACTTTGGAATTCTCTCCCTAAATCTCTCTAGTTCACGGGATGTGGGCATCCCTGGCAAGGCCAATATTTGTTGCCCATCCCTAATTACCCTTGAACTGAACGGCTTCCTAGGCCATTACAGAGGGCAATTAAAAGTCAACCACATTACTGCGGGTTTGTTTAGTCACCTATCGGCTACATCAAATAAGGAGGCACATTTCCTTCCCTAAGTGTACTAGTCACTCCACAATGGTTTCATGGGTACTAATACTGAGTCTCGCTTTTCAATTCCAGATTTTTATTAATTGAATTTAAATTCCACCAGCTGCTTTGGTAGGATTTGAACCCATGCATTAGTCCAGGTCTCTGGATTATTAGTCTAGTAAAATTACCTCCATGCCACTTGGTGGAATTCCCACATTTTGAGACGAGGTGCTGTGGCGGACAGTTCCGACGCTGCCCTTCCAGATGACCAGAATGGTGGGATCCCATGTCAAATTCTGCACACGGAAGCTCATTAATTATACACAAACGGGTTCCCCTCTGACTTCCCTGGTGGACCGGTAGCTGATTCAGCCACCAGCTCTCAGCTGACCAGTTTGAACGTCCCAGTGCCATATTTATATACCAGGTCAACACACTCCTATCACTATTCCAGCCTTTCTGTCTTCACCAGACACACCAACATGTCAGAAATCCAGAGTGAAAAGGCTAGCAGCTTCAAGCAGACATCTGTCCCTTCATTCAACAACCCTCTCCTCTGCGCCGGTCATCTTCGAGGCACCCGTGCCCCACTTGGACCTCTGCTCACCACCTCTGGAGTCTTTGTGTATCTCCTTCCAGTAAACAATGTGGTATCCCTTTGACCCCCTTGCTTGTAAGCTTTTCATGCAGCCTTTTTAATAAATTTAGAGCACCCAATTCTTTTTTTTCTAATTAAATGGCAATTTAGTGTGGCCTATCAACCTACCCTGCACATCTTTGGGTTGTCGGGGTTGTGGTAGTCACCACTAGTGGTATATTATATGTATTACGGCACTGCCTGTATATTAGAGGTACAATGGTAAGTCCCTGCCTGCTGGTTCCGCCCAGCAGGGGGCATATAAAAGTGTGTGCTCTTCTGTGCTGCAGCCATTCTGGTTCCAGCTACAGGCAGCACAACATCTTGTTCAAGATAGCCTCGATTGTTCCACCATTCTCGTCTTGTGGTAATTGACGGTGCATCAATTTATTGAACAAGATTTTTAAACGATGGATCTCCGCATCAAGCCTGATCGCCTGCAGCTGAGCCCTCAAGCAGCCAATGCCACACCCACCTTCGACCATTGGCTAGCCTGCTTCGAAGGCTACCTCAGAGCACCCGCTGAAGAACCCTCGGACGCGCAGAAGCTCCAAGTCTTCTATTCACGGGTGAGCCCTGACATTTTTCCCCTCATCCGGGATGTGCTCACCTACTCTGAAGCGATGGTGCACCTGAAGGGACATTACGTTCAACCGGTGAACCAAGGCACCTCCTGGCCACGAGACAGCAAATCCCTGGGGAGACTCTGGACAATTTCTTGCATGCCCTGCCCAGTCACTGCCAGGCAGTTTCGGCAGTCCATCACACCGAAATTTTTATTAGAGACGTTTACGTCACGGGCATGAAGTCTGCGTACGTCCGCCAGCGGCTACTGGAAGAGGGTACGCTCGATCTTGCGGGGACTAGGCAGCTTGCTAATTCGTTAGAAGTGGCCTCCCGTAACATTCAGTCCTACGCCCCCGACCGCGCGGCACCCTCGTGGGCATCGTGGGCCCCACCAGCTGCCGACTCCAGCTCACCTCAAGCTTGCGCCGCGCGGCAGCCAGCCAACTCTGGGGGGCCCCAAGTGTTATTTTTGCGGACAAAACAAACACCCCAGGCAGTGCTGCCCGGCGTGGAGCGCGACCTGCAACAGGTGTGGGATGAAAGGACACTTCATTTCTGTTTGCCAGGCCCGGTCGGTCGCCGCTGTTTCCAGGCCCGGCGGTCCTACACCCCCACGTGCGACTCGAGGGCGCCACCATTTTCCCCTTCGCAAGCCACGTGTGGCCCATGGGCTCCGCCATCTTTGATGCCGCCCGCCATGTGCGCCCCATGGGCGCCATTTTGGACTGCGCCTCAGGACCCCTGCCCATCTGGCCGCTCATCGCCTACCACTATCTCCGCCACCGTTGACCAGCCCGGGACCTCCCAGCATCTTTCGCAGCTCGCCTCTATCACCCTGGATCAGTCCCGGCCCCGCAACCTTGCGACCGCGACGACGACGGTGAAGATCTATGGGCACGAGACGACCTGCCTCTTTGACTCCAGGAGCACAGAGAGCTTCATCCACCCCACTACGGTAAGGCGCTGCTCCCTCCCGGTACACCCCGTCACCCAGAAAATCTCCCTGGCCTCCGGATCTCATTTCGTTGAAATCCGGCGTACTGTATCGCGACCCTCACCGTCCAAGGCGTAGAGTTCAGCAACTTCCGGCTCTACGTCCTCCCCCGCTGTCCTGTTACTCAGCCCGGATTTTCAGTGCCATCTCCAAAGCCTGACTTTAAAATTCGGCGGACCCCTACCACCCCCCCCCCCCCTTCACCGTCTGCGGCCTCACGACCCTTAAGGTCGACCCACATTCCCTGTTTGCGAACCTCACCCCAGACTGCAAACCCGTCACCACTAGGAGCAGATGGTACAGTGCCCAGGACAGGACCTTCATCAGGTCGGAGGTCCAACGGTTTCTGCGGGAGGGGGTCAGTGAGGCCAGCAACAGCCCCTGGGGAGCTCCATTAGTGGTAGTGAAGACGGGAGAAGCACAGGATAGTCATTGACTACAGTCAGACCATCAATCTGTACACGCAGCTCGACGCGTACCACCTCCCACGCATATCTGACATGGTCAATCAGGTTGCGCAGTATCAAGTCTTTTCTTGAAGTCCGCCTACCACCAGCTCCCCATCCACCCGGAGGACCATCAATACACTGCGTTCGTAGCAGATGGCCGCCTCTATCACTTCCTTAGGGTTCCTTTCGGCATCACTAATGGGGTCTCGGTCTTCCAGCAAGAGATGGACCGAATGGTTGACCGGTATGGACTGCGGGCCACATTCCCGTACCGAGATAACGTCACCATCTGCGGCCACGATCAGCAGGACCACGACGCAAACCTCCAAAAGTTCCTTCATACCGCCAAACTCCTTAATCTCACATACAATAAGGAGAAATGCATGTTCCGCACCAACCTCTTAGCCATCCTTGGCTATGTAGTGGAAAATGGAGTCCTAGGGACGTAGCTCTGGTCGCCACCCTCAACCAGGTGGGCAGACCCGTGGCCTTCTTTTTCCGCACCCTCCATGCCTCCGAAATTCGGCATTCCTCTGTCGAAAAGGAGGCCCAAGCCATTGTGGAAGCTGTGCGACATTGGAGGCATTACCTGGCCGGCAGGAGATTCACTCTCCTCACTGACCAACGGTTGGTTGCCTTTATGTTTAATAATACACAGCGGGGCAAGATCAAAAATGACAAGATCTTGAGGTGGAGGATCGAGCTCTCCACCTATAATTACGAGATCTTGTATCGCACGGGGAAGCTCAACGAGCCCCCTGATGCCCTATCCCGCGGTACATGTGCCAGCGCACAAGCGGACCGACTCCGGGCTCTCCACTATGACCTCTGCCACACGGGGGTCACCCGGTTCTTCCATTTTATCAAGGCCCGCAACCTACCTTACTCCATTGAGGAGGTCAGGACTGACACCAGAGACTGCCAAGTCTGCGCAGAGTGCAAGCCGTACTTCTATCGACCAGATAGAGCGCACCTGATGAAGCACTCCCGCCCCTTTGAACGCCTCAGTGTGGACTTCAAAGGCCCCTGCCCTCCACCGACCGCAACACGTATTTCCTGAATGTGATTGATGTGTACTCCCGGTTCCCTTTCGCCATCCCATGCCCCGATATGACTTCTGCCACAGTAATCAAAGCCCAGCACAGCATCTTCACTCTGTTCCGTTTCCCCACGTACATCCACAGTGATCGGGGATCCTCTTTCATGAGCGATGAGCTGCGTCAGTTCCTGCTCAGCAAGGGCATTGCCGCGAGCAGGACGACCAGCGACAACCCCCGGGGAAACGGCAGATGGAGAGAGAGAACAGGACAGTCTGGAAGACCGTCCTGCTGGCCCTGCGGTCTAAAAATCTCCCGGTCTCCCTCTGGCAGGAGGTCCTCCCCGACGCGCTCCACTCCATCCGTTCACTCCTCTGCACCACAACTAATGAGACCCCTCACGAACGTGTGGTTGCCTTCCCCAGGAAGTCCACCTCCGGGGTCTCGCTCCCAAGATGGCTGACAGTTCCAGGCCCCGGAAGCATGTGCGGACCCATAAGTCGGATCCTTTGGTCGAAAAAGTCCACCTCTTACATGCAAACCCGCAGTACGCCTCCGTGGCACATCCCAACGGGCACCAAGACACAGTCTCCCTCCGGGACCTGCCACCCGCGGGATCCCCACCCACATCCCCCGACCTGACACTGCCCCCCTCCCCCCCCGGTTGCCTCATTTACCCCTGCGCCACTCACCCTCCCTCCAGCGAACCTCACCGCAGCCCCTGCCCCAGTAGGATCCGTCCTCCCACTGGTTCCACTCAGGGGTGACGAAGACGAGGACAACACGCTCCCGGAGTCGCAGGTGACCAAGTCGGCGCCCACATCACCACCAGGACTGAGGCGATCGCAGAAATAGGTTCCAGCTACAGGAGGCACAACATCTTGTTCAATAAAGCCTCGATTGTTCCACCATTCTCGTCTTGTGGTAATTGAAGGTGCCTCCGGGGTGAGACCCATTCCAGACACGGGGAGAACGTGCAAACTCCACACGGTCAGTGACCCGGGGCCAGGATCGAACCCAGGTCCTCAGAACCGTTTTTCATGCAACTTTATCAGAATCCAGTTCCCCTGCCCTCTGTCTTCCCCCTGCCTTCCATTGTTCATCTTCTTCATCTGCCTCCTTGTCCCTCTGCCTGCCATTGCAAGCCGTTGCCCTTCCCCCACTCCTTCCATATTGCCCTCCTTGTCTTTGTCAGCCCACCCTGACCCCGAGGCCTCACCTTGAACTCCATCCCCGGTTGAGCTTTAGACCGTTGTTGTGGTGGGTGTATGAGTTCCGCAGCACAGTCCTGCCCAGATGGACACAGCTGTGTGGCACCTGGGGCAAGGGGACCCCTAAACTCCTCAACCCCAGGCGCAGTACTGATCCAAGATGGTGAGACAGGAGGGTCCATGGGTCTAGCAGCACGGTGCTGTCTATGAAGAGCAGCTCGGCATGGAGATGCAGGCAGGAACCGGTCAGCCCCGGCTAAATGGTGAATAGCGCATCCGGAGCAGTGCAGCACTATGGTAGAAAGTTGTTGCACTCACCCCAAAGTCTCGGGTAAACTGAGAACCGCCTTGTGGATGCCACTCATTTTCAATTGCGTTTGAGGCCGGCATAAATACCCACTGGCATGGCACAAGTTTGAAAGAACAAAGAAAAGTACAGCATAAGAACAGGCTCTTTGGCCCTTCAAGCCTACACCGACCATGCTGCCCGTCTAAACTAAAACCTTCTACACGTCTGGGGTCCGTTTCTCTCTATTTCCATTCAATTTGTGCATTTGTTAAGATGCCCCTTAAACATCACTTTGGTACCAGCTTCCACCGCCACCTCCTGCAACGACTTCCAGGCACCCATTACCCTCTGTGTCAGAAAACGTCCCTGATGGGGTGCCAGCGGTCAGCTGTTTTAATGAACATTCAAGAGATGTAAATGAATGCAAATGGATTTGTGCCACCTGCCAGCGGGAAACCCGCAATTATCCCGCCATTGGGAGAATTCCAATGGGATTTTACACCAGCGGGTCTCCGATTCTTTTTTACTCCCACCAGGTTCACTGTGCCCGCCCGCCACCAAACCCATCGCTGGCTGGTTGGGAGAATTTAACCCACCATCTCCCCTTACATTTCTGAGAGTCAGTCTCATTGCTGCAGGTCTGGAGTCACTTGGAGGCCAGACCAGGTAAGTTTGGATTTGTTTATTGTCACGTGTACCGAGGTACAGTGAAAAGTATTTTTCTGCGAGCAGCTCAACAGATCTGCCTGCCTGGAAAGTTCAGCCCCCGTCCAGCCCAGCCTAGAATGTTTTAGCAGTTGCCCTGACGCCCCGGCTGAAAAGGAAGTCTCAAGAGGTCGAGATTCGGGGTAAGAGGGAGCACTGCTTCCTGCTTTGCTGCTGGACTAGAAAAATTGAATTGATTGAAAAAGCCCAAAAGCCAAACTTAGAAAACGTTCTACCAAGAAACTTGACTCAGTCTCAGGTAATTTGGTAATTTGGTAAACGGAGTGCTGCTTACATTATAGTTAGAAGAAAGCTAGCCTAATAGTTTAATAGCTATTTACACAGCTAAAAAAAAACAAAATGATGAATGTGCCCAGTAAGGAGCATTCTGACACAGCTGACACCAATGGTGATGGGGTGTGCATGGGTTTGGAAATAATAATAAGCTTTATTATTGTCACAAGTAGGCTCACATTAACACTACAATGAAGTTACTGTTAAATCCGCTAGTCACCGCACTCCGGCACCTGTTCGAGTACGCTGAGGTAACAGATTAAAAAGACAGACCTGTCTAAAATTTAGGGTGCATTTCGAAACTTCATTTTTTGTAAACTTAGAAATGTCTATTTGGACTCTGAAGTCACGGAAGCCTCAAGGAGGACATAGTATTCTAAAGCACAGGAGACCATTCAGCCCACTGTACCATGCCGTCTCTCTGATTGAACCGTATTCCCTTCCCCTTTCCCGACATGTATTTGAATTGTTTCTTTTCAAATATTTGTTAGCTTTCCTTTTTAAAAAACTATTTTGCATTCTTCTTCCATAAAGCATGTTTTAGCAATCCTGTCCATAGTAAAAACATCCAAACCACTTTTTCTTTTGGAGGTACTCTTAGCTTTATGCTGAGTAATTAACAATTCCATGACCAGTGGAAGTAACTTTTCCCTATTTTGGTATCATAAGTCAGAATTGATATAAATTGCTATCTTTCTTAATAAATTCATGATCTTGTTTGAGATTTAGTCAGCATTAAACAATTATGCTGAGCAGTTCAATGATCCTGATGGTGGTTTTGAATCAAGAAGCTGTTGAAGTACAATTTAGGCTGTAAGTACACTTCAGTCCCACAAAGCCACCAGTTAGCTTCTCATAAAGCTTCATTGTGTCTCGGTGGACATCTTTCTTCTCCTCACCTCACCACTTCCTCACTCTTCTGTAACAACCTCATAATTCTCATGCTCCTTTCTAATTCCGTTCTTTCTCCACGTGATCTTTTCAAGCAAAGCGTCTCAGGCCACACCTTCGAATGTGTGACTCTGGACCCCTGCTCAAGGCGCGCGCTCTTTTAGCCACTGACGCTTCTTGGAACTCTTCCAAAACCACTTTGCCTCACCAGATCTGTGTCTTTCTTCAAAAAGTCTCTTTACAAGCTTGCCCAAAACCGCATTGCCTTGCTGCCTCTCTCTGACTCCTTTCAGAATCTCTGCAGCAGTGTCTGTGGTACCCATTGTGCCCCTCCTCCATCCCTGCCCGAATAACCCTGTTCCCTGTTCAACATTCGCCTCCTCTTCTAAAATGCTGGGAGATGTATTTCCATCTGGTGGGGGTGGCTGTTGTTTTTCTTTCAACCTTGTTATGTTTCTCATACAGCAGTGATTGGTTTCTTGTGTTATTCCATTTTTGATGAATGCTCGAGGTGTATTTCAGCATGAAAACGCTTCCTTAAGCCAGCAGTTTTCTTTGTGTGATGACTATTTGGATTAATTGTCATCCCAGAGGTGCACTGATTCCATTACTATTTTTGCACCGTTGCCAGTGGTTTTAACCCATTTAAATGCTGCGGAGCAGCTGTGCTTATCTCTCTGCAATTGCAGTGAACGCGTGCAATTTATTTATTTATTTTTATTTATTTACGGGATGTGGGCGTTGCTGGTTAGGCCAGCATTTATTGCCCATCCCTTGTTGCTTCTTCAGAAGGTGGTGATGAGTTGTCCTCTTGAACCACTGCAGTCCTTGAGCGGTAGGTACACCCACTGTGCTATGGTCAAGTTAGAATACATGTTTTGCAACAGGTTGCCATCAACCAGCGGGACTGTGGAGCTGAGGCCACAGATAGATCAGCCATGAATTCAGCTCTGGGGTTTTTGTTGACGCAGTTGTGCAATTAAATTTCATTCTGATTGCTACGCGGATCTCCAAACCTACTAATGAATAACTGTATGGGCTGATTGGCCCACTCCTGCTCCTCATTTGGACGATCGTACAACTTGAAAACAGAGGGGTCCATTTTCAACCCTGCCACCTGCGCAGCACCCTGGCTGGGTGGAGTGGCATCCTGTTGTCGAACCCGCCTCATTTTCATCCCACTGACATCAGCAACACGGAAATCGGGCAGGGTCTCCACTGGTTGGGCAGACACCTTGCCAGGTCACTGCCAAGGCCGCTACATTGAAACTTACCCCCCAAAGTTTCTAAATCCGATGGCAATCCAAGGATTCAAATTGAATTTAGTCTAATTTTAAAATGGTCCTTGTTTTCTGTCTTGTAATTATTGACAGTTATAGATGGTCATTTAAGATAATTACTTGAGTTGGCCTGTGAACTGAATATGTATCCAGATTATAATCAGCAGTGTAATTTGTCTGCCTAAAGGTCAGCTGCATTGAGATTCAATCTGGGGATCATTTCCAAGCTTTCCCTTTTACACATTGTTTCTATTTCCTGTAATTTAAAGTTGGAATTGCTTGTGGAATATTACAAAGCTTGTTTTTTTTCACGTAGCAACTGAGTTGCAGTGCTTTTGGATAGAACGTAAAAAAATAATCAGCTCTTTTGGAAAAGAAAATCACTCTCTGCTTGCTTTTCCGCCAATCTCAAAGATGAGCTAAATTGTCTTCCTTCATTGCGCAAGCATTTAAAGGGTCATGGACTGCCAAGTGGCGCTTTGGCCTTCCTTTTTCTGTGAAGAAAAGTACTTCAACTGTGTCAGTTTGTGTTGCAGGAACTTTACGAAATGAATGTGGAACAAGCACTAATTTGGAAATCCTGTATAGGTAAGTGAAAACAGATGGCAAATCTGTTTAGGCCTGGTAATGTTTTTGTTGCAATTTTTGGGGAGACTGTTGTGCGCAAATACATGTATGGTAAATCAATTTTACACACTGTTCTAAAGATCATGGACGGCTGTGAAACATATTATATAAAGTTTCGATCTTTATCTTGGGGTCAAGTGATGGGTCCTCTATGGCAAACTATGTAAATTGCGTCATTCCTGTAATGTGTCGATAGGCTATTTATATGTAATAAGGATCAGTAATAATGATCTGCTAAGTACTTCAGTTAACTCTTTAAAAAAAAAGATTAAATATCTTTTTAACAAGGAAGCCATTTACTTCACCACCAGAGCACTGAATTGATGAGTAGAAGATGAGAGTTTAAATCATCTTATTGGCTATTTTCATCCAGCTTCACCAATAACACATTTCACTGAGACGACTGTAGGAGTACTATCATGGGCAGTTTATCTGGAATGAAGATAAACTCAGATCCTATTTTTTCCACACAAAGTGGTGGTATATTTCTAATATCACTTTTGGGTAATGCCCTTGCATTGACGCTGCAATCACATCCTTCATCAACACCATCCACCCTTAGTGCCCCCACCGCCATCCCATCATCTGTCCTTCATGTAAAAGAGTGCTGATTGCTTGGAAAGTTGATGCTGATTTGCTGAGGCATTGCCATGGAAAATGTAACGGGGAACTATGGGTTCCCCAAGCTCCAGGGAAATTCAAAAAAGGTGCAAGGCGTGAATTTATTTCTTTTGTTTGCAGAGAACAGATTCCTGCCTGCGAACGTATGTCGCTTCTAGCAAGTGTAAACGAGCCATGTTATTAGCTCGACCGGTTATCTTAAATTGGTTGTTAGTGCAGCTATTAGCGCAATCAGGATTATTCAACATGTGCTGCCCAATCGTGGAATCACATCTACCAGTGGACACATTTTGCTTTGGGCTTTGCAAGCGTGGGCTGGTTAAGTGCAGTTTGTATTCTGCCTATTTGAAACAACCGAAGAAACATGCTGTCTGATTCGATCAGCCAATCACTATGATGTATGGTACCCCTGGCATCTCACCAGCACTGAAATTCATACACAGCGTTGTTCAATTGTGAGACGCGTAGCAGGTTTTGTGCACTGACTGTAGCATCCGAGTAATGGAAAATATCACTCACATAGCCACGCCTCAGCCAATCGGCATCAACGTGCCACTGTTGGGATTAATTGAGATTTGCCATTCTTGCCTTTGTGATGAGTGCAAGACTAAAAATTTGAACAACATATCTCTCTTTTCAGCAATAATCAACCTCTGTACGACCAAATCACTATTTCTTGATCTGTGTTGTCTGCTACTCTTCTCAACCTTTGATGTCCTGAACCTAGGGCTATAGTGTCTTGTGAAATCTCGTTTATTTTTCCTCTTTTGTTCAAGTGATTGTGGAGATTGGACAGATAGAAATACAAAGAACAGAGAAAAGTGCAGCACAGGAACAGGCCCTTCGGCCCTCCAAGTCTGTGTCCATCATGATGTCCTAACTAAAAACAAAACTTCTGCCCTTACTCGATCCGTATCCCTCTATTTCCTCCCTATTCATGTACCCATCCAGATGCCTCTTAAATGTTGCTAATGTGCCTGCTTCCACCACATCCTCCGGCAGCACGTTCCAGGCACCCACCACTCTCGGCCGTAAACTTTCCCCCTCTCACCTTGAACTGTGCTCCCTTGTAATTGACACGTCCACCCTTGGAAATAGCCTCTGACTATCCACCCTGTCTATGCCTTTCAGAATTTTGTGGACCTCTATCAGGTTTCCCCTCAGCCTCCGTCTTTCCAGTGAATGGGGTATGATGTAGGCATTCCTTGTTTTGAAATGGGACTTTGCATGTTTTATTAATATCAACAAAATGGGGCGGCATGTTTAGCCCTGGGACTGCGGTGCTGTGGACCCGGGTTTGAATCGCGACCCTGGGTCACTGTTCGTGTGGAGTTTGCATATTCTTCCCATGTCTGCATGGGTTTCACCCCCACAACCCAAAGATATGCAGGTTAGGTGGATTGGCCACACTAAATTGCCCCTTAATTGGAAAAAAATAAATAATTGGGTACTCTAAATTTAGAAGAAAAAAAATATCAACAAAATGAGGATGTTACAAAATGTAAGAGGCAACAAAAGGAGTCCATACCGAATTGTAAAGATAAACAACACTTATTTTATTTAACACAGTAGCTATTATGTACAGCTCCAATAGTTCCCTACTGGGTCTTCTCTAGTCGGTGCCTGACTGGCTGACTATATTTATACAAAGGCACATGGACTTAGTTAAGGGTCCACTGCCTCCTTATCAGGGGAGCTCGTATGCTGCAAGCTCCACGGGCAGTGGGTCACCCATTCCCAACAAGACACGTGCGGGTCATAACATGCCACATAATCAATTAGAGGAGATTAAGAAATGTTCCACCTGGAGCTCCCCAGACCTGGATAAGAATCTCGCTGTATTTGAATACAATATGATTGTGGTTTTATCACCTGTAAAGATTTACTTGTAGCTGGGCACAGTATCTTTTATTGTATTCTGGTACTGACATCATTAGAAATGGAGCAGGACCTTTTCATAAATGTTGGTCAGTGTTGCCTTAATTTGCAATAATGCAAAAACAATTACATGTAGCATTTTGTACCCATTTTACTTTTATGATCAGAACTAAGTTTGAATTAAGATAGGCTTCAGTGAATCATGAAATAAAATAAATGAACTTTATGAAACATTTTTTTTCAATTCCTAACAACTCCACACACTTTAAACAAAAAAGTTCTGCCTCTGTTCCTTTTACATGATGATCTTACATCTATGACTTACCTTATTTTGCCTATATTTTTCCATGGATTTTCCCTATTTATCTTATGAAAACCACTCATAATTTTTGTGTTCATGTCCAAATAGCCCCTAAATCTACTCTGTTTCAGTAAAACATGCTCCAGTTTCTGTACTCTTTCCTTATAATTAAAGATTATTATCTCTGGAATCATTTTAGTAAATCTCTTCCGTACTCTCATCATTGCCTTGTCATCCTACCTAAAGTAGGGCACTCAGCTACAGATGCATTATTCCATGCATCATCTTATCAATCCATGATCTCTAAGTTATTTTAAAATTTAGAGTACCCAATTTTTTTTTCCAATTAAGGGGCAGCCAATCCACCTAAGCTGCACAGCGTTGGGTTGTGGGGGTGAAACCCACACAGACACAGGGAGAATGTGCATATTTCACACAGACAGTGACCCAGGGCTGGGATTCGAACCTGGGTTCTCAGCGCTGCAGTCCCAGTGCTAACCACTATGCCGCCAGCCACCCATGATCTCTAAGTTAAACATTGTTTTTCTTATGTGCACTGAGCCATATTTGTAAAAACTAGGATTCCACAAGTTTTATTTTTAGATGCAACTTCATCGATTTAAGATCATGGCTTTTAGCACGTAAAACGTGCTGTTTGAGGCTGTGAATTGTCTGTGTGGGGAATAATTCCAGGGCAATTAGTTACCCTGTGATGTAGCATTTGAGTGCATCTGCACAAAGTGCACCCAGCATGGAATCCCAGAAGGTATAGTTTTAATAATAAAATATATTTCATTAAATAAACTCAAAACAAAAAATGCAGCTCTACTGTACATGTACAATAGGGAAGAATTGTGATGCAATATGACACTTTTAACTTAGTAGCAGTTCTAACAATAGGAGGCTTTATTTCTTGGATAGGTATGACAATAAATATAATGCAGTTTTCAGCTAATTTGAAGATTCATAATATCCGTTTATTCAGAAGCTCAATCTTATTGTGGTTTCAAATTTTACACATAGTTACAGTGATTCACTTCCTGTAAATTACCTTTCAATATAGTAAAAACAGAAAGTGCTGGAAAAGCTGGAAAGAGTTAGCATTCAATTCCAATACTACAGTTTCGAAGAAGAGTCATATTGGACTCAAAATGTTCCCTCTCCACTGATGCTGCCAGACTTGAGTTTTTCCAGCACTCCCTGTTTTTATCTCAGATCTCCAGCATCCTCGGTGCTTTGCTTTTACTTTACTGACCTTTCAATGTTGTGCAGATTTGTTGGTTTCAGTTTTTCATTGTTACTCTCCAACAATTTACACTTTCTATCCAACTGACTGGTGAAGATGCTGCAAAAACGAAACCTTGTACGGACGTCCGGTGATGGCGGGCGGGAGGCAGCCGCACACTGGTGGGCTCCCACTCGGGAATTGAAATTTCGGGGTTTTAACGCCCGGTCTCGGGGGCAACAGAGGCTGAAAAAGCTCTAAGAAGGCACAGGGAGGAGAAATGTCCAAGTTTGGGGAAACAAACGGCCGTGAAAAAGGGGGTTAACGGAAGTCCGCCTGTGAGTGGAAAAGTCAGCGCAGGAACTGTAAGGAAAACGGAGGCTGGGGAGTCGGGGGAGGCCACATTGCTCACAGCAGAAGAAATTACCAAGGTGATGGCTGTGGAACTTGAAAAACAGTTCACAAAGCACATGGAAGCGATGAAGAAGGAGATGGGGGGCGGTATTGAAAGTGCTGGTGGAGGAGGCGATTGCCCTGGTGAAGGCGGCGGTATCGAGCGGCGGAGGTGCGGGAGCAAGGTGAGACACTGAAGGAAGTGGAAGAGGCATTATCACAGCACAGTGATCTACTCACCTCGATGGGGAAGGAGTTGCGGCGGGTGATAGAGACCAACAAGGGTCTGCGAGTCAAAATGGAAGACCTGGAAAACAGATCCAGGCGGCGGAATCTGAGGATCGTGGGTCTGCCCGAAGGGGTGGAAGGCCCGAGGCCAACGGAGTATTTTGCCACGATGTTGGCGGAGCTATTGGGGTAGGGGGAACGATCCCTCTCGATATGAACTGGATCGGGTCATCGGTCATGGAGGCCTATACCAAAGGCGAGTGAGTTGCCAAGAGTAGTAACTGTGTGTTTCTGTAAGTATAGCGTGAAGGAGAAGGTCCTGTGCTGGGCAAAGCAAAAGTAGGTGGTGCAGTGAGCTGGAGCTGGTATACGCATATACCAGGACTTTACGGTGAGCTGGAGAGGAGGCAGGCTGCCTTCAGCCGGGTGAAGAAGGCACTGTACATCAGCAAGGTGCAGTGCGGCATAATTTTTCCAGCTTAAGTTGAGGGTGACCTACAAATCCAAGGACTTTTATTTTGGGACGGCGGACGAGGCAGAGGAGTGTGCGAAGGCAGAAGGGCTGTGGCAGAATTGAGAAATGGGACTGAGAGCGGATTGTGTACCGATGTAGCCTCATGTAACTTTATTTTTTTCACTGCGTGTTGGTGCATGTACTAAATGAGTCGATGCTGTATACTTGGACAAGGGAAGAGTTGGGACTTTCATTTGCAATGATGGTTCTTTGGGGCTTGGGTGTGTATGCTGGGGTTGTGTGCTAAAGAGGATTTCTTGGTGTTCCTGGGACCGGGCAAGGGGGAAGGATACTCGGGCGGGGGCCTCCACACTGGCTGGTTAAAGCCGGCCACTGAACGGGAGTGAGGTGGGGGGAGGGGCTGCGGCCATCGGAGCCTGGTAGAACAGGTTTTGGTGAGTGTAGCCAGGGTGAAAATTTGGGGGAAGGAACCGAGGTTGGGGGAAGAGTTTACAAGAGGAAGTGAATGGGAGGAGTCTGGGAGGGAGGATGGGGGGGGGTGTCTACAATTCATGGGTGTCATTCACGGTACTCTTTCGGGGATTGGATAGCGTTGAATATAAGGGGGGGGGGGGTTGGGGTGTGGACTATATATGTCAATGGTGACCATAGGCGATTCCTGATTCTTTTTTCTTTTTTCCTTTTTTCCTCCTTGCGAGGTTTCGTTTTATTTGATGCTTATACTGTCAGGTGGGCCGTTGTTTGGGGGATGGTGGGAAGATGGGATCGTTGTTGTCAATAAGGGGATTGACATTGTATTCGTTACCGTTTACTGTTTGTTGGTGGGGTGTAAATTCTGAAGAAAATGTGAAAGTGGAGACTAAAAAAATATTTTTAAAAAACAAAACCTGGTACTAAAAATCAAGGTGAAAAAGTCAGAATTCCACATTTCATCTTAACTATTGAATAGTTGCTTATACAGTCAGTGCCTATTAATTTGACATTGTTTCATTGTTATCCCTGATTTGCCTTGTCTTTTTGACACTTTTCAACCATTATGGTATCCTGAGCTTTGGGCCACAGTCTGTCAGGTGGGTTTCCGTTAAAGAAAATGTGATTTTTGTTCTGTTGTGTTGCGGCTAATAATTTTTTCAGAAGTTTCCTTTTGCAATACTTTTGATTGTCGAGGATGAATTTTCAAAATGAATATTAATTTTAGCGCAGTATTTTGGTCCGTTATTGACTCATGTCTTGTGTATATCATGTACAGAAGATATCCTGTGTTTGTGAGTTTTATTTGCAAATAATGAAAAAGCATTTAATAGGAATGGCAACTACAATGCAATTAACCGGTGAATATAAAGGGTGGAGATTGAAAAGAGCTGGATTGTGGTTCTTTTATGAGAAATATTCATTTTAATTGCAATTAGAGCTTTGACTTAATAATAATTCATCATACAAGCAATGAATTGATCAGACTGGCTGAGCGCACAGTGTAGGGTTCAAGTAACAATTAGGTGTGCTGGTGGATATGGAGAAAGGCGTGAGGGATAAGAGGAGAAGATAGGTTGGTGAGACTGATTTCTGATAATGGTCTTCCTCTGTTGCTTAAAACGAAATGCTATGCAAACCTCAGTTAGCACTGCTTGTATTACCTTTGTTTCCCAATTCCTTTTCAAACCAGGTAGTAATCAACTGTTTTTGCTAAAGATGCTGACGCAACCATATCTGGGAGTCTTGACTGGGAGCCAAAAACCCTTTCAACCTCACATCTATCTTGAAGCCACTTATTTTTATTCTCATGGCATTTACTTTCTTTACTCGTAATCAAAATTAAACAACCTGCTTATATCCAAGTTGCCCAAAGATGTGCAGGCTAGGTGGATTGACCATGCTAAATAGCCCCTTTGTGTCCAAATATTAGATGGGGTTACGGGGCGGGGGAGTGGGGCTGGATGGGGTACTCTTTCAGAGGGACAGTGCAAACTCAATGGGCCGAATGGCCACCTCCTGCAATGTGGGGATTAGATGAAAAGTTGTCCATCCGGCCCAACTCTAACCCCAACCCCAGCCAAAATCTGACGCTGATGAGCCCGGATGTACAGCTAACGATTAACGTGGCTTCCTCAATGATTTCTGTAAAATTAAAAGGACTTGTTTTAACTTCAAAACTAAAGTTGCATTTGTGTTATAACCATAACAGAAATATGGTTACCTTAAGTCTGTGAATTGTTCCAGTTAAATATAATTCTTCACTCTGAAAATCCCAGATGCCCTAATACAGTGGGTTCTGCTTATTTAGGCCTTGCACATGACTGCATCCCATTTCTAAATTTACCATTATATTTCAACTATAATAATAATCTTTATTATTGTCACAAGTAGGCTTACATTAAAATTGCAATGAAGTTACTGCCAAAAAAGTCCCACTTGTTCAGGTACAGTGAGGGGAATTCAGAATGTCCAATTAATCTAACAAGCACGTCTTTTGGGACTTATGGGAGGAAACCGGAGCACCTGGAGGAAACTCACGCAGACACGGGGAGAACGTGCGGACCCCGCACAGACAGTGACTCAAGCCAGAAATCGAACCCTGGTCCCAGGCGCTGTGAAGCAACAGTGCTAACCACTGTGCGACCATGCATACACCAAGCAGCACCTTAATCTTTTTGCTTTCCTTCTGAACTTAATATGATTCACTTTATTCCGTGACAGGAAAGAAACCACCTCTAATCTACAAACTTTTTGAAGCTTGGCCTACATGATTGCGTTTGGGCCTACAGTAAAAGATCAAGGTCACAATGTTTTTTTCTTCTGCTCTGTTTCTTGATCTGTTGATGTTTTGAAACTCAACCTAGTAACCATGCAATGTAGTCACCGATTCTGATCACATTTTGGGCTCACTATACTGTGAATACAAGTCCTCAGCTCTCAATATAATTGAGTAACAAATGTATTTCTCTAGTTCAGCGTTTCACTTATAAAGGGTCAGGTGAACAGAGTTGGGGGATTTCCTGCCTCCACGAACCCAACCTTTCAAATTGGCTGCCTGAAGGTTGGACTTTCAGCATGGGAGGGGGTTGGGCTAGAATAAGAATCAGGGCGGGTGGCTCTGGAAGAAATAAGGAGGCTATCGGGTGTGGAGGCAGGCTGGGTGGAAGGCCTGCCTTAGGGCCCCAACACGGTGTCCAAAAATAAATATTAAAACATAAAACATCCTTCCAAACACTGGCACTGCCTTATCAAACAAATGAGCAATATGGGGCGTGATTTTCTCACCGCGTTGCGTCTGGTGCCGATCTCATTGCCTTGGGAACATTGCGGGAGAGGCCCAAATTGGGCTTTGTGCAGGCCGGAAAAACCCCCTTGAGTCATCCGACACGCAGCGCGCACCCTCGCTGGGCATGATCCAGATAATCATGTCTAAATGAGTCATTAAACTCAGTTAAATATGTGCGGCCTGTTTGAGACTGCATTCTCCCGGTGCCCAGCCACACCAGCGAGGCCTCAACCAGGCACAGGTCAGTACTGCTCTCCACAAGCAGAGACCAGACATGCTGGCCACTCTAGGGGTCTCTGAGGCCATTGGAGCACCCAGATGGTCAGGGACAGGGCAGAGCAGCAGCCTGGCAGGCCCCCTGACACCCTGGCAGTTCGAACCCGACACACTGGCAGTGCCAATCTGAAACTGCCCAGGTGTCAGGCTGGCACTGGAAAAGGTTGGGGCCTGAGGGGGGCCATGTCTATGAAACAGCGGGCGAAGGGGAGGTGTGAAGGGGCATCATCAAAGTTGGGGGAATGAAGGAGGGATCCTGAAAGGTGGGGGGGAGGTCTGAAAGGGGAGCCCTCAACGACCCATAGTGGGGTCTGCTCACTTGGCGGGGGGGAGGGGAGGGGGTTAATGTCTGCAGAGGGTGGGGATGTGAGGGTTGCTCAAGCTCAATTAGAGATCAGGGTACCCTTTCAAAATGGTGGTCTGCTCTGAGGAGCCGGTCTCGCCGGTGCATTCAGCTCCTCACTGCTGAGAAATTTCTAAGTGTGGGCTAGACTGGGGCAAAACTCCCCAAGGTCCAAAAAAATGACTGCATGTAGATGTATACCAGTGTGGACCTCACCAAAACAGGAAACAATCCGCTAAACTCACCCAAAATGACATTTAAAAATTATTTGTGTGAATTGTGCCCATGATATATGAATTAAAATGCTGGTGAATACATTAAAATGAATTAAATGTAAGCCATACATCCCAATGATCAATGGATTGTATCAAACAGCAATTCCTTTTTCCTTTTCAAGACAGGCAAAGTCTACCCAACCAGCCAGTGATTTCAAAACTCAAAACATAGTGTTCACCATTTGATTGGATTCTGCTATTCGACAACACCTGCAAAAGAATTATAAATTTGCTAAGAATTAGACTGAAAAACAGTTTAAGATTATCAGTGCGATCAATGTGGTTCACATACGCATGCTGGAAGCCACATATATTCACACGCAGGACCCTGTCCTTTGCAGACAGAAGGAACATGTCCACACGTTGTACCTTTTTCAGTTAAAGATCAGCTTGGGGAACAGTCATTCCCTGTTTCGTTCCCCAGGGCAGTACCTTGAACAATCAGAGTCGAACTGCCCCATTTGAATTTGAACACAGCTGAACAGTTAACTGTTTCATGCTGTATTCTCCATGGCAACGCCTCCACTAATCAGAGTCCAATTGGCAACCAATCAACATTCTCTTATCATGCAGTATAAATGGTTGTTCCCCCTTTACTGCTGGTATTTTTGGGTTGTTGTCCTGATGAGTGCAAGACAAAAAGCTTTGATAGTAGGTCTCTTTTTTCATCAATACTTAAGTTTGTACTACCAAACGACTAAAGTTCTGTAAAATATAATTCTAAATGCCAAGTACAAACTTCTTAGTGTCCACTGCACTATATTGAAGAAAATGCTCTCTTTCATTAAAACAAATACTAGATTTATATTCCTTCAACTAAATAACGCTTTAGAACAATGATTTAGTTCAAATACAAACTCCTTTATAACAACAAGTATTGAATTCTTAACCTTACATTAGTGAGTCTATAACCACTTCTGGCTGTTAATCAAACCATTAATCTATCACTCTACTGTGATATTGGATGGTCGTGAAATCTGTCATGCAGCACTGATACTGTAATGGAAACCCTCAGTTTTATGTAATTAGACAGAATGAAAAGAATGAAATAGAAAATAATCATTTTCTTTTAACACCTCAGACATTATTTTGCCAAAGATTTAAAGGGCTGGACTTTTACATGCCTTGAAAGGTCCCTTTGGCAGGCATTTCTGACAGGTGGTTTTGCAAATCTGTTGACAGTTATGAGTTTATGTAATTTTATTGCATATTTATGCCTATTTATGACCCTCTGAAAGGGCACCTGTCTCCACAAAAAGTACCTTACCTCTCCAAAGGTGTCCCTGGACCAGATCCAAAAGAGTACCTAATCCCTCTAAAGGGCTATCCAAATGAATTCACAAAGTTCAGGCCTGCTCTCACCAGGTCTAATCTGCACACCTCAGGTTTCACACTCCAAGCCTGACAAAATCCCACTTGAATGGAAACAGCTGATGAGTTAAATGTCTAGCTGCCTCCATAAACTGTGCAGGAGCAAAATGCCCTGATTCTCACTTCTGTTGAAATGGGAAGTGCCGTGTACGGGGGCAGGTCTGCTGATTTCAGGGACTTCATCTATTTTCACCGCGCATGAACCTCTCTTACGTGACAGAAATCTGAACTAAAATCTCAAATTCTCACCTTTTCAAGTGTGTAATTAAAAAAAAATTACGGCAGTTATTCTGAAAGTTGGGATCGAAACAAGATTTTGTTTTTCTACTGAGTGTGCTCTTTGGAATGTGTCTACAGATTACTAAAGAAGCATTAATATTAATGCTCCTGTAAATAATTATCATTGCATTTGGGGAAAAATGGATTTCCATCATGTGCCATAGTCAGCCATCATGTGATACTGAGGGCAAAACTGCAACCCCCCACCCCCCCGCGAAAAGGGGTTGTGATGTGTGATTAACCCGCACTGTTATTGTATTGCTGTCAGCTTACCAATTATTTGCTGCCTGCTCATTATAATGATTACTAACACTAACGTCATTGGCTGTGTGTGTCAGCAGGGGACTCAAATCATAACTTCCTGTTATCATGTAAAACTAGTCTGTGCCTCTTAAAGAGAGGGACATTGTGTCCGGAGTAGCTGCTGAGAGTTGTGCAGGAAGTGAAGCTGACCTGGGAACCTGTGAAGAATGGTCATGGGAGAGGGTCCTCCAAGGTCGTTGGGCATTGCAATGAAGCAATGGAGGTAGTAAGTAGGAGAGATGTCCTGTATCTTGTTGACACATGACGAGAAGGTATTGGCATCAGATAGCCTTGAAGGCCATTGTCAGGAATCAATACCAAAGGTCTGGATGCAGTGCTGCAGTAATTTATTAACGTCATGAGTGGTCATCGTCAGTGAATACATCTTCAAATGCCACATCCTGCCAATTGCGCCAGTAGTCTCAGCCACAACTCAATTCATCAGATCCTATTTCCACCCTACTAGCAATCTCTCTGCGCCGCACCTTCACCCACTTAGTGCTGCTGCAAGCCTCACACCCATATCTCAACAGCTTGCACACAATGCCAGCTATTCGACTATCACAGCCAGATCGGACAAATGGATTACACAGTGCTCACTGACACACTTCCTTCTCTCTTGCAAAGAAAGGTAGTGAACACCTGAAGGCAGCAGATGCTAACTGTCAGGGGACAGGTGGGCTGCCTCTCCCAGCCCCTACTGAGGCGGTGGTGCTGGCCATGGTGGAGTGGTCATTTCTGAGACTGTGGCCAGTGGCAGAGATGAATCCATTAAAGATCCCTTGTCTCCCTCATCCCACCATGTCTTCTGATTGACAAGCTGCAGACGGTAAAAACCTACAAACCTTCCTGCCCCTCCCCCACAATGGCCGCAGTACATAGCATTACACAGGATATCTGGCACAGAACCAAGCCATTTGGCCCAATCAATCTATGGCAATGTTTATACTCTAGTCCAGAATCCTCCTCCTTATTTAGATCTAACATCATAACCCTCTATTCCCTTCTCCCCAAAAAGCTCATCAAGTATCCCCTTAAATCAATCTTGCTTCAACCACTCGGATTATAATGAGTTCCACATCTTTACCATCTTTGGTGAAGTTTCTTCTGAAATCCTTATTGGATTTCTTGGTGGCTGTCTAATGATGATAGTCTCTACTTATGTTTCTCCCCCAAGAGAGAACACTGTCTCTACCTGCACTCAATCAAAATGTTTGGTTATGCTTCAATTATACAGGGCATTAGTGAGACCACATTTGGAGTACTCTGTACAGTTTTCGTCACTATATAAAGAAGGCGGTAAATGCATTGGAAGCAGTCAACAAGACACCAACGAGGTGATATCTGTTTCCAAGCTGGAGAGCTTGATGTTCAACTGGTCCCTCCTCTTGTTTCCAGTCCCACAAGTTTTGAAAATCTAATCTTGCAGTTGTATGTTGTAGCAATATGTTGTTGGGCAGCACGGTAGCATGGTGGTTAGCACAATTGCTTCACAGCTCCAGGGTCCCAGGTTTGATTCCCGGCTTGGGTCACTGTCTGTGCGGAGTCTGCACGTTCTCCCCGTGTGTGCGTGGGTTTCCTCCGGATGCTCCGGTTTCCTCCCACAGTCCAAAGATGTGCAGGTTAGGTGGATTGGCCATGATAAATTGCCCTTAGTGTCCAAAATTGCCCTTAGTGTTGGGTCGGGTTGCTGGGTTATGGGGATGGAGTGGAGGTGTGGGTTTGGGTAGGGTGCTCTTTTTTAAAAACAAAAGCCGGTGCAGACTCAATAGGCCGAATGGCCTCCTTCTGCACGGTAAATTCTATGAAATTCAATAATCATAGAATTTACAGAAGGAGGCCATACGGCCCTTCGGGTCTGCACTGGCCCTTGGAAAGAGCACCCTACTTAATTTAAACCTTGCTTTTAAAAGCTGTATTGTTGTTGCTTTTACATACAGCAGTTCGTGCTCCAAGAGCCAGTCTGGTTGTCTGATGTCGGGCCAATAATGGTGGGGATGAAGGTTTTGGACTGTTCTCTCACTAGACATACAAATATATGAATTAGGAGCAGGAGTAAGCCGCTCGGCTCCTCAAGCCTGCTCCGCTATTCAATAAGATCATGGCCGATCTGCTTGTAACTTCAACCCCACATTCCTGCCTACCTCCGACAACTTTTCACCCACTTAGCTGTAGTGTTGTGTGCCAGTGACTCACATTTTGTTCCAACCCGTAGACCAACAGTAGTTCACTGGTCTAGACCACATTTTGAGAACCATTGATCTCTACTGCATTCGCTCCAAGGCCAAACATTTGCAACTCTTTGAGTGAAGAAATTTCTCCTCATTTTGTTCCTCAGTGACTGATCCCTTATTACACTATTTCAAGTCTTTTTTCCTTTGTTACAATGTTTATAATACTATCTTTCTTTGTGACATCAGCAAATATGAATATGTGGCTCTCTAACTCATCACCTAAGACGTTAAGAAATATGGTGATTAGATTTAAAAAATAAAATTGGAGTACCCAATTAACTTTTCCCAATTAAGGGGCAATTTAGCGTGGCCAATCCACCTATCCTGCGCATCTTTGGGTTGTGGGGGCAAGCCCATGCAAACATGGGGAGAATGTGCGAACTCCACATGGACAGTGACCCAGAGCCGGGATCGAACCAGGGACCTCGGCGCTGTGAGGCAGCAGTGCTGACCAAATATGGTGATTAGTTGAGGCCTCAACACAGATCTCTGGGACATCACTAGTTTGATCCAGCCATTTAGAGTTCCTTTCCATTATCCCTACTCTCTGTCTCCTGCTGCTCCGCTGATTACCTTTTGGAAGTCTGTATAAGGAACATCCATAAACATTCTCCTGCCCACTATTTTAGTCACCTCTTCAACAGCTTTAATCAGGTTTGTCAGGCATGACCTACCCTTTAAAAAGCTGTGTCTCTCTGATCAGCTGAAGATTTGAAGGTTTTCGGTCATCCTATCCTTAATTATAGACTCTAGTAATTTTCTGACAACAGATGTTAGACGAATTGGTGTATAATTTCCTGGTTTATCTCTCATCTTTCTTATATACCCTGAGTGATGTAAAATTTTACAATCAAAATAAAGGACGGAATTCTCCTCCCCCCCCCACGCCGGGTGGGAGAATCGCCGGGGCGCTGCACGTGTCCCGCCATGCCGCCCCGACACCCGCACGCGATTCTCCCAACCCCCCCAAACCGGCGTGGCGAGAATCACGGCTGGCCGCTGGGAGAATCGTCGCTCACCGTTTGTAACGGGCGAGATCCGATTCTCCAGCCCGGATGGGCCGAGCAGCCTGCCCAATACGACGAGTTCCCGCCGGCGCCATCCACACCTGGTCGTTGTCGGCGGGAACAGCGCAGGAACGCTGGGGGGGAGGCTCAAATGGGGTCTGGCCCGCGATCGGTCCCCACCGATCGGGGGGCGGCCTCTCTGAAGGAGGACCTCCTTTCCTCCGTCACCCCGTAAGATCCATCCAACATCTTCTTGCGGGGCAGCCTTGGGGAGGACAGCAACCCCGCATGCGCGGGTTGGCGCCGGCCAACCCACGTATGCGTGGGTGACGTCATTTATGCGGCGCCGGCCGCGTCATTTACGCAGCACGCTTTTACGTGGCGCCAAGGCCCAGCACGCGTAAATGACGCAACACCGCTCCTAGCCTCCCGGGGGCGGGAGAATAGGGGGCTGGGAGCGAGTTCCGACGCCGGAGTGAAACACTCCGGTTTTCACGCCAGCGTCGGCACTTAGACTCCCGATGGGAGAATTGCGCCCATTGTTTCCCTATGTTGAGAAAACTTTTAAAGATTGTAGTTATAACATCAGCAACACTGTCATCTACTTTCTTGCAAGGTGCTAAAAGATGCGGATAAAGTAGACGTGGAGCAGCTGCTTCCTCGTGTGGGACATTCTAAAATGAGAGGTGATAATCTTAGAATAAGATGTAGCAAATTTAAAACAGATTTGAGGAGAAACTACTTCTCCCAAAGGGTTGTGAATCTGTGGAATTCGCTACCCCAGAGTGCGGTGGATTCTGGGACAGTGAGTAAATTTAAGGAGGAGTTAGACAGATTTTTAATTGGTAATGGGTTGAAGGGTGATGGGGAAGTGGCAAGGTGGTGGAGTTGAAGCCAGGATGGGATCAGCCATGATCTATTGAAGATGTTTAGACTCGAGAGGCTAAATTGCCAACTCCTGCTCCTAGGTCTTGTGATCGAGGGAGGAGATGCTCTGGCTGATTTTGCAATCCAGCTCTTGGTCTGTAGCATTGTAGGTAACAGCTGAGGAACATGTCAGCCATGAAAGAATGGCAGGACAGACTCAATGGGCTGAATGGCCTAATTCTGCTCCTATATCTTATGAACTTTTAAATGTCACTGCAGTGTCGGGTCAAAAATCAGGAATTCACTTCTTTTTTTTAAAATATGTTTTTATTAAGAATTTTTCAACAATATTTTCCACCTTACAAACACCCCCCCCCCCCCCCCCCCCCCCGCTCCCCCCTGTAACAAAGAAAATAAAGAAAGCTCGCGTGGCAAGACATGAACATGGCAAGTCAATAAGATGCAGAACTTTGTACATTGGATTCTTCCCGTACATGTCAGATTCCGGATCATTCATGTGTTTTCTTGCTCAAATGCCCCCCAAAGGAACTCCCCTTTCCCCCCCCCCCACCTCGAACGATGTCCCCCCCTCCCCCCCACCCCCCCTGGTTGCTGTTGCTGCTGTCCGACCTTCATCTAACGCTCCGCGAGATGGTCTAGGAACGGTTGCCACCGCCTGTAGAACCCCAGCGCAGACCCTCTGAAGGCAAACTTTATCCTTTCCAACTTGATAAACCCAGCCATATAATTTATCCAGGCCTCCAAGCTGGGGGGCTTCGCCTCCTTCCACATTAGCAAGATCCTTCGCCGGGCTACTAGGGACGCAAAGGCCAGAATGCCGGCCTCTTTCGCCTCCTGCACTCCCGGCTCGTCCACTACTCCAAATAGTGCTAGCCCCCAGCTTGGCTTGACCCGGACTTTCACCACCTTAGATACTGTTCCCGCATCTCCCCTCCAGAACCCCTCCAGTGCTGGGCATGACCAAAACATATGGACATGGTTCGCTGGACTTCCTGAGCACCTCCCACATCTGTCCTCCACCCCAAAGAACCTACTCAGCCTCGCCCACGTCATGTGCGCTCTATGAACCACCTTAAATTGTATCAGGCTAAGCCTGGCACACAAGGAAGAAGAATTAACCCTACTTAGGGCATCAGCCCATAGCTCCTCCTCAATCTCCTCCCCCAACTCCTCCTCCCATTTACCCTTCAGCTCCTCTACCAAAGCCTCCCCCTCTTCTTTCATCTCCTGGTATATCGCTGACACATTGCCCTCTCCAACCCATACGCCCAAAATCACCCTATCTTGAACCCCCGGTGCCGGGAGTAGCGGAAATTCCCTCACCTGCCGCCTCACAAACGCACTCACCTGCATGTACCTGATAGCGTTTCCCGGGGGTAGCCCAAACTTCTCCTCCAGCGCCCCTAAGCTAGCAAACGTCCCGTCAATGAACAGGTCCCCCAATCTTCTAATCCCTGCCCGATGCCAGCTCTGAAACCCCCCGTCCATCCTTCCTGGGACAAACCGATGGTTGTCTCTGATCAGGGACCACACCGAAGCTCCCGTCGCACCCCTGTGCCGCCTCCATTGCCCCCAGATCTTTAGTGTTGCCGCCACCACCGGGCTCGTGGTGTACCTTGTCGGCGAGAGCGGCAGCGGTGTCGTCACCAACGCCCCCAGGCTCGTTCCTTTGCAGGACGCCATCTCCAATCTCTTCCACGCCACCCCCTCTCCCTCCATCACCCACTTACGGATCATTGCCACGTTGGCTGCCCAATAGTAACCACCCAAGTTCGGCAACGCCAACCCTCCTCTATCTCTGCTATGCTCCAAGAACCCCCTCCTTACCCGCGGGGTCTTGCTCGCCCACACAAATCCCACAATGCTCCTGCTTACCCTCTTAAAGAAGGCCTTAGTAATTACAATTGGGAGGCATTGGAATACAAAAAGAAACCTTGGGAAGACCATCATTTTAACCAACTGTACCCTACCTGCCAGCGAGAGTGGCAACATGTCCCACCTTTTAAAATCCTCCTCCATCTGTTCCACCAATCGCGTCAAATTAAGTTTGTGCAGTGCCCCCCAGATCCTAGCTACCTGAATCCCCAAATATCGAAAGCTCCTTTCCGCCCTCCTCAACGGTAGGTCGTCTATCCCTCTTTCCCTGGTCCCCCGGATGGATCACAAAGAGCTCACTCTTTCCCACATTGAGCTTATAGCCCAAAAAGTCTCCAAACTCCCGTAGGATCTGCATTACCTCAACCATCCCCTCCACTGGATCCGTCACATACAGCAACAGGTCGTCTGCGTACAGCGACACTCGATGTTCCTCTCCCCCTCGAACCACCCCATTCCATTTCCCCGACTCCCTTAACGCCATGGCCAAAGGTTCAATTGCTAATGCGAACAGCAGAGGGGACAGGGGGCACCCCTGCCTCGTCCCTCGATACAGCCGGAAATACTCCGACCTCCGCCGGTTCGTGACCACGCTTGCCACCGGGGCTTTATACAGGAGCTTAACCCATTTAATAAACCCTCCCCCGAACCCAAATCTCCTCAACACTTCACAGAGATACTCCCACTCTACCCGATTAAAGGCCTTCTCCGCGTCCATGGCTGTCACTATCTCCGCTTCTCCCTCCACCGATGGCATCATTATCACATTTAGGAGCCTTTGCACATTATTGTTGAACTGCCTACCCTTTACGAATCCCGTCTGGTCTTCATGAATCACCCCCGGGACACAGTCCTCAATCCTCGTGGCCAACATTTTTGCCAGCAGCTTAGCATCTACATTAAGGAGCGAGATCGGTCTATTCGACCCACATTGCAGTGGGTCCTTATCCCGTTTCAAGATCAAAGAGATCGTCGCCTCCGACATTGTCGGGGGCAGGGTCCCCCCTCCCTTGCTTCATTGAAGGTCCTTACCAGCAACGGGGCTAACAGGTCTACATACTTCCTGTAAAACTCCACCGGGAACCCATCCGGCCCCGGGGCCTTCCCTGCCTGCATACTCCCCAGTCCTTTAGCCAGCTCCTCCACCCCAATTGGCGCCCCCAAACCGGCCACCTCCTGCTCCTCCACCCTTGGGAACCTCAATTGGTCCAAGAATCGCCGCATCACCTCTTTTCCCCCTGGGGGCTGGCACCTATACAGCTCCTCGTAAAAGGCCTTAAAAACCTCATTCACTTTCCCCGCACTCCGCACCGTAGTTCCCCTGCCATCTTTGACTCCGCCTATTTCCCTCGCTGCCATCCTCTTATGGAGCTGATGTGCCAGCATCCGACTCACCTTCTCCCCATATTCATATATCGCCCCCTGTGCCTTCCTCCACTGTGCCTCTGCCTTCCCTGTGGTCAACAGGTCGAACTCCGCCTGGAGACTTCGTCTCTCCCTGAGTAGTCCCTCATCAGGAGCCTCTGCATTGCTCCTGTCCACCCTTAAAATCACCCCCACTAACCTCTCCCTTTCGCTGCCCTCTCTCTTCACCCTAAGCACCTTGGCCGCCGCCGGCCTCTTCCCCTGTCCTCGATCTGGAACGATCTAATGCTGGGTCCAGCACCGTGTTAAAATCCCCACCCATTATCAAGCTCCCTACCTCCAGGTCTGGACTACGCCCCAACATCCGTTTCATGAATCCAGCATCGTCCCAGTTCGGGGCATATACATTCACCAGTACCACCTCCGTCCCTTGCAACCGGCCGCTCACCATCACGTATCGGCCTCCCTTGTCCGCTACTATATTCTAGGCCTCGAACGATACCCGCTTTCCCACCAGTATTGCCACCCCTCTATTCTTCGCATCCAGCCCCGAATGGAACACCTGTCCCACCCATTCCTTCCTTAACCTGACCTGATCTGCCACATTCAGATGTGTATCCTGAAGCATGGCCACGTCTGTATTCAGTTCCTTTAGGTGCGCGAACACTCGGGCCCTCTTAACCGGCTCATTTAGGCCTCTCACATTCCACGTGATCAGCCGGATTGGGGGGGGTTCACCACCCCCCCCCCCGCCGACTAGCCATCTCCTATCTTAGGCCAGTCCCGTGCTCGCGCCTCCCACACCCTCCAGTCCCCCAGGCGGGGAACCCCCGCCCCAACCACCTCTAGAAATTCACTTCTTGAAGGGCACAGACCACACACCACAGTCCAGCTTCTAATAATAATCTTTATTATTGTCACAAGTAGGCTTACATTAACACTGTAATGAAGTTACTGTGAAAAGCCTCTAGCTGCCACACTCCGGCGCCTTTTCGGGTACACAGAGGGAGAATTCAGAATGCCCAATTCACCTAACAGCACGTCTTTCAGGAGTTGTCAGTGGAAACCGGAGCACTCGATGGAAACTCATGCAGACACGGGGAGAACGTGCAGATTCGGCACAGACAGTGACCCAAGTCAGGAATTGAACCTGGGACCCTGGTGCTGTGAAGCAGCAGTGCTAGCCACTGTGCTACTGTGCTGCCCAAGCTCCTGAGATTTTAGACAATAATAAACTTGTTCATCTGTTATTAGCACTGGTCACTTGCTCCATTTGAAACATATAAGTATATAAAATGCATGTTTGGCTAACAATCCGTTGGTTGGCAGATACAATCCTCAAATCTCAACAATTATGAGGTTATTCCACCTGGAGCTTAGAATGTTTATTTTATATTGTAGCTTTCCTGTCAGCGATGTCACAGTGGTTAGCACTGCTGCCCCACAGCACCAGGGACACGGATTATATTCCAGCCTTGGGTGCCTGCCTGTGTGGAGTTTACACATACTCCCCTGTTTCCTCCCATAGTCCAAAGATGTGTAGGTTAGGTGGATTTGCCATGCTAAATTGCCCCTCAGTGTCCAAAGGTGTGCTGTTTGAGTGGGCTAAGGGGATAGGGCGGGGTAATGGGCCCAGGTGGGATGCTCTCTTGGTGGGTCGGTGCAGACCCGATGGGCCGAATGACCTCCTTCTGCACTATAATGATTCTATGGAATGGACTTGACGATAATTCAAATGAGCCATTCCAACACAAAAGTGGTACATAAATGAAGGCGAGCAGAATAACCAATTGGTATTTTTGTTGATTCCTGAATAAGGTGAGTAATGCAATATTAGAAACCCAAACATGTTATTGTTAAAGAACATGGAAGTTTGCATTTTTTTTAAATTTTTTTTTTTTTTTATATAAATGTTTTATTGAAATTTTTTTCCCAAACAACAATTTTTCCCCTCTTACAAAGCAAACGCAACAATAACAATACAGAAATTTTAAACAATACACAAGTAACAAAACCCCTTTATCTTTGACCTAAACTAAACCCCCCCCCTCCCCCTCCCCCTGGGTTGCTGCTGCTGGTCATCTGTCTTCCCTCTAACGTTCCCCTAGGTAGTCGAGAAATGGCTGCCACCGCCTGGTGAACCCTTGAGCCGATCCTCTCAGGGCAAACTTTATCTGCTCCAGTTTAATGAACCCCGCCATATCATTTACCCAGGCCTCCAGTCCGGGGGGTTTCGCCTCCTTCCACATGAGTAGGATCCTGCGCCGGGCTACTAGGGACGCAAAGGCCACAACGTCGGCCTCTTTCGCCTCCTGCACTCCTGGCTCTTCCGCAACTCCAAATAGAGCTAACCCCCAGCCTGGTTTGACCCGGGCCTTCACCACCCGCGAAATCACTCCCGTCACTCCCTTCCAATACCCTTCCAGTGCCGGGCATGCCCAAAACATATGTGCGTGGTTTGCCGGGCTCCCGCCACACCTCCCACATTTGTCCTCCACTCCAAAGAACCTGCTCAATCTTGCTCCCGTTATGTGTGCTCTATGTAGCACCTTAAATTGAATCAGGCTAAGCCTGGCGCATGAGGAAGAGGAATTTACCCTGCTTAGGGCATCAGCCCACATACCCTCCTCTATCTCCTCCCCTAGTTCTTCTTCCCACTTTCCTTTTAGTTCGCCCACCGACTCCTCCCCCTCTTCCCTCATCTCTCGGTAAATCTCTGACACCTTGCCCTCTCCGACCCACACCCCTGAAAGCACCCTGTCCTGTATCCCCTGTGTCGGGAGCAACGGAAATTCCCTCACCTGTTGTCTAGTAAATGCCCTCACCTGCATATATCTCAAGAAATTTCCCCGGGGCAACTTATACTTTTCCTCCAATGCTCCCAAGCTCGCAAAAGTCCCATCTATAAATAAATCTCCCACCCTCCTAATTCCCAACTGGAACCAGCTCTGAAATCCTCCATCCATTCTTCCTGGGGCGAACCTATGGTTGTTCCTGATTGGGGACCCCACCAGGGCTCCCCGCACCCCTCTCTGTCGCCTCCACTGTCCCCAGATATTCAATGTTGCCGCCACCACCGGGTTCGTGGTAAACTTTTTAGGTGAGATCGGTAGCGGCGCCGTCACCAGCGCCTCTAAACTCGTCCCTTTACAGGACTTTCTCTCCAGTCTTTCCCACGCCGCTCCCTCACCCTCCATCATCCATTTACGTATCATTGCCACATTGGCGGCCCAATAGTAATCGCCCAAGTTCGGTAGTGCCAATCCTCCTCTGTCCCTACTACGCTGAAGGAACCCCCTCCTTACTCTCGGAACTTTCCCTGCCCACACGAAGCTCGTGATGCTCCTGTCTATTTTATTAAAAAAGGTCTTAGTGATTAGTATAGGGAGACATTGAAATACAAATAAGAACCTCGGGAGGACCATCATCTTAATTGCTTGCACCCTGCCCGCCAGCGATAGAGGCTGCATGTCCCACCTCTTGAAGTCCTCCTCCATTTGTTCTACCAACCGTGTCAGATTAAGTCTGTGCAAGGTTCCCCAGCTCCTAGCGATCTGAATCCCCAGGTATCGGAAGTTTCTTTCCACTTTCCTTAGAGGCAAGCCTTCTATCTCTCTACTCTGGTCCCCTGGATGTATCACAAATAATTCACTCTTCCCCATGTTTAGCCTATACCCCGAGAAATCCCCGAACCCCCTCAAAATTCGCATAACCTCTATCATTCCCCCGCTGGGTCCGACACGTATAACAATAGGTCATCCGCATATAACGAGACTCGGTGTTCTTCTCCCCCTCTAATCACCCCTCTCCATTTCCTGGAGTCTCTCAACGCCATGGCCAGCGGTTCAATTGCCAACGCGAACAACAATGGAGACAGCGGGCATCCCTGTCTTGTTCCCCTGTATAGTCGGAAATACTCCGATCTATGTCGACCTGTAACTACGCTTGCCGTTGGAGCCCCATAAAGAAGTCTAACCCAGCTAATAAACCCGTTCCCAAACCCAAACCTCCTTAACACTTCCCATAAATACTCCTACTCCACCCTATCAAATGCCTTCTCTGCGTCCATTGCCGCCACTATCTCTGCCTCCCCCTCCACTGGGGGCATCATTATCACCCCTAATAGTCGTCGCACGTTAACATTCAGTTGTCTCCCTTTTACGAACCCTGTCTGGTCTTCGTGCACCACCCCCGGGACACAGTCCTCTATCCTCGATGCCAGTACCTTTGCCAACAATTTGGCGTCCACGTTCAACAATGAAATGGGTCTATAGGACCCGCACTGCAACGGATCTTTATCCCTCTTCAAAATTAACGATATCGTCGCCTCCGACATCGTCGGGGGTAGAGTCCCCCCTTTCCTGGCCTCATTGAACGTCCTCACCATCAACGGGGCCAACAAGTCCACATATTTTCTGTAATACTCCACCGGGAACCCGTCTGGTCCTGGGGCCTTCCCTGCTTGCATGCTTCCCAGTCCCTTAATAACCTCGTCCACCCCAATCGGTGCCCCCAGGCCTACCACCCCCCGCTCCTCCACTTTCGGGAACCTCAATTGGTCCAGGAACTGCCGCATCCCCTCCTCTCCCTCTGGGGGTTGAGACCTATACAGTTCCTCATAGAAGGTCTTGAACACCTCATTTATCTTTCCTGCCCTTCGCACCGTGTCTCCCCTTTCGTCTCTAATTCCTCCTATCTCCCTCGCTGCTGCCCTCTTTCGCAATTGATGAGCCAACAGGCGACTCGCCTTTTCCCCATATTCATACCTCCTCCCCTGTGCCTTCCTCCACAGTACCTCCGCCTTTCTGGTGGTCAGAAGGTCAAATTCTGTCTGGAGTCGTCTCCTCTCCCTGTACAATTCCTCCTCCGGGGTCTCTGCAAATTCCCTATCCACCCTTAAAATCTACCCCAGTAATCTTTCCCTTTCCTTGGCCTCTGTTTTCCTTTTGTGGGCCCCAATGGAGATCAGCTCTCCTCTGACCACCGCTTTTAGTGCTTCCCATACCACTCCCACAGGGACCTCGCCGTCGTCATTGACCTCCAGATATCTCTCAATGCACCCCCGCACTCTTGCACACACTCCCTCATCCGCCATCAGTCCCACATCTAATCGCCAGAGTGTTCTCTGCTCCCTTTCCTCTCCTAATTCCAGGTCCACCCAATGTGGGGCATGATCCGAAACCGCTATGGCTGAGTACTCAGCTTCTTCCACCCTAGAGATCAACGACCTTCCCAAAACAAAAAAATCTATCCGGGAGTACACTTTATGGACATGGGAGAAGAAGGAAAACTCCCTAGCCCTAGGTCTAAGAAATCGCCATGGATCCACTCCCCCCATTTGGTCCATAAACCCCTTAAGTACCTTGGCCGCTGCCGGCCTTCTTCCGGTCCTTGAGCTGGATCTATCTAGCCCCGGGTCCAGCACCGTATTAAAGTCCCCTCCTAAAATCAAGTTTCCTACCTCCAGGTCCGGTATACGCCCCAGCATCCGTCTCATAAATCCCGCATCGTCCCAGTTTGGGGCATACACGTTAACCAACACGACCTCCATTCCCTCCAGCCTGCCACTCACCATTACATATCTACCTCCGCTATCTGCTACGATGTTCTTTGCTTCAAATGCGGCCTGTTTCCCCACCAAAATGGCCACCCCTCTATTCTTTGCGTCCAGTCCTGAGTGGAACACCTGTCCCACCCATCCTTTCCGTAGCCTAACTTGGTCCGCCACCTTTAGGTGCGTCTGCCCTTAGTCCTTTCAAATGCGCGAGCACTCTGGCCCTTTTTATCGGTCCGTTCAGGCCTCTCACGTTCCACGTGATCAGCCTCACTAGGGGGCTACCTGCCCCCCTCCCGTGTCGACTAGCCATTACCTTCTCTAGGCCAGTCCCATATCCCGCCTCCGCGCTCCCGCTCGCTCCCCCAGCGTCGCACACTATCCCCGCCCACCCACTCTTTAGCCATTTCCTTTTGGATTTCCGCAGCAGCAACCCAGTTGTCCCCCACCCCCCTCCCTCCCCCCCTCCCCGCTAGATCTCTTTCTAGCATGATTGCTCCCCCATATTACTTCCGTAAGTCAGCTGACTTCAACTGACCCCGGCTACTCCTGCTCACTCCTCGACCCCCCCCATGTGGGGAACTCCCATCCGCCTTGCGCCTGTCTTCCCGCCTTATTCTTTCTGGTGCGGGAACATCCCTTTACCTGACCCGCCTCTTATGGCGCAGCTCCCTTTCCCCTCCCCCTCCCCTTCCCCATTCTCCAACTATGTCCCGTCTTTCCCCCCTCACCGGCGCCCACATTTCCCCAATGTCTCCCCCCTTCCCTGTTTACTTCTCAATTAACTTCCACCGTAACATTAACAATAACATTTCCTGCAGCATCAGTCCCTCAGTTCCGATCCAATTTCTCTTCTTTGATGAAGGTCCATGCTTCCTCCGCCGTCTCGAAATAATGGTGTCTCTCCTGATACGTGACCCATAGTCTTGCCGGCTGCAGCATCCCGAACTTCACCTTCCTTTTATGCAACACCTCTTTGGCTCGGTTGAAGCTCGCCCTCCTTCTCGCCACCTCCGCACTCCAATCCTGGTATACCCGTACCACTGCATTCTCCCATCTGCTACTCCGCACCTTTTTAGCCCATCTCAGGACCTCTTCTCTATCCTTAAGGCGGTAAAATCGCACGATTATCGCCCTGGGTGGTTCTCCCGCTTTTGGTCTTCTCGCCGGAATCCGATTTGCCCACTCCACCTCCAAGGGGCCCGTAGGGGCCTCAGCACCCATCAGTGAGCTCAGCATCGTACTTGCGTACGCTCCACAGTCCACTCCTTCCACACCCTCAGGGAGACCCAGTATCCGAAGGTTCTTCCTTCGCGCTCCATTTTCTAGGGCTTCGATCCTTTCAGTACACTTTTTATGAAGTGCCTCGTGCGTCTGTGTCTTAACCGCCAGGCCCAGGATCTCGTCCTCAATATCTGTCACCTTCTGCTCCACCACACGGAGCTCTGTCTCCTGGGTCTTTAATGTCTCCTTGAGCCCCTCAATTGCCTGAGCAACGGGGTCAGCACCTCCCTCTTCAGCAGCTCCACGCACCGTCTCACAATTTCATGCTCAGGCCCCCATGTCGCCTGCGCTTTCTCCGCCGCCATCTTGTACTTCTCTCTTTCTGACCCTTTGGTCGACGATTCCTCGCGCTGCAGCCGCCGCCGCCGGTTTTTTCCTCCTTCGTTTGGGGGGGGGACTCCCTTCTCACACGCCCCACACCGGGTTGCGTCGTCGAAAAATTCCCCGTTGGGGCTCTTAAAAGAGCCCGAAGGTCCGTCGGAGCTGGAGCCGCCAAAGCGTGCGGCTAGCTAGGCATCACCGCAACCGGAAGTCCCTTCAGTGGCCTTGATGAGGTCTTTTCACAGTTGTTCCCTCTGCTGCTAGAATTCACTTTTGATACAGGCCCTCAGGTCAGCTTGCAGCTTTAAGCTTGCCCTTCCCCCGCCTGCATGCTGGAAGAGGCCCTGTTTATCCTGCAGTTGCAGCCAAATCTTTTACTGTTTCTGCGTGTGTCTGGCAACCAAGAGACATACCCTTCCTGGGGGACACTGTCGGGGGAATATTGCAGCCTTCTTCCCACACCGGGAAATGTCAAACAAATGCCGTGGGGGCCCTGTAAAAGAGCCCAAAAGTCCGTTCCAAGCAGGAGCTGCCGAATATGCGACCTAGCTCTGCATAGCCGCACCCGGAAGTCGGAAGTTTGCATTTGTGTTATTGATCAACACTATTCGAGTAGAACCCACTGAAATAAACAGAACATCAAACCATGCAACCTCATGAAGTTATTCATGGATGATGATGGCAAAGCCAGCGTTTATTGTCTGTCACTAACTGCCCTGAAGAAGGTGGTGGTGAGCCACTTTCTTGAATACAACTGAGTGGCTTGCCAGACAATTTCAGAGGATAATTAAGAATCCACATTGCCGTGTTGGGTGTTCTGGTTCACAAACAAGCCAACAATGCTGGAAGTGATGTAACTCTATTTTATTAACTGTTCAACTATGCTAACATACTGTAAACGTGGGTATAAGCAATACCAGCTGAACTGTGGACCCTTTCCTATCACCAGCTATGGTGAGGCACTCAGCACATGGTGAATGTCTGTGTTGCAGTCTGTGAGCTCTGTGCTCTGAGCTGGCTGCTGCTAGAATGAGTGGGAACTCTCCTGTCCCCTGTCTTTATACTGCTTGTGCTCTCACTGGTGATTGGCTGTGGTATTATGTTTGCTGGTTGGTCCTACTGCATGTCCATCAGTGTGTGTATGTGATTGCAACATAATGTACTGATGTATATTATGACACACATTGCTGTGGATCTAGAGTTGCATAAAGTCCAAACTGAGTAAGGATGGCAGATTTCATTCCTTAAAGAAGATCAGCGAACCAGATGGATTTTTATGACAATCTGGTAGCTTCATGGTCACCATTCCGAATGTTGAAGTTTCAATTCTGGATTTATTTAATGAATTGAATTTAAATTCCCTAGATTTGAACTCATGTCTCTGGATCATTAGTCCAGTTCATTAGTAGATTACTCATCCAATAACATTATGTTACCATACCCTTGGGTAATCATTAAAATACTCTACTCAACCCCAGCCTTGCTCAATCTAATAGCAGGGGTCTGGTTGTAAATGCCATTGAGAAGATGTGGTTAGTTTCTGGCCCTCGGGCCTGCATGGAATAAGAGCACCATGACAGTACTGGTGCCGCTTGGAGACCATTACACTGAGAGAAAAGCAGGCCTGAGATAAACTCCAACATTGAACAAATAGTCCTATATATCCTAATGCTGGTTAACGTTTATTGCTCTTTAAACTCTCAGCCAACATTAAAACCTGGTCTTGTTAAAATTTGTTTTGCAAACTACTCCAGGTGTTCATTTCCTGGATTTAACCTTCCACCTTTCCCCTAAATATTATTCCGATGCCATCACACTCAAATGAATCAGCCAGTTTATATTGATTCAAACAATGAGATGTAACTGGCCTGTAAACCATGGAAACCTCTAGTACAGGAGAACATTCAACTCCATTGTTTCTGCGCTAGCTCTTCACTGAGGAAAAGCAATATTAAACCAAGATTGTCCTGCATATTTCCCTATATGTAGCTATATTTCTATCTTCCTTTTCAAATATTCATTCAGCCTCCACTTAAAAGATGAAATGACCTCTGTCTCAAATAGTTAGAACATCTGTTAGAGTTCTTTGAGGAGGTAACAAGGAAGTTAGACAAAGGAGAACCAGTGGACGTGATTTATTTAGATTTCCAGAAGGCCTTTGACAAGGTGCCACATAGGAGACTGTTAAATAGGTTAAGAGCCCAAGGGTAAGATCCTGGTATGGATAGAGGATTGGCTGACTGGCAGAAGGCAGAGAGTGGGGATAAAGGGGTCTTTTTCAGGATGGTAAAGTGATGTGCCTCAGGGGTCTGTGCTGGGACCACAACTTTTCACAATAAGCATTAATGATCTGGAAGAAGGAACTGAAGGCACTGTTGCTATGTTTGCAGATCATACAAAGATCTGTAGAGGGACAGGTAGTATTGAAGAAGCAAGGGGGCTGCAGAAGGATTTGGACAGGCTAGGAGAGTGGGTATTGAAGTGGCAAATGAAATACAATGTGAAAAAGTGTGAGGTTATGCACTTTGGAAAGAGGAATTTAGGCATAGACTATTTTCTAAATGGGGAAATGCTTAGTAAATCAGAAACACATAGGGACTTGGGTGTCCTTGCTCACGATTCTCTTAAGGTTAACGTGCAGGTTCAGTCGGCAGTTACGAAGGCAAAGGCAATGTTAGCATTCATGTCAAGAAGGCTAGAATACAAGACCAGGTTTGGGGTAGAGGACAGATGTGGAAGGCGCTCAGGGAGCCCGGCGAACCATGTCCATATGTTTTGGTCATGCCCGGCACTGGAGGGGTTCTGGAGAGGAGTGGCGGGAGCAATATCTCAGGTGGTGAAAGTCCGGGTCAAGCCAAGCTGGGGGCTAGCAATATTTGGAGTAGCGGATGAACCGGGAGTGCAGGAGGCGAAAGAGGCCGGCATTCTGGCCTTTGCGTCCCTAGTAGCCCGGCGAAGAATCTTACTAATGTGGAAGGAGGCGAAGCCCCCCAGCCTGGAGGCCTGGATAAATGATATGGCTGGGTTCAAGTTGGAGAGGATTAAGTTCGCCTTGAGAGGGTCTGCGCAGGGGTTCTACAGGCGATGGCAACCATTCCTAGACTATCTCGCGGAGCGTTAGAGGAAGGTCGGTCAGCAGCAGCAGCAACCTTGGTGGGGAGGGGGGGGGGGGGGGGGTGAAGTGGACGTCCTGGGAGGGGGGGGAAGGGGGGACTGCCTGGGAGGGTGAATGAGCAAGAGATAACATGAAGGGTTGGGGAAACTGACACGTACGGGTGAGGGCCAGTGTACAAAGCTGTGTAAATGTATCATTTTGCCATGTATATATCTTGCTCTGCGCGATTTCTCGTTTTTCTTTGTTACGGGGGGGGGGGGGCGGGGGTTATTGTTTGTAAGTGAGAAAAATTGTGTTAAAAAACTTTAATAAATATATATTTTTTTTAAAATAGAATACAAGACCAGGGATGTATTTCTGAGGTTGTATAAGGCTCTGGTCAGACCCCATTTGGAGTATTGTGAGCAATTTTGGGCCCCGTATCTAAGGAAGGATGTGCTAGCTTGGAAAGGGTCCAGAGGAAAGGGTCAAGAATGACCCCTGGAATGAAGAGCTTGTCGAATGAGGAACGGTTGAGGACTCTGGGTCTGTACTCGTTGGAGTTTAGAAGGATGAGGGGGGGATCTTATTGAAACTTACAGGATACTGCAAGGCCTGGATAGAGTGGACGTGGAGAGGATGTTTCCACTTGTAGGAAAATCTAAAACCAGAGGACACCATCTCAGACTAAAGGGACAATCCTTCAAAACAGAGATGAGGAGGAATTTCTTCAGCCAGAGGGTGGTGAATCTGTGGAACTCTTTGCCGCAGAAGACTGTGGAGGCCAAATCACTGGGTGTCTTTAAGACAGAGATGGATAGATTCTTGATTAATAAGTGGATTGGGGATATGGGGAGAAGGCAGCAGAATGCGGATGAGAAAAATATCCGCCATGATTGAATGGCGGAGCAGACTCGATGGGCCGAGTGGCCTAATACTGCTCCTATGTCTCATGGTCTCATGGTCTAATATTCCAGGCTTCAACATTTCCCATCATAAATAAATCTCTCCCAACATCTCTGCCTACATTTACGTCACCATTTTAATTTATTAAGCCCTTTGCCATTAACCCACCAACCAGAAGAAATAATCATTCCCCTTTCTCTCTCACTAAAGCAATTCCGAATGTTTACAATCTCTAATAATTGCCTCATCACCTGATCTGCTCCAGAAAAAATAGGTCTTGTATCTCAAACCTTTCCTTGTAACTAGAGGGGCAGAGCATAGGGTGTCCTTATTGTTATTATGTGCAGAAAACCTGCCTGTGACAGACCCGCTCTCCAGTGCAGAGGAGATAATGAAACTGTTTGAGAGTTTTGGCTCCTTTTCAGGGTACAGATTGAACCTGGGTAAAAGCGAATGTTTTCCGGTGAATCCCCCAGGAAGGGGAGCTGACCTGAGGACCTGGCCAGGTCCAACTTCCATTATCTGGGAGTCTGAATGGCCCACAACTGGGCCTCATTACAGAAGCTAAATTTTGGGGTCCTGGTTAGAGGGATGAAGAAGGGCCTGAAGGGCCTGACTTGGCTGGAAGGATCAATTTAAATGAATAGCTTCCCAAGATTTCTGTTTTTGTTTCAGTGCCTTCCAGCTTTACATAAGAACATAAGAACTAGGAACAGGAGTAGGCCACCTGGCCCCTCGAGCCTGCTCCGCCATTTAATGAGATCATGGCTGATCTTTGTGGACTCAGCTCCACTCTCCGGCCCGTACACCATATCCTCGAATCCCTTTATTCTTTAGAAAGGCATCTATCTTTTTCTTAAAAACGTTTAAAGAAGGAGCCTCAACTGCTTCACTGGGCAAGGAATTCCATAGATTCACAACCCTTTGGGTGAAGAAGTTCCTCCTACACTCCGTCCTAAATCTACCTCCCCTTATTTTGAGGCTATGCCCCCTAGTTCTGCTTTCCCCGACCAGTGGAAACAATCTGCCCGCATCTATCCTATCTATTCCCTTCATAATCTTATATGTCTCAATAAGATCCCCCCGCATCCTTCTAAACTCCAATGAATACAGTCCCAGTCTACTCAACCTCTCGTCATAATCTAATCCCCTCAGCTCTGGGATCAACCTAGTGAATCTCCTCTGCACTCCCTCCAGTGTCAATATGTCCTTTCTCAGGTAAGACCAAAACTGAACACAATACTCCAGATGCGGCCTCACCAACACCATATCCAATTGCAGCATAAACTCCCTAGTCTTGAACTCCATCCCTCTAGCAATGAAAGACAAAACTCGATTAGCCTTCTTAATCACCTGTTGCACCTGCACACCAACTTTTTGCGACTCGTGCACCAGCACACACAGGTCCCTCTGCACAGCAGCATGTTTTAACATCTTACCGTTTAAATAATAATCCATTCTGCTGTTATTCCTCCCAAAATGGATAGCCTCACACTTGGCAACATTGAATTCCATCTGCCAGACCCTAGCCCATTCACCTAACCTATCCAAATCCTTCTGCAGACTTCCGGTATCCTCTGCACTTTTTGCTTTACCGCTCATCTTAGTGTCGTCTGCAAACTTTGACACATTGCACTTGGTCCCCAACTCCAAATCGTCTATGTAAATTGTGAACAACTGCGGGCCCAACACTGATCCTTGAGGGACCCCACTAGTTACAGGCTGCCAACCAGAGAAACACCCATTTATCCCCACTCTCTGCTTTCTGTTAGTTAACCAATCCTCTACCCATGCTACCACTTTACCCTCAGTGCCATGCATCTTTAGTTTATGCAGCAACCTTTTGTGTGGCACCTTGTCAAAAGCTTTCTGGAAATCCAGATATACCACATCCATTGGCTCCCCGTTATCTACTGCACTGGTAACGGCCTCAAAAGATTCTACCAAATTAGTCAGACACGACCTACCCTTTGTGAACCCATGCTGCGTCTGCCCAATGGGACAATTTCCCTCCAGGTGCCCCGCTATTTCCTCCTTAATGATAGATTCCAGCATTTTCCCTACAACCGAAGTTAAGCTTACCGGCCTATAATTACCCGCTTTCTGCCGACCTCCTTTTTTAAACAGTGGTGTCACGTTTGCTACTTTCCAATCCTCTGGGACCACCCCAGAGTCTAGTGAATTTTGATAAATTATCACTAGTGCGTTTAAAATTTCCCTAGCCATCTCTTTTAACACTCTGGGATGCATCCCATCAGGGCCAGGAGACTTGTCTACCTTTAGCCCCATTAGCATGCCCAATACTGCGTCCTTAGTGATTACAATCATCTCAAGGTCCTCACCTATCATATCCTTATTTCCATCAGTCATTGGCATGTTATTTGTGTCCTCCACTGTGAAGACTGACCCAAAAAACCTGTTCAGCTCCTCAGCCATTTCCCCATCTCCTATTATTAAATCTCCCTTCTCATCTTCCAAAGGACCAATATTTACCTTAGCCACTCTTTTTTGTCTTATATATTTGTAGAAGCTTTTACTATCTGCTTTTATGTTCTGAGCCAGTTTACTTTCATAGTCTACCTTACTCTTCTTTATGGCTTTTTTAGTAGCATTCTGTTGTCCCCTAAAGACTTCCCAGTCCTCTAGTCTCCCACTAATTTTTGCCACTTTGTATGTTTTTTCCTTCAATTTGATACTCTCCCTCACCTCCTTAGATATCCACGGTCGATTTTTCCCCTTTCTACCATCTTTCTTTTTTGTCGGTATGAACCTTTTCTGAACACTGTGAAAGATCGCTCGGAAGGTTCTCCACTGTTCCTCAACTGCTTCACCATGAAGTCTTTGCTCCCAGTCTACCTTAGCTAGTTCTTCTCTCATCCCATTGTAATCGCCTTTGTTTAAGCACAAAACACTAGTGTTTGATTTTACCTTGTCATTCTCCAACTGTATTTTAAATTCCACCATATTGTGGTCGCTCCTTCCAAGAGGATCCCGAACTATGAGATCATTAGTCAATCCTGCCTCATTACACAGGACCAGATCTAGGACCGCTTGTTCCCTTGTAGGTTCCATTACATACTGTTCCAGGAAATTATCCCGGGCACATTCTATAAACTCCTCCTCAAGGCTGCCTTTACCAAACTGTTTAAACCAATCGATATGCAGATTAAAATCTCCCATGATAACCGCTGTACCATTTCTACATGCATCCGTTATTTCTTTGCTTATTGCCTGCCCTACCATCCTGTTACTATTTGGTGGCCTATAGACTACTCCTATCAGTGACCTTTTCGCCTTACTATTCCTGATTTCCACTCAAATTGATTCAACCTTGTCCTCCATAGCACCAATATCATCCCTCACTATTGCCCGGATGCCATCCTCAAACAACAAAGCTACACCACCGCCCTTACCGTCCATTCTATCCTTTCGTATAGTCTGATACCCTTGGATATTTAACTCCCAGTCGTGACCATCTTTTAACCATGTTTCAGTAATGGCCACTAAATCATAGTCATTCACGATGATTTACGCCATCAACTCATTTACCTTATTTCGTATACTACGAGCATTCAGGTAAAGTACACTTATGCTGTTTTTTATGTCTTTGTTATGAATCCTAACACCTTGATCAGTAACTTTTCGCAATTTATTTTTCCTCTTACCCTTTCTCCTAATTTTCCTTGTCTTTGAACCCATATCTCTACATAATAACCTGTCACGTAACCTGCTGCCTTGATCTCCATTAACCATTATACTGTCCATAGCTTTACACTTCCCTTCCCCCCAACTTGCTAGTTTAAAGTCCTTGTGACCAACCTATTTATCCTATTCGCTAGAACACTGGTCCCAGAATGGTTCAGGTGAAGACCGTCCCAACGGTACAGGTCCCTCCTGCCCCAGTACTGATGCCAATGCCTCATGAAATGGAATCCCTCTTTCCCGCACCACTCCTTTAGCCACGTGTTAACTTCTCTAATTTTCTCAACCCTATGCCAATTGGCACGTGGCTCGGGTAGTAATCCAGAGATTATAACCCTGGAGGACCTGTTCTTTAATTTAGTCCCTAGTGTTTGATAATCCCCAAACTGGTCCTCTTTCCTAGTCTTACCTATGTTGTTAGTCCCAACGTGGACCACAACAACTGGATCCTCCCCCTCCCTCTCCAAAATCCTTTCAAGCCGATCAGAGATGTCGCTCACCCTGGCACCGGACAGGCAACATACCATGCGGGACTCTCGATCTGGCTTACAAAGGATGCCATCAATCCTCCTAATTATAGAATCCCCGACAACTACCACTTGTCTTTTTGCTCCCCCCTCTTGAATGGGTTCCTGTACCACGGTGCAGTGGTCAGTCAACGCATCCTCCCTACAGCCCTCTTCCTCATCCACACAGGGAACAAGTATCTGTTGGACAAGGTCAAGGGCTGAGGCTCCTCAACTCCTAAACTCAGGATCCCCCTACCTGCCTCCCTTGCAGTCACACCACTCTGTCCTTGACCACTGTCCGAATTAACAGAACTTATTCTACCGGGTGTGACTGCCTCCTGAAACAAAGTGTCCAGGTAATGTTCCCCCTCCCTGATGTGCCGCAGTGTGTGCAGCTCGGTCTCCAGCTCATCAATTCTGAGCCGAAGTTCCTCGAGCAGCCAACACTTGCTGCAGATGTGGTCACTGACGGTCGCAATGGGATCCACCAGTTCCATCATCATACAGCAACAGCACATCACCTGTCCAGCCATATTCAACTAGTTAATTAATTTAAATATTAAAACATTTTTTTTTTTATATAACCTCAAGGATAAACCCGAACACCAACAAAAACACAGCCACTCACCCGAACTCAGATGCACTCTGTTCCAATCAGCACTCCGTGACTAAAGCACTCCGTGCCACACCTTTTGTGCACTCACCTCTCCCAGCACTGTCCCAGCTCTCTCCTCCCGCGCTTTTAAAATCTCCCGGCTCTCTCCTCCGGCGCTGTTTTCGCTGTCCCGGCTCTCCCTGCTCCCGCGCTGTTTTTGCTTTCAAAATCTTTTTTTTTTTCAGGAGTTAATAAGATGACCTCATCTTTTATTTGGGAGGGTAAGACCTGATGGATCTACAGTTTTTTTTTTACAAAGGAATAGGCAATCAGGGGGTCTTATGTTACTCAACCGGTTTTATTATTATCGGGTGGCGAAAATTGAAAAGGTGCGGGGGTGGGCATGGAGGGATGGAGTCCATGTGGGGGCGGATGGAGAGGAATGACTGTAAAGGTACCAGCTTGAGGGCATTGCTTATGGCTCATCTTCTGTTTTCCCCAATGAAATGGACTGCCAATCCAGTAGTGGCGGCCACCTTGAAAATATGGGGACATTTAGATAACACTTCAAACTGGGAGCTATGTCAATGTTGGCCCCAATCTGTGGGAACCATTGCTTTGTGCCGACAGTTTTGGATTTGTCCTTCGGGGTTTGGAAGGAGGGGTTGGAAAGGTTTGGGGGTCTGTTTGTTGATGGTAAGTTCTTGAGTTATGAGGAGGGGCTGGAGCAGGGTAAGCCCTCAAAAGCTAAGCAGCTTCGATATTACAAGGTACGAAACGTTGCGCGCTGAGGAGACTGTTTCTTTCCCTTTGAACCCCCCCCTCGTTGATGAACAAAGTTCTAATCGGCAGCAAGTGTAGGGGAGGGAAGGGTGTCGGATATCTATGGTCAGCTGCTGTTGATGGATTAGGTCCTGTTGGATGAAATGAAAAGAAAATGGGAGGAGGAATTGTGCCAGGAACATGAAGAGTGGAGTGAGGCTCGATACAGAGTTGACTCTGCCTCTTTATGTACTCTGCTCAGCCTGATACAATTCAAGGTGCTGCATAGGATGCACTTGACCAGGGTCCGAATGAGTTGTTTTTTTGCAGATGAAGGAGATAGGTGCTAGCGGTGCTCTGGAGGCCCTGCCCATCACACACATATGTTCTGGTCCTGCCCTGGAATCGTGAGGGTCTCCTCCTTCAGCACCATGTTGGGCATTCTTGATGTTGGTTTGGAGCCCTGTCCTTTGGTGGCTATTTTTGGGATCTCAAACTTGCTGGAGTTACAGACAGGAGCAAAGGCAGGTGCTCCCTTGATAGCCCATAGGCAAATCCTCGTTTGGCTGGAGGTCCTCAAGCTCGCCCAGTGCAGCAGTTTGGCTCAGAGACCTGATGGAATTTTTACACTTAGAAAAAAATCAAGTACCTCATGAGAGGGTAAGCTGAAGGATTCTACCTCAGATGGCATCCGTTTATTTCCTTTTTCAGAGAGTTGGCCACCATCAGGTTTTAGGGGGGCGAGGGAAGGCATTGGGGATTGGTTATTGTTTCTTTTGGGTTTGTGGGGGGTGGATGAAGAGGTTGTCTTCTGTCAACTGTTGGACATAAATGGATGTATTGGTGTTATTCTGGAAAATTGTTAACAAAATTTTTTTTTTTAATTGGAGGGACGGGTTGGGCAGCAGGGGATAGTTTTTGTATATTGTATGAATCTAGTTGAATATTTTATGTTTATAAACTGAAAATTTGAATAAAATATTTATTTTAAAAAGTCTCTCCTTATAATTGTAAGACTGAATTTTGTCACCATGGCAGAAGTCCAGCTGCCAGGCTGAAAGCGTTAGATGTGGTCACTGCTAAGGCTGCAACATGAGCGTTAGAGCCAGTGGTAGTCGGTATTAGAGGTATTACGGTACCCTGTAATGCTGTAAGACCATTGGTGTAGGAGGTACTGTTACATTGGTTAAGCCTGCCTGCTGGTTCCACCCAGTAAGGCGGAGTATAAGAGCCCGTATCTTCCCAGCAGCTGCCTTCTGTACTTGCGCTGCTGGGGGAAACATCTAGTATAATAAAGCCTTCAATTGTCTCCAATCTCGCTTCTGGAGTGGTTGATCGAGCATCAATTTATTACATTAGATTTTAAAGAATGGAGCTCCAAATCAAGCCGGAGTGTCTGCAACTCAGCCCCCACGGGGCAAACTCAGAACACTTCAACCTTCAAACACTGGCTGGCGTGTTTCAATGGATATCTCAGGACGGCCACAATTACACCCACGCAGGATCAGAAGATGCAAGTTCTGCACTCGAGGGTGAGCCCAGAGATCTACACTCTCATTGAGGACGCGGACGATTTCGAGGCTGTAATGAATCTGCTGAAAGGACACTATATTCGCCCTGTAAACCAGGTCTACGCCCGACATCTACTAGCAACGAGGCGACAAATCCCTGGGGAATTGCTGGAGGAGTTCTACCGTGCGCTCCTGGTGTTGAGGATGAACTGTAACTGCCCACAAGTTTCGGCCAGCGACCACACAGAACCTTTACTCCGGAACGCATTTGTTACAGGTATGCTGTCTTCCCAAATCCGCCAGCGATTGCTGGAGAAAGAGACACTAGGCCTCAAGGAGGCACGGGGCCTTGCTAGTTCCCTGGATGTGGCCTCCCGAAACGCCCATCCGTACGTCCCCGACCGTGGAACCCCCCCGCGACCGATTTCGATGCACCCTCCATCCCCCCACAAGCTTGTGCTGCGAGACTGCCAGGCAACCCCGGGGGGTCCCGCTGCTATTTTTGCGGGCAAGCCAAACACCTCCGACAGCGCTGTCCTGCCCGCTCATCCCTCTGCAAAGAATGCGACAAAAAGGGCCACTTCGTGGCAGTATGCCAGGCCCGGGCGGTCGCTGCGGTCTCCGGAGGCGAATCGGGACCGCCACCACAACCCTCTCCATGGGCCACGTGCGGCCAACGGTGGCCGCCATCTTCCTCCTTCAGGGCCACGTGTCGCCTCCGGGCGCCGCCATCTTGTCTCTCGGACACCATGTGCGATGGATGGGCGCCGCCATCTTGTGCACCCCCAGCCATGTGCGACCAGTGGGCGCCGCCATCTTGGCTGGACTCTCAGGACCCCGACTCGGATGACCACACACCGCCCGAGGAGAACATCCAACTTCTGCCACGACTAGCCTCGGTGATCCTGGACCAGTCTCAGCCCCGAACACTCTCGACTGCAACGACGACCGTGCTCATCAATGGGCATGAAACATCCTGTCTGATCGATTCTGGGAGCACGGAGAGCTTCATACACCCCAACACGGTAAGGTGCTGTTCTCTCCCCATTCACCCAGTTACCCAAAAATCTCCCTGACCTCCGGGTCTGATTCAGTGGAGATCAAGGGGTTCTGCATAGCGAACCTCACGGTCCAGGGAAGGGAGTTTAAAAATTACCGGCTCTACGTCCTTCCCCACCTCTGCGCTGCCACACTCCAAGGGTTAGATTTTCAATGCAACCTCCAAACCTGAACCTTTAAATTCGGCGGCCCTATACCCCCCTCACTGTCTGCAGCCTCGCGACCCTCAAGGTCGATCCGCATTCCCTGTTTGCGAACCTCACCCTGGATTGCAAACCCGTCGCCACCAGGAGCAGACGGTAGAGTGCCCAGGATCGGATCTTTATTAGGTCGGAGGTCCAGCAATTACTGAGGGAAGGTGTCATTGAGGTTAGCAACAGTCCCTGGAGAGCTCAAGTAGTGGTTGTAAAGACCGGGGAGAAGCATAGGATGGTCATCGATTATAGCCAGACCATCAACAGGTAGACGCAGCTTGACGCGTACCCTCTCCCCCGCACATCCGATCTGGTCAACAGGATCGCACAATACAAGGTCTTTTCCACGGTGGATCTAAAGTCCGCCTACCACGAGCTCCCCATCCGCCCTAGCGACCGCAAATACACTGCTTTCGAAGCAGATGGGCGGCTCGACCACTTCCTAAGGGTCCCCTTCGGTGTCATTAATGGAGTCTCGGTCTTCCAACGAGAGATGGACCGAATGGTTGACCGGTACGGTTTGCGGGCCACGTTTCCGTACCTCGATAATGTCACCATCTGCGGCCACGACCAGCAGGACCACGACACCAGCCTCCGAAAATTCCTCCATGCCGTAAAAATCCTTAATCTGACATATAACAAGAATAAATGCGTGTTCAGCACCGACCGTCTAGCCATCCTTGGCTACGTAGTGCATGATGGAGTTATAGGCCCACACCCTGAACACATGCCCCCCCTCATGGAGTTCCCCCTCCCCCACTGCTCCAAGGCCCTGAAATGCTGCCTGGGATTTTTCTCTTATTATGCCCAGTGAGTCTCCAACTATGCGGACAAGGCCTGCCCGCTAATCCAATCCACGGTTTTTCCCCTGTCGACAGAGGCCCTCCAGGCCTTCAGCCGCATCAAAGCGGACATCGCGAAGGCCACTATGCACGCCATCGACGAGTCCCTCCCCTTCCAAGTCACGAGCGATGCGCCCGGCGTAGCTCTGGCGGCCACCCTCAACCAAGTGGGCAGACCTGTGGCCTTCTTCTCACGCACCCTCCACGCTTCCAAAATCCGCCATTCCTCAGTTGAAAAGGAGGCCCAGGCCATAGTAGAAGCTGTGCGGCATTGGAGGCATTACCTGGCCGGCAGGAGATTCACTCTCTTCACTGACCAACGGTCGATGGCCTTCATGTTCGGTAATGCACAGCGGGGCAATATAAAGAACGATGAGATCTTACGGTGGAGGATCGAGCTCTCCACCTACAACTATGAGATCTTATATCGTCCCGGGAAGCTAAACAAGCCTCCTGATGCCCTATTCCCGCGGCACATGTGCCAACGCACAAGTGGACCGCCTCCGAGCCCTCCACGAGGACCTCTGCCACCCGGGGGTCACTCGATTCTTCCATTTCTTTAAAACCTGCCCTACTCCATCGAGGAGGTCAGGACCGTCACCAGGAATTGCCAAAGCCGCACTTCTACAGGCCAGAGAAAGCGCACCTGATAAAGGCTTCCCGTCCCTTTAAACGCCTCAGTATGGACTTCAAAGGGCCCCTCCCCTCCACCGACCGCAACACATACTTCCTGAACGTAATTGATGAGTACTCCCGGTTCCCATTCGCCATCCCCTGCCCCGACATGACCGCAGCCACCGTCATCAAGGCCCTCCACAGTATCTTTACACTGTTCGGTTTCCCCGCCTACATACACAGAGATAGGGGGTCCTCCTTTATGAGCGATGAGCTGCATCAATTCCTGCTCAGCAAGGGCATTGCCTCGAGCAGGACGACCAGTTACAACCCCCGGGGAAACGGACAGGTAGAGAGGGAGAACGCAATGGTCTGGAAGATCGTCCTACTGGCCCTGCGGTCCAGTAATCTCCCAGTCTCCTGCTGGCAGGAGTTCCTCCCGGATGCCCTCCACTCCATCCGGTCACTGCTATGTACCACGACCAACCAAACACCTCACGAACATCTCCTTGTCTCCCCGAGGAAGTCCTCCTCCGGGACCTCGCTCCCAACCTGGCTGGCAGCTCCTGGACCCATCCTGCTCCGCAAACACGTGCGGGCGCACAAGTCGGACCCATTGGTCGAGAGGATCCACCTCCTCCACGCTAACCCTCAGTACGCCTACGTGGCGTACCCTGACGGCCGACAGGATACGGTCTCCCTACGGGACCTGGCGCCCGCTGGATCCGCACACACACCCCCACCACCAATCCCACCCTCCCTCCCACCGGCGCACCCCACAGCCGACCCCTTCCCAGGTGGATCGGTCCTCCCACCGGTCCCGTCTAGGAGTGATGAAGTTTCTGAAGAATCCAAAGCCACGCTCCCGGAGCCACAGATGCCCGAGCCGTCGCCTGCATCACCACCGAAGCTACGACGATCGCAGAGGACGACCAGGGCCCCTGATCGACTAATTGCTTCATTCTGAACTGTAAATAAATTTTGTAAATAGCTACGATGTAACGAGGCAAAACCACTGTACTGATGTATACCGGGTACCTCCATAACCTTAACCTCTACCACTGTGTAATGCGAGGCCACCACCCCCGCCGGACTCTGTTTTTTAACAGGGGGTGAATGTGGCAGTCGGTATTAGAGGTATTACGGTACCCTGTAATGCTGTAAAACCATTGGTGTAGGAGGTACTGTTTTCATTGGTTAAGCCTGCCTGCTGGTTCCACCCAGTAAGGCGGAGTATAAGAGCCCATGTCTCCCCAGCAGCTGCCTTCTGTACCTGCGCTGCTGGGGGAAACATCTAGTGTAATAAAGCCTTCAATTGTCTCCAATCTCGCTTCTGGAGTTATTGATCGAGCATCAGAGCCCACTTGAAGGCAAGTTTGTTTTAAAAAACTGGGGCCAGGCAGGCAGGTAGGCCCCAGCGATCCAAGGTGGGTGAGCAGGGGAAGGTGTTCGGGTGCCACCTTCAGGCGATTGTGCTGTTGCTGCAAGGGCAGCCATTGTTGCCAGTCACCCCTGTGTGGGTGATGGGTTGGCCTGGGAACCACTGAGTCGCTGTTTACCTGGTGGTCTCCCCATACAGCAATGGTGGGCACTTCCCATGTGGCAAAATGCCTTTGAAATCTTTAATTGGGCTTCAAGGGGCACAATTCAAGGGGCACTTACCATGGCGGCCGGAAAAACTCAGGCTCCCTTCCCAAAACCTCCCCCTCCCATATTTCCAGCACTCCAACCTGTCTCCATAAGATTGGGAAAATTCAGCCCGTAGTCTCTCATTCCCAGCATCATCCTGGTACATCTGTGTCGTGTATTCTTGCTGACCTTAATGTCTGTTTTATAACTGGGTTCACAGAGTACTTCAAATTTGCCTTTAACCCTAAGTTCTATAAATGTTTGCCTCTTTACCCATATACTCAATTCCTCTACTTATTGGGTGGCACGGTAGCACAGTGGTTAGCACTGTTGCTTCACAGCACCAGCGTGCCAGGTTTGATTCCCAGCTTGGGTCACTCTCTATGGGGAGTCTGCACGTTCTCCCCGTGTCTGTGTGTGTTTCCTCCGGGTGCTCTGGTTTCCTCCCACAAGTCCCAAAAGGTGTGATGTTAGGTAATTTGGACATTCTGAATTCTCCCTCTGTACCCGAACAGGCATCGGAGTAAGACGACTAGGGGATTTTCACAGTAACTTCATTGCAGTGTTAATGTAAGCCTACTTGTGACAAGAGTAAAGATTCTTTATTATTATTAAAAATCTGAAATCCTCGTGGCCATTTCAACATTTTTATCTTCCTCTATTTAAACTTTCAAGCAATGTTGTATTTGAACTCCTAAATCTCTTGATTCATCCAAAACCTGCAGTATTTTTCTAAACTCTCTATTTTCGCTGAAATTGTATTAACGAAACAGAACCACCCATCATTGGTAACTATAATACATGGTTCAAGATCTTGACCTTGGTTTCAGAAATAGTCACATTTCTAAATAGATCCCAATCTAAACTTGTTTTTGTAATGAACACACAGTTTTCGTACTTTGAATGTGTCAGAACAGTTTTTGGAGCCAGTATAAGTCGTGTTTACTTTTATGTCGTTCTTCGATTTAATTAAACAAAGTTAAATTCTTCACAAAAAAATCATGTGCAGGTTAGGTGGATTGGCCACGCTAAGTTGTCCCTTAGTGTCCAAAGGTTAGATGGGGTTACAGGGCTACGGGGATAGCGCGGGGGAGTGGGCCTAGGTTGAGCGCTCTTTCAGCAGGTCAGTGCAGACCCGGTGGGCCGAATGGCACTGGACTGTGGAGATTCTATTCTATAAAATGTAATGAATTATTAATAATAGATGGTAAAACAGATGATGAAAGTTCTTTGAACAAATAAATGACACTGCGTCGAGGATCAGTGAGACTAAGTGACACAGAGAATTGCCAGCATTGACTATGCCAGGGTCACTGGTCCTGACGATAGTCACCAGCACTCACTTTACACAGAGAGTCAACGACACTGACTGTACATCGAGAGTGACAGTGTACACAGAGTCAACGACACTGACTGTACACCGAGAGTAAGTGACAGTGTACACAGAGACAATGACACTGACTGTACACCGAGAGTGACAGTGTACACAGAGTCAACGACACTGACTGTACACCGAGAGTAAGTGACAGTGTACACAGAGTCAACGACACTGACTGTACACCGAGAGTAAGTGACAGTGTACACAGAGTCAACGACACTGACTGTACACCGAGAGTAAGTGACAGTGTACACAGAGTCAACGACACTGACTGTACACCGAGAGTAAGTGACAGTGTACACAGAGTCAACGACACTGACTGTACACCGAAAGTAAGTGACAGTGTACACAGAGTCAACGACACTGACTGTACACCGAGAGTAAGTGACAGTGTACACAGAGTCAACGACACTGACTGTACACCGAGAGTAAGTGACAGTGTACACAGAGTCAACGACACTGACTGTACACCGAGAGTAAGTGACAGTGTACACAGAGACAATGACACTGACTGTGGACACAGTTACTTAGTTACTTTCACCGACTGTACACAGAGTTACCAACACTCTACACAGAGTCTGTGTCACTGGCTGTACACACACAGGCATTTGGCCGGATTCTCTGTTCCTGAGACTAAGTATTGAAACCAGGGCAGGTTTCGTGGAGTCCAACCACAGAAAATCTGGCGCCACACCTGGACCAATTCACCGACCGTTGAGGGGCTAGCACCAATGTCGGATTCGCCGGGGTCGGATTGGTACTCGAGAGGTTGAGAAGCTGTAGCCACATATTTAAACTGCACTCCCCACACACACTCATTCCAGCCAACAAGAGTGCTGGAGTGCACACATCCCGTTGATGGGTCGGCTGCGGCCAGAGGGTACCAAGGAGGAAGGCCTGGGAGGGGAGGGGGGGGGGGGGGCGGGGGCGGTCATCCATACGACTCCTGGTGCTACGTTCACATTGGGCAGTCAGCGGTGTGTGCAGCCGCATGGCTGCCTGGAAGGCTACCACAATGGTGTTTTGTGCTTGTCCACCCTGACCCCACAGCCCACCTCCTGGCCACCCCCTGTAATTACCCCCGGCCATGGCAGAAGCCCCCAGGTGGGCGGCATAACTGCCAGCACACTATGGTAATATTGGACACTTTACGTAACCCTCTCTCCCCTTCATCAGCCACGGCGCCTGTTTCACGATTTTTGAAAGCACAAGTGAACCTCGCCATCGGGAAATCCCCCCCCCGGCGGAGAATCGCGGAGGCCCCGGAGAATACCTGGTCAGGCCCACTGATAGCATGCCAACGGCGTTTACTGTACGTGTGGAGTGGAACGCATCGACGCCGCTGTCGAAGCACCGGAGAATTGCGATTTGGCGTGAACCTGGTGGCCGCCATGTTTATGGCATCAAAACTGATTTTTCGCCCAATCGCATTTCACGATTCCGCTGTTGGCCGACGCAGAATCCTGGCCATTAATTTTTTTTAAATATTCCTTTCTTAGAGTAACAAAGCCAATGTGCAGAGTGGACAAGAAAAGCCCTATTTCCTTACTTGCTTCAAAAATCAATTCAAATTCCAATTGAACCCAATTCATGGTCCCCACAATAGAGACACACTAGATCCAAGCTGACAAGAACAGGCATTACACCTGATCTCCGCTTAATACTGTGCTTGATCTTAGCCAAAAGGCACACAGAGGTACCAACTCACACTGGACACACAGGGTCACTAACACTGACTGGACACACAGGGTTTACTGACACTGGACACACAGGGTCACTAACACTGACTGTACACACAGGGTTGACTGACACTGGACACACAGGGTCACTAACACTGACTGTACACACAAGGTTTACTGACACTGGACACACAGGGTCACTAACACTGACTGTACACACATGGTTGACTGACACTGGACACACAGGGTCACTAACACTGACGGTACACACAGGGTTTACTGACACTGGACACACAGGGTCACTAACACTGACGGTACACACAGGGTTTACTGACACTGGACACACAGGGTCACTAACACTGACGGTACACACAGGGTTGACTGACACAGGACACACAGGGTCACTAACATTGACTGCACACACATGGTTTACTGACACTGGACACACAGGGTCACTAACACTGACTGTACAGACAGGGTTGACTGACAGTGGACACACAGGGTCACTAACACAGAGTCGACACACAAGGTTTACTGACACTGGACACACAGGGTCACCAACACTGACTGTACACACAAGGTTTACTGACACTGGACACACAGGGTCACTAACACTGACTGTACACACATGGTTTACTGACACTGGACACACAGGGTCACTAACACTGACTGTACACACAGGGTTTACTGACACTGGACACACAGGGTCACTAACACTGACTGTACACACATGGTTTACTGACACTGGACACACAGGGTCACTAACACTGACTGTACACACAGGGTTTACTGACACTGGACACACAGGGTCACTAACACTGACTGTACACACATGGTTGACTGACACTGGACACACAGGGTCACTAACACTGACTGTACGCACAGGGTTGACTGACACTGGACACACAGGATCACTAACACTGACTGTACACACATGGTTGACTGACACTGGACACACAGGGTCACTAACACTGACTGTACACACAGGGTTTACTGACACTGGACACACAGGGTCACTAACACTGACTGTACACACATGGTTGACTGACACTGGACACACAGGGTCACTAACACTGACTGTACGCACAGGGTTGACTGACACTGGACACACAGGGTCACTAACACTGACTGTACACACATGGTTGACTGACACTGGACACACAGGGTCACTAACACTGACTGTACACACATGGTTGACTGACACTGGACACACAGGGTCACTAACACTGACTGTACGCACAGGGTTGACTGACACTGGACACACAGGGTCACTAACACTGACTGCACACAGGATTTACTGACACTGCAACATGAACACTGCAACAGGAATACCCTGGCCTTCAACATTGTAGCGCACAAAGACTCACGAGAGACGAATAGAGGTGAAGTCGATGAGGCTTTATTAAGCGTGACTTGTTCCCCGCAGTTCAGCAACAGACTGGCCTGCGGGGGAGAACTCCTGGTTCTTATACTCCGCCTTCAGGGCGGAGCTAGAGATCAACAGCCAACCAGGACCCGGGATCTGTCAGCCAATGACATCACGGCTTCACAGTCCCACATGACCCCTAATGCATACTACCACATTCACCCCTTGTTAAAAATGAACCCGGCGGGGTGGTGCTTCGCATGGTGGTAGGGGTTTACAAGGCTGGTCTTGGGAGGAAAAAAACTTTTGCATGTCATCACAGTGTCCTACACTGGGCTATGTACAGGGTTTTTTGTTTTGAACTATTTACAGTATTCGTAAGAGGGAAAAAGGAAAAAAATTCTCATTAAAGTCCGCAAAATTCTAGTGTTACACCGATGCCACGAGTCGGTCGGGCGGTCTGGTCGTCGTTGTCGATTGCCTCAGCCCCGGTGGTGGTGGTGCTTGTTCCAGTGTTGTCGCCTCCGGGAGCTTTACGGTTTCTGCTTCAGCTTCACTTCTGGTCGGACCTGGGTGGAGGACCGATCCTCCCGGGAAGGGGGCGGTCGCGGGGTGCGCCGGTGGCAGGGAGGGGGTGATTGGTGTCGAGGGGGTGTGCGTGTTGCCGGCGGGCGCCAGATCCCGCAGGGAGACCGTGTCCTGTCGGCCGTCGGGGTACTCCACGTAGGCGTACTGCGGGTTCGCGTGGAGGAGGTGAACCCTCTCGACCAACGGGTCCGACTTGTGCGCCCGCACATGTTTCCGGAGCAAGATGGGTCCTGGGGCCGCCAGCCAGGTCGGCAGCGACGTTCCAGAGGAGGACTTCCTGGGGAAGACAAGGAGGCGCTCATGAGGCGTTTGGTTAGTGGTGGTACACAGCAGCGACCGGATGGAGTGGAGAGCATCCGGGAGGACCTCCTGCCACCGTGAAACTGGGAGATCCCTGGACCGTAGGGCCAGTAGGACGGTCTTCCAGACCGTGCCGTTCTCCCTCTCTACTTGCCCGTTCCCCCGGGGGTTGTAGCTGGTCGTCCTGCTCGAGGCTATACCCTTGCTGAGCAGGAACTGGCGCAGCTCGTCACTCATGAAGGAGGACCCCCTGTCGCTATGGACGTATGCGGGGCAACCGAACAGTGTGAATATGGTGTTAAGGGCTTTAATGACTGTGGCCGCTGTCATGTCAGGGCAGGGGATGGCGAAGGGGAAACGGGAGTACTCGTCCACCACGTTCAGGAAGTATGTGTTGCGGTCGGTGGAGGGGAGGGGGCCTTTGAAATCCAGACTGAGGCGTTCAAAGGGACGGGAGGCCTTGATCAGGTGCGCACTATCAGGCCTGAAAAAATGCGGTTTGCACTCTGCGCAGATGTGGCAGTTCCTTGTGACTGTACGGACCTCCTCCACGGAGTAGGGGAGGTTGCGGGACTTTATAAAATGGTAGAACCGAGTGACCCCCGGGTGGCAGAGGTCCTCGTGGAGGGTTTGGAGACGGTTAATTTGTGCGTTGGCACATGTGCCGCGGGATAGGGCATCGGACGGCTCGTTCAGCTTTCCGGGATGGTACAAGATCTCATAGTTGAAGGTGGAGAGCTCGATCCTCCACCTTAAGATCTTGTCATTTTTAATTTTGCCCCGCTGTGCATTATCGAACATGAAGGCTACTGACCGCTGGTCAGTGAGGAGAGTGAATCTCCTGCCGGCCAGGTAATGCCTCCAATGTCGCACAGCTTCCACTATGGCTTGGGCTTCCTTTTCCACTGAGGAGTGGCGGATTTCTGAGGCGTGGAGGGTTCGGGAGAAAAAGGCCACGGGTCTGCCCGCTTGGTTAAGGGTGGCCGCTAGAGCTACATCGGAGGCGTCGCTCTCGACCTGGAAGGGGAGGGACTCGTCGATGGTGCGCATCGTGGCCTTTGCGATATCCGCTTTGATGCGGCTGAAGGCCTGGCAAGCCTCTGTCGACAGGGGGAAGGTCGTGGTCTGTATTAGGGGGCGGGCCTTGTCTACGTACTGGGGGACCCACTGGGCGTAATATGAAAAGAACCCCAGGCAGCGTTTTAGGGCTTTGGAGCAGTGAGGGAGGGGAAATTCCATGAGGGGGCGCGCATACGTTCGGGGTCGGGGCCTATTATCCCATTGCGCACTACATATCCCAAGATGGCTAGCCGGTTTGTGCTAAAAACGCACTTGTCCTCGTTGTATGTGAGGTTCAAGGCTTTAGCGGTCTGGAGGAATTTTTGGAGGTTGGCGTCATGGTCCTGCTGATCGTGGCCGCAGATGGTTACGTTGTCGAGATACGGGAACGTGGCCTGCAACCCGTGTTGATCAACCATTCGGTCCATCTCTCGTTGGAAGATCGAGACCCCGTTTGTGACGCCAAATGGGACCCTGAGGAAGTGGTATAATCGCCCGTCTGCCTCGAAGGCTGTGTACTTGCGGTCACTTGGGCGGATGGGGAGCTGGTGGTAGGCGGACTTGAGGTCCACGGTGGAGAAGACCTTATATTGGGCAATCCGATTGACCATGTCGGATATGCGGGGGAGAGGGTACGCATCTAGCTGTGTGTACCTGTTGATGGTCTGGCTATAGTCCATGACCATCCTTTGCTTCTCCCCTGTCTTTACTACTACCACCTGTGCTCTCCAGGGACTATTGCTGGCCTGGATTATGCCTTCCTTCAGTAGCCGCTGGACTTCGGACCGAATGAATGTCCGGTCCTGGGCGCTGTACCGTCTGCTCCTAGTGGCGACGGGTTTGCAATCCGGGGTGAGGTTTGCAAACAAGGATGAGGGCTCAACCTTGAGGGTTGCGAGGCCGCAGATAGTGAGTGGGGGTATTGGGCCGCCGAATTGGAAGGTTAGGCTCTGCAGATTGCACTGGAAGTCTGATCCCAGTAATGTGGGCGCGCAGAGTTGGGGAAGGACGTAGAGCCTGTAGTTTTTAAACTCCCTCCCTTGCACCGTTAGGGTCACTATGCAGAACCCTTTGATCTGTACGGAGTGGGATCCTGCAGCTAGGGAAACCTTTTGCGCACTGGGACGGATGGTCAAAAAACAGCGTCTTACCGTGTCGGGGTGGATGAAGCTTTCTGTGCTCCCGGAGTCGACCAGGCATGGTGTCTCGTGCCCGTTGCTCAGCACCGTTGTTGTCGTCGTCTGGAGCGGCCGGGGCCGTGCTTGGTCCAGCGTCATTGAGGCCAGACGTGGTCGTAGTGCTTCAGCGTCTTCCTCGAACCCCGTGCAGCCGTCGATGCTGGGGTCCATTGTTGCCGTCCAAGATGGCGGCGGGGGTGAACAAAATGGCCGCCCCCATGCATCGCACATGGCTGGGGGGTCCCAAGATGGCGGCGGGGGTGGACAAAATGGCCGCCCCCATGCGTCGCACAGGGCTGGGGGGTCCCAAGATGGCGGCGCCCCTCCTCCCCTCGTGGTGGCCGGGACCCAAAATGGCTGCGCCTGCGGGTCGCACATGGGACGCTGGGGGGGTTGAGGAGCGTTTGAAATGCGCAGGACTCCTTCTTCTCCGGGGACAGCGGTGGTCGGGACCCAAAATGGCTGCGCCTGCGGATCGCACATGGGGCGCTGGGGGGGTTGGGGAGCGTTTGAAACGCGCAGGACTCCTTCTTCTCCGGGGACAGCGGCGACCCCCCGGGACCGGCACACAGCCGCGAAATGGCCCTTTTTCCCGCAGCTTTTGCAAATCGCTGCGCGGGCCGGGCAGCGCTGCCGGGGGTGTTTCGCCTGGCCGCAGAAATAGCAGCGGGCCCCCCCGGGACGACTTGGCGTCTGAACCGCGCAAGCCTGTGGGGGGGGTTTGTCGCGACGGGGGTCCACGGAGCCCAAGGGGCTGCCGCGCGGTCGGGGCCGTAGGCGCGGGCGTTTCGCGCGGCCACATCGAGGGAGGCTGCAAGGGCCCGTGCCTCTGAGAGTCCTAGCGACTCTTTTTCTAAAAGTCTTTGGCGGATTTGGGGAGAGTTCATACCTGCCACAAAAGCATCGCGAATTAACATGTCCGTGTGTTCAATCGCGTTTACTGGCGGGCAGCTGCAGGCCCGTCCCAAAATTAGCAGTGCGGCGTAGAATTCGTCTAGCGATTCTCCGGGACTTTGCCGTCTCATTGCGAGTTGGTAGCGTGCGTAGATCTGGTTCACTGGGCGAACATAGATGCTCTTTAGTGCTGCGAACGCCGTCTGGAAATCCTCTGCGTCTTCTATGAGAGGGTAAATTTCCGGGCTTACCCTCGAGTGCAGGACCTGTAGTTTCTGGTCTTCTGTGACCCGGCCGGGGGCCGTTCTGAGGTAGGCTTCGAAACAAGTCTGCCAGTGTTTAAAAACTGCTGCTGAGTTCACTGCGTGGGGGCTGATCCTCAGGCATTCCGGGACGATCCTGAGCTCCATAGTCCTTTAAGCACGCTTAATAAATTGTAGCGCACAAAGACTCACGAGAGACGAATAGAGATGAAGTCGATGAGGCTTTATTAAGCGTGACTTGTTCCCCGCAGTTCAGCAACAGACTGGCCTGCGGGGGAGAACTCCTGGTTCTTATACTCCGCCTTCAGGGCGGAGCTAGAGATCAACAGCCAACCAGGACCCGGGATCTGAAAGCCAATGACCTCACGGCTTCACAGTCCCACATGACCCCTAATGCATACTACCACAAACATCAGCGGGGTTCTTAACACCGCGAGAGTCACTGACATTCACTCGCCATTCCACCAGGTTGGCCATGTGCAGAATGACTTTGCAATCAGCATAAAAACTTAAGCTATTTCTCGTTTAGGTAATTGCATGATCTTTGGTGTGACAATTGGCCAGCAGGATTATTAACTTAGTTCAGAATGTTTTGCATCTTTTTAATGGCAGAATTTGCAGACAGGTACTCCACAAACCAAAACACATCAAATTTGTCAGCGCCTATTAGAATCCTAGAACCATAGATTCTATTCATTGGAAACTTAACTGTTTGCTGATTTCTTGGAAGTGAGACGATAGAACTCGCCGCTAATGAAAACCAGCCTGAGCATATGTATAATTCTGATATTTGTTTGAAAAATGGTGATGATCCCAAACAGCTCTGAGCAGTGGGTAACAGGTGAAACGTGTTTGGTACATATTAAGTCGGAAACCGCAATGATGAGGTTTTGAATCGTAATGCAAGAGACTTGGCCACAGGAACCATACCGTGAAATGTTCTCAGTAGTGATAATATCAAAACAGCTTCCAATGTCATACAACATTCAGAATCGTACAAATGATTGGAATTTCTGCCTGTGTGTGTGCGTGTGCATGTGCGTGTGCGTGTGTGGGGGTGGACGGGGGGGGGGGGGGGGTGGGGTGGACGGGGGGATAATCCTCCCCAATCTGGGCTGTTAAACTTGCATTGCTCGATGATATTTACTGAAATGCACATTTCTTATGAAGACTCCCTCACCCCCTCCCCATCCCCCACCGAAACATCGAGCTGTCCTTATCTTTCAGATGTTTTTTTAGATTCGAGAACACGACTGGTTTTGAGGTGTGTGTGCTAGTTCTGCCCCCTGTTTTGTTCCTCCTATTTGATTAATCTTTGTTTCGTTGCAGCATGCCAACCTATAAACTGACAGAGAAATAGAACCCAATTATTATTGTCTGCACTTCTCCCTTATTTCATTCCTGATTTTTGTTTCTTCTGTTGTTTTATGTTTTTAATTACCTGTTTTGTTTTGATTTCTTTACCTCTCCACCTTTTCACTCTTGTCTTATCCCGGCAGGATCCCAGGCCAGCACCCGGACATTTCTGTTCATGCCCTTTAGTCATTCTGACATGAGTAATTCTCATGGGCAATGGGTTCACCATAGGTGGTCGCCAGTCTGCCCGGCTGCGAAGCGATTACTAGGATTTCTGAAAAATGGACAGCATTCCTGCTTGGAATGACTGGCCCTTTCTGCAGATCCCTGGCCCCAGGCTGATGATGGAATGGTTAGCTGGAAATTGAGGATGAGCTGCAGGCACGTTTGACCTCCCCACCATGGCCCTGTGGTGCAGACTGTCTGGTCAATATGTCACTGCATCCAGTGGAAGCCCCAGCCCCAGGAGAGAAAGGGTGAAAATGGTTCATTGATTAATGGAATGGGCAAAATTGAAGGCCAGAGAATATATTCAAAATAAACCGGGATCAATGGGAAATATATTTTTAATCCTTTCATGGGGTGTGGGCATTGCTAACAAGGCCAGCATTTGTTGTCCATCCCCCACTGCCCTTGAGAAGGTGGTGGTGAGCCACCATCTTGAACCGCTGGAGTCCATGGGTTATATACTTTATATGTTTTCAGCGGGGGTGGGGCATGTAGGGCAGGTGCTGAGTCCACCACCTTCCCGCCCACCCTCAAGCTCACCTCATATTATGGGGAGGGTGGGGCAGAGTCCTCCGCACGCCCCCATACTATTATGTGTGGTGTAGGTACACCCACCGTGCTGTTAGGAAGAAAGTTTCAGGATTTTGAACTGGTGACAGTGAAAAAACAGCTAAGTCCAAGTTAGGATAGTGTATGGCTTGGAGGAGAATTTGGAGATAGTGGGTGTATCTGCTGCCCTTGCCCTTTTAGGTGGCAACGGTTGTGGGTTTGGACAGTGTTGTTGAAGAAGGCCTGGCAATTTGATGCAGTGCATTTTGTAGATGATGCACATTGATGCCACTATGCGTTGGTGGTGGAGGGAGTGAATGTTTAATGTTTTGATGGGGTGCCAAATAAGGGAGTTGCTTTGTCCTGGATGGTGTCGAACCTCCTGAGTGTTGTTGGAGCTGCACTCATCCAGACAAGTGGATAGTATTCCATCATATTCCTGACTTGTGTCATGTGCTAGACAGACTTTGGGAGTCAGGAGCTGAGTTATTCACCACAGAATTCCCAGACTCTGACCTGCTTTTGTCGCCACAATATGTATATGGCCGATCTAGTTCAGTTCCTGGTCAATGGCAAGCCCCCAGGATTTTGATGGTGGGGGGTTTCAGTGATGATAATAAGAACATTGAGTTAGCTCCGCCTTTCAATCATGGCTGATATGTTCCTCATCCCATTCTCCCGCCTTCTCCCCATAACCCCTGATCCCCTTATTAATCAAAAACCTATCTACCTCTGTCTTAAAGACACTCATTGACTTGGCTTCCACAGCCTTCTGCGGCAAAGAGTTCCACATTAATGTCATTGAATGTCAAGGGAAGATTCTTGCTTGCTGGACTTGTCAGATGAGGAGCAGTTGAGGACTCGGGTTTGTACTCTATGGAATGAGGGTTAGATCTCATTGAAACTTACAGGATACTGAGAGGCCTGGATAGAGTGGACATGGAGAGGATGTTTCCACCAGCAGGAAAAACTAGAACCCAAGGCACAGCCTCAGACTGAAGGGAAGATCCTTTAAAACTAAGATAAGGAAGAATTTCTTCAGCCAGAGGGTGGTGAATCTGTGGAACTCTTTGCCGCAGAAGCTGTGGAGGCCAAATCACTGAGTGTCTTTAAGACAGAGATAGATAGGTTCTTGATTAATAAGGGGATCAGGGGTTATAGGGAGAAGGCAGGAGAATGGGAATGAGAAATATATCAGCCATGATTGAATGGCGGAGCAGACTCGATGGGCCGAGTGGCCTAATTCTGCTCCTATGTCTTCTGGTCATGGTCATTGCCTGGCATTTGTGTAATGTGAATGTTACCTGTTTACTTGTCAACCCAAACCTGAAAGTTGTCCAGGTCTTGCTGAACGCAAGTACGGACTGCTTCAGTATCATATATTCTGGTTTGTAAAATCTGTTCTAATATTATTTGCCCAGGAATGAAAACATTGCATGAGTTGAAACAATGGGTAAAGCTAAACATGAATATTTACCTTACTGGACCCAAGAAAATAATCCAAATGCAGAAGTCTTTTGAGTGCTGGATAATGCACAAGGAATCTTGTGGGGGCGAAACCCAGGCAAACACGGGAGAATGTGCAAACTCCACACGGACAGTGAGCCAGAGCCAGGATCGAACCTGGGACCTCGGCGCTGTGAGGCAGCAGTGATGATAATAAGACCATTGAGTCAGCTGTCTTTCAATCATGGCCAGTGTGCCACCACGTTGCCCAGGTCCTTCGCTTATGATTCTTTTTTTGAATTCTGATAGTTATCAACTCCATCCCAAGACAAGGACCTATTATTTTGAATATCCTGGCTATGTTTTTGTATGGATAACCCTATATGCGCATCATTCACTTCTCAGTTTCTGTTGAGTTAGCCCCGTGGTCCAGCAACTGTTGATGAAGGATCATCACTGGACTCACCAATGAGTGAGGTATTGCACACTACTTTGACATGACATTTTGTACATTTAATAATAATCGCTTATTGCCACAAGTAGGCTTCAATGAAGTTATTGTGAAAAGCCCCTAGTCGCCACATTCCGGCGCCTGTTCGGGGAGGCTGGTACGGGAATTGAACCCACGCTGCTGGCCTTGTTCTGCATGACATGTCAGCTGTTTAGCCCACTGTGCTAAACCAGACCCTTGGTCTGGAACGTATGGCAGTTCTTTCCGTCTCTCCACTTGTTCGTGATATTGTTCAATTGTGGGAACTTCTTGTGCTTCTGTGGCCATGTGAAATACCTTTTCAACTCTCCGTCGGCTGCCGGGGTGAAATCTCGGAAAATGATCAGGCAGGCCCTGCAGCAGCCCAGCCTGGTGACTCACTGTTGAATGAGTGTGAAGTTTCAGCTTCATGACTCGATTACATCCAGCAAACAAGTAAGTCTAAACTTTGCAGCCTGCTCCTCTTTGATAGTGATTTACAGGCCGTAGCTTGTTATGACTCATCAGCTGTGGGGTGAAACAGGGGTCAAAGCTGTTTTTAGTCAACCTTTGAAGGCTGCCCCTGGGGGAAGAGCCCAGCTCTCCTTAATTGGCCTGGGACCAGGAGTTTGCAATTCCAGCAGACCAGGGACAGTTATGTTCAGCTCAAACTCCTGTTCCTTTGCCAGCAATGTGACAATCGTGTTCACCTCCCCACCTCATTTCCCCAAGAACCCCTGGAATTTAGAAGTCATAGGATCAAAGCCTTGTATGAAACTCCCACTAGGAGTGTGTTCAAATCACATGTCTGAGTCACCTTTTTTGGCTAATAACTTAACTGCAGTTTTATTTTCAGGCCCTGTTATTCCTGTCAAAAAGAAATAAAGTAATACAAGAGAAGTCTAATTGCTTTTTGCTGACTTCCATCAGTGCCACCTAGTGTTGAGTTAACAAGATGCCAGTACCATAGGTCATGAAATGCAAACATGCAACCAATGAACACTCAGAATAGGACACAACCAATGGGCAGTCAGGACGCTCAGAGGTGGCATCACCACCCTTTCCCCAGACGCTCTCCCCATCCCTCCAGCTTTTGCCTGTCTCCCTTCTCCAGCCTTGGTACAATATTTGCTGAAGCCACTCGAGTGAAGTTATGCGAGATCCTCAAGAAGCAGAAAGCTGCATGGCTAGAAATTTGAAATTGTTGCCAAATTTGAAACCATGTATAATTCCTTTGGTGTTATAGTGAGCGATGGAGCGAAAACCTCACATCTATTTAACAATGTGTCACAAAACTAAAGTACCTGGGGCTAAGACTGATCTAGTGAGGTGAATACTTCATCTTCATTTACAGGATTTACAACAAATTGCAACCTCTGGAGAGAACTGAGAAGCATCCAAATTTGGCCCTGACGGTGTTAAAGTCTGTTGGATAATGAATCGCAAAAACAGAACCCAAGTGCTTTGCAATCATCATTTTAAGCAAAGAATCATACAGCACTGAGAGAGGCCATTCGCCCCATCAAGTCTGCACCAACCATTTGAAAGACCACCCGAACCCACCTTGTCACCTAACCCGAAGAAGCAATTTAGCATGTCCAGTCCAACCTAACCTGCACACCTTTGGACTGTGGGAGGAAACCGGACCACCCGGAGGAAACCCATGCAGACACGGGGAGAAAGTGCAAACACCACACAGTCACTCAAGGTGGGAATCGAACCTGGGTCCCTGGCGCTGTGAGTCCGCAGTGCTAGCCACTGTGCTGCCCTGGTTTGGGATTACTGCCCAGAAATCTCACCTCTATAGATGTTTCTTTTAATCATTCACACAATGAGACTAATAATGTACTGACAGGGATTCCTGGCGGTTGATATGATGATGTCCTAACTGAAGGACGAGAGATTGTGATGTACTCACTGCTACCCTATTCAGTGATAATCTGCCATTTGATTATCGACATTGAGGATTATTACAAGACATCAAATATAATTAAAAAGTTTATTTTTAAAACTATATTTTAAACAATACGATGGAGAACTGTTAAATCACTCCTTTAGTTTGTGAGGTGCCTTTATAAATGCAGCTTAATTGAGACTCAATTGTATATGTTAAATTAATATATGATTAGTATATGATTGTATTATTTGTAAAGACAGGAACTAATTGTTATGTGAATAAATACCCCGGGTATCACATTGACTGTCGCATTGCAGTCATGTGCCAAGTAACACTGTCTATCAGTCTGCCAGCCACGTGCAGAGTCGCAAAAATACACTTGACGAAGCTCCAGCATTTTGAGTCTAAACTGTGTTTATTTCTAACATATGGGACCCTGAAGACATAACAGTAAATTAGTTTAGAAATAGGAGCTGTTATGATGTAGCTTACTCATGAAAGTAAACACCGCTCCACTGGGTTTATGATCTGCATCGCAGGTTTACATCACAAGTCTCACTCCCAAACATTTGCCAGTTCTGAGAATGAATATAAACATAGAAAATAGGAGCAGGCCACTTGGCCCTTCAAGCCTGCTCCACCATTCATTCTGATCATGGCTGAACATCCAACTCAAAGTTTTAGTGCTGAGACATTTATCATATCTTCCCGTCATTGATGGTCTGTGCGCGGATATAAAATGTGCACAGTGATCCATTATTGCTACTAAGCTTCTTACCTGCTCCTGTGGTTTGTTTTTGAAATTGACTCTTACATTTCTCCAACTATGCACATTTGGAGAAAAATGGACTAGTTAGTGACAGGCAGCATGGTTTTGTACGGGGAAGTTCATACCTCACCAACTTGATTGAGTATTTTGAAGAGGTGACAAAGAAAATTGATGAGGAAAGGGTTGTGGATGTAGTTTATATGGACTTTAATAAGGCATTTGACAAGATCCCACATGGCATACTGGTACAAAAGCTAAAATCACATGGGATACAGGATGGGCTGGCTAGATGGATACAGAACTGGCTTGGTTATAGAAGACAGAGAATAGCGGTGGAAGGGTGTTTTTCAGATGGAGATCTATAGCTCGTGGTGTTCCGCAGGGATCAGTGCTGGGACCCCTGTTGTTTGTAGTATAAATAAATGATCTGGAGGAAAATGTGGGTGGTCTAATTAGTAAGTTTGCGGATGGCACGAAGATTGGCGGAGTTGCTGATAGTGCCGAGGATTGTCAGAATATACAACAGGATATAGATAGATTGGAGAATTGGGCACAGAAATGGCAGATGGAGTTTAATCTGGACAAATGCGAGGTGATGCATTTTGGAGGATCAAATTTGGTATGAATTATACTGGAAATGGCAGAACCCTTAAGAACATTAACATACAGGGGGATTTGGGTGTGCAGGTCCAAAGTTCCCTAAAAGTGGCAACACAGGTGGCCAAGGTGATTAAGAAGGCATATGGCATGCTTGCCTTCATCAGCAGGGACACTGAGTACCAGAATTGGGAAATCATGTTGCAGCCATACAAAACCTTGGTTAGGCAGCATTTGGAGTATTGCGTGCAGTTCTGGTCACCACATTATCAGAAGGACGTGGAAGCTTTGGAGAGAGTGCAAAGAAGGTTCACCAGGATGTTGCCTGGTCTCAAGGGTGTTGGCTATGAGGGGAAGTTGAATAAACTAGGATTGTTTTCACTGGAAAGGTGGTGGCTGAGGGGAGACCTGATAGAGGTCTACAAAGTTAGGAGAGGCATAGACAGGGTGGACAGTCAGAGGCTTTTTCCAAGGGTGGAAGTGTCAATTACAAGGGGGCACAGCTTCAAGGTGAGAGGGGGAAAGTTTGAGGGAGATGTGCGGGGGTAAGGTTTTCACGCAGAGAGTGGTGGGTGCCTGGAACGTGCTGCCAGAGTGTGTGGTGGAAGCAGGCACATTAGCAACATTTAAGAGGCATCTGGATGGGTACATGAATAGGGAGGAAATAGAGGGACATGGACGGAGTAAGGGCAGAAGTTTTTTTTTTTAGTTAGGGCATCATTATCGGCACAGGCTTGAAGGGCCGAAGGGCCTGTTCCTATGCTGCACTTTTCTTTATTCTTTGTTCTTGTTCAATGTTGCTTTCTTCTTTCTCACATATGACATCTTGCAGCTTTACAAGTATTATGTCCTAAGTACAACACTTTTTTATGTTATACATAAAAAAAACAATAACAGGTAATAACAAACTCCCCCCACCAAAGCCAAACAGAAATCCCACCAAACCCCTCTTCCTGCACCCCCCACAAACAACTGACGGTGGCCAGCTCTTTAAAGAACAAAATAAACAGCTGGTAGAACCCGTCACTTGTGCCCCTCATGTCATACTTAACTTTCTCGAGATGTAAAAATTTCATAACATCCTCCAGCCATACTGAGGCACTGGGTGGGGAAGCTGACCTCCAACCCGTCAGCACCTGCCTTCGAGCAAGCAGCGAGGCGAAGGCCAGCACATCAGCCCCGCCCCAGTCTGAAGCTCCGGCAGGTCCGATACCCCGAATATGGCCCCAAAGGGCCAAGATTTTAGTTCAATTTGTAGGATCACCGACAGGGTGCCATAGAAGGAGACCCAGAACCCCACAAGCTTAGTACATGACCAGAACATATGTATATGGTTAGCCGGGGCCCTCTTGCAATGGAGTGCTGAGGGTTTTGGCAAATGTTGGTATCATGACCGGCACAGGCTTGGAGGGCCAAAGGGCCTGTTCCTGTGCTGTATTGTTCTTTGAACGCTCACACTCATCCTCCACTCCTGCAAGTAGCCTGCTCACCCGGGACTTGGTCAAATGGGCCCTATGCACTACCTTCAACTGTATCAGCCCTAACCTCGCACATGATGACTTTGCGTTCACCCGACGCAGAATCTCACACCACACCCCCTCCTCCAACTCAGACCCCAACTCCTCCTCACAGTTGGGCTTAACCCCCTCCAAGAATACTGCCCCTCCACTATAAACGCCTGAGGTACACCCTTCCTTCGTCCCCGCCAGTGACAAAACCCTCTCCAGCAATGAGGAAGGGGGCACCACTGGGAATTTCGGAAAGACCACCTTCGCAAAGTCATGCACCTGTAAATATCTAAATGTATCCACCCGTAAAAGTCCACAGTTCTCCGCCAAGTATAATAAAAACTGAAATAAAAACCGAACACGCGGCAGGACATTCATTTTCATTGACTGGCTTCTACTAGCCAAGGACAGAGGGAGGCTGTCCCATCTCTAAGTCCGCTTTCACCCTGTGCACCAGGCTTGTAAAATTCCATTTCCGAAGCTGGCCCAATCCCAGGCCACCTGCACCCCTAAATATCTAAAATGGGAACCCATAAAACGAAACAGCAACACCCCCAGATTAACGCCCCTCCCAGGCGGAGTTATCAGGAAACACTCCATTTTCTCATAATTCAATTTATATCCTGAAAAAGCCCCAAATCGCTTCAGCAGTGTCATGATATCACCCATTGTGGGGATTGGATTCGTTACATATAAAAGATCATCAGTGTACAAGGACACCCTGTGTTCAATCCCCCCTTACTATCACTCTCCACCTATCCGAAGCCCTCAGGGCAATAGGCAATGGCTCGATTGCCAACACAAACAGGAGGGGAGACATAGGGCACCCCTGCCTCGTTCCCCTTTGCAACTGAAAATATCCCAAGCTCACATTGTTTGTATGCACACTAGTCTCAGGTGCCTTATATAATAACCAAACCAACGCCATGAACTTAGGCCCTATCCATAAGTATTCCAGCATTGCAATCAAATATCCCCATTCTACCCTATCAAAGGCCTTCTCAGTATCCAGTGCCACAATGACCTCCTGCTCCCTCCCTTCCACCGGGGACAATACCACATTCAGAAGTCACCTCACATTGGATGACAAGTGCCTACCCTTCAAACACCCTGTCTGGTCTTCCTCAATGACCTGTGGGAGACACCCCTCAAACCTCTGTGCTGACACCTTAGCCAAAACCTTAGCATCTATGTTTAATAGCGAAATTGGGAGGTACAACCCAAACTCCACCGGGTCCTTATCCTTCTTAAGCAGAAATGAAACGGATCGTTGCACATCGTCTGCGGAAGAGATCCCCAAGCCACCGAGTCCTCAAACAACTCCATCGCAGTGGAACTAATCGATCAGCAAATTGTTTATAAAACTCCACCAGAAATCCATCTGGCCCTGGTGCTTTATCAGTCTGCATTTACCCAATTAGTGTTCTGATCTGCTCCACCTCCATCGGCCCCTCCAACTCTACCCAATCCTCCTTCTCCACCTTGGGCCACTCCATCCCCTCCAAAAACCTCAACATATCTGACTCCTCGGGTGACCCCGACCTAGAAAGAGTCTTATAGAACACCTCAAATGGCTATTAACCCTATCCGACCACGACACTAACCTACCACCCAAGTCCTGAATCTGTACAAACTCCTGGGAAGCCACCTGCTGCCTCAGCTGACCAGCCAAAAGCATTCTCCCCATGGGCCTTCTCCCCATGCTTGTACACTACCCGCCTCAAGTGGCGCAACTGCCTTCTCAATGGATAGCATATCAAATTGCATCTGCAGCTTCTTTCTACCAGCTAGAAGCCCTGGTGTTGTGTCATTTGAATACCTGCTGTCCACCTCCAGAATCTCGTCCACAACCGTTGGCATTCCTCTCTAATCTCCCTATCCTTCTGTGCCTTCTGTGAAATTATCTTCCCTCGCATCGCTGCCTTCAGGGCCAACATAATACCAAGGGTGACACTCCCGAATCTGCTACCAGTCCCACATCCAAACTCCACACCGGCCACTGGGACACCCACAAGCTGCGGATCATGATCTGATATCACTATTGCGGAATATTCTGCATTCCTCACCCCTGACAGGAGGGCTCTCCCCATCATAACAACGTCTACGTACGAATACACATTAAGCACCAGAGAGAAAAAGGAGAATCCCTTTTGAATACCATATTGAGATACCATCGCAGGTATCCCAACCAGCATCCTCTTCATGGACTCCACATTATCTCAATTTGGTGCATACACCCTTATTAAAACCACCGACGTACCCTCTAATGTCCCAGTAACTATGATGTACCTACCACCCTGGTCCACAACACCTCCTCTATCTGGAACCAAACTCATCTATGAATAAGTATGCCCCCCCCCCCCCCCCCCCCAAGACCCTGCTATCAAAGTCCGAATGGAACACCTGGCTAACCCAATTCTTACGGAGCCTAGCATGGTCCTGTTTCCACAGGTGGGTCTCCTGCAAAAGCACAACAGCCCTCAAACTTTTCAAATGAGAGAAAACTCTCACACGTTTCACCAGCCGCCCCACCAAACCCTTCACATTCCACGTAACCAATCGAATCGGGGGTCTCTCACCCCCCCTCCCCTTCCCCTTCAAGTCAGCTATTTCCACTGCGAGGGCTCACCCCCTCCATCCACCATTCTCTTGAAACCAGATACCCCCCCAAGATGGAAGGCCACATCCATTCACACCATGAATGTGATCAGTCTGATCTGGGTGAGCACGGTCATATGATCGGATGTTCTTCACACACACACAGTAAGTTTTGAATATCAAAGTACTGAAACCAACATTGAAATAGGCATCTCAACTATTCCACGCTCATTTCAGTTCTTTCAAAATTATTCAGCAAAAATGATCAATGTTGGCTGAAACTTTCCTTGGTGGGAATGATATAGCCCAAAATTGGTTTCAGTTTACAACCCAAAAGACTTTGTGAAATGGTGGCTACGAAGTTAGTTTGTCCAAAAGCCTGGGGATTTAATTGTGGTTCTGAAGTGTTTGACTGGGTTATTTGTGGATGTCGTTCTGAGGCAGATGTGGTTGTACAAGTGTTTGATTGTATAAAGTGAGCTGTCTGATGTGTCCTAGGTGAGAAATGGACTGTTACGGATGTTTGAAAGTGCCAGACCAAGTCGTGATTCATCTTTCTGTTGTAAGAAGAAATGTGGTGACCAGGAAATTTACCTTGTCAATGTTGTTAAAGAACAGGGACCTGTCTTTCCCGGTAACGTGGCTTACAATGCAGCTTGTATTTTTTTATTCATTGACACAACGAGTGGGATTCTCTGTTGCCCGACACCGAAATCGGGAACGCCGATGGAGCGGAGAATGGCTCCCGATGGCGAAATCGCGGCAGGCACCGGTTTGATGCTGAGTTGCGTTGCACCGCTCTTTCCAAATCGGCATCATCGAGATGCCAGTCGCAACCCAGTTTGAATATCATTATTGGGCCCACATACAATACTCCTCCTCCAATAGGCCTGCCTCCCGATGGCGTGGGCCACGTGTAGGCTCAGCGGTCATGAGCCTGGCGTGACGGCTGCGGAGAGAGAGCGGACAGTGTCCAGCACCACCATACTCCACCGAGAGCCGTGCTGCTGGCTGGGGGGCTTCTGCCAGGGTTGTGGGGTGTAGTGTGGGTGGTCAGGAGATGGGCTGTGTGGTCGAGGTGGACGGGTACGCGGTCCAGCATAACTGGCGCCATCTTTCGCGGCGCGATCAGTGCATGCATGAAGGGCGTAGGCATACGCGCGGCTGCAGCTTGTCAGCCCTGCACATGTCCAGCACGGATTTGGCGATTCGCTCACCGTTTTTTGCGTGTTCCGCAGGTGGTTCACATGGCACCGGTGCCAGCCCCTCACCGGTAGCGGAATCGGTGCGGGTGTGGCTCCGATTTTTGCTCTGTGAAACACCACGGATCCTCCGCTGGCATCAGCACTTAGAGGCAAGAATGGAGAATCCAGCCTCATGTCTATGTTCTCCTGTAACCATTCTATGTAAAAGGTAATCACTAATAGTTCCAATAAGTTCAACAGAAATTTCTTCACTCAATGGAGTGGTGAGAATGTGGAACTCACTACCACAGGAGAATAGTTGAGGTGAACATGATAGATATATTGAAGGGCAAGCTAGATAAGTAAGAAGAGTAAGAAAGGAATAGAATAATACAACAGTAGGGTGGGATGAGATAGGTTTAGAGGAGGTTTATGCAGAACTTAAACGTCACACAGACCGGTTAGGCAAAAGGCCTGCTCCAGTGGTGTGAAGTTGTAGAATCCACAAAATTCACAATGTGCAGAAGGAGGCCATTCGGCCCATCAAGTCTGTACCACCCCTCCAAAAGAGCACCCCACCCAGCTGGACTGTGGGAGGAAACCGGAGCACCCGGAGGAAACCCAGGCAGACACAGGGAGAATGTGCAAAACCCCACACTGACAGTCACAAGGCTGGCGTTGAACCTGGGTTCCTGGTGCTGTGAGGCAGCAGTGCTAACCACTGTGTCACCGTGCCGCCATGTTCCATGTTAATCTATTTGACAAAACTGAAAATTGAGTTTCTTCATGAATAAGTTCTGGAGACTTGTCAGTATCCTATTGCAATAAAATCTCTAATTCTTTATTTGTTTTCACAGCCTACAACTGCCAAAGGCACAAGACTGGTCAGTTTAGTTTGGGCCAATGCAGTAGATTTGGCAATTGCAAAGCGCCACCTGTTGGTCAGTTGCTGCAATTCTTCGATCGCCATCAACTCCTGATTGAAGCACCAATAATAATTCTTTAAAAATCCACTCAAATTAGCGGTGCAAATATTGAACAGTTACTTTTTCTTAACATTTACAAGGGACAATTAGACATAGTATTTGGTCACAACTTTGAAGACATATTGCACAGTGGATGTTTTTCCTAACCTACCATGAGCTGATGGTACCAAGGTGAGGCTGGGGGGGGGGGGGTCAGTTGCACAGATTTAAGGTTTGGAGAAGGTGAGAAAGTACTTATTTATACAACGTGTGGTAATGACCTGGAAGTTGTCCACAAGGGTGTTGAAAGTCGAGACGATTAATGATTTCAAAAGGAAATTGGGTGGGCACTGAAGAGGTAGAAACTTGCAGCACTATATGGATCGAGTGAAGGAATAATAATAATCTTTATTGTCACAAGTAGGCTTACATTAACACTGCAATGAGGTTACTGTGAAAAGCCCCTACTCGCCACGCTCCGGCGCCTGTTCGGGTACACGGAGGGAGAATTCAGAATGTCCAAATGACCTAACAGCACATCTTTCGGGACTTGTGGGAAGAAACCGGAGCACCCGGAGGAAACCCACGTGGACACAGGGAGGACGTGCAGACTCCGCACAGACAGTGACCCAAGCCGGGTATTGAACCTGGAACCCTGGCGCTGTGAAGCAACTGTGCTAGCCACTGTGCTACCGTGCCGCCCACTAGAATGTGTCTGTTTGGATTGTTCGACAAAGAGCCAGCATGGACTCGATGGATTGAAAGGCCTCTTTTTGTCCCATGGCGACGCAGAAATTTTATAATTCTTTAAACTTCAGTCAATTAAACGTTGAAACCATTCAATTTGTGGTTTCAGATAATTATATTCAAAAGTATTTTCTGCATTCTTGCCCTTTTTTTGGATTAAGCTGCTTCGTATTGAATCTACGAGTACGCTGTTTGCTTCGGGGCCGGTATTGTGGTATAGACTTCACATAGTAATAGCTTTTACATTTTCAGGTGGCCTTGAGAGTGTGAGTTAGCTCTCTGTGACCATTCAGATGATTATTTGAAGCTGTTGGTAAAACTGTCATTAGTAAATGAAATACGTGAAATTTGTCTTTAAAAGACTTAAAACAAAATGCTGAAAGTGGCCGACTGCACATTCTTCAGTTTGTCAGTTGGCCTACCGCGTTACATAAGCATGGAATGTTTCCACATTCACCCACTTAAGCTACTGTAAAACCACAATACTTTTTTTTTCCAAAAGCCATTAGTTCCTCCACCACTTCAAACCGCCCAGATACTGTACAGCCCGTCTTGCTTCTGAAGGGCTCGGTCTGTAGTCCATGGCAACATTTTTGCTTTCACTTCTGGGGGCTGGAACGGAACTGAACGCAGACTGTTGCCTGTAAGCAAAATGAGTTTGGGCTGTAGCTGCATCAGAGTTTCCCAGCCTTCAAAATCTCAATCACGTGGATATAATTCAGCACTATCTGGCAAGTCAACACACAGTATCCAAATGAATGGAGACGAGAGAGAGAAGGAAATTGGTGAAATAGTTCACCTTAGTGGGCTGCAAAGATAAAATATTCCACTTGTTGTTAGTGACATCTCTCATGTTGATAAAGGTTGGCAAGAAACACTATCTTTTTGGGGGATTTTATTACACTATGTTTTGATCATCCTTAATGTCCAAGGACAATAGAATAAACGCTCACTGGAATACGTTTTAAGATAGACTGTCAAACAGGAGATGGATAAATGAAGACATCAGTGGCCTACTTTAAATTTAAAATACAGACTGAATCATTCTTCTTTAGAATATAGAAAATAAAAAGTGTCTCTTTTGCACTAAACTTCATAGAAAATGGATCATACAAAATCCTCGCCTATTAATCTTGGTGTTTTAAAAAAATAAATTTAGAGTACCCAATTCATTTTTTCCCCAATTAAAGGGCAGTTTAGCATGGCCAATTCACCTGCCTTGTACGTCCCTTTTGGGTAGTGGGGTGAGACCCAAGCAGACATGTGCAAACTCCACATGGACAGTGACCCGGGGCCCGGATCGAACCAGGGTCCTCAGCGCCATGAGGCAGCAGTGTTAGCCACTGCGCCACCCTAATCTTGGTGTTGATCTGTTGCTGCCAATCCATGAATTGCTCCTCTGACTTATCAATCCCTGTACGAAGTCTTACAACACCAGGTTAAAGTCCAACAGGTTTGTTTCGATGTCACTAGCTTTCGGAGCGCTGCTCCTTCCTCACCTGAGGAAGGAGCAGCGCTCCGAAAGCTAGTGACATCGAAACAAACCTGTTGGACTTTAACCTGGTGTTGTAAGACTTCATACTGTGCTCACCCCAGTCCAACGCCGGCATCTCCACATCATGGTTATCAATCCCTGCCTGAGTGTTCAGATATTCTGCCCAATTAGAACAAAAGCTGAGAAATACTTCAGAAATGATGGAGGCAAAGTATACTTAAATAATGCATCTGTCGAATTATGGAAAGAAAAGTCAAACCATCATGATAGATCACAGATAAAGATGCTTTGTTTCTATTACAGTAACAGTTCAACTCAACATGCCCTCCTTCATCTTGATGGCAAGAAAATCACTTATATTTCACTCTTTAAAAATAGTGTCTGCATTTTATCACTTTAGCTTCTACAGTAAATAATTGGAAAAGTAGTTCCTGAAAGAGCCAGTGTTGTGAAGCCAAGCAAATGTATAGAGCCAATTTCTTATGGAGCAAGTGTAACTTGCCAAGGACAAACAATTTCCATCACAAACTGATCTGATCAGTAATTCAACTTTCCACTAATTACCAATAGTTGCCAATGAATCCCAGAACTCATTATCCAGATCAGAGCTCAACATGAGGAAAATGATACCTGCAGACCCCAGACAGCCCAATCTATATTCTGACATAATTAGCAACTGTTCATTCTACTCCATCCTCATTTTGTTGTCTATCAGATTCCCTCGTGGGTTTGGGATAGTGAATTGGCTCCTATGCTGGGTTGAAATGTGACTGTTAGAAGTACACATGGAAATTCTCAGTGATACTCAGCCGCATTTGAGGAAATGGCACCAGAATTGACAATAGTAGTTACAGGATGTGCAGGCACTTGTGACAGAGATATCATGACTGCCCAGTCACACTGGGGAATGGATGGATAGCAAGAAGAGTTATTTACAGCTAGGAAAAGCAAGGCTCAAGAGTCCTGAGTGAGAGGAGGGTATATGTGCTCAGCCAAATTGCCAGATTCAGTCATCTACACAGGAAGTAAATCATTGAATCACAGAATTTCCACAACACAGGAGACCATTCAGCCCATTGTGTATGTGCCAGATCTCTGCAAGAGCATTTCGCCTAATCCCATTCCCCTGCCTTTTCCTTGTTGCTCAGCAGTGTTTTTCTGAAATGATAATTCCCTTTTGAAGTTCTCCATTGAATCTGGCTCCACCAGACTCTCATGCATTCCAGATCCCAACCAGTCGCCACGGGATACATTTTCCCTCATGTCTTTGTTGCTAGTTCTTTTGTCAATCTCCTTAAATAAATGTCCTCTGGATCTCAATTCCTCCACCAAAGGGAATAGTTTCTCGATGCCTACTCCATTCAGACCCCTAATAATTTTGAGCACATCTATCAAACCTCCTCTTCATCACTTCTCAAACAGTACAGACCAGCTTCTCCAATCTGTCTATGTAATTGAAATTCCTCGTACCTGAAACCGGTCTCATAAATCTTTTCTGCACCCTCTTTGATGATTTCACACCTTTCCTAAAGTATGGTGCCCACAGCTGGACACAGTCCAAACCAACCTGTCACAAAGTTTATCACAACTTCCTTGTTTTTGTACTCTGTGCCCCTGCTTATAAAGCCCAAGATCCCATAAGCTTTCTCAACCTACCCTGTCACCTTCAATGATTTATGTGCAACCCCCCCTGCCCCCCCCCCCCCCCCCCCAAGGGAGGGGAGTCCTAATGCCAACTCTTGGGGAACACCACCTTCCTCCATTCATGACTGTGACCTTTCCTGTCACGACTATGATTTCATAGTCATACTGCGACTGTCCCTTTAATTCCAAAGACTTTAACTTAGCTGACAAACATTTGATGAGTCAATTCTTTATCAAAACCGTTTTGGATGTCCATGCGGACCACAACAACTGCTTTACCTTCATCAACCTTTGTTACCTCATCAAAAAGGATTTTGACCCAGTGACAGTGAGAAAATGGCGATATAGTTCCAAGTCAGGATGGTGAGTGACTTGGAGGGGAACCTCCAGGTGGTGGTGTTCCCAGTCATCTGCTGCCCTTGTCCTTCTAGATGGTGGCGGTCATAGATTTGGAAGGTACTGCCTCAGGAACCTTGGTGAATTCCTGCAGTGCATCTTGTAGATGGAACGCATGGCTGCTACTGTTCATTGGTGGAGGGATTGAGAATGGAAGGGGTAGCAATCAAGCGGGCTGCTTTGCCCTGGATGGGGTTTAGCTTCTTGAATGTTGCTGGAGCTGCATTCATCTAGGCAAATGGAGAGTATTCCATTACATTCCTGACTTTTGCCTTGTAGATGGTGGACAGGCTTTGGGGAGTCAGGTGGTGAGTTTTTTCTTCCATATTGTGAACCTTTGACCTGCTCTTGAAGCCACAGTATTTATATGGCTAGTCCAGTTCAGTTTCTTTCTGGTCAGTAGTAAGATGTTGACAGTGGGGGATTCAGTGATGGTAATGCCATTGAATGTCAAGGGCCAATGGTTAGATCCTCCCTTGTTGGAGATGGTTATTGCCTGGCACTTGTGTGGTGCAAACGTTACTTGCTACTTCAGCCCAAGTCTGGATATTGTCCAGGTCTTGCTGCATTTGGCCATGAAATGCTTCAGTATCTGAGGAGTTGCAAATAGTGCTGGACTGAGCAGCACGGTAGCACAGTGGTTAGCACTGCTGCCTCACGCCACCGAGGTCCCAGGTTCGACCCCAGCTCTGGGTCACTGTCCGCGTGGAGTTTGCACATTCTCCCCATGTTTGCGTGGGTTTCGCCCCCACAACCCAAAGGTATGCAGGGTAGGTGGATTGGCCACGCTAAATTGCCCCTTAATCGGAAAAAAATAATTGGGTACTCTAAATTATAAAAACAAAATAGTGCTGGACATTATGCAGTCATCAGTGAACATCCCCACATTTGACCTTTTGATGGAAGGAAGGTAATTGAAAAAACATCTACCAGGAGGTTCCCTTCCAAGTCGCTCACCAACCTGACTTGGAAATATATCGTTGTTCCTTCGCTGTCGCTAGGACAATATCCTAGAACTCCCTCCCTAACTGTACAGTGGGTGTACAGGTGGTTCAAGAAGGCAGCTCATCACCACCTTCTGAAGGGCAACTAGGGATGGGGAATAAATGCTGGCCTTACCAGCAACGGCCACAGTCCGTAAATGAATAAAAAAAAGATATGGTTGGACCTAGGACACTACCCTGAGGAACACCTGCAGTACCAGGACCGGAATGATTGACCTGCGACCACCACAATCATCTTCCTCTGTACCAGGAATGAGCTACCCATGGAGGGATTTTCCCTGATTCCCATTGACTCCAGATTTGCTTGGGCTCCTTGATGCCACGCTCGATGCTTTGATGTCAAGAGCAGTCACTCTCAATTCACCTCTGGAGCTCAGCTCATGTCTATATTTGAACAAAGCGTATAATGAGCTCAGCAGCTGAGTGACCCTGGTGGAACCCAAACTGAGCATTTACATGCCGCTTGAAAAATATTTGATTCTCTTTTATGTTACATTCTCTGTGGATCTGCATCTTCACAATTACTAATTCAGGGGGAAACTGGTCAAAATATATTCAGAAAATACAAGTACATGTCAATGGCATTTTCCCTCAATCATACCATTAACATTCTCCAAGTCAGACACCACTCTGGCATGGAACTGTATTGTAATTCCTTCATTGTCACTGGGTCAAAATCCTGTGAATCCCTCTCTAACAGCACTGTGGGTGTAATTATTCCACATGGACAGTCGAGGCTCAAGAAGGCAGCTCACTACCACCTTTTCAGGGCTAGGCAATAAACGTTGACCTTGCCAGTGATGCTCACATCCCTTGAATGAATAAATAAAGAGAAAAAATGATTTCCTCCTCAAATTCATGCTGACTGTCCTATTTTGAAATGTTCACTCATGTTATGACCTAGTTAGGGGCCAGTAACTTCTTGTATAAAGCAGACAAAATTTGAAATCCCGATTACCCATTCGGAGAATAATGTCACAATTAAACTTTACTATACGAAGTAAGAAAAGTAAAACAATTTATAATATCTACCTTATATTCTAACATTCAGAATAACAACGAGGTAAATATTAATTAACAGGCAAACTTTAGCTGAACACATCACTCTGCAAGGGTTACACCTGTGCAGGACTGGGACTGATGTCCCAGGGGGAGTATTTGCTAGAGTGATTTGGGAGGGTTTAAACAAATATGGCAAGGGGATGGGAACCTAGGCAAGGAGTCAGAGGAGGAGGAAATAAGGACAAAAACAAGAGACAGAAAGGGGAATATGAAAAGTGATATGCAGATAAACCAAAAGCCAGATTCAAACAGGGCCACAGTGAAATATATTGGGAGCGGGACTAGCAATGTTAAAAAGACCAGCTTCAAGGCTTTGAGCGGAGCATTCGCAATAAATTGGATGAATTAATCGCACAAATAGACGTGGACGAATTTGATATCGTCGGGATTACGGAGACTTGGCTGCAGGGTGACCAGGGATGGGAACTGAATGTCCAGGAGTACTCAGTATTTAGGAAAGACAGACAAAAAGGAAAAAGTGGTGGGGTTGCATTGCTGGTTAAGGAGGAAATTAACACAATAGTGAAGGAGGGTATTAGCTCAGACAATGCAAAATCTGTATGGGTAGAGCTGAGAAACAGCAAGGGGCAAAAAACATTAGAGGGCGCCATATATAGACCCCTGAACTGGTTATATCGTTAGGAGTTACATCTAACAGGAAATTAGAGATGCATGTGATAAAGGAACAACGATAATTATGGGTGATTTTAATCTGCATATAGATTGGAAAAATCAAGTTAGCCACAACACCATACAAAGAAGAATTCCTGGAGTGTACGCAGGATGGTTTTCTGGATCAATATGTTGAGGAGCCAGCTAGAGAACAGACCATCCTAGATCGGGTACTATGTAATGAGAATGGAATCATTGGCAATCTAGTTGTGTGCGTCCCTTGGGGATGAGCGACCATAATATGATAGAATTTTGCATCAAAATGGAGTGTGAAGTAGTTGATTCTGAGACTAGGGTCCTGAACCGTAACAAAGGAAACTACGATAAAATGAGGTGTGAGTTGGCTATGATCGATTGGGAAATGTTACTTAAAGGAAGGCAGTGGTTAGGCAATGGCAAACATTCAAAGAGCACATGGAGGAACTGCAACAATTGTTTATTCCTGTCTGGCACAAAAGCAAAATAGGAAAGGTGACCAATCCATGGCTTACAAGGTAAATTAGGGATAGTATTCAATCCAAGGAAGTAGCATATAAATTGGCTAAACAGGTCTGAGAATTGGGAGCTGTTTGGAATTCAGCAAAGAAGGACCGAGGGATTGATTAAAAAGGGGAAATAGAGTACGAAAGTAAGCTTGCAGGAAACATAAAAACTGACTGTAAAAGTTTCTGTAGGTACGTGAAGAGAAAAAGATTAGCGAAGACAAATGTAGGTCCCTTACCGCCAGAAACAGATGAGTGTATTATAAGGGACAAAAAAATGGCTGAGCAATTAAATACATACTTTGTTACTGTCTTCACAAATGAGGATACAAATAAGATACTAGAAATGCAGGCTATGATCGATTGGGGAATGCAGGGTTTAGTGAGAAGGGGGAATTGAAGCTGATCAATATCAGTAGAGAAATGGTGCTGGGGAAATTGATGGGATTGAAGGCTGATAAATCCCCAAGGCTGGATGATCTACATCCCAGGGTATTGAAGGAGGTGGCTCTAGAAATAGTGGATGCATTGGTGGTCATCTTCCAAGATTCAATAGACTGCGGAACAGTTCCTGCAGATTGAAAGGTAGCTAATGTAACTGCACTATTTAAAAAGGGAGGTCGAGAGAAAGCAGGGAATTATAGACCAGTAAGCCTGATGTCAGTAGTGGGGAAAATTCTAGAATCCATTATCAAAGATTTTATAGCAGAGCACTTAGAAAACAATGGCAGGATCGGACAGTCAGCATGGATTTATGAAGGGGAAATCATGCTTGGCAGATCTACTGGAATTCTTTGAGGATGTAATTATTAGAATTGATGAAGAGGAGCCAGTGGATGTGGTGTATTTGGACTTTCAGAAGGCTTGTGACAAAATCCTGCATAAAAGATTAGCATGTAAAATTAAAGCGCATGGGATTGGGGATAGTGTATTGAGATGGATAGAAAACTGGTTGGCAGAGGGTGAGCTGTGAGGAGGATGTAGAGATCCTTCAGTGTGATTTGGACAAGTTGAGTGAGTGGGCAAATGAATGGCAGATGCAGTATAATTTGGAAAAATGTGAGGTTATCCACTTTGGTAGCAAAACAAGACGACAGACTATTATCTGAATGGCCATAAATTAGGAGAAGTGAACGTGCAACGAGACCTGGGTGTCCTCATACACCAATCACTGAAGGTAAACATGCAGGTACAACAGGTGGTAAAGAAGAAAAATGGTATGCTCGACTTCAATGGGAGAAGATTCGAGTACAGGAGCAGGGATATATTGCTGCAATTATACAGGCCTTGGTGAGGCCACACCTGGAATATTGTGTGCCATTTTGGTCTTCACTGAGGGAGTGCAGCGAAAGTTTACCTGACTGATTCCTGGGATGGCAGGACTGATGCATGAGGAGAAATTGAATCGGTTAGGATTGTATTCGCTGGAGTTCAGAAGAATGAGGGGGATCTCATCGGAACCTATAAAAGTCTAACAGGACTGGACAGGGTAGATGCAGGAAGGATATTCCCGATGGTGGGTGTGTCCATAGGGTTCACAGTCTGAGGATACAGGGTAGACCACCCCAAACAACGGCCCACCTGTCAATATATGCATCCAATAAGACAAACCCTCCCACGGTGGCAACAAATAAACAAAGGAGAAAAAGAAAAAGGAGCCCGGGAACACCCATGGTCACCATTGACCTATAGAGTCCACTCCCCCACCCCTCCCTTACACTCAACGCCCTCCAACGTCTGAAATAGTACCGTACCGATACCCAAGAGTTGACCCCCCCCCCGAAGTCTCCCAACTCCTCCCGTCCACTGCCTCTTGCAAAACTCCTCCTCCCAACCTCGGTTCCTTCCCCCCAACTTTCCACTCCGACTAGACCACTCGGACCCTGTTCTACCAGGCTCGGTAGGCCGCAGGCCCCTCCCCACCTCACTCCCGTTCACTGGCCGGCTTAAACCGGCCAGCGTGGAGGCCCCCGCCCGGGTCCCTTTCCCCCTTGCCCGGCCCTAGGAAAGCCCAGAAATCCCCTTTTAGCACACAAACCCCGCAGATCCACCTACACCCCAAAGAGCCCTCATTTTGAGTAAAGTCCCATCACTTCCCTTGTCCAAATATGTACAACATTGGCTCCTTTAGCCCATACACCCGCGCGCAGTGATACAAAAAAGAAGAAAATACAGTTATTAAAAAAAATATATATATTTTATTCAAGATTTTTTGGCCAAACATAACAGTACGTAGTGTTTCTTTTACACAACAATAAAGCAATATAAATAACAGTGGCCAGTTTTAAACAAATAAATAAATAATATATGAACAGAAACAAAAAACAAACTAAATGGCAACTGCCTTGTCAAAAATAAATACTCTCCAAAGATACAATCCAACAGTCCAATATACATTACCTAAAACAAATGCCTATACATATACAATAACATCTCTGAGAGTCCGTTAGATTCCTCCCCCCCCCTCCCCCTCGGTTGCTGCTGTTGTCTTCTTCTTTTCCATTCCCTCTATCTTTCTGTGAGGTAGTCGACGAACGGTTGCCACCGCCTGGTGAACCCTTGAGCCGAACCCCTTAATACGAACTTAATCCGTTCTAACTTTATAAACCCTGCCATGTCGTTTATCCAGGTCTCCATACCCGGGGGTTTGGCTTCCTTCCACATTAATAATATCCTGCGCCGGGCTACTAGGGACGCAAAGGCCAAAACATCAGCCTCGGTCGCCTCCTGCACTCCCGGCTCTTCTACAACCCCAAATATAGCCAACCCCCAGCTTGGTTCGACCTGGACCCCCACCACCTTCGAAAGCACCTTTGCCACCCCCACCCAAAACCCCTGTAGTGCCGGGCATGACCAGAACATGTGGGTGTGATTCGCTGGGCCTCTCGAGCATCTCGCACACCTATCCTCTACCCCAAAAAATTTACTGAGCCGTGCTCCAGTCATATGCGCCCTGTGTAACACCTTAAATTGTATCAGGCTTAGCCTGGCACACGAGGACGATGAGTTTACCCTACGTAGGGCATCAGCCCACAGCCCCTCCTCAATCTCCTCCCCCAGCTCTTCTTCCCATTTCCCTTTCAGCTCATCGACCATGATCTCCCCCTCGTCCCTCATTTCCCTATATATGTCCGACACCTTACCATCCCCCACCCATGTCTCTGAGATCACTCTATCCTGCACCTCCTGCGTCGGGAGCTGCGGGAATTCCCTCACCTGTTGCCTCGCAAAAGCCCTCAGTTGCATATACCGAAATGCATTCCCTTGGGGCAACCCATATTTTTCCATCAGCGCTCCCAGACTCGCAAACGTCCCATCTACGAACAGATCTCTCAATTGTGCTACCCCTGCTCTTTGCCATGCTCCAAATCCTCCATCCATTCTCCCCGGAACAAACCTATGGTTATTTCTTATCGGGGACCGCACCGAGGCTCCCGTCTTTCCCCTATGCCGTCTCCACTGCCCCCAAATTTTCAATGTAGCCACCACCACCGGGCTTGTGGTGTATTCCTTCGGTGAGAACGGCAATGGGGCCGTCACCATAGCTTGTAGGCTAGTCCCCCTACAAGACGCCCTCTCCAATCTCTTCCACACCGCTCCCTCCTCTTCTCCCATCCACTTACTCACCATTGAGATATTGGCGGCCCAGTAGTACTCACTTAGGCTCGGTAGTGCCAGCCCCCCCTTATCCCTGCTACGCTGTAAGAATCCCTTCCTCACTCTCGGGGTCTTCCCGGCCCACACAAAACTCATAATACTCTTCTCGATTCTTTTGAAAAAAGCCTTTGTGACCACCACCGGGAGGCACTGAAACACAAAAAGGAATCTCGGGAGGACCACCATTTTAACCGCCTGCACCCTCCCTGCCAGTGACAGGGACACCATGTCCCATCTCTTAAAGTCCTCCTCCATCTGTTCCACCAACCGCGTTAAATTAAGCCTATGTAATGTACCCCAATTCTTGGCTATCTGGATCCCCAAATACCGAAAGTCCCTTGTTACCTTCCTCAACGGTAAATCCTCTATTTCTCTGCTCTGCTCCCCTGGATGCACCACAAACAACTCACTTTTTCCCATGTTCAATTTATACCCTGAAAAATCCCCAAACTCCCCAAGTATCCGCATTATCTCTGACATCCCCTCCACCGGGTCCGCCACATATAGCAACAAATCATCCGCATACAGAGATACCCGGTGTTCTTCTCCTCCCCGGAGTACACCCCTCCACTTCCTGGAACCCCTCAATGCTATGGCCAGGGGCTCAATCGCCAGTGCAAACAATAACGGGGACAGAGGACATCCCTGCCTCGTCCCTCTATGGAGCCGAAAATAATCAGACCCCCGTCCATTCGTGACCACGCCATCGGGTCATCGGGGCCCTATACAGCAACTGTACCCATCTGATATACCCATCTCCAAAGCCAAATCTCCTCAGCACCTCCCATAAATAATCCCACTCCACTCTATCAAATGCTTTCTCGGCATCCATCGCCACCACTATCTCCGCTTCCCCCTCTGGTGGGGGCATCATCGTTACCCCTAGCAGCCTCCGTATATTTGTGTTCAGCTGTCTCCCTTTCACAAACCCAGTTTGGTCCTCATGAACCACCCCCGGGACACAATCCTCTATCCTCGTTGCCATTACCTTGGCCAGAATCTTAGCGTCCACATTCAGGAGGGAAATAGGCCTATAGGACCCGCATTGCAGCGGGTCTTTTTCCTTCTTTAGGAGGAGCGATATCGTTGCCTCTGACATAGTCGGGGGCAGCTGCCCCCTTGCCCTCGCCTCATTAAAGGTTCTCATCAGTAGCGGGGCCAGCAAGTCCATATATTTCCTATAGAATTCAACTGGGAATCCGTCTGGTCCCGGGACCTTCCCCGCCTGCATGCTCCCAATCCCTGTCACTACTTCCTCCGTCTCAATCTGTGCTCCCAGTCCCACCCTCTCCTGCTCCTCCACCTTAGGAAATTCCAGCCGGCCCATAAAGCCCATCATTCTCTCCTTCCCATCCGGGGGCTGAGCTTTATATAATCTTTCATAAAATGCCTTGAACACTCCATTCACTCTCTCCGCTCCCCGCTGCATCTCTCCCTCCTCATCTCTCACCCCCCCTATCTCCCTCGCTGCTCCCCTTTTCCTCAATTGGTGGGCCAGCAACCTGCTCGCCTTCTCCCCATATTCGTACTGTACACCCTGTGCCTTCCTCCATTGTGCCTCTGCATTACCCGTAGTCAACAAGTCAAATTCTACATGTAGCCTTTGCCTTTCCCTGGACAGTCCCTCCTCCGGTGCCTCCGCATATTGTCTGTCCACCCTCAGAAGTTCTTTCAACAACCGCTCCCTTTCCCTACCCTCCTGCTTTCCTTTATGTGCCCTAATAGATATCAGCTCCCCTCTAACCACTGCCTTCAGCGCCTCCCAGACCACTCCCACCTGAACCTCCCCATTATCATTGAGTTCCAAGTACCTTTCAATACACCCCCTCACCCTTAAACACACCCCCTCATCTGCCAATAATCCCGTGTCCATTCTCCAGGGTGGACGCTGTTCTTTTTCCTCCCCTATCTCCAGGTCCACCCAATGTGGACCGTGATCCGAAATAGCTATAGCCGTGTACTCCGTCCCCGTCATCTTCGGGATCAGTGCCCTTCCCAAAACAAAAAAGTCTATCCGTGAATAAACTTTGTGGACATAGGAGAAAAACAAAAACTCCTTACTCCTAGGTCTACTAAATCTCCAGGGGTCTACTCCTCCCATCTGCTCCATAAAGTCCTTAAGCACCCTAGCTGCAGCCGGCCTCCTTCCGGTCCTGGACCTCGATCTGTCCAGCCCTGGGTCCAGCACCGTGTTAAAATCTCCACCCATTACCAACTTCCCCACCTCTAGGTCCGGGATACGTCCTAACATACGCCTCATAAAGTTGGCGTCATCCCAGTTCGGGGCATATACGTTCACTAAGACCACCGCCTCCCCTTGCAATTTGCCACTCACCATCACGTATCTGCCCCCACTATCCGCCACTATGGTCTTTGCCTCAAACATTACCCGCTTCCCCACTAGTATAGCCACCCCCCTGTTTTTTGCGTCTAGCCCCGAATGAAATACCTGCCCCACCCATCCTTTGCGTAGTCTGACCTGGTCTATCAGTTTCAGATGCGTCTCCTGCAGCATAACCACATCTGCCTTAAGTTTCTTTAGGTGTGCGAGTACCCGTGCCCTCTTTATTGGCCCGTTCAGCCCTCTCACATTCCACGTGATCAGCCGGGTTGGGGGGCTCTTTACCCCCCCCCCCTTGTCGACTAGCCATCTCCTTTTTCAATCCAGCTCCTCACCCGGTTCCCACGTAGCCGTATCTCCCCCCAACGGCGCCTCCCCCGCCCCGACCACCCCACCCCATACCAGCTCCCCCTTCTCCCCAGCAGCAACCCAGTTAACCCCCCACCCCCCCAACCCCCCCGCTAGATCCCTCACTAGCGTAATTGCACCCCCCATGTTGCTCCCAGAAGTCAGCAAACTCTGGCCGACCTCAGCTTCCCCCCGTGACCTCGGCTCCCACTGTGCGAGGCCCCCTCCTTCCTGCTTCCCTGTTCCCGCCATGATTACCATAGCGCGGGAACAAAGCCCGCGCTTCCCATTTGGCCCCGCCCCCAATGGCCGGCGCCCCCAGCTCCTCAGCCTCCCTCCCCCCCGACATGGGGAAGAGAGAAAAGTTACAGGGTCGCAGGATTGACAACTTGGGAAATCATCTCTTCCCCCTTTTCCCCCTCTTCACCCCACATATTCGCCCCACCACTTTGTCCCAAACGTTCTTTTTCTAGCCCGCTTATTCCAGTTTCTCCTCGACAATAAATGTCCACGCCTCTTCTGCCGTTTCAAAGTAGTGGTGTTTCCCTTGATGTGTGACCCACAGCCTTGCCGGCTGCAGCATTTCAAATTTAACCTTCCTTTTGTGCAGCACCGCCTTGGCCCGATTAAAGCTTGCCCTCCTTCTCGCCACCTCCGCACTCCAATCTTGATATACGCGGATCCCCGCGTTCTCCCACCTACTGCTCCGAGTTTTCTTTGCCCATCTGAGGACCATCTCTCTGTCCTTATATCGGTGAAATCTCACCACTATGGCTCGAGGAATTTCTCCAGCCCTCGGTCTTCGCGCCATAACTCGATAGGCTCCCTCCACCTCCAACGGGCCCGTCGGGGCCTCCGATCCCATTAACGAGTGCAGCATCGTGCTCACATATGCCCCGACGTCCGTCCCTTCTGCACCTTCGGGAAGACCAAGAATCCTTAAATTCTTCCTCCTCGCATTATTCTCCAGCACCTCCAGCCTTTCCACACACCTTTTGTGTTGTGCCTCGTGCATCTCTGTCTTCACCACCAGGCCCTGTATGTCGTCCTCATTCTCAGCAGCCTTTGCCTTCACGACCCGAAGCTCCTGCTCCTGCGTCTTTTGCTCCTCCTTTAGCCCTCCAATCGCCTGTAATATCGGGGCCAGCAGCTCCTTCTTCATCTCCTTTTTAAGTTCTTCCACGCAACGCCGCAGGAACTCTTGTTGGTCAGGGCCCCATATTAAACTGCCTCCTTCCGACGCCATCTTGCTTTGTGCCTGCCTTCCTGGCCGCTGCTCTAGAGGATCCACCGCAATCCGGCCACTTTCCTCTACTTTTTCCATCCGTGTCCAGGGGGGATTCCCTTCTGGTTTACCGCACAGTGTTTTTAGCCGTTAAAATTGCCGTTGGGGCTCCTATTAATAGCCCAAAAGTCCTTTCCACCGAGAGCTGCCGAAACGTGCGACGTAGCTGGTCATCGCCGCACCCGGAAGTCCAAGAAAATACAGTCATGAGGTCACATCGGCACACGGCCATTCCTCAATTTGTCAGTTCTGCCACAGTCCTTCTGCTTTCGCAAACTCCTCCGCTGCTTCCGCCGTTCCTGAGCTTGTAAGTCACCCTCAGCTGAGCTGGATATACAATGCCGCACTGCACCTTGCTAATGTACCGTGCCCTCTTCACTCGGTTGAAGGCAGCCCGCCTCCTTGCCAGCTCCACCGTAAAGTCTTGGTATACACGTATACCAGCCCCAGCCCACTGCACCACCCGCTTCTGCTTGGCCAGCTCAGGACCTTCTCCTTCACACTGTACCTACGGAAGCACAGAGTCACTACCCTTGGCGGCTCACTCGCCTTTGGTACAGGCCTCCACGACCGATGAGCCCAATCCAGTTCATATCGGGAGGAATCCTCCCCCTCCCCCAAAGCTTTGCCAGCATCGCGGCAAAATACTCAGTCGGCCTCGGTCCTTCAACTCCTTCAGGCAGCCCCACAATCCTCAAATTCTGTCGCCTGGATCTGTTTTCCAGGTCTTCCATTTTTCCTCACAGATCCTTGTTAATGTCCATCACCTTCCGCATCTCCTTCCCCATCGAGGCAAGTTGATCACCGTGCTGCAATACCATCTCCTCCACTTCCTTCAGCGCCTCCTCTTGCTCTCGCACCTCTGCCACTGCGCTCGCCACCTCCGTCCTCACCGGGGAAACCGCCTCCTCCACCAGCACACTCAAAACCTCTCTCATCTCCTTCCTCATTGTCTCCATGTATTTTGTAAACTGCCTTTCGAATTCCGCAGCCATCACCTTAGTTATTTCTTCAGCCGTAAGCAATGCGGCCTCCCCTGGTGCTCCAGCCTCCATTTTCCTTGGTGACCCCGCGGTGACCTTTCCACTCCCCGACGGACCTTCAGCTGTTTTCCTTATGGACGCTCTTTTGCTCACCCTCAACATTTTTCTTCACTGTGCCTTCACTCTGCCGCCTCTGTGCCTTCTCCCTGCTTTTGCTGCCTCCGTGGACCCTGGGACCGGGCTTAAAGCCCCGAAAATGCCGTTCCCGAACGGGAGCCCTCCATTGTGCGGCCGCCTCCTGCCCGCCGTCACAGGAAGTCGGGTTCACAGAATACTTTAAAAATAATTCAGTACTAACTCCAAATACAAAACATTTCTCTGGACTGCACTTCTTTGCAAATAATGAGGACATTATAGGAGGGATTTTCTGGTAGCCCCCCGAGACCGGAGATCCCTGCCAGAGGTCAACAGACCATTAATTGGTCTTCCCAATTTTCCATCCCACTTGTGGCGATTCCTACGGCGGGCAGGACCTGGAAATCTACCCCTCCACTTCCAGTCCTCCATATAAGTAAGTCCACCTACTGTTTTATGGCTGCATCTTTTCTATTCTCACTGTATTAAAGCAAAAATGGAGGGCAGCACGGTGGCGTAGTGGGTTAGCCCTGTTGCCACACGGCGCTGAGATCCCGGCTCTGGGTCACTGTCCGTGTGGAGTTTGCACATTCTCCCCGTGTTTGCGTGGGTTTCACCCCCCACAACCCAAAGATGAGCAAGTTAGGTGGATTGAACACACTAAATTGCCCCTTAATTGGAAAAAAATGAATTGGGTACACTAAATTTATTTTTTAAAAATAACATTTTTAAAATTAAAACAAACATGGGCAATCTTCTTAACTGCTTTTTTCTTTTAGGTGTTCTAGCAATATCTAAAGTCCAGTATTTTAGTTATCTTGCCTTCATAACAATCTTCCCAGATCTAAACAATACTTCTAAAATATTAACATCAGCCATTAACTAAATTCTCTTTACACGTACAAGATCATTTCAGGGAATATCCATACGAAAGGTGCCGAGGTTGCGGGTCTGCAGTTTCTAGGTTGTCCACTTTTGAGTTCTCAGGGATCACTATTTAGTGAATCTGTGGCATTTTTTTTAAACTACAGGGGGTTAAGTCAATTCAGACAGATTTTTAATCAGCAAGTAGTGAATTACAGTAGTGAACTCGCCAACATTGAGGGCATTTAAAAGTTTATTGGATAAACATATGGATGATAATGGCATAGTGTAGGTTAGATGGCTTTTGTTTCGGTGCAACATCGTGGGCCGAAGGGCCTGTACTGCGCTGTATTGTTCTATGTTCTAAGGGAATCAAAGGTTATGGTGATAAGTTGGGAAAGTGGAGTTCAGGATTATCAGATCAGTCATGATCTCATTGAATGGCGGTGCAGACTTGATGGGCTGAATGGCCTAGCCGCTGTATCTTATAGTCTTATTTATGGAGATCAAAAATATTACGGCTTTGCTAATTTCAGTCCTCATCTTCTTGAATCCTCAGGAGTACAGGCCGTCCGGATCAGGTGCCACAATTTCTTACTCCCATCCCCATGGGAATAAACACATTCTTACTTTTATTAAAGCAAAATACTGTGGATGTTGGAAATCTAAAATAGAATCAGAAAATGCTGGAAATACTCACTTTCCTTCCGTTTTGTAGAAGTGAAATGCTGTTTTACTTCTTCGGTTTCTCCTGCAGTGGTGGAAGCTATTTTAATTTTTGTTTACAGAAAATGTTCAGATTTGTTGTTAAGACAGAGCAGCAGGGTGCTGATTAATGAGGATCTGAATGTCTGTACGTTGCGTTGGCATTGATTTTGTAATAGCAAATGTTTTTCTATAACAAAACTGCTTCTACCAACACAAGGAATGTGTTTGTTTGCTACTTAGTACATATTGGAGAATACTTGAGCGAGGTGGAGATGATTTATCTTAATACAAAACTGCCCATTTGATGTAAAGTTTTAAGCACTCCAGGATCAGAGAGGATAAGGCCTAGCAAGTAATGGACAATGATCTATACTCAAGGATCCAAAGGTAAATAATCCACCATTCTTCGCTTCCACCTGTTGCAGATGTCTCCCCATCAGATTAATCTCCTACTGGAAACCTATGGACAATGTTATGATCCCAGCTGCTGCTACTACTGGACAAGTCAAATTCGGAATTCGGTTTGATAGATCCTGGGCGGGACACTCCATTAGCCGACGCGGAAATCGGGAAAGATGATTGGGCGGAGAATCGGTTAGGTCACAAAATCACGGCAGGCACCAAATCGCACTGCTCCAGCACCTCGACAGTGGCGTCAATGCGTTTTGGAACACACATACAGTAGACACCATTTGCATATCATTAGAGAATACCGAGCTGGTATTCTCCGGGGCCTCCTCAATTCTCCGCCTCTGATGGGCTGAGTTCCCAATGGCGTGGTACACTTGTGCTTTTAAAAATCGTGAAGCCGACGTGGCGGCTGCTGAGGGAGAGTGGGTATGGAAATCCTCTGAGTCTGGGACGCTGGACGGGGACGCACAGAGGACGGACAGAGACAATACTGAGGGGCACAGGACGGACAGTGACGAAAGTGATGGTTGTGCATTGCCCGAAGGTAGGGCCATGAGCCACGACAGTGACGGGGACAGGACTGGAACAGTGGACGGTGACGCACAGAGGACGGCCACACAGCCCACGGATTCACCTGGAGGGCAACATGACATGGGCCGCATGCACCTTGCGCCATGAGGGGGACTAGTACACACCAGACTTCCTAACGGATGATGACCTCGAGCTAGTGGCACTGCTGTCTCCCACAACATCCACCATCGCAGAGACACTCACCTCGGTTGGGCAGATTAGTGATGAGGCTCCCGGGTCACGGTCTGGTGCGCAACACACAGCCGAGCCGGTACAGCAGGTGAAGTTTGGAGCAGCCGAGGGGCTGGACGGTCGGAGAGCAGCCCAGCAAACAGCTGCCGCCCAGATGGCTCCCGGGTTCTTGAATGTACTTGACCCACCCGGACAACCGATGCATGTGGACACCCAGGGACTGAATAACGGGATGAGGGCCATCTTCCAGGACCTGCACATGCAGTTGGAGGAGTCCATTCACGTCCAGGAGCAGGGAGTGGTGCTGCTCATCACAGCCACCCAGGCCGACACCGCACGGGTGGCGTCCGCGGTGGAGGCAATGGGTGGAACGGTATCTGCAAGGCGTTGGGCTTCACGGCATGTGTCATCCATGGTCCAGGAGCGGGCTGCCCTCTCACAGGCAGCCATGCGCCAGAGCCAACACGACATTGCCGCTGTTTTCCGGGCCCTGGACCGATGCCTGTGAGATCCCGGATAGGTCCCCGCTCGACGCCTGGAAGGAGCCGGTAGCGTAAAGGTTTAGGGCCACCGTCACCTTGACGGAGACTGGTATCGCGTGTCCTCCACCCGTTCTAAGTGGTGCACCATGAGGTGACATATATGTGCGACCGTCTCCCTGCTGAACCGTAGTCTCCTCCTGCAGGTAATGTCCGGTAGGGCCTCGAACGACATTCTGTCATGGTACACCCTCGGCCTTGCTGGACGCCTGTGGCGCGCTGGCACCACCATCAGTGGCTCCTCCTCCTCCTCCCCCCCAAGCACTTCGATATCAGTGCCCGGTTGCTCTGCATTCCTCGCCGTCGGGGGGTCAATGGTCCCCTCGGCACCCCCTGGACATTCCGGGCCTGAGCGCCTGCGGCCTGCGCGGTGACGATGGGCCACTCCGCGGCCATCCCCTCTGCTGCAGCAGCAGCCGCTGCATCTGCAGCCACTGTGAGCCGTCGCAGTCTACGCTGCCGGATGGCCAACTCCAGAGCTGCGGCTCCAACCACGGCAGTGAACATCGCTGTCTGGTTGGCATACATGGTGACCTGCAGGAGGGTGATGGGGGGCAGAGAAACGACACGTTACACGGAGGTTCTTTCACACCTCGCCAGCCGGGTTGTATGGGATACCCGTGTGCCCCGGTGGCCTGGTTGCGCTGCAAATACGCGGCCAGCCTGACACCTGGTCACTATCTGCGTCCAACGGTCAGTTCACACCGTCCTCCTCACCAGCGTGCCAGTCGCCTGTACCCATCAGCCACATGTCAACCTGCGGCCGTGTCCTCGTCACCGTCCTGCCATATCAGGGCGGTTGACATGTGGCATCCGCGGATGGATGACACCCTCCACACTCTCCCTCACCCCCCTCCCACCTCCACTCCCTCCCTCACCCCCCTCCCACCTCCACTCCCTCCCTCCCCACCCACACCCTCTCTCCCCTCCTCCCACCCCCCACTCCCTCCCTCACCCCCTCCCACCTCCACTCCCTCCTCCACTCCCACCCTCAACCCCCCCACCCTCAACCCCCCCCCCCACCTCCACACCCTCCCTTCCCCCTCCCACCTCCACACTCTCCCTGCCCCCCCTCTCCCCCCCCCCCCCGTTGGCCGCAGCGTTCTCGGGGAAGCCGCCCCGGTCTGCAGGAGCTCCAGAACAGTCCGCTCACCTCCTCACTGCTCAGCGTCAGCCAGCACGACTGGCTGACAACTTTATTTACCAGGTGTGAACGGAGACGGCATGAACTGGGGTCACGCCGTCGGGACTTCGGCCCATCCGGGCCGGAGAATAGCGGGGAAATCGCCGTTTTGGGTGTCCCGGGCGATTCTCCGGCCTGCGCCGCGCAGAACACGACGGGGCCTATCTCGCCGCTTGGGTGAATCGCGGGAGGGCCTCGGACCGGCGTCGCGTGGAAAAATGGCGCACCAGCCGATTCTCCCAACCGGCGGGGGAGCAGAGAATCGCGCCCCTTATTTCTAACACTCACAAAATAAAAAATAAATTACAAAAAACAAATCTATTTCCAAACAGCAAATGGTCCAATTTGGAAGCTATTTCAGAATACTACAGCAATTTCGATCTGGACCAGCTGGTTGCCACATTTCCCCTCCCAATCCAGCACAGGAACTAGCAAACCCCTTGAAAGGTGTGATTGACTCAATCCATTACATACCACCATCCGACTTCACCCGTCTGAGATCATCTGCTGCTGAGACCTGCATTTGTGCTTTTGTTACCTCTGGACTTGACCATTCCAATGCATTTCTGGCTGGTCTCCCATATTCCACTCTTTGTAAACTTCAGATCATCCAAAAATATGGTGCCCATGTCTTAATGCGCAGCAAGTCCATTTCACTTATCACCCATGTGCTAGCTGACCTACATTAAGTTCGAGTCAAGCAATGTCTTGATTTTAAAATTCTTATTCTTGTTTTGAGTTGGGTAGCACAATTGCTTCACAGCTCCAGGGTCCCAGGTTCGATTCCCGGCTTGGGCCATCTCTGTGCGGAGTCTGCACGTTCTCCCCGTGTGTGCGTGGGTTTCCTCCGGATGCTCCGGTTTCCTCCCACAGTCCAAAGATGTGCAGGTTAGGTGGATTGGCCATGCTAAACTGCCCTTAGTGTCCAGAAAGGTTAGGTGGGGTTACTGGGATAATAGAACATTACAGCGCAGTACAGGCCCTTCGGCCCTCGATGTTGCACCTACCTGTGAAACCACTCTAAAGCCCATTTACACTATTCCCTTATCGTCCATATGTCTATCCAATGACCATTTGAATACCTTTAGTGTTGGCGAGGCCACTACTGTTGCAGGCAGGGCATTCCACACCCTTACTACTCTCCGAGTAAAGAACCTACCTCTGACATCTGTCTTATATCTATCTCCCCTCAATTTAAAGCTATGTCCCCTTGTGCTAGACATCACTGTGGTGTTGGGTGCTCTGGTGCACAGATGAGCCAACACAGTTGTATGTGGTACAACTCTATTTTATTATAACTCTTATAATACAGTTCGTTCTGGATACTCTGCACGTGCTGTCTCCCTGAGTGTGTTTGGCAATAGATGTGTCCTGGTTCTCCTCTGCAGCTAATACTGACCACCGGGGGTCGTGTCTGTGCTTTTATATCTTTCTGTCATTGGTTGTGGTGTTGTGTGTTCTGATTTGTCTGTTGGTGTGTCTATCATGATGTGTGTGTTTGAATATCATGACATCCCCCCTTTTTACAAAGATATGTGCCTACGTGGTTATAAATATAATTGTGTCGTGAGTGCATCGAAGAGTGTGTGTGTGTGTTATGTACAGCGTGTGTATATGACGTAACTATTTACATGGGGCGATGTCGGGTGCGTCACACTAACAAGGTTGTACCATAACAAAACTTGGATGCGAGAGAAAAAAAAAAACTTGAACATTGGTCTGGTCAGACGATATCTGGAACAATAAACAACAACAGGTTATAATACAGAAGTGTTTGACTTTTTGAACGTATGAACAGCGTTATAAGTCCAGTCTAATGGGTGACCGCCTCAAGAATGGGCTGGTCCTCAAGCCGGTTCAGCTGTGGAGATTTGGTTCTGGTGGCGATGGAAGGGGCATGATCCGTGGCATCTCCACGAAGTCATCCTTGGGAACCAGTGGAGGATCCGGCGTGTGCGTACGGTTCAGTTGCGAGCGTGGAAGGCGGCGCAAAGCTCGCTGATTGCGCCTACGCACCAATCCATCCGCCCTGCATGCCAGGAACAAGGTGGAGTCTTTTTCTTTTTATGTTTGTGGTGGACGGCATCTTGTAGCCGATGGGTCGTTGCCATCGAAGTAGCACCATCACTAATATCATGCAAGGCGATGACTGTGCCAGATGTGGAAGTTGGCCGAGACCGTGTACGCTGGTTCCGGCCACCTGCTGTGCCGGAAGGGCGACTCCGCAGAGAAACGTCGAAGCATGTCGCCTTGGAGAGAGAATTGTTGCTCGCATCAACGTCTGGCGATGGCGCGAATTGGTGTGTCCATCTTGGACCGCCGGTGCTGGTTGCCACTGCCGACCCAGTGGGACTGCCACGCGATCCATTCCCTGTCGCCGTGGCATCCGCCGTCACCCTGAGCGTGCCATCACCGAGGCCGCGACACCGCCCGTCCGGAGCAAGGTCTGGCGTGTGCGAATCAGAGTCGGCGCTTGGCTGCTCCCCATCTGGAGTCCGGTCTGCCTTCCGTCGATGCCCCCCGTCCGGAGTCCCAACAGGTTCACTGGAGGCAGCCGAGATTCCCTGAAGCTGCACTTCTGGAGTCGGAACATGCAGGAATGCACCAACCAGTGGAGAGGGTCGAGCCATCGAGGGTGGAAGCGGTGCGCTGCCACCGCAGTCGTCAGTGGTCCCACCGTGATCGTCGAGTGCCTCGGTACGCACTAGGCGAGGTCTGTCACCTTGCACCTTTTGCATGGGAAGTGGGATGCTGTCGTCACTCGTCTCACATCCCGTGGATAGATCCTCATTAGCAGCTTGCTGTTCACTAGGGTTGGGTAAATTGTCAGAGTTTTCATCTGGTGGTGCACACCATGTCGGTGGACTGTCATTGTCTTGCCGTTGTCCTTCATTTGGGCTTTTCTTCTTTGGAATTTTAAATCTTCCCCCAGACATTGCAGAACCTTGTTTATTACCCCCAAATTCTCCCATAGGTATGGTCTCGAATATAGGATCCAATGTTTCTATCGACATTGTACTATTTTCCAAAGAACATTCCGTTTCACTTTTCTTCTCAGGTGCCTCATGTGTATCTTTGTCTAATGTACATGCCTTCATGGTCTCTGGGTCTGATTTTGCTGGGACTGGTATGGTCACAGTCTCTCTTTTACTGTTCTCAATTGCCCACCTTATACTCCCCATACATAACTGCTTAATCACTGGGGTTAGTGTGGTACAATGGATAATCGGGTCGACCTTATCTGCATCTTCACCATTAGTGGAAAGCACACTTGGTTCACTTGACACTGCTGTGGGTTTTAAATTCGTTATCTGGCTACTCGATGTCGGTGTCCTCAGGATTCTTGCTCCAATGTTCTGCTCAATAATCAGTGGAGCGTGTATAGGTTTAATGCAATTAATGTTCCCCTCAAGGTTTGAAGAGTCATTACTGACTAACTGCTGGTCTCCGAAGTTGGGATTTTGCGGTGTTGTGTTGAAGGGAGACATTTGTCCCTGCTGTAGATATGATTCAGGTTATGTTATTTCCATTACCTGAGGATCAATGTCTTGTCCATTTTTTCGATCCGTACTAAAACACTGGCAATTCTCAGTCTGCTCCTTGCAAGTTAAACATTCAATTAATTTTGTTAGCAAATCCTCAGCATCCTTCTGTGGCCGTGCAGCATTATTAATCTCTGTTCGGCTATAATGATCCTGAAGGTCAGCGCATAAACCTTTTTTCTTCGGGCTTGGACGAGGCGATTCCTTTGGCTTGTCTTCAGTTGGGCTTGAACAGTCTTCAGCGCTGTGCCCTTCATTGTAGCATGAGAGACCGTCATGTTCATGCTGCTGTGTAGTGGAGCATGGTAGGCTGTTATAGCCTTCTTGCTGTTCACGTGAGCATGGCAGACTTGCATCGTCTGCCGCTGGTTGGTCAGGAGAGGTTGCTAGACCCTCATGGTCTTGTTCCTGCAAGGACTGCGCTCTGGAGTCTTGCGTTCCTTCCATCGTGGAGTCCGTCCACGAGCTCTCTGTGGAGGCTTGTGACACTGGAGTCACTTCTTGTTCGTGCAAGGACTGCGCTCTGGAGTCTTGCGTTGCTTCTATCGTGGAGGCTGTCCACGAGCTCTCTGTGGAGGCTTGTGACACTGGAGTCACTTCTTGTTCGTGCAAGGACTGCGCTCTGGAGTCTTGCGTTGCTTCTATCGTGGAGGCTGTCCACGAGCTCTCTGTGGAGGCTTGTGACACTGGAGTCACTTCTTGTTCGTGCAAGGACTGCGCTCTGGAGTCTTGCATTTCTGCAATTGTGGAGTCTGTCCAAGAGCTTGCTGTGGAAGCTTGTGACACTGGAGTCGCTTCTGGTTCATGCGAGGACTGCACTCTGGAGTCTTGCATGTCTTCTTTCATAGAGTCGGGAACGTTGAGCGGGACGTGGACCACGCTCTGTGTGGCAGCAGGGCACTCTCCGTGTGCTTGCACCGCTCCCTGTCTGTTAATGTCAGGCTGCAGCATCATCCGGTACTGATAAGTTGGAACGTCATATCTGCTGGATTGAAGATCCTCAAATCCGAAAAATGAATCCGCATCTGCGTCGGATTCAATGTGGGGGCCGCCAATGTGCAACACGAAAGGTTCGTCCGAGTCATAGTCATATAGGACCACGGAGCTATCATTGGGCTCGCGAGGTCCGGAAACACTGTAAAGATCGTCATTGAAGTATTCAAGGTCGGAATCATCGGCTTGTGCGTAGGTAACTGCTTGTCGGAGGGTTCTTCGGAGGTCAAATTCATCTCCTGGGTCAATTTGCGGCACTGTGCTGTCATTCCAGGTGAGGGAAGGTTGTTTTACAGCTTTAACAGATTTTTGTTTTTTTGATTTGGGGCGTTTCCCTTTTAAATTGGATTTGGGACATTTCCCTTTTAAATTGGTGCAGTCTGGGGCCTCTGACATCCTGACGCTCGGTATGTAGCACGTAGGAAGCGACTGCGCATGCTCAGATCGCTGTTCCTTTACCGATGGCCGTTTTCTTGACTGCGCATGCGCAGCATCTCGCGCATGCGCAAACGAAACTTCCGGTTCTGCGCACTTCTCGCGCAACTGTGCTAGCGTTATACCTTTAGCAAGATGGCCGCCGACCTCGACCCAGCCTTCTCTCAGGCCCGGGATTTCGGCCTCTGGGAATTCGGGCTCCGGGATCCCAGCCACGAGGTGAGTACTGCAGCTTTTCTTACCTTTATGTGCCGATTGGATTGCGTTTTCTTCACAGTACTTGGAGAATTTGCCCAGGACTGCCTGGTAATCGTACCTTTGCTGCCTCCTGAAGAACCTGAACCTTCTGAATATTTCTCTTGCCCTTGCACCGGCGATGGTGAGGAGAAATTCAATTTTTTCCTTATCATCCAGGTCTTTGAGTTCAGCTGCCACCAGGAACAATTCGAACATTTGCCGGAATCGCCGCCAGCTTTCGCGGAGGTCGCCGTGGCACTGGAGCGTCTGCGGAACCGGGAGCTCGTACATCATGCCTGGGCACTGCTGGTTGTCTGTGTACACTGAGGTATGCCGGCAGGTATCGATCCACTCCTGTACCATGTGGTGTTGGGTGCTCTGGTGCACAGATGAGCCAACACAGTTGTGTGTGGTACAACTCTATTTTATTATAACTCTTATAATACAGTTCGTTCTGGATACTCTGCACGTGCTGTCTCCCTGAGTGTGTTTGGCAATAGATGTGTCCTGGTTCTCCTCTGCAGCTAATACTGACCACCGGGGGTCGTGTCTGTGCTTTTATATCTTTCTGTCATTGGTTGTGGTGTTGTGTGTTCTGATTTGTCTGTTGGTGTGTCTATCATGATGTGTGTGTTTGAATATCATGACAATCACCATCCGAGGAAAAAGGCTCTCACTGTCCACCCTATCCAATCCTCTGATCATATTGTATGCCTCAATTAAGTCACCTCTTAACCTTCTTCTCTCTAACGAAAACAGCCTCAAGTCCCTCAGCCTTTCCTCATAAGATCTTCCCTCCATACCAGGCAACATTCTGGTAAATCTCCTCTGCACCCTTTCCAATGCTTCCACATCCTTCCTATAATGCGGTGACCAGAATTGCACGCAATACTCTAAATAAAGTGGGATAAAGTGGAGGCATGGGGCTTAGGTAGGGTGCTCTTTCCAAGGGCCAGTGCAGACTCGATGGGCTGAATAGCCTCCTTCTGCACTGTAAATTCTATGATTCTATGAGTTCCTCAGTAGTCTCTGTACTGAGTTCCTCAGTAGTTCCTCTCTATCTCTGTAATCTCTTCCGACCCCACATACTTTTACTGCCTAAGTTGGTGCTCGAGGCTGAAATGCTCAACTCATTTAAAAGGTACCTGGATCTGCATCTGAAGGGCTGTAACCCTCAAGGCTATGTATGGACCAGGTGCTGAAAAATGGAATTAAAATGAGGGGTTATTTTTTGCGGGGGCTCTGTAGACACAATGGGCTGAATGGCCTTTTACTGTGCTCTTTTCTTTTTTTTTATAAACAATTTTATTGAGGCATTTTGGCATAGTAAACAGCAGCAACACAAAATAGTGTGCAAAGAACAATCAACATAGTGCAAAAACCAGCTCACCTCCCACAAGGACCCGCCTAACAAACCCCCTAATCTACGTTGCCCCAACCCCCCCCTGCCCTGCGGACGATTAATTTTCCGTGAAGAAGTCGATAAACGTTTGTCACCTCCGGGCGAACCCTGACAGCGACCCTCTCAGAGCGAACTTAATTTTCTCCAGACCGAGGAAGCTCGCCATGTCTGATAGCCAGGCCTCCGACTTTGGAGGTTTTGAGTCCCTCCATGCCAACAGAATTCGGCGTTGGGCTATCAGGGAAGCAAAGGCCAAAACGTCGGCCTCTCTCTTCTCCTGGACTCCCGGGTCCTCCGAAACCCCCAAAATTGCCACCTCTGGACTCATCCCCACTCCTGTTTTCAGTACCAGGGACAAAACATCCACGAATCCCTGCCAGTATCCCCTGAGTTTTGGACATGCCCAGAACATGTGGACATGGTTCACTGGTCCTCCAGTCCAAAGAATTTACTCATCCGGGCCACTGTCATGTGGGCCCGGTGGACGACCTTGAATTGGATCAGGCTGAGCCTAGCGCATGTTGCGGTCACGTTCACCCTACTCAACGCCTCCGCCCATAAGCCCTCTTCTATCTCACCTCCGAGCTCCTCTTCCCAATTAAGCTTCAGCTCCTGAGTCAGCGTCTCCTCTGCCCCCATAGGTTCTCTATATATATCCGAGACCCTCTCCTCTCCCACCCATCCACTGGACACTACCCTATCCTGGATCCCCCCCAAGTGGCAGGCATGGGAAGGATAGAATCTGTCTGCGTAAAATCCCGCACCTGCAAGTACCTGAAATCATTCCCCCTTGCCAGCCCAAATTTCTCCTCCAGCGCTCTCATGCTCAGGAAGCTCCCTTCTAAGAACAGATCGCCCATCCTCTCAATCCCAGCCCTCCGCCATGTTCGGAACCCACCCTCCATATTCCTCGGGGACCAAACCAATGCTCTCACTTCCCCCACGTGCCTCCTCCATTGGCCCCAGATCTGCAAAGTCGCCACCACTATAGGGCTGGTGGAGTACCGTGCTGGCGGGAGCTGCAGGGGCGCCGTAACCAGGGCTGCCAGACTGGTGCCCCTGCCCGAAGCGGCCTCCATCCGCCCCCAAACCGACCCCGCACCCACCATCCACTTCCTTATCATAGCTATGTTGGCCGCCCAGTAGTAATTACTAAAGTTTGGCAGCACCAGCCCCCCTTCCCCGCAGTCCCTCTCGAGCATCACCCTCTTCACAGTCCCAGTCCCGCCCACACAAATCCCATAATCATTTTATTGACCTTCGGATACGGACCCAGGAAGTGTAGAAGATTGTAGTTTAGTCGGGCAGCATGGTCGGCACGGGCTTGGAGGGCCGAAGGGCCTGTTCCTGTGTTGTACATTTCTTTGTTCTTTGTTTGTTCTTAAAAAAGGACCGCAGAATGAATATGGGGAGACACTGGAATCCGAACAGGAATCTCGGGGAGATCATCATTTTAACTGTCTGCACTCTCCCCGCTAGTGTCAGTGGGAGCGCATCCCACCTCCGGAACTCGACCCTCATTTGCTCCACGAACCGGGGTAAGTTCAACTTGTGCAGCCGACTCATCTCACGCCACCTGTATCCCACGTATCTGAAACTGTCCCCGACTAACCTAAACAGCAGCCCCCTCAGCCGACCCTCCTGGCCCCTTAGCTGGACTACGAACAACTCACTCTTTGCCATGTTCAGTTTATACCCCGAGAACCGGCTGAATTCCCTCAAGTTTCCCATGATTTCATCCATCCCAGCCACTGGATCTGTGATGTATAAGAGCAGGTCGGCGGTGTATAATGAAACTCTGTGTTCCCCCCGTACCGGCCCCTTCCAACCCCGAGAAGCTCTCAGGGCAATTGCCAACGGTTCTATTGCTAGCAGCGGGGAGAGGGGGCACCCCTGCCTTGTCCCTCAGTACAGTCTAAAATAGTCAGACGTCGTCCTATTCGTCCTTACACTAGCCTCTGGAGCCAGGTACAGCAGCCGCTCTAATGTTTCTATATTCCCGCGCTCATATAATTCCAGCCTCTTGAACATCGACGATTTAGTTGCTCTACTATTGGTGACTGTTCCTTCAGTTACCTAGGTCCAATATCTGAAATACTGTCCTGACACCTTGCTGCCTCTCTACCTTGTCAGCTCCCACTTTAAGACATTTCTTAAAACTTTGACCAAGCTTTTAATCATCCAATCCAATAGCTCCTTATATGGATTTGGGCAGTGGGCAGCACGGTAGCATTGTGGATAGCACAATTGCTTCACAGCTCCAGGGTCCCAGATTCGATTCCGGCTTGGGTCACTGTCTGTGCGGAGTCTGCACATCCTCCCCGTGAGTGCGTGGGTTTCCTCCGGGTGCTCCGGTTTCCTCCCACTGTCCAAAGATGTGCAGGTTAGGTGGATTGGCCATGATAAATTGCCCTTAGTGTCCAAAATTGCCCTTAGTGTTAGGTGGGGTTACTGGGATAGGGTAGAGGTGTTGACCTTGGGTAGGGTGCTCTTTCCAAGAGCCGGTGCAGACTCGATGGGCTGAATGGCCTCCTTGTGCACTGTAAATTCTATGATAATTTGTGTGATTTTGTTTTATAATGTTAAACGTGCATAAGCATAATCCTTAGAGTAGCACTAGCGAGATAACCCATTTCCGTGTGTGGTTTATTGAGCCTCAGTGATATCTGATGCTTTTGGAGACTGAACATGGTCCTGGAAAAATGTCAGACGATCAGACTTTTCCGATGTCAAATTTCAGTATCTTGTGCTTACCTGGCTGAGAAATGTTCATGCTGAGAATATGGGGTGTGTGGTGCCTCGTCAAGAAACTAAATAGCTTCACAGGTATGATGAATGTAAGAAATTGCCATGCTTCTTTGCAGTAATGTTACTGAGATGCATAGAGTGTATGATTGGAGAAGTGATTAAGGTGCCGTAAAAGTGAGCTAATCATGGATTTGTAGGTGAACTGTTTTGCGAATACATCTCAAAAATTATTTAATTGTTTATGGATAGCTAGCAAATGGAATATTGTTTAGGTTTGAAGGACCCCTGTGGTGTAGATAATTTATAAGGGGTATTGTGTTTGGCCAGGGCTAAACAAGTTAAGAGATATCTTGTGAGAAGAGTCAAAAGAATGCCTTATTCTTTTGAGTACATTTGATCTAATTAATGGGTGGAGCCAGGTCTGTCTGAAAAGTCAGTAGTTCCTTGAACTCTAATCTGTACCGAGCTGTTTCCATTGGTCCTGAAAGATTCTGCTCAGCGACAGGCAAGTAGAACCCTGGTTGTTAACTTAATTCATGAGTGGTATCTGAAAAATATTGGTTTGCTTAATTGGAAAATAGTGACAGGTTTAGGAACTTAAGGTTTCGTCTTTTACTTAAGAATGGTTCTACTTGTTCACTGTAAAGCTATTATTTTGTTGTTAATGTGGCTAATTCTGTGATTAAATTAGTTTGTTTAACATAAAAGATACCCATTGGTCAGTGTTATCACTTCTGTTGTGTGGTAACATTTCCTCAGTTTTACAAATTGATAACAGTTGGGTTTATTTGGGATCCTAATAATTGTAAAAAGGACCCAACACTTTCTGGAACCTAAGTTATAGGGATAAAGCATTCAGGCTGTCTAAAAGTGTTATTAGTGTTTAATGATTTTCAATGATATTGTGCCAGTGATTAACTTGGCAATAAATCACTTGCATTTATAATCCAGAGGTGCAATTGAGTTAATAAAAGTCAGCCTTTTTCTACAGTTTTCCGGTAGAACTGTTGTAACTGTTAAGCTATGTATTTGTTGCCAATGTGGTTAATTCTATGATTAAATTAAAGTTTGTTTTAAAATAAAAGATGCTATTGGTCAGTGTTATCATTCCTGTGGGGCAGTAACATTTCCTCAGTGTCACAAATTGAAAATAGTTGACTTCTCGTTAGGGATCCTAACACAGGCCCCTAAAATGGTGAGCAGGAAGCGAACAAACACTTCTGACTTGTGAGCACATTAGGCAAGGACAAACACACCTGACAAAGGCATTAGGTCCTTTGAATATGTAAATAAGGGGCCTAATTTTTAATTTAAAAAAAAATGTGTTCATTGGATGTGGGCGCTGCTGGCTGGGCCAGCAATTATTGCCCATCCCCAATTGCCCTTCAACTTTCTTAGGGCATTTTAAGAGTCAACCACATGTAGACCAGGTATGGTAGTATTTCCTTCCCTAAAGGATATTAGTGAACCAGATGGGTTTTTACAATTGACAATGGTTTCATGGTAATCATTAGACTTTTAATTCCAGATTCTTATTTTTTTTAAAAAAACGTGAATTCAAGTTTTACCATCGGCCATGGTGGGAGTCAAACCTGGGTCCCCAGAGCATTACCCTGGAACTTTGGATGACTAGTCCAGTTACAATTCCGAACACCGCTGCCTCCTCCATGCTCCCCAAGGTCCCTTCTCTTTGCCCTGAGGCCCTCAAGGAAACCAACCCCATAGAAAAAAGAAAACTTGCCCGCAAGCCACCTCCCTAGTCCCAGAGATATCTGACTGCCACCCCGATCTACTCTCCCCCACCTTATCAATCACTTTCCTGCGTGGTCTTCTCCTACATGCCTGATGATATGAAAAGGTGGTCCAAGTCCTATTGTGCAGCTTTCCTCAGATCTTAACATTTGTGTGCAGGTTAAGGGCCAAAAAGGTCTGACACGGAGTTTTGAGGTTCTTGGACGGGATTCTCCGAGCCCCGCGCCGGAGAATCGCCGCAACCGCGCCACGCCGCCCCGAGATTCTCAGAGGAGCAGAGAATCGTCGCCATTTGTGCTGACGCGTTTGGCGTGGCGCCGGTCGCTGTCCGCGGCTGGGCTGCCGATTCTCTGGTCTTGATGGGCCGAGCGGCCGCGCGGAAACAGCAGAGTCCCGCCACCACCGTCCACACCTGCTCACAGCCGGTGGGAACTCTGCGTACAGGGTGGGGGGGCTGCCTGAGAGATGGGGATGGGCAAGGGGACTCCAATGGGGTCTGGCCCACGATCGGGGCTCACCGATCGGCGCGCCGGCCTCTCCAGCCCCCGCCCTATTTTGTTACACGGCCGGCCCCTGAACCCCCGCGCCATGTTGCGTCGGGGCTGGCGCGTTGAGGAAGTCCCCCACGCATGCGCAGGTTGGCACGGCGCCCAGCTGGCACCGGGAAGGGAGGCTGGAGCGGCGTGAACCGCTCCAGTGCCGTGCTGGCCCCCTGTGGGGGCCAGAATCGGTAGGCCTGCGCCAGTTTCACGCCATCGTGAAATGCAACGGGTTTCACGACGGCGCGGACTCTCTGCCTCCAATTTGGAGAATCCCGCCCCTTGTGTGCTTTGCTTCAAATGGGTGATTGGATACTGAAGGCACAGGGGGAAAAACAAGTTCAATATTTAAACATAAAAAGGGTGCAGAACGCGGTGCAGAAAATAGGATATTTTAGAAGAGAGAATTAGAAAGTGAAGAAGGGTAAATAAGACAACAAAAGAGAATTCAGACTTTTTAATAATGTGTTTTAATAGTGAATTTAATAATACTTTCTATCAGTCTTCCTGTCTGTACAGACAAACTGTATTAACGGACTCTTCAGCACAGTCAAATGAATGTTAACATGGCTGCCTCAGTAAATACATTAAATTCCTGTTGGCAGGGTTTAAGAGTGCTAATATACTTCAAGTTTCAAAAATTAAGAGCCACGGTGTATCTGGAAGGACACGTTATAGAGGAAGGTAGGGCAGAAGAGCTACAGGACAATGATTATAAACAGAGGAAACCATGAAACAAAACTTTAAACAAGTAAGCTATTGTCTGCTAAACAGTCATCGACTGCCACCTCATGGATGGAAAACAGACTCTTTTTAAAGGGAAGGGGATCAAGTTTTAATTCAGTAAATATAGAGGATCAGAAGTATTTTTATTCTTTCATGGGATGTGGGTGTCGCTGGCTAGGCCAGCATTTGTTGCCCATCCCTAGTTGCCCTCGAGAAGGTGGTGGTGAGCTGCCTTCTTGAGCCTCTGCAGCTCATGAATACACTAACGGAGAGAGTTCTAGGAGTTTGACCCACTGACAGTGAAGGAACGGCAATATAATTTCAAGTCAGGATGGGGTGTTCTCATGCAGCTGCTGCCCTTGTCCTTTGCAGAGGTCACAAGTTTAGAAGGTACTGTAGAAGGTATCTTGGTGAGTTGCTGCAGTGCATCTTGTAGATGGCACACACTGCTGCCAGTGCGTTGGTGATGGAAGGAGCAAATGTTCATTGTGGTGGCAAATTTCTCGCGTGTTGTTGGAGACGCACTCATCCAGGCAAGTGGAGAGTACTCCATCACACTCTTCTTAAAAAAATGTTCCAATTAATGGGCAATTTAGCTTGGCCAATCTACTACCTTGCACATCTTTGGGCTGTGGGTGTGAAACCTACGCAGACACAGGGAAAATGTGCAAACTCCACACGTACAGTGACCTAGGTCCGGGACTGAACCCGGGCCCTCGGCGCGTGAGGCAGCAGTGCTAATCACTGCCCCACTGTGCCGCCCTATTCCATCACACTCCTGACTTGTGGCTTGCAGATGGTGGATGGGCTTTGGGGAGTCAGGGGGTAAGTTTCTCACTCTGGAATTCCCAGGTATGGGGCAGGAAAGATATTTCAAAATGGTTTATTTAAATCATAATAACAGTAAGCAGAGTAAATCTGCATCACATTTTGTGTCCTCCATTCTTAAGACCTTGGCCACTGGAAAATCTTTATTGTGAAACAGGTTATACACTATCATAATTTGCAAGCTCATTTTTCTTCGAAACAACTGGGGACATGCTCTAGACAGTGATAATCATTTTTATTATTAATTTTTAAAATATCACAGGTGAGTGCTAGCCAGGATATTACATCTAATTCTGGACATCGCATTTCAGGTAGGATGTCAAAAGTGCTTGGAAATGGTGCAGATACGATTTACTAAAATTATACCAGGAATCAAGGACTTCAGTTACATGGAGAGACGAGAGAAGCTGGGTGTGCATTCCTTAGAACAGAAAGAGTTAGGGGGAGATTTAATGGAGTTGTTGAAAACTATGAAAAGTTTGATAAGAGTAAATGAAAGGAAAGTGTTTCCACTAATTGGAGGATCAGCAACCAGAGAACACAGGTTTAAGGTGATAGGCATTTTCCACAGTGGGTTATGAAAGAGTGGTGGGAACAGATTCAGTTAAAACTTGCACAAGGTAATTGGATAATTCCTCAAGGGGGAAGAAATTGCAGGGTTAAGAGAAATGGGCAACACGGTACACAATGGTTAGCACTGTTGCTTCCCAGCTTCAGGGACCTGGGTTCGATTCCTGCCTTGGGTCACTGTTTGTCCGAAGTCTGCATGTTCTCCCCGTGTCTGCGTGGGTTTCCTCCGGGTGTTCCGGTTTTCTCCCACAAGTCCTGAAAGACGTGCTGTTAGGTAATTTTAACATTCTGAATTATCCTCCCTTGTACCCGAACAGGCGCCGGAATGTGGCGACTAGGGGCTTTTCACAGCAACTTCATTGTAATTCAAGTGTTAATGTAAGCCTACTTGTGACAATAAAGATAAAGATTATTATTATGAACAGGGGAGTCAAACTAATTGGATAGTTCCTTCAAAAAGCCAGCATCGGCTCAATGGACAGAATGACCGTCTTCTGTGCGGTTTGATTCTAGGATTAATTTCCGCAGGAGGGTGGCACGGTAGCACAGTGGTTAGCATTGTTGCTTCACAGTGCCAGGGTCCCAGGTTCGATTCCCGGCTTGGGTCACTGTCTGCACGCTCTCTCAGTGTCTGCCTGGGTTTCCTCCGGGTGCTCAGGTTTCCTCCCACAGTCCAAAGATGTGCAGGTTAGGTGGATTGGCCATGCTAAATTGCCCTTTAGTGTCCAAAAAGGTTAGGTGGGGTTACTGGGTTACGGGGATAGGGTGGAGGTGTTGGCTTAAATCGGGTGCTCTTTCCAAGGGCCGGTGCAGACTTGATGGGCCGAATGGCCTCCTTCTGCACTGTAAATTCTATGATAGTGAATTACCCACTCTATATTTGGTAGCAGAGTCTTCTGCCAACTGTGCCTGTCAATCCGGGATAGTCTCCCTAAATCTCTGAAACTTTGATCCTCTCATTCAAGTCTTCTCAAAACCTGTGAAGTGCCTTGGAACATTTTACTAAAGGCACTTTGTAAATTACAAGTTGCTGTTGAATGAAATCAAACGGAATATACTGCTTGTGGTTAGCACTTTGATCATGGTCAGCTGTCTCCATTTAGTTACAGCTTTCAGCTGTCTGAAGGGCTTCAGTGAACAATGCCGGATTCACACAAGCCTATTTTCGCCACTTGCAAACTGCCCAGAGAAACATAACCAGAAAATACAAATCAATTTGTCAACTTTTATTTTTCTAAATTGTATCACAAGAATGAAGTTTGTTAGGCTGATGAGTATTAGAAACAGAGGCCCTCAAACCTCCATTATAACAAGTTTAACTGTATGAGGCCATTTCTTCTAAACACCTGCTTCTATCAAAATTCAAACATCTGTTCTGTAGTATAAACTGTACACAAAAAGCAAGGCACTATACACTTTGTAGATTCTGTAAAAAGTTACTGAATTTGCGCAGCCTTTTCATTATTTCCGGCCATAAATACACTTTGTTCATGATAGCATCGAAAAGTACAGACAGGACATTTTAATGCCTGTACTTGATAGCATGATTATTTGTGGCATGATCTCAGTACAAGCCATTTTTGTTCAACTAGATATTGTATTTTCTGGGTAACGCAAAAAAAGTCAAAAGTGAATATATGTCATTAACAATTAAATATTTAGTCATTAAACTGCAGTCACTTTTCATATTGTATGATATAAATATAAACTCTTCATGATTTACTATCTGCTACACACAAAATAACACTTTACAAAATAAATCGCCTTCAAGGTACATAGGCAGGATAAGGCCGAGTACCGTCTATTGACCATAAGTGCATTGAGGTCAAATGCATACAACGGCACTGTCTTATTATGTCAACACTGTTAAGATCCATAGAGTTCCCCTCAACATGCACAAATTGACAAGATTCCCCCAAAAAGGCATTGCTGCCTTGAATGTGCAATTTATTTCCATACTGTGCTCTTTGACCGGACCACAGTCCATGATTGATCCATGGATGTCAAAATGATCTTCGGTGAAAGCTCCGTTACTAAGCATGTGTTTTTAAAAAAACTATGCACTTTACTATAAACTACTCAGAAAAGTCCTTTCGCTTTCTTCAGTTTAACTTGCTTCCAGGAGGGCAGGATACTGAACTCTTCTCTTGTCATTTCTAGTGCTTTCTGAAAAAGAATACATAACTTCATTAAACTTGATTCACTTAATAGTGAAGCTATATAGTGGACAGAAAATACTTCAGTGTGAGCTAGGTAAGGAACTAGAAACACATTTACCAAATAAACCGGACTTCCGGTGGCGGCCATGGTGTGAGTGGTCGCACACAGGGCAGCTCCTGCTCGAAGGTACAGGAACGAGGTGTTTTTACCCGATATTGGGTGGAAATTTGATGAAAAGGTGTACTTGAAGGTCGGAGGAGTAGTCTCCCTTGGGAGTGGTATGTCTGCTGGTTACCAAAGGAAGACGGTGAGAGACCTGGCCAAAGAGTTGGAGGACAGCTGTGGTGCAGCAACCGGTGTGAGGATGGCAGTGGCGGGTGTGCAAGGTGGAAAGCCCCAGGTGGAGCAGTTGATGGCTTTTATTAAGGTGGAATTCTGGCAACAGAGGAAGGAAATGTGGGAGGTTTGCTCGAAGGTGATCGAAGGAGCTGTGGCACCCCTGAGGAGTGCAATGGAGCGGGTGGGGAAGTGCTTGGAGGTGCAGGGGTCACAGATTCGAAAGATTGAAAGAGTGATCTCCGACTACAGCGATTGTGTGATGGTTCTGGATGCAGAGGTGGGGCTCCTAGGAGACCTTTGTAAAACATTGAGGGCAAAGGTGGAGGAGCAGGTGAATACCTCGAGAAGGCAGAACCTGCAAATAGTGGGCCTGCCTGAAAGAGTGGAAGGTGTGAGTGCCACGAGGTTAGTCATGAAGATGCTGGCAGGGCTGATGGCGGAAGGGGTGCTCGATAAGGCCCCTGAATTGGACCTAGCGCATAGATGTCTATTTGTGTGTTCTTTGTTTTTTCTTATTTCTGTAGGGGGGTTTGTTGAAGATATGTAAAAATTTGAATACAAATATTTTAAAAAACAAAACCAGAAGGTGGAGGGAAATGGGGCTGGTCAAAATGAGGAATCTGTATTTGAGGAAGGGTTTGCCAGTTTGGAGGAGCTAAGGGAGCGGGTAGAGCTGCCGAGGGGGAGTGATTTCAGATATCTGCACGTTAGGGACTTTGCACATAAGGATCTGGAAGGGTTTCCCTAATTTGCCGGGATACCCCTGCTGCTTCCGGATGTGGAAGGGGAGGGAAGAAATGGGGATATATACAAGTGGCTGGGGGAGCAGGGAGGCGAATGGGTGGTGAAGATCAAGGGGAAATTGGAAGTGGAGTTGGGAGGGAAGATCAATTTAGGAGTATGGAGTGAGGCACTGTGTTGGGTAAATGGGCCGTCCTCTTGCAAAAGGATGAGCTTGATACTGTTTAAGGTGGTGTACAGAGTGCATATGACTCGGGTGAGAATGAGTGGATTCTTTCAGGGGGTAGCAGATGAGTGAGAGAGATGTGGGCGGGGCCAGCGAATCACACGCACATGTTCTGGGGTTGTGAAAACTTGGGAAGATTCTGGGCGGGAGTGTTCGTGATCTCAGCCAGGATAGTGGAGGAGACGGTGGACCTGGTTTCTTTGGTGGTGATATTTGGGGTTTCAGAGAAGCCGGAGCTCATGGAGAGGAGGAAGGCCGATGTTGTGGCCTTCCCCTCGGATTGCCCGGCAGCGAATTTTACTGGAGTGGCGGTTGGCATCGCCACCGGAGGTAGCGGCTTGTTTGGGTAACCTTTACGACTTCCTTACGGTTGGAGAAGATAAAGTATGATCTAAGGGGCTCAACAGAGGGATTTGAGAAAAGGTGGGGGATGTTTGTGACCGTGTTTGAGGAACTGTTCGGTGTGTGTGTGTGTGTGCGTGCACGTATGTGTTGGGGGGGGGGGGGGGGGGGGGGAGGAGGAGGAGGAAAGTGGTTGAAAAAAAGTTGTACAACCTGTATAGTTGATTGTTGGGAAGTATGTATCCCGGGCTGTTTGTTTGCTGCAACCCGTTTTGTTACATGTTTGTAATTAAAAACATTAATAAAAAAAAAACAAATAAACGTTGTGATGAAATTGTACAGATCAGGAAAGCTGAAGGATAGAAATAAAGACCTTAAGGTAGCAGAACAAATTAGGTCACAAATGCTAATGCAAAATTTTCCAGATGACATGGAGGAAGAGACCCAGCAATCTATCAGCGCGATAGGGAGAAAACAAAAGAGAAATGAACTCCACGCTATCTCAGCAGATGGCTAAGGAATAATATTGGATAGAAGGTTGGTAAACTAAGTCACCCACTAACCCTCACTGACCATTAATAGCCTAATTAGTAGGATTGCAAAACTAGTTATTCTACTCCCAAAATTAAAAAGAACATTAAAAAAATGTTGCGCAAATATTTTCAACATAGATGAGCAATTTCTACCTGCCCAGGACCACCAAGTTGCTAAGAAGGCTGAATACCACAAATTGCAATTTGATATTCCTACTCCCTTACAGCTTATCATCAACAGCAGAGATGACAGGCTTTCTCGCACATTTCTCTCAGAAACAGGGGTAAATGTGCGGAGCTTGTTCCATTCCCCCCAAAAATTGTACAGAAGTAAATACAATGCTGGTTAAAAAATTGCCACAAGAGCATTATGACGAAACAATGAGTACAGTTAATTTCTCCCCACCCCAGAAAGCAGCTTCCTCGAGTCAGGACTTAACATTAGAGTAGTATGGAATTTAACAAAACTCTGATGAAAGTTCACTGACCTGAAATGTTAACTCTGTTTCTCTCTCCACTGATGCTGCCAGACCTGCTGAGCATTTCCAGTATTTTCTGTTTTTATTAACAAAACTAAACTTGATTTTGACTCTTGCAGTGTTGATTCAGTTTGCTACAGGTATTTTCCACGGGGCTCTCAAAAGGCAAGTTGAAATTTTTACTTGCTTGAGGCAATCGTTCAGGTGAAATGGATTAACCAGTGCACACTAAACCTGTCATTTAGATAGTCTATTTACGATCAGTTTTGTCCAGCAATCAGTTTGGCTTTTTAAAGGGCTTGTAAGGATTTATTAATTATAACTATTATAAAAATGGCCAAAATTACATTAGTACAAAATTAGGATTCACAAGGCGGCCATGCTGTGGAAAGAATGCAACACAGGTCACCTCAGATTATCACATGCTCTATAATGCATATTAAAGTAGGAGGAACATTTTCTTTTGAGAATATCGCACTTATTTAGGAAAGGGTTGACATTGCTATGGAATGGAATACATCCACACTTTATCAGTAGAAGTGCCAAAGGTTTTCCATCTGACACAGAACACAGTCAAATGTATAATGACACTTTAGTCTACTCTTCTCCTAACTTGGATGAACAAGAGGAAATCTGCTAAATTAATCCAAGTCTTGTACAATCCTGTGTTATGGAATTGCAACCAGTACGAGCTGGTTTGAGATTTCCAAACTCCTTTTTGTAGGTCCCCAACAGTAAGCAGAGTGAGGGAAGGGTCATCCCGCTGGAATGATAAGGAGTTCTTGAGGTCAAATAAATCCCTTAATCCATTACGCCATCAAATCACCCGATTGGTCTTTCAGCTTTTACAGATCATTAAGATGTTTGAGGTACAGCCACTATCGGGTTTCAACCAGCACCAGGCCCAGGTCTGGGGTCTCTCTACTTATTACCTGATTTTGGTACTATAGTCCATTTTTTGAACTAACTACGACACTACAGCAGAGAGGGAAATCTCTATAATAAATCAAAGAGCAAATGATCAAATACGCGAAATACTAAATTAGGAAATCCAAAACAATAATAGTAGGTAATCATCATTTTGACCCTCCACACACAACTGGATAGTGCCTAATATAAAAGAGTGGTTGCAAATGTTTGTGGGGCAGTATCTATGTCATCTAGCGTCTTCCTTGACAATGGAGGTTAAAAATGCAGAGGACTCAATCGATTTCAGGCATTCTCCACATCAAAAACAAGTTCATTTCAATTTCAAAGGAGAATAATGCTTTGATTTATAAAAATTGAGCTCAGGGAATTTAGATTCAAGCTCATAAGGATGTGATGTTGAATGAATAAGATTGAACTACTTGACAGCAAAGAACTTTGGCTTATCTAGCCATTAGGATTGATCTCATCATGTAACAGGGCACATCTGAACAAGGTCCTCACAAACTGCTTTCTCTTTTTCTTTTCCTCTCACTAAACAAAACTGTATAAATCGACCGACTAAAGGAACAGTCCCTCCTGCTCTCTTTGTTACTCTATTTGCCTGAGTAATAAGATGCAAAATTGACCGATGCCTCAGTTGAAAGGGCACGGTTTCTCTTCGGGCACTAGTACTTAATTGGGAAAAAACAAAACACAGGCCTGGCTGCCCTTTAAATATGATGTACTTGAAGCATTCAAGCCTAAATATGTTGGTAATTAATATTGCATGTACCAAGCAATGGCCCACTTCAAATTAATTTTATGTTCTCATACATTAGAAGATGGAAGCATGATGTATGAACTGCATTGGTCTGATAGCCCATGCCTTGAAAAGGATGCACTCACCATTTATTTAGATAACATGCAATATTAATTACCAATGCTGCCACCACCTCTCCCTTTCCTTACTGGCAGCCTTAATTGTCCTTCCGGTACTTCTGGGTCCACCCTAAGAATGTTTGCTCAGCAAGTTCCCCCTGCTGCCTTGTTATCTTCCTGCCGATGACGAGATAGTTTACAACTTTTCCACCATTGAGTCTGATGTGCAGCTTCCTGTGCCCACCACCATCTTCCCTGCTCCAGCAGGCTCCACAAAATACCACCCAGTGTGTACAGCTTTGCACCATCAAAACATCACCATTGGATCAGGTTTTGTGGCGTAGTCAGCATGAGGCATTGTTGTAATTGATGTAATTTAAGAAAAAAATATGTTTGTTGCCAGCATTTTCCCAGAACACAATTTCTGCTAATGTTTTTACCATGCATACATGTCACAGGAAATTGTTCATCTCCCACGGGCTATAAATTGCCTCCATCATCCAAAACAAACATTATGAACTAAAGCACCCTAGCATAACATCTGTATAGGCTGATTACTATCAGATCTAGCTGTTTGGCGTCCAAGTATAAAATAAAGTGACAACAATTTATGTCTAAACTCATTAAAAGTAGAGAGGTTTTCAATATCTGGTATTCTAAAATACACGACCTCCAATTCAACTTTAAAAATTCGAAACTCCATTAACCAATTTTAATGGAAGCTAGTACATTATGGGGGCAATTTTGTACCAACGTTGGCGAGAACAGTGACGCGGGAAATGTCAGGGGCAGGCCCTCTGGGAGTGGTTCCCCTTATGTGTGTAGGGGAGGGCTGATTCTGGTGAGGGGAGAGATTGCCCCCAAGACTACAGTGCTGGGGAGTGGGGGTATGCGAAGAGCCTCTGATGCTTGTGAGGGGGTCCTCCATGTCCGTGGCGAGGGGACGGTTTACTTTCTGTGCTAATCGGGGCACTCTTTAAAGATGGAGCCCTAATCTCTGTTGATCCGGCCTTATCGGCTGTAATAATAATAATCTGTATTACTGTGACAAGTCGGCTTACATTAACACTGCAATGAAGTTACTGTGAAGAGCCCTTAGTCTCCACACTCCAGCGCCTGTTCAGGTACAGAGGGAGAATTCACAATGTCCAATTCATCCAACAAGCATGTCTTTCGGGACTTGTGGGAGGGAACTGGAGCACCTGGAGGAAAGCCACGCCGACATGGGGAGAACGTGCAGACTCTGCACAGACAGTGACCCAAGCTGGGAGTCGAACCTGGGATGCTGGCGCTGTGAAGCAACAGTGCTAACCACAGTGCCGCCCAGTATCAGGCCTCACCCCACCAGACTGACGGCATAAACCCCGCCCACTCATATTTTTTCCCCCAGAGTGCCTGAAAATCTGGTTTAAAAACTTGGCTGAGCAGCTGGAGAGCGACACACTGGTTGTCAGAACCTGACACTCGGAAACAAATATTGGAAAATTCCACCCTATATGCCTCTTTTCACTGTCTCATCTGTCGGTGCTAGTTTATTTTCATGTCACCACAGAGCTGCAAAGTATTAGGAAGAAAGATTACTGGGCTTGAATTGTTCAGTGTCGAAAGATACATTGGAGTGAGTGACTGGTTCGAAACATTGGGTGGGTGGGGCCAAAATCATCAACAGTACACTTTTTATAAAAAACCTTTCAAAATCAGGAGTGGTCGGGACACAGAGGCAGGGAAATCTGTTCCCATTGGTGAAAGGATCGATGGTACAGATTTAAGGGAACTGGCAAAAGAAGCACCGGAGAGAGGAGGAGAAAACTGTTCATGGTTAGGATCTTACATGCACTGCCTGAGTGTGTGATGGAGGCAGATTCAATTGACGCATTCAAAAGGGAATTGGATCGTTACCTGAAAAGAACCTGCAGGGCTATGGACTAGGTAAATTGTTCTTTTGGAGAGCCAGCACAGACAGAACAGACTGAATGCCCTCCTTCAGGGCTTTAAAAATTCTGCGATTCAGATAACAAACCTGCTTGGTTGTCTTTTATTTACTTCAAATGTTACGAGGTTGTTGGGCTCCCAATTAGACTCATGTAAAACTAGACATACAATTTGACACTACACTATGGTGCACACAAAATAAAAGTGTTTCTGAGGTATTCTTTTTGAATTTTCGTTGAGCAGCATTTTTAAGAGGGGCGATATACGAGTGGCACACATGCATATACACGGCACCACATGTAGGCACAGCTGTGATTTAGATTTATCTGTGTTACAGCTGTTTGTTCTGCTGTATTTATCAAACAGGCAGGTGGGCAACCTGTTCTCATGAACCTGCTAATGCCACCTGTAATCAGTTCAGAGGAGTCACTTGGCACAACTTTATTTTCAAGCCAAGTGGCTTGGTGAAGCCCAAATTCTTTCCTAAGGATTAAAAATTGAAGGGGAGATAGTGTATGCTGGTAATCTCACTGGACTAGCAATCCAGAGGCCTGGGTTAATGATCTGAGGACATGGGCTAAAATCCAACCATGGCAGCCGGTGAAGTTTATATTCAATTAATAAATATGGAAGATAAAGCTAGTCTCAGTAACAGTGGCCATGAAACCATCATCGATTGTCGTGGTTCCCTAAACCATCTGATTCACTGAAGCCCTTCAGGTAAGGCATCCTTATCTGGTCTGACCTACATGTGACTCCAGACACACAGCAATGTGGTTGAATATCCCAGCAAGCCACTCAGTTCAAGGGCAATTAAGGGATGAACAACGGATGTTTGCCCACATCCCATCAAAGAATAGAGAAAATAAAGTTGGCACAATACGAATTTAAATTAGGGATGGACAACAAAGTTTTATGGTCCTTCAAATACTTGCTGCTATGACAAGTGACCTGTAAGCTAAATTCAGCGTTAAAGTTCTTCATTTGCCAAATGTCCCTCATTTATTAATTTTAATATTTCTAATAGGCATTTTGTGCTGGAGATTGAATTGTGCCATTGGTATTTAAATTTCCATGCAGCGAGATCTGCTACTCCATAGATAAATTTTAAAAATACTTAATATGCAGATGCCGATTTGCTGCTCAAAGCTGCCATTTAAAAAATGCAGGCAGCTAAACCCAAAATAGAACAATTCGATCCTGAGCTCTCAGGCATTATTCTTTTCCTCTCGGGGATCCTTGGAGCATTAGTTGGAAACAGTCAGGAATTTCATTTTCAAGTGATCAGGACAATCAATGACATTAAAACTTTATTGGAAAGGCCTTTATTCTGGAAGGTTAATCTTACTTGCATTGGCAATGTGAAAAGCAAGGGGAAAACAGTACATTTTAGAAAACTGCGTCTATGTACAACTTCACACTTTTGAGGAATTACACACCAAAATTCCAACTTCTGGTAATTGCAGGTTTAAGTACATATTACAATATAGTGAATATCTCTACATTTTTTAAACGGATGAATATTGAAAGCTGAAAATTAATCTGACTTCAAGGCAATAGTTTAAAAACTATTTTTCTAAATTCTCCCCCAATCCGACAACCCCCCCCCGCCTTCATGTTCTAAGGCGGCATTGGGATGATGAACCTCTCTGTAATGGTCAACGGTTATGCTAGACAAAGTACTGCAGTGGTTTGCCATCTTCTTCTGCAGTGTGGCTGGCCAGGAAACTCTCCCGCTCTCTATCAGCTGCCATCAGGCACTCGGGCTGATCATCAGTCTGTTTGAGCACATTATCAACCACACCATCAGGCCATCTAGCCCTGAAGTGGGACATGAACCTGGAGCTTCTGGCCCAGGGTAGGGACACCACCACGACGCCACAAGACCTCCCTCCAATAATTACCATGGACATTAGCTACTTTCAGACACTCCCAGTGGTCAGCTATAGTTTGAAATGTTCTAACTGTTCACATTTAACCATTTTTAACCCATTACATATCCAAAATTGGGGTGAACGTGCCTCCCTAAAACACATCCTTATAAAAAAAACCAGGAACTATTATGTAGTTTAATTGTAAAATCTTGGCTTCTTTCAATGGGATATTTTGGACTTGAGAATTAAAAGCAAACTTTCCTTTTCAGAATTGCTTAGGAGGTAGCCAGAAAGATTCCTCTTGTTACAAGAACCGTAAATGAATCCAGTTATCATATCAAAAGTGTCATCATGAAACTGGAGAAACTTTTCTGAACAGCACATCTATATATAAACAAATACATTGCTGTGAGAGTTGAATATCATTTCTAAAACCTCAGTTTAAGGTTAAGGGAAATGATTTCCAGTACTTTAAAAAGCATGGGGATTCCATGCAGCATGAAACCATCCATGGTCAACAAATGCTGAGCGTTACTCACATATCAATGTAACTGGTATTGAACATTCTCTCTACATGATTTTGGAAAGCTTTCAAACTCTTCCACTTTCGAGAGTTGACAATTTATAAAAAATATCAAGGTCATATCAAACTATCCTTAGACAGAAAGGTTTACTGCAAAGTCACTTTTTTCACCTCGTACATTTACAATTAATGCTGCATAATTAGTATGGTGCATTAAAAATCTTCCACTTTGTAAGATACCAAACACTGTGCAGCAATCCTCTTGAACAAAACAAATTGACATTTCACAAAGCTCATGACAATTAAACAGCATCAGTCTCCAGAGAAAGAAAATGCACCAGAACAAGGAGATCTGTGGTGCAAGAAAGGGAGTAAAAATAGATGCCACAATTGGCAAAGTGCAGGTCATATTCTAACCAGTAGGGGTGCCCAATATACATGGGAAATGATGTGATTGGATATGGTGTAAGAACACACATAATGGGCTGGATTTTCTCAGGATGATGATTGTCTAGACAATGGGCAGGGAAGCTGAGGCAACCACGCCTTGGTTATGTGGGGGAGCTTTGGCTGGATTCCACGCCAATCATGCCACTGAGGCTCTCCTCCCTTTAAAGAAAAAGAGTTTACCTCCGAAAGCTGTTGGCCAGAGGTCTGGGACTTCATGTCCCGGCAATGCTTCCGGGAGACCCCAGTATCATGAGTAATTACTGCTGGCAGGTCCTCTCCGTGGTTCACAGTGCCCCCCCCCCACCCCCCACCTTGACCTGCAGGGAGGCCACCAGGGTTCACCGGGTGGTCTCCCCATGTAGTGGAGGGCACCCCATCACTGCTAGAATACACTGGCAGCAGGCTTGGCCCTTAGGTGACCACTTAGGTGGCACAACTGGATGGCTGTCCCCCATCATCCTCCTTGGCAGAGTGCCACGGTGACGACAATGCGGCAGACACTCCATTTGTATCTTTCCCTCCCAAGTTTTCTTGGACACCTCCTGCCCCACCCATACCCCGCGTCCACAGGCCCCATAAAATTCAGCCCAAAGTATTTGAAAGAAGGATGAACTTGAAGTCGTACCAATGACTACAACGTCTTACACAGCTTGCCCAATACCACTTGCACCCTAATCAATTCCGCTTTAGAGCAGTGGAATTTACCTGGAAGTCTTCATCGGTCAGATAAATTTCAAGCTTTAATGGATCGACTCCCTCTGGCAGAGGCCGGCTTTGCAGTTCTGCCAGTGGGTACTGCGTCTTGCACAGTTTGTCCAATACATCCTCCACCAAAATTATTTTGTTGCAACCTTCAGCTTCCTGGGATTTAAAAAAAGGAAAACAAAGAATGGATTTTAGGAAACCCACATAAACGGCACCATGAGAATCTTGGGGAGGGAGTGGAGCATTTAGACTCTTTACCGTTTCACTAATCTCTGCAACATCTTCCCGGTGCTCCCAGCTAGGAAACATATTAGTAAATGTCAATGGTTCAAAACCTGCATGTATCAGGTAGGACTTTGGTGGATTCTTGGTATTCTTTACTGTGATCAAAGTAAAGGAAGAGCAATCTTGATTAGATACCAATCATTAAACCAACTTTACACAACCAAAACCTTCTCGGGCCAAATACGCAATTAAATAATATCGCTGAAATGAGTGAGCAGCATATCGAAGATCACGGACTCGCTCTGCCTATACCCACTTACTCAATGCAGTCCTACTGATCTTTCCAATGTAAATACTTTTTTTTCCAAACTGGGCATTTTGACAGTATTTTAAATCTCATGTTGTGCACATGTAATAACTCTCTGCACTTAATTGGAACAAATTTGGTATAACAGGAAGACATACAGGATAATTGACAGATAACACGAGATTCAAGGTCATAATCTAGGCAAGCAGTTTGAAATCACTGGAGGGCATCATGAGCAGCTTAAAGAATATCAGCAGGTCCATGGTTGAACTGAAAAAACAGTAACGCAAGTGCTTGAAGCTGTAGTTAGTTAGGGGTTTTGCACTGGAAAGTGTGATTATCTGATAGCAGCGTTACCAAGAGGAGACTGTAACATGGGAGGGAGCACAACAGACATTATTGTTTCAAATGCACGATTTTATAAGATGATTATGTTTGGACTGTCTCCTTAACTCAGGATAAATGGGGTGGTAAGAGGGTTGTGTGAAGTGCTGGGAGTTCTGTCCAATAACAGGCCTGTATGGTTTGGTTACCATGGAGACTGGGGGTCCAGGTTGAGACTTGCTGAGAGCAAGGTATAAAATCTTCACATCTGGAAACGGTGGACAGGTTCTCTTTTGACCATAGAGAGGGGAGATAGAGAGAGGGGTCTCACAGAGGCAACAGCTGCAGCTGACGTGGTCAGCAGAGAGGAGAAGACGGTGGATCTTCAGGCAGAAGGCGGGTGGGAGGATGGTCGTCAGCTGAGGAGATGCATCCCATGGCACTCTTGAGAACTTTGGAAGATTTGCCATAGCAAGGCAGGAAGGAGAGATCGCTGGTGTACGCCTTAATGCTGGTGGCCAGTTGGGGAATTCTCTGAAAACTGAGGGAAGTGCATTTAGATGGTCACAGACATGACCCAATTGGAAGCTGGGAGTGGGTGTTTACTGTTTCCTATAAAGACTGTAATCCTATGGAGTGAGCTGTACATATATATCTAATATGCATCAGTATGTTATTAACATGACTTAATATTACACTTTTCTGTAGTTTCGTGTATAGGTTGCTTACTAGTAATTTTTCACAAACTAAAATCAACAGTGACTACAGTTAAAGTCTTAAAACTTGAAATCTTGTTATGCCAATTCCTTTAACATGGTTGACAAATCTCTTGATTAAAGTTGCCGCTCTCCATCGGGATAGTGACTCTATATTAGCTGATGTTTGACCCCAGAATACACATCCGGTTGACTTGGAGAAAAACAGTTTATACTTCAGAAAGCGTGGCCGGAACTTTCCGGTCGTTACCATTCGCTTTTCCCGTCGGCAGCACACCCCCACCCGCGGGGTTCCCGGTGCTGTGGGGTGATTACAATGGGAAATCCCATTTACAAGTGGCGGGAGAAGAGAATCCTACCGCCAGTGAACAGTGCGCCGCCGAGAAACATGTGGCTGAAGAACCGGAGAATCCATGCCTGTGACTATTAAAAAATGGGTTATACCAATTGTGCAACGCATATAATATGTGAATAAAAAGACAGAAAAAGCATGCATCTATTTAATAACAAATATTCTTCTATCTGCAAATTATTTATTTTGCAGGATGCTGGTGGGAAATACGAGGCTCACTTCATATCACTCCAGGTAGCACTCCACAGTCAACATCAATTTCCCAGGAGCAGACAGCACCTGGGCCCTCACCTGCACAAACTGCCCAGCATTTATGAGGAAATTTGCACGGGTCGCACAGGAAGATTCTCCCAACCCGACAATATAGTGCATTTTATCCGGTAGCTTCTGACCCCGGCTCTCAAAGAAATGTGCAGTGCGGCATCTCTCTGACAACCTCTTTGGAGTGCAGTAGAGGCAGGGGGAAGAGGGAGAGACTAGCTACCGTGCTCAGGTGAGTTTAAAGGTCTGGTCTTAAGTGCACTTTTATGAGTGGCCTGAGTGAGCAGGCGCGGTGGCTGGATGGGTGAGAAAGTGAGGTGACGGGCAGGTGAGTGTATGAATGAGTGAGTTGTGTAGCCGGGTGGGTGAATGAGGTGGGTGGGTGACTGCATGGGCAGGTGGGTGAGTGAGTGAGTGGATGGTCAGGTAAGTGAGAGGGCGGGCGACCGAGCGAGCGGGCGGGCGGGCGAGAGAGCGGGCGTGGCGGGGCGAGCGAGGGGCGGGCGGGCGATGCGAGCGGGCGGGGGCGGGCGAGCGAGCGGGCGGGCGGGCGAGCGGGGCGGGCGGGCGGGCGAGAGGGCGGGCGGGCGAGAGGGCGGGCGGGGCGGGCGAGAGGCGGCGGCGAGAGGGGCGGGCGGGCGATGAGGGCGGGCGGGCGGGCGAGAGGGCGGGCGGGCGGGCGAGAGGGCGGGCGCGGGGCGGGCGAGGAGGGCGGGCGGGCGCGGGCGAGAGGGCGGGCGGGCGGGCGAGAGGGCGGGCGGGCGGGCGAGAGGGCGGGCGGGCGGGCGAGAGGGCCGGGCGAGAGGCGGGAGCGGCGGGCGGGCGAGGAGGGCGGGCGGGCGGGCGCGAGAGGGCGGGCGGGGCGGGCGAGAGGGCGGGCGGGCAGGCGAGAGGGCGGGCGGGCAGGCGAGAGGGCGGGCGGGCAGGCGAGAGGGCGGGCGGGCAGGGGCGAGAGGGCGGGCGGGGCAGGCGAGAGGGCGGGCGGGCAGGCGAGAGGCGGGCGGGCAGGCGAGAGGGCGGGCGGGCAGGCGAGAGGGCGGGCGGGCAGGCGAAGAGGGCGGGCGGGCAGGCGAGAGGGGCGGGCGGGCAGGCGAGAGGGCGGGCGGGCAGGCGAGAGGGCGGGCGGGCAGGCGAGAGAGCGGGCGGGCAGGCGAGAGGGCGGGCGGGCAGGCGAGAGCGGGCGGGCAGGCGAGAGAGCGGGCGGGCAGGCGAGAGAGCGGGCGGGCAGGCGAGAGAGCGGGCGGGCAGGCGAGAGAGCGGGCGGGGCAGGCGAGAGAGCGGGCGGGCAGGCGAGAGAGCGGGCGGGCAGGCGAGAGAGCGGGCGGGCAGGCGAGAGAGCGGGCGGGCAGGCGAGAGAGCGGGCGGGCAGGCGAGAGGGCGGGCGGGCAGGCGAGAGGAGCGGGCGGGCAGGCGAGAGGGCGGGCGGGCAGGCGAGAGGGCGGGCGGGCAGGCGAGAGGGCGGGCGGGCAGGCGAGAGGGCGGGCGGGGCAGGCGAGAGGGCGGGCGGGCAGGCGAGAGGAGCGGGGCGGGGCAGGCGAGAGGGGCGGGCGGGCAGGCGAGAGGGCGGGCGGGCAGGCGAGAGGGCGGGCGGGCAGGCGAGAGGGCGGGCGGGCAGGCGAGAGGGCGGGCGGGCAGGCGAGAGGGCGGGCGGGCAGGCGAGAGGGCGGGCGGGCAGGCGAGAGGGCGGGCGGGCAGGCGAGAGGGCGGGCGGGCAGGCGAGAGGGCGGGCGGGCAGGCGAGAGGGCGGGCGGGCAGGCGAGAGGGCGGGCGGGCAGGCGAGAGGGCGGGCGGGCAGGCGAGAGGGCGGGCGGGCAGGCGAGAGGGCGGGCGGGCAGGCGAGAGGGCGGGCGGGCAGGCGAGAGGGCGGGCGGGCAGGCGAGAGGAGGGCGGGCGGGCAGGCGAGAGGGCGGGCGGGCAGGCAAGAGGGCGGGCGGGCAGGCGAGAGGGCGGGCGGGCAGGCGAGAGGGCGGGCGGGCAGGCGAGAGGGCGGGCGGGCAGGCGAGAGGGCGGGCGGGCAGGCGAGAGGGCGGGCGGGCAGGCGAGAGGGCGGGCGGGCAGGCGAGAGGGCGGGGCGGGCAGGCGAGAGGGGCGGGCGGGCAGGCGAGAGGGCGGGCGGGCAGGGAGGAGCGGGCGGGGCGGGCGAGAGGGCGGGCGGGGCGGGCGAGAGGGCGGGCGGGCGAGAGGGCGGGCGGGCGGGCGAGAGGGCGGGCGGGCGGGCGGGCGAGGAGGGCGGAGCGGGCGAGGGCGGGCGGGGCGGGCGGGGCGGGCGAGAGGGCGGGCGGGCGGGCGAGAGGGCGGGGCGAGAAGGCGGGCGAGAGGGCGGGCGGGCGAGAGGGCGGGCGGGCGGGCGAGAGGGCGGGGCGGGCGGGCGAGAGGGCGGGCGCGGCGAGAGCGGCGGGCGGGCGGCGGGCGAGAGGGCGAGAGGGGCGAAGAGGGCGGGCGGGCGAGAGGGGAGAGGGCGGGCGGGCGGGCGAGAGGGCGGGCGGGCGGGCGAGGAGGGCGGGCGGGCGGCGCGAGGGCGGGCGGGGCGGGCGAGAGGGCGGCGGGCGGGCGAGAGGGCGGGCGGGCGGGCGAGAGGGCGGGCGGGGCGGGCGGGCGGGCGGAGGGCGGGCGGGCGGGCGAGAGGGCGGCGCGGGCGAGCGGGCGGGCGGGCGGGCGGGCGAGAGGGCGGGCGGAGGCGGGCGAGAGGGCGGGCGGGCAGGGGGGGAGGAGAGGCGGGCGGGCGAGAGGGCGGGCGGGCGGGCGAGGAGGGCGGGGCGGGCGGGCGAGAGGGCGGGCGGGCGGGCGGGGCGAGAGGGCGGGCGGGCGGGCGGGCGAGAGGGCGGGCGGGCGGGCGAGAGGGCGGGGCGGGCGGGCGAGAGGGCGGGCGGGCGGGCGAGAGGGCGGGCGGGCGGGCGAGAGGGCGGGCGGGCGGGGCGAGAGGGCGGGCGGGCGGGCGAGAGGCGGGCGGGCGGGCGAGAGGGGCGGGCGGGCGGGCGATGAGGGCGGGCGGGCGGGCGAGAGGGCGGGGCGGGCGAGAGGGCGGGCGGGCGGGCGAGAGGGCGGGCGGGCGGGCGGGCGAGAGGGCGGGCGGGGCGAGAGGGCGGGCGGGCGGGCGAGAGGGCGGGGCGGGCAGGCGAGAGGGCGGGCGGGCAGGCGAGAGGGGCGGGCGGGCAGGCGAGAGGGCGGGCGGGCAGGCGAGAGGGCGGGCGGGCAGGCGAGAGGGCGGGCGGGCAGGCGAGAGGGCGGGCGGGCAGGCGAGAGGGCGGGGCGGGCAGGCGAGAGGGCGGCGGGCAGGCGAGAGGGCGGGCGGGCAGGCGAGAGGGCGGGCGGGCGGGCGAGAGGGCGGGCGGGCGGGGCGAGAGGGCGGGCGGGCGGGCGAGGAGAGGGCGGGCGGGCAGGCGAGAGGCGGGCGGGCAGGCGAGAGGGCGGGCGGGCAGGCGAGAGGGCGGCGGGCAGGCGAGAGGCGGGCGGGCAGGCGAGAGGCGGGCGGGCAGGCGAAGAGGGCGGGCGGGCAGGCGAGAGGGCGGGCGGGCAGGCGAGAGGGCGGGCGGGCAGGCGAGAGGGCGGGCGGGGCAGGCGAGAGGGCGGGCGGGCAGGCGAGAGGGCGGGCGGGGCAGGCGAGAGGGCGGGCGGGCAGGCGAGAGGGCGGGCGGGCAGGCGAGAGGGCGGGCGGGCAGGGCGAGAGGGCGGGCGGGCAGGCGAAGAGGGCGGGCGGGCAGGCGAGAGGGCGGGCGGGCAGGCGAGAGGGCGGGCGGGCAGGCGAGAGGGCGGGGGCGGGCAGGCGAGAGGGCGGGCGGGCAGGCGAGAGGGCGGGCGGGCAGGCGAGAGGGCGGGCGGGCAGGCGAGAGGGCGGGCGGGCAGGCGAGAGGGCGGGCGGGCAGGCGAGAGGGCGGGCGGGCAGGCGAGAGGGCGGGCGGGCAGGCGAGAGAGGGCGGGGCGGGCAGGCGAGAGGGCGGGCGGGCAGGCGAGAGGGCGGGCGGGCAGGCGAGAGGGCGGGCGGGGCAGGCGAGAGGGCGGGCGGGCAGGCGAGAGGGCGGGCGGGCAGGCGAGAGGGCGGGCGGGCAGGCGAGAGGGCGGGCGGGCAGGCGAGAGGGCGGGCGGGCAGGCGAGAGGCGGGGCGGGCGAGAGGGCGGGCGGGCAGGCGAGAGGGCGGGCGGGCAGGCGGAGAGGGGCGGGGCGGGCAGGCGAGAGGGCGGGCGGGCAGGCGAGAGGGCGGGCGGGGCAGGCGAGAGGGCGGGCGGGCAGGCGAGAGGGCGGGGCGGGCAGGCGAGAGGGCGGGCGGGCAGGCGAGAGGGCGGGCGGGCAGGCGAGAGGGCGGGCGGGCAGGCGAGAGGGCGGGCGGGCGGCGAGAGAGGCGGGCGGGCGGAGAGAGAGAGCGGGCGGGCGAGAGAGAGCGGGCGGGCGAGAGAGAGCGGGCGGGCGAGAGAGAGCGGGCGGCGAGAGAGAGAGCGGGCGGGCGAGAGAGAGAGCGGGCGGGCGAGAGAGAGAGCGGGGCGGGCGAGAGAGAGAGCGGGCAGGCGAGTGGGGCGGGCGGGCAGGCAGGCAGGCGAGCGGAGCGGGCAGGGCGAGCGGGCGGGCAGGCGAGCGGGCGGCAGGCGAGCGGGCGGGCAGGCGAGCGGGCGGGCAGGCGAGCGGGCGGGCAGGCGAGCGGCGGGCAGGCGAGGGCGGGCAGGCGAGCGGGCGGGCAGGCGGGGAGCGGGCGGGCAGGCGAGCGGGCGGGGCAGGCGAGCGGGCGGGCAGGCGAGCGGGCGGGCAGGCGAGCGGGCGGGCAGGCGAGCGGCGGGCAGGCGAGGCGGGCGGCGGGCGAGCGGTGCGGGCGCGGCGAGCGGGGCGGGCAGGCGAGCGGGCGGCAGGCGAGGCGGGCGGGCAGGCGAGCGGCGGGCAGGCGAGCGGGCGGGCAGGCGAGCGGGCGGGCAGGCGAGCGGGCGGGGCAGGCGAGCGGGCGGGCAGGCGAGCGGGCGCGGGCAGGCGAGCGGGCGGGGCAGGCGAGCGGGCGGGCAGGCGAGCGGGCGGGGCAGGCGAGCGGGCGGGCAGGCAGGCAAGCGGCGGGCGGGCAGGCGAGCGGGCGGGCAGGCGGGCGGGCGGGCAGGCGGGCGGGCGAGCGGGCGGGCAGGCGAGCGGGCGGGCAGGCGAGCGGGGCGGGCAGGCCGAGCGGGGCGGGCAGGCGAGCGGGCGGGCAGGCGAGCGGGGCGGGCAGGCGAGCGGGCGGGCAGGCGAGCGGGCGGGCAGGCGAGCGGGCGGGCAGGCGAGCGGGCGGGCAGGCGAGCGGGCGGGCAGGCGAGCGGGGCAGGCGAGCGGGCGGGCAGGCGAGCGGGCGGGCAGGCGAGCGGCGGGCAGGCGAGCGGGCGGGCAGGCGAGCGGGCGGGCAGGCGAGCGGCGGGCAGGCGAGCGGGCGGGCAGGGCTAGCGGCGGGCGGGCGGGCGTGCGAGCGGGCGAGCGGGCGATGCGGGCGAGGCGTGCGAGCGGGGCGGCGGGCAGGCGAGGCGGGCGGGCAGGGCGAGCGGGCGGGCAGGCGAGCGGGCGGGCAGGCGAGCGGGCGGGCAGGCGAGCGGGCGGGCAGGCGAGCGGGCAGGCGAGGCGGGCTGGCGGCGAGCGGGAGCGGGCGGGCAGGGCGAGCGGGGCGGGCAGGCGAGCGGGCGGGCAGGCGAGCGGGGCGGGCAGTGCGAGCGCGGCGCGGCAGGCGAGCGGGCGCGGGCAGGCGAGTGGGCGGGCAGGCGAGTGGGCGGGCAGGCGAGTGGGCAGGCTGAGCGAGTGGGGCAGGCGAGCGAGGTGGGCGGGCAGGCGAGCGAGTGGGCGGGCAGGCGAGCGAGGTGGGCGGGCAGGCGAGCGAGTGGGGCGGGCAGGCGAGCGAGGTGGGCGGGCAGGCGAGCGAGTGGGCAGGCAGGCGAGCGAGTGGGCGGGCAGGCGAGCGAGTGGCGGGCAGGCGAGCGAGTGGGCGGCAGGCGAGCGAGTGGGCGGGCAGGCGAGCGAGAGTGGGCGGGCAGGCGAGCGAAGTGGGCGGGCAGGCGAGCGAGAGTGGGCGGGCAGGCGAGCGAGCGGGCGGGCAGGCGAGCGAGCGGGGGCGGGCAGGCGAGCGAGCGGGGGCGGGCAGGCGAGCGGGGCGGGGGCAGGCGAAGCGGAGTGGGGCGGGCAGGCGAGCGAGTGGGCGGCGCAGGCGAGCGGCGTGGGCGGGCAGGCGAGCGAGTGGGCGGGCAGGCGAGCGAAGTGGGCGGGCAGGGCGAGCGAGTGGGTGCGGGCAGGCCGAGGCGAGTGGGGCGGGCAGGCGAGCGAGTGGGCGGGCAGGCGAGCGGAAGTGGGCGGGCAGGCGAGCGAGTGGGCGGGCAGGCGAGCGAGAGGGGCGGGCAGGCGAGCGAGAGGGCGGGCAGGCGGCGCAGGCGAGCGAGTGGGCGGTCAGGCGGGCGAGTGGGCGGGCGAGTGGGTAAGCGGGCGAGTGGGCAGGCGGGGCGATGTGGGCAGGCGGGCGATGCGAGAGCGAGTGGGCGGTCGAGCGAGAGTGGGGCGGACGTCAGATGAGCAAGTGGGTGGGGGGGCAGGTGAATGAGTGAGTAGGCGGGCAGGGTGAGCGAGTGGGCGGGGCAGGTGAGTGAGTGAGTAGCAGGTGCGTGAGTGGGCGGGCAGGTAAGCCAGTGGGTGAGTGAGTAGGCAGGCAGGCACGTGGGTAAGTGGATGAGGTGTGAGAAATTAGTGTGATGGTGAGGTGGGTCAAGTAGGTAATGGGGAAGTTGGGGGCTAGTTAGGTCAGATCAGGGGGTATTTCAATTTGATTGTGTTGAGTTGGATTGTCAGGGTTTTTTTGTCATGTCCTGCTGGCATGGGGCATATTTGTGTGTTCGGGGAGGTATGAGGTTGGATCATGTGGTGAAGGGTAGCTGTGTTGGATTGGGTGGGGGGTGGATGGGTAGTTGGGGGATTGGAATCACTTTTAGTGTTAGGCAGGTTAGATCAGGTAGGAGGTCCTCCAGCTGGCTAAGGTAGGATTTTTCTGATCTGAAGATGAAGACTGCAAGGGGGAAAAAAAAAGGTATCTTTTGTTTCCACTTTTTAAAAAGCCACCGCTGCCTGGCCATGAACCTGGAGGGGCCCAGTGGCTGTTATGGATCTGCGTGCTGTCCGTCGTATGGGTCCAGTCCGCATTCTACCTCCCACCCTTTGTCTTCCACATTGGCCTGGACACCCCAACTGCCTGCATTGCTAACTGGAAATTCCAAGCCTTGTGGAAATTGGAACTTGATAGGCCCAAAAGTGACAATAATTGGCTGCAACTGGCCTCCTGGTGGGCAGCCAATCCACTTAGAACTGCCCTCATTCAAAATGGTTCACGGTCGGGATCATAGCACTGAACCAGCATGGAGCCTGGAAGTGCCAAAATGCCTGCCCGTCCACCTCTGGTCTGTACTATGAACGTTTAAAAATCCAGCGCATTAGTTCTACAGAGATTCTACAGTCTGGTGGGTATGCATCAAAAGCAACATTTTTATAAACTACTACCATTCACCTCATGTGCACCGAATGATACACATTGTTAATAAAAGAACATTCACAATCTTATTCCAATAACCATAATTCAGCCTTAGCAGCCTAATGCTGTCATTCTTGATTGAGTGCGCAATTAAAACAGGACAGATTTTAATTTTCTCACATTACATACTAATATATTGCCCTAACCATATTTATAATGAAACAAATAAAAAAAAAAGAAAAGAAATACTGAAGGAAGAGGAAGCAAATAAGCAGTTAAAGGAAAAATTGCAACATCACCAAATGTCCCATGAACTGGGTTGGAGTATTGAACTCCAACTCCCACTTAATGCATTTAACCTTTAGATGACAATTGCCAATATTTGCAGTGTACCTTTGCAGTATTGCAGCACCGTCTCCATTGCACATTTCCGGTCTGCATCCCAGCGGATTCTGGCAGACCCTGTGATTTCATTTTCCGTTGGCCACCAGCCCTGCCAGAGGTACACCTCGTGGTGATTGTCTACCAAGAATAAAGCTGCACAACAAGAAAGAGAAAATGTTCATATACTCTTGTGTACTGCAGATTTCTTGAAACATTAACAAAATGATTCCCCAAAATAATGGCCTAATTGGTCAGCGAGATATGGATTTATTCTATGCAAACAAAAGGTATACGTTCAAGTCTTGTGCCTTTTTTGAATTGCCCGGGAGCTTGGGGAGTCTTTCGGTCCCTGTTGCTTTCACTGGGGCAATGCCTTACCAATCATAGTTGCCTTGCCATGTAATCAGCAGCCTTTTCTCCTTTTGCAATATTCAAGTTCTGTACTACCAAGTGACAAGTCCATGCATTCCTATGGTGTTTTTTTTCAACAAATATTTTAGGTTTATTTCACTTCGAAAATTAAATCTCTTTTTTGGCCAAAGCCTTTCATCTTGCGCTCATACACAAAAATGCCAAATTTCAAACGATAAACTTTTACAACAAGGTGACTGTGGAATTTGTCACTTGAAAAAAAATTTTTTTTACTGGAAATAATCTCAAAACATGGTGAAAGCTGGACAAAAGTTTGAGTTCATTTTAAGGTAACCATTTGTGAGCGTATTTCAACCAGTTACTTAAAATTGTTTCGAGATCACTTTTACAACTTATGTCAAACTAAAAAGGATCACAAAATTGAGGAGTCACGCTGAATAGTAACGATAGTTTCAACTGTAAATTTAAATGGTTTCCGTAGGAAATTAAGATACATCTTTACTGCTGAGAACTATTTGTACTATATACTTTTGATAATACTAGAATAATTCAGACAATAGTAACAGCTGTTCAGTTAAGATATATTCTGAAATATTTGAACAGCGATTAAATCGAACACGTAACACGAAGGACAACATTTTACAGTCCCTGTGGGTAGGCTGGCAAGTGGCCTCGGGGGTGGTGGTGATAAACATGCTGTGCATGCCTTTCCCACCATTTACCTGGCCACCTCTGACCTAGTAGCAATAGAATGGATAGCAGACGAGATCTTAATATGGCCATTCCTGCTTGGCAAAAAATTTTCAGCCCCGCAGGTTAGCCTGCACTGGCTTCAGACATAGGCTGCATCCTTCACAAGCTTCCTTTTATGATTGGAGGACTACCCCACAACCTGCACACCAACAACACCCCCCCCCCCCCCACTGGTGACATCCTCTCCACTGGCTCCTGGTCCTACCGCTCTTGCCCCAACCCCACACCCACTCCACCCCAGGGCCTCTATTCCTGGTGCTGGCAAGTGGGCCCTAAATGATCTATTATCCAGGTCCTAACTCTTCTTTGCTGGGACCAGATGCAGTCCCAGCAGTAGCCACCACTCCTGCTGCCGCTACTAGGACCAAGGAGCACCCGGTCATTCTAATTGTCCGGCAGCTCTCGGAGGCAGGATTTCCTTCCAAGATAGCGATTCCTCCGAGCGTTAAACGGCTGTAGGGTAACCCACTGGAGCAGGATAGGTTTCACGGTGACCTTTTCAGCAGAGCAAACCCCACCATCCTTGAAACCCTGCCCAATAAATGAGGACATTCATATACTGAGCTAAAGGGGGAAAGGGCTGGTCTTCACACACCCAGCTAGAGCACCTATATTTGTTAAGGTCTTCAATCGATAACCCAATTGAAACATGGGTCTTTGCACAAATTTGTTCTTGGAAATCTGCAAGCTGTGAAAAGCCTATGTGTCAGCAGCTGATGGCCCCACTAACCTTTTAATGTACAACATAAAAGCAGCTTCCCAAAGAGATTAAATATCATCATTTACAAACATTCAAAATAACAGCTCTTAATAGCATCAGCTTTTGCATATTATCACATTAACATATGAAAGCAAGGGATAAGGGTTATTTTGACATGTACTGCCGTCTGTTAGATCAAATCCCATATTCTGTGCACAAGTACAGTAATTTCAAAAACAATCAAGTATTTGACCAACTGTGGCATTAAGGAGCCCTAGCTAAACTGGAGTCGATGGGAATCGCAGAAAAACTCTCCACTGGTTGGAGTCACACATGGCACAAAGGAAGATTGGTGTAGTGGCTGGAGGTTAATCATCTGTCGGAACATCACTGCAGGAGTTCCTCAGGGTGTCCTCGGCCCAATCATCTTCAGCTGCTTCATCAATGACATGTTTACTGATGATTGCACAAGGTTCAGCACCGAGGAGATAGGAGAGGGGCTAAATGAATATTTTTCGTCAGTATTCACACAGGAAAAAGACAATTCACACAGGAAAAAGACAATGTTGTTGAGGAGAATACTGAGATTCAGGCTACTAGACTAGAAGGGCTTGAGGTTCATAAGGAGGAGGTGTTAACAATTCTGGAAAGGGTGTAAATAGATAAGTCCCCTGGGCCGGATGGGATTTATCCTAGGATTCTCTGGGAAGCTAGAGCCTTTGCCTTTGATCTTTAAGTCATCTTTGTCAACAGGAATAGTGCCAGAAGACTGGAGGATAGCAAATGTTGTCCCCTTGTTCAAGAAAGGGAGTAGAGACAACCCCGGTAACTATAGACCAGTGAGCCTTACTTCTGTTGTGGGCAAAATCTTGGAAAGGTTTATAAGAGATAGGGTGTATAATCATCTGGAAAGGAATAATTTGATTAGACATAGTCAACACGGTTTTGTGAAGGGTAGGTCGTGCCTCACAAACCTTATTGAGTTCTTTGAGAAGGTGACCAAACAGGTGGATGAGGGTAAAGCAGTTGATGTGGTGTATATGGATTTCAGTAAAGCGTTTGATAAGGTTCCCCACGGTAGGCTACTGCAGAAAATACGGAAGCATGGGATTCAGGGAGATTTAGCAGTTTGGCTAACTGAAATTGGCTAGCTGGAAGAAGACAAAGGGTGGTGGTTGATGGGAAGTGTTCAGACTGGAGTCCAGTTACTACTGGTGTACCACAAGGATCTGTTTTTGGGCCACTGCTGTTTGTCATTTCTATAAATGACCTGGAGGAGGGCGTGGAAGGAGGGGTGAGTAAATTTGCAGATGACACTAAAGTCGGTGGAGTTGTGGACAGTGCGGAAGGATGTTACAAGTTACAGAGGGACATAAATAAGCTGCAGCGCTGGGCTGAGAGGTGGCAAATGAAGTTTAATGCAGAAAAGTGTGAGGTGATTCATTTTGGAAGGAATAACAGGAAGACAGAGTAGTAGGCTAATGGTAAGATTCTTGGCAGTGTGGATGAGCAGAGAGATCTCAGTGTCCATGTACATAGATCCCTGAAAGTTGCCACTCAGGTTGAGAGGGTTGTTAAGAAGGCGTACGGTGTGTTAGCTTTTATTGGTAGAGGGATTGAGTTTCAGAGCCATGAGGTCATGTTGCAGCTCTGGTGCGGCCGCGTTTGGAGTATTGCGTGCAATTCTGGTCGCCGCATTATAGGAAGGATGTGGAAGCATTGGAAAGGGTGCAGAGGAGATTTACCAGAATGTTGCCTGGTATGGAGGGAAGATCTTATGAGGAAAGGCTGAGGGACTTGAGGCTGTTTTCGTTAGAGAGAAGAAGGTTAAGAGGTGACTTAATTGAGGCATACAAGATGATCAGAGGATTGGATAGGGTGGACAGTGAGAGCCTTTTCCCTCAGATGGTGATGTCTAGCATGAGGGGGACATAGCTTTAAATTGAGGGGAGATAGATATAAGACAGATGTCAGAGGGAGGTTCTTTACTCAGATAGTAAGGGTGTGGAATGCCCTGCCTGCAACAGTAGTGGACTCGCCAACACTAAGGGTATACAAATGGTCATTGGATAGACATATGGACGATAAGGGAATAGTGTAGAGTGGTTTCACAGGTCGGCGCAACATCGAGGGTCAAAGGGCCTGTACTGCGCTGTAATGTTCTATGTTCTATTTGCGACTCCTCAGATATAGGAGCAGTCTGTGTCCATATGCAACAAGACCTGAACAATATCCAGGCTTAAGCTGATAAGTGGCAATTAACATTAGTACCACACAAGTCAGGCAATGGCCAGCTCTATGAGCGAATCTAACCATCAACCCATGAGATTCAATGACATTACCATCGCTGAATCCCCCACTATCAACATCCTGTGGGCTACCATTGACCAGAAATGGAATTGGAATAGCCATATAAATACTGTGGCTAGGAGAGGCTGCGAATTCTACAGAGTAACACATCTCTCGACTCCCCAAACCCTGTCCACCATAGACAAGGCACAAGTCAGGGGTGTTATGGAATACTCTCCACTTTCCTCGAAGAGTGGAGCTCCAACGACACTCGGCATGATGAACACCATCCAGGACAAAGCAGCCTGCCCGATTGGCACCCCATTACCAGCGTAAACTTTCACTCATTCCACCACTCATGCACAGTGGCAACAGTGTGTACCATCTACAAAATGCACTGTAGCAACTCATCAAGACTCCTTCAACATCAACCAAACCCTGTCATCTCGAAACCAAGTTCCTCTTCAAGCCACACACCACCCTGACATGGAAATATATCACCGTTCCTTCACTGTCTCTGGGTTAAAAGGTTGGACCTGCCTTCCTAAGAGCACTGTGAGTGAACCTACACCACATGGGCATTTAGCAGTTTCAAGAAAGCAGCAGACCACCAATTCCTCAAGGACAATTAGGGATCGACAATAAATGCTGGACTAACCAGTGATACCATATCCCATGAATGAATTAAACAAACAAAAAAAAGAAAGAAAATATCTATCCCACATCTTCAGATTGCTGAGCTTCACAGACCTTTCTCAACCCTCCAAACCTCTGCAACGGAGGAATCAGAATAATCATCTCTGCCTATAGGTTAGGTGGATAGCTAGCACCCCTTATCCAGTCAGTTAGTTGTCCTTTTTGAAAGAGTTAATCAATCCCTCGTTCACTTCTTCCATTGTGATCTTAGGTTAGGATAATCTCCTCCCAAGTGATTGTATTTTCATATTTCTTGCAAGAAATAAAACTAACCTGGTTGCTGGGCTGCATATAGATCTTCTTGCAAAAATGGCATTGAGTTGACCATGGTAGGATCTCTGGCAGGATATAGATACTCAGTGGCAATGAACTCTCCAGATGAACTACTGAGGATAAAGAGCCGAGGAGTGAAGTTGAATTTTCCAGGATCTGTGAACATATTGTGTGTTTAGTTTTCAATCATAAGAGGAAAGGAGTAGAAGTTCCTAACATTTCAACAGGACATGGAGATTAAAATGGAAGTACAATGGAAACAAGGGCACATTTTAACAAAGTAAATACCATCTGTATAAGTATTTTATCACGTCTCTCCAAAACATGTCTCTAGGCATTTCTTATGCAATAAAATATTTTGAAGGACACAGCAAGAATTGAGATGAACGGATAGTTACTATTTTGGGCAATATTCATCATTGAAGTTACACCTTGCGAATCCTTAAACGTCTATCACAACCACTGGAACAGTACATCTCACTCAAAGCATGACATTTCCAACTCCATCAATATTGTGTTGGGAGTGCCATCCGAGGGCCTAGATTCGATTCCGGATTTGGATCACTGTCTGCATGGAGTTTGCATGTCCTTCCTGTGTCTGCGTGGGTTTCCGTGCGAGCTCCGGTTTCCACCCACAGTTCAACGATGTGCAGGTTAGGTGGATTGGCCGTCAGCAATGCGCAGGGTCACGGGGAAAGGGCGGGGGAGTGGGTCTAGATAGAGTGGTCCTTTGGAGGGTTGGTGCAGACTCGATGGACCGAATGGCCTCCTTCCGTACAGTGGGGATTCTATGGATTCTATGTACTAAAGTCATGGATGGGGTTTGAATCCATAGCCTTTTGACAATATCTCCTTCTGTAGATGGTGTCAGGTTAACTCTGATGGCATTCTTGTGAAATGTAATGGGAATGTTCTACCACATTAAAGGTGCTACACAAATGCAAGATATTGTTGATTGAGAATGATGCCAACTGAGCCAGGCTGAAATAGATTACAGTGAGACTTCTGTTTTCAAGACTATGACTGTTCATATATAAAATAGATATTGCTATGTTATGTAGGCAACCTTTAAAATATTGAACAAGTGCTTAACAGTTCATGTTACTGATGAGGACAAGAATAGAATTATAGGCAAGGATGTTATGTTACAAGGCTTTAGTACATGAACTCACTTAGTACCATTGCTCACCACCAACTACACCTTACAGTTTGTTCCCATCCTATGCAAAGTTTTATATGGGGACTGGAAGGAATCTCTCTGGCACTAGCAGATGGAGGTAGTTCTTCTCCTCTCCTAATAGATAATAGATCAAAGCATTTACAGTGCAGGAGACCATTCAGCCGGCCCATCAGGAAAGAGCACCCTATTTAAGCCCACATCGCCACCCTACCCCATAACCCCACCTAATCTTTTTTGGATCCAAGGGCAATTTAGCATGACCAATCCACCTAACCTGCACATCTTTGGACCGTGGGAGGAAACCCATGCAGACAGGGGGAAAAAGTGCAAAGTCCACACAGACAGTCACCCAAGGTCGGAATTGAACCCGGGGTCCTGGAGTTGTGAGGCTTCAGTGCTAACCACTGTGCCACCCCTTATAAGATAGACTTTTTCACCTCACAATCTTGTCATTATTTACCTGTAGAAATATTTCATAACTCTGTCAGAGAACACTGGTTACCTTGCAACATGCAGTCGTAGGCCTTTCGGTCTCTTCTTCCTAATGCTTCAAAGAAAGCCACCATTTCGGACCCCTCATCACATTCATGTACAGTCACATTGATGCTACTGTGAAGTCCTGCTTCCAGTGGACGCCTGCAAAACATGGTTAAGGAATTCTATAATCTGTTGCAGTTACAAACACATTGATTAAAGTTCAGTTTCAGTACAATCTAGCATTTGCTTTGTGAGCTTTAACAAAAACGTATTTTAGGGTGGAGCCATGTACATATCCAGTTTACTTTATTTTATAATGAAGAAAAAGAAAAACCTCATTTATATAGCACTTTGTACAGCCATTTAAGCATCTTTTATTTTTAAAAATGTGTTGCCACTAACGTTAGAAAATAAGGCAACCAATTTGTGCACAGCTAGATCCACACAGCAATCTGATAGATGATCAATATCCTGTTTTAACATTTGAATTAGGAGCAGGGGTATGGCATTCGGCCCCTCGAGCCTCCTTTTCTATTTGATAAGATCACGGCTAATCCAACTGTGCCCTCTACTTTCTCGTCTACCCCTAAACCCAACTCACCAAGGATCCTTAACACCTTCCAAACCTACGACCACAACCATCTAGAAGGGGAAGGGGAGCAGATACATGGGAACACCATCATCAGGAAGTTCCCCTCCAAGCCGCTCACCATCCTGGCTTGGAAATACATCACCATTTCTGGGTCAAAATCCTAAACTCCCTCCACAGACCACATACGCTGCAGCGGTTCAAGAAGGCAGCTTACCACCACTTTATCAAAGGCAATTAGCGATGGGCAATAAATGCTGGTCGAGCCAGCAATGCCCACAACTCCTGAATGAATAAAAACCCTTTGACTCCCTGGTCAGTCAAGGATCTATCCAATTTAGCTTTAAAAATATTCAATGACCTGCCTCTACTGATCTCTGGGTGAGATCATTTTACAGACTAACAGCTCTCCAAGAGAAAAACAATTCACCTCATCATAGTCTTAAAATGGAAGACCCCTTATTTTAAATGTGTCCCCTAATTCTAAGCTCTCCCATAAGGAGAGAGCAACCACCCTATCAATAAAATCCACCCGTCAATAAAATCAACTCTCATTCTTCTAAATGCCAACAGATACAGGCCCAACCTGTCCAACTTTTCTTCATACAATAAGACCTCAGCCCAGGCATCAGCCAAGTGAACCTTCTCATTGCTCGAATTCCAATTATATCCTTCCTTAAATAAGGAGACCAAACTGTACACTGTATTCCAGATGTGGTCTCACCAATGCCCTGGTCAAATGGAGCAAAACTTAATGACTTTTATATTCCATTCCCCTTACAGAAACAACAACATTCCATTTGTTTTAGTAATAATTGCTGAAGAATAAATATCGTGCGGAAACAGAGACAAACTCTATTCCTCTTTTTCCGAATAGCATAATTGGATCTTTGTATAGGCAGATGGGGGCCCTAATTTAATGTCTCATCCAAAAGACAGCACCTCTGACAGTGTTGTTTTACTCCACGGAGTACTGCACTGGAGTCATGAGGGGTTTCTTCATTGAAACATTTAGGATTCTTACAAAGAAACTTGAGAAATAAGTACTATTTTTATACCATAACTTTGTTAATTAAAAAAAAAAATTTAGAGTGGCCAATTCATTTTTTCCAATTAAGGGGCAATTTAGCGTGGCCAGTCCACCTACCCTGCACATCTTTGGATTGTGAGGGTGAAACCCACGCAGACCCGGGAGAATGTGCCAAATCCACACGGACAGTGACCCAGGGCTGGGATCGAACCTGGGTCGTCAGCGCCGTGGACAGCAGTGCTAACCACTGTGCCACCATGCCACCCATATCTTTATTAATTTAACTAAGACAGAACAAAAGAGCTATTGGCCCGTAACCTCTGCTGAGTGGCAATCTCCAGCAGATTGCCACTCTCACCAGACTTACCAACGCTGGGATTCCTAAGCCCCAGTCTTGCCCAACTTTCCTCGCTCAGGCTGGGTGGGACAGGAGCAGTGAAGCGCGCCCAAGGCAGGATCTTCATCGAGTAACTGGGATGCAGAAAGGCAAGTCACTCCCCATTTTTATGGCAGTAGCTGCTGTAAAGGGAAGGTTTCACTGCAGCCTAACAGTGCAGAGGGCCCAGGTTCGATCCCGGCACCAGGTCACTGACCGTGTAGAGTTTGCACATTTTCCCTGGGTCTCACCCCCAAAACCCAAAGACGTGCAGGGTAGATGGATTGGCCAAGTTAAATTGTCCCTTAATTAGGATGGACTGGTCTGAAGTAGTAACATTTTGTCCACTAGGTGTCAAAATGACTATTGTTATTAAACTCCCAAGGAAATGATATGAAACTCATTTTTAAGTCAGTAGTATATAATTATAATAGTACTGGAGTGTGGGGGGGGGGGGGGGGGCGCGTCAGTCCAGGAGGGAGGAAGGGGTGGCAGTCCAGGAAGGGGGAGGGCTCAGTCTGGGAGGGGGCGTCGAGTTGGGTCGGGTATGGTGTTGGTGTGGTGGGTCTTCTGGAGGGGGGGTCCTGTTTGTGGGGAGTGTCCCGCTCGAGGCTGGTCTGGGTATTTAATCAGTTACTCTGGAGTTAGATGTTTTTTTTTCCTTCTCAAGGTAAAACTGGCTGAACCATCCGAAGTTAGCGATTTATATCAATACTGTCGGATGATTCCCAGCCCAGTGCAATTATCCAGAGGAAGTTCCCACTTCTGGGCAATTGTCGGGTGAACCCTTACATGGGAACTTCCTGGAGGGATTCCAGCACACCTTTGGGATACCCCATAAATGCGACGCTGGGGAACCTATGAGGTTCTATAACCATAGAGGCTATGGGTCTTATAGATAATTATATACTACTGACTTTATTTTTAAAAAAGCCCATCCTAAAATATCCAATCAAGAGAGCTGAAATTTAGTCTGGTCAGGCCAAAGAACAGTAAGCTGAGAATAGGTTCAAACACAATGTGCATATAGAAATATGAATATAATGTTAATATAACAGCTCATCAGCTTTCTAATTATATCAGCCACACATGGACAGCAAACCTTGGCACGGATATCGGCAAACAGCTTTTATAATGTCCAATGGAGTGCTCAGCATGTGTCCTTAGGATAATCAACAATACTTGGCATCAAGCAGAAACTGAAATGGACCAGCCAAATTTACACCATGGCTATAACAGCAGAGGGTCAGAGGCTGAGTACTCTGCAATGAATGGTTCACAAACTGACCATCAAACCCTCTCCATGCCCCTGTAAGACAGTGCTGTTAGTCTGAGAAGGGTCCCAGCACTGGCCTGAATATCCACCTCCTCCACGTCAGCACACTATTGCTGCAGGAATACAGGCTTGTGGCGATCATTGGTCTGCCCAAGGGGCTGTTTAGCACACTGGGCTAAATCGCTGGCTTTGAAAGCAGACCAAGGCAGGCCAGCAGCACGGTTCGATTCCCGTAACAGCCTCCCCGAACAGGCGCCGGAATGTGGCGACTAGGGGCTTTTCACAGTAACTTAATTTGAAGCCTACTTGTGACAATAAGTGATTTTCATTTCATTTCATTTCAATTTGTCTAAACTACAGATTGCATTGCATCAACTCATCAAGGCTACTTCAACAGCAACTTCCTTTCCCGAGAGGGACAAGAGTAGCAACTGTGGAATATCACCTCCTTCTAGTCTCACACCATCACGGGCCTTTCCTTCCTTGCTGCCGGGTCAATATTTTGGAATTCCCCATCTAACAATATGTGGAAGCACTATCACATGGCCTGCTGCCCTTCACAACCTACACAGTTGAGAATGAGTCATAGAAAATCACCCGTATACTTAGAAGAGATTATTAAACATCTGGTTTTCTTTCAAAGGGAAAACTTTCTTTATTAACTGTTAAAATATTCCTTTTAACCAAAGACTAAAGTTCCACATGGAATAATTTGTTAAAATGTTTTGTTACAGGAATACAGGCTTGTGGCGATCATTGGTCTGCCCAAGTCGGTATCACTTACAGTTCCTTGATTTTGTTTGCTTCAGTCTTTCCTACAACCTTTGCATGTGGCTGTGCTTTGCAACCATGCCACAGATAGATGACCGCCTTGTTTACGTTCAGCAGAATCATGGAGGTTCTGGATCTGAGGCTACTGCAATGACAAGCGACTTCAAGCAGATTTCCTTCCATAGGAAGCTCTCCTCGCACACAGTACAACCGCCAGTCACCTACAGAGGGCAGTATCAGAAAGTGGATCAGAATCAATACTCTCCGTTTCACACAAGCTGAAAAGCAAAAATATTTTCAGTGCACATGGTGTCTTTCAAAAGAAACCCAGATGTCTCTTTACCATGCTCCAGTTTATGCAGATTCCCACAGGATAGGAGAAAAGGTCACATTATTCTCAAAATACCTTCTTTAGGGTTGTGTGATAAAAGAGGTTGTGTTTCTCTTTGGAAAATGTAGCTTTTAAATTTCTACATCAATTTTTTTTGTACAAGATTGCAGTTTATTTCGAGATGATTAGATTTGCATTAAAGGGCGGCATGGTGGCACAGTGGTTAGCACTGCTGCATCACAGCGCCAGGGACCCAAGTTTGATTCTGACATCAGGCGACTGTGTGGAGTTTGCACTTTCTACCTGCGTCTGCATGTGTTTCCTCCGGGTGCTCCGGTTTCCTCCCACAGTCCAAAGATGTGCAGGTTAGGTGGATTGGATACGCTAAATTGCCCCTAGATGGGGTCACAAGGATAGGGTGGGGGATTGGGCCTGGGTTGAGGTGCTCTTTCAGAGGATCGGTGCAGACTTGATGGGCTGATATTTTCGCAAACGTTTTCGTAGTATGAGATTTGAATATTGAAAGTCAGGCCTCTGCAACTACACAACTTACACAAATCAAAAAAAAAAAATTAAGAACTGAAAAAAATACGTGTTTGTCCTCATTTACACCTTGCTTGTTTTCCAGGTTGCAATATCATACAATAATAACAGCACATTTGAAAGTGGTCTTTTGAACCCATTGGGCGCAATTTTCAACAAAAAAGAAAAAAGAAAAATGGCAACGGGTCAGGTACTGACTGAAAACCGGCTGTTTTTCTCCACAAACACCGCCAAGTTCTGACCAGATCTTCTGGCACACTTGTGAAAAAAAAATCAGGTGCCATTGTTTGCACCATCACTCTGGCAGGGCCGAGCCTGATAGAGTCAGCAAGCTCAGTTCCATCATCTTTAAAGGGCGCCCCGATCTGGGGGGAAAAAAATAACCACCCCCCCCGCCCCCCCAAGGCCATGGAGGACCCCATCCCCACAAGCTTCAGGGCAACCCCCCTACCAAGGAGGTATCACAGACACTTTTCCCCCTATTCCACCCCCCACACATTCATAGGCACGCACCCTTCTCTCCACCCACCACACACAAGGGGAAGTCCCCCTCTCAATGGAGGAGGGTTACCCCTTGGCAGTGTCCCCCACAATGTCGATATCAGTGCCCCCACATTGCCAGGAGTAATGCCCAGTCCTGGACCTCAACCCCCAAACAGCTCCGCATCCCCGGCGTGGTCATCGCAATTGGTTTACATTTTCCAAAAACCAGTAAATGATTTGTGCTGGTGTGATGTCACTCCGCCGGGGGAGGGGAACATTACATGGGGCCGGGTGTTACAGTGTAACTCCTTTTAATTATATTTAAATGAATGCAAGCTCATGAAAATCAAGTTCAAGCTCTTTTTGGGTGTGAACTTGATCATGGGTGGGATTCTCCCATATCCGGCGGGGTGGGGGGATCCCGGCGGGAGGGAGTGGTGGGAACCACTCCGGCATCGGGCCGCCCCAAAGGTGCGGATTTCGCCACACCTTTAGGGGCCAAGCCCTCACCTTGAGGGGCTAGGCCCACGCCGAAGTGGTTGGCGCGCCGGCTGGCGGAAGTCCACGCATGCGCGGGAGCGTCAGCGGCTGCTGACGTCATCCCCACGCATGCGCAGGGGGTGGTCACTTCCGCCTTGGCCATGACCGAGGCGGAGGGAAAAGAGTGCCCCAACGGCACAGACCCGCCCGCGGATCGGTGGGCCCCGATCGCGGGCCAGGCCATCATGGGGGCACCCGCGGGGCCCAGATCACCCCGTGCCCCCCCCAGGACCCCGGAGCCCGCCCGCGCCACCGGTCCCACTGGCGGGACTGGCATGGCAGCAGCGGGACTTCGGCCCATCGCGGGCAGGGAAGATCTCAAATTGGAATCTCACCGGTGCAAATTCCGTTATGGCTCTCTCACTAGATTTAGAGGCCATAGCGGGATTTGCGTCCATGGTTAACGGACCCGAAAATCACACTCATTGTGTCTGTGCTCGTTCTCCCTCCCCTTGTCCTTCTCCAAAGCACTGCAACATTTCATGTCTTCAGGTGCTTATCCAATGTCCTTTTGAATACCAAGAGTCTGCCTCCACCACACTCTCAACTAATCCAGATTCTAACCACTCATTGCCGAGGAGCTTTTTCCCATGCTGCTTTTGTCTCCAATTACCGTAAATCAGTGTCCTGTGGTTCTTAATTCTTCGCCAATGGGGACAGTTTCTCTCTGTACTCTCTCTAGATCCCTCATCATCAGAACACCTCTCTCAATTCTCCTCTGAAACCTGTCTTCTGTGAGAAGAGCAACCTCAGCTTCCCCAATCTATCAACGCAATTGAGGTTTCTCATTACTGGGACCACTCAGAAATCTTTTCTGCACTCTCTCAAAACCATCCTTCCTAATGCGCGGTGCATAGGATTGGACACAATACCCCAAATGAGGATGATAGTGTGTTTCATATAGGTGCTAATTTCCTTGTTTTTTTTTTAAACCCTTCCCGAAAACCAGGATCACATGTGGCGCTTTAAACTGCCTTCTCAACCTTAAACAATTGGTGCACTTATTTCCGCTTTCCCCCCCCCCCTCCGCAGGCCTTTCTTTTCATGCACGCGGAGTTGTACCCTTCATCGCAGCTCACCTTGCCCTTCCATAACAATGGACCATTTTTTTTCCAATGGACCAATTTAATCCTTTGCCTTAAATTTCATCTGCAAAGCTGCCCATCCATTCCACCAGTCTATGTTCTCTTGAAACTTATCACTATCCTCCTCACAGTTCATAAAGCTTCACAGTTTTGTGCCATCTGTGAATTTTGAAACCGCTGCCTGTATACTAGAGTCTAAAAGGTCATGAATGTAGATCAAGAAGTGCAGTGGCCCAAGTACCCACGCCAGGGAACCCCGCTGTATACTTTCCTCCATTCTGTAAAACAACCATTCAGCAGTATTCTCTGTTTGCTATCACTCAGCCACATTTGCATCCATGCTAGAACGAAAACAAAATACTGTGGACGCTGGAAGCCTGAAATAAAAAACAAAGTGCTGCAAATACTCAGCATCTGTTGAGAGAGAGAGAGAGAGAGAGAGAGAGAGAGAGAGTTAACGTTTCTAGTTGGACATGGACGCGACTGTTCAGACACGGTAGCACAGTGGTTAGCACCGTTGCTTCACAGCGCCAGGGTTCCAGGTTCGATTCCCGGTTTGGGTCACTGTCTGCGCGGGTTTCCTCCGGGTGCTCCGGTTTCCACCCACAAGTCCCCAAAGACGTGCTGTTAGGTGAATAGGACATTCTGAATTCTCCCTCAGTGTACCCGAACAGGCGCCGGAGTGTGGCGACTTGGGGATTTTCACGGTAACTTCATTGGTAACTAATGTAAGCTTACTTGTGACAATAAAGATTATCCCACTTGAAACATTAACACTTGTCTCTCTCGAAAAGATGCTGCCCGACCTGGTGAGTATTTGCAGCACCTTCAATTTTTTATTCTGCACCCATGCCGCCACTTTTCTTTTTGTACCGTGGGTTTCGATTTTACTGGCAAGCATGTAATGCTTTTTGATCACCTTTTGGAAGCTTGCATCAGTCCTCTCTGTTACCTCATCAAATAACTCAAGCCAATTACTTAAACACAATTTGCTTTTAACAAACCTGTGCTGGCTTTCTTAATTAATCCACAAAGGCGCAAGTAACCGTGTCCCAGATTATTGTTTCTAAAAGCTTTCCCACTGTTGAGGTTAAACTGACTGGCCTGTAGTTGCTGGGGTTATCCCTGCGTCCATCATTGAACATTCCTTCAGAAGTGAGTATGCTGGCAGAGGTTACAGTAAGCAGCAGATCAGTGAACTGCAGTGTATGCAGAGAATAACTTTTCCTTCATTTTGTCCATGTTCTAATCAGTGTTTAATACTTCTCCTGCATTAGCTGACGCTATCATTTTCCAGTTCCATGGCAGCACAGATTTCTTGTGCAGTTTCTGCAAGGTTATTAAGTCAAGATTGAAAGGCGAGAGTTTGAAATTCCCTTAAATCCTCTGGGCGACAAACTGCCCGTGACTGATCTAAACCTCTGTTAACGTTACTCCATAGCAACTGTAAGGAGGTAAGCAATCGTTGTCAGGAAATAATTTCCCTTCCCTTCCCTTTGTGGCCTCTCCTATAAGTCTCCCGAGAGCAGCACAGCTGACATCTGCAACCCAGCAATGTGAATAGCAAACCTCGAACCCCTGTGATAATGCTGGACTCGTGCAGTTCCAACTGGCAATCTCTACACCTGCAATGGTGGAGGGCTGCTGGGAACTGACAGCCCTGTGAATCACACGCAGTATGTGATACGGCGGGGGGGGGGAGGAGAGAGAGAGAGAGAGAGAGAGAGAAAAGAATGGGAAGGGAACCAGGGGACAATATATGCAAAATCAGTCAAGAATGAAAAAAGAAGCATGTTTTGAAGAGCAACAAGCAGCTTATAACCGAGTGGCAGCCGAGACCACCACAGATTGGATCAAGAATGAACTACACTGGAGTTTATTTGTAAGATACACCAGGTTGGGACGGTAGGTTTCCTTCATTAATTACCCAATTCATTCTCTCCGGTGTTAGAATTTACTGAATTCATATTCATAACGTTCCGTGCTGGGGTACGAACTCACGACTACTAATTGTCACTCTAGTGCCACGACTACATTAAAGCAAACAGCAGGTAAACTATGTATAAACAGATCGTACACAAGCAAACATGCTTCAATATATACAGCACAAATGAGAAAATTGCTTTAGATACTTGCATTTTAAAAATATGGAGAACACTGATGCCACGCAGATGGCGGGCCTGTGGTGCAGCAGTCCCAGGGGAATCAAAGTAAGTCTGTGCAGCATGCAAATTAATTTCTCTACCCATGAATTTTTACTGGCAGAGAACTATCTGTTTGAATGTCAGGGTCCGATTGCAATGCACTGTTAGTTTTAGCCAGTCCTACGCAACATCTAACAAGACACAAAACCACAAGGAGTTTTTACTTTGTGAGCTTTCTTCTTCCTCTTCCCTTTTACCAGCATGCACAATCATTCCTCCTTGAAACAGCTGCAGGAAACAGGGTGGCTCCTTCCCCTGCAACACTTGGACCTGGAATAAAAAAAGGTTAATAAAATACAGTTAAGTATTTGAACTATTTAAAAAATTAATCTAGACAATTAATCCATAGAATCCTGACAGTGCAGAAGGGCCATTTGGCCCTTCGATTCTGCACCGACCCTCTGAAAGAGTACCCAACCCAGGTCTATCCCCGGCTCTATCTCCGTAACCCCACTTAACCTGTACATCTTTGGACACTAAGGGGCCCGGCACCTGGAAGACCTCACCAGGGAGCCGTTTAGTACTGGTTTCCACAAACCTGGACATGTCATAATGGCACTATAGACCCCCGGGTGGTTGAGGATATGGCAGGGTGGCCCCCTGGCACTCTGTCATCCAGGCACTGCCAGCCTGGCAGTATCACTGCCTGGCAGGGAACTGCCAGGTGCCCAGTTGGCACTGCCAGTGATCGGACCTGGGGACGACGACGGACTTACCAGGTTGGGGAGAGGCAAGGAGAAATGATAGGGGCAACCAGACAAAATGGCGCCTGATTTGCCATTAGGAAATTACTCTAAGTGCGGCCTCGGTGGAGAGAAACACCCCGAGGTCAAAACAAAAGGGCAGGAGGCTTCCGGAGACGGCAGCCGGGAGGCAGCCGCACAATGGAGGGCTCCCGTTCAGGAACGGCATTAAGCCCGGTCCCAGGGTCCACGGAGGCGGCAGAAGCAGGGAGAAGGCACGGAGGAGGCACAGTGAAGACACAGGAGGAAAAAAAACCCAAAGGAAAATGTCAAGGGTGAGCAAAAAAACGGCCGAAAAAAAACCAGCTGAAGGTCCGTCGGGGAGTGGAAAGGTCACCGCGGGGTCACCAAGGAAAATGGAGGCTGGAGCACCAGGGAAGCCCGCACTGCCTACGGCTGAAGAAATAACTAAGGTGATGGCTGCGGAATTTGAAAAGCAGTTGGCGCAGATTGCGAAATGCATGGAGACGGTGAGGAAGGAGATGAGGGAGGTTTTGAATGTGCTGGTGGAGGAGGCGGTTTCCCCGGTGAGGACGGAGGTGGCGAGCGCAGTGGCGGAGGTGCGAGAGCAAGGGGAGGCGCTGAAGGAAGTGGAGGAGACGTTATTGCAGCCCGGTGATCAACTTGCCTCGATGGGGAAAGAGATGCGGAAGGTGATGGATACTAACAAGGATCTGCGAGGAAAAATGGGAGACCTGGAAAACAGATCCAGGCGACAGAATTTGAGGATTGTGGGGCTGCCCGAAGGAGTTGAAGGACCAAAGCCGACTGAGTATTTTGCCGTGATGCTGGCAAAACTATTGGGGGAGGGGGAGGATCCCTCCCGATATGAACTGGATTGGGCTCATCGGTCGTGGAGGCCTGTACCAAAGGCGAGTGAGCCGCCAAGGGCAGTGACTCTGTGCTTCCGTAGGTACAGTGTGAAGGAGAAGGTCCTGAGCTGGCCAAGCAGAAGCGGGTGGCGCAGTAGGCTGGAGCTGGTATACGTGTATACCAGGACTTTACGGTGGAGTTGGCAAGGAGGCGGGCTGCCTTCAACCGGGTGAAGAGGGCACTGTACATTAGCAAGGTGCGGTGCGGCATTGTATATCCAGCGAAGCTGAGGGTGACTTACAAGCTCTGGGACTTTTATTTTGGAACGGCGGAAGCAGCGGAGGAGTTTGCGAAAGCAGAAGGATTGTGGCAGAACTGACAAATTGAGGAATGGCCATGTGCCGATGTAACCTCATGACTGTATTTTCTTCTTTTTTGTATCACTGCGTGCGGGTGTATGGGCTAAAGGAGCCAATGTGGTATATATTTGGACAAGGGAAGTAATGGGACTTTCACTCGAAATGAGGGTTCTTTGGGGTGTAGGTGGATATGCGGGGTTTGTGTGCTAAAAGGGGATCTTTGGGCTTTCCTAGGGCTGGGCAAGTGGGAAAGGGACCCGGGCGGGGGCCTCCCCGCTGGCAGGTTTAAGCCGGCCAGTGAACGGGAGTGAGGTGGGGGGAGGGTCTGCGGCCATCGGAGCCTGGCAGAACAGGGTCCGAGTGGTCTAGCCGGGGTGGAAAGTTGGGGGGAAGGAACCGAGGTTGGGAGGAGGAGTTTTACAAGAGGCAGTGGACGGGAGGAGCTGGAGACCGGGGGGGCGGGGGGGGGGGGGAGAGCTGTGTAAGATTAAGGGTGACTACGGGTAATCCCTGATTCCTTTTTGTCATTTGTTTATGTAAACATGCGGGTTGAGGTTTGGGGGTTGGTGGGTAGATGGGATCGTTGTTATTATGGGGAGTGACATATCTTGCTGATTATTGTTTATTGTTGATGGATGTAAATGTGGGAGAAAATGTGAAAAAGGAGAATAAAAAAATTTAAAAAACAAAAGGGCAAAGTGCCGCTGAACAGTGGGGTGTTTCTCTGCGCTGCAGCCGCTGGGAAACACCTTGCTAAACGCACCCAAAACCGGAGACAGATTTTTTGTGGTTAAATCGGGCCCTTTGTTTCTGTCTGGCATTTCCAGTTCTTGAAAATCTCATTCCTAATGATACTAAGCCTGGAATCTATCCCATTCTCAGAGAGTCCAGGAAAATCTGCATTAGTGTTGCTTGCTGAACATAGATGTGATTCAAAAATTGAAGCCACCCGCCCCTCCCCAACTAGTCAGCCGACGGAATTTCGTAAAAGTACGAAGTTGCAGCTTCAGTGGTCAAACTTCTGTCCAATATTAATTTAAAACAAACTGTGAGATGTTAACATTTGCTCTGCAGACAACTCAATTAGGTGATACGAATTATACCTGTTGAAATGCAATTGGAGTTACCCAGGAAATGACTCTCCCACTCTCTCTCTCTCTCTCTTCCCTCCCCCCCCCCCCCCCCCCAACACAATCCATTACAGTGATCTGTTTTAGCTTGAATTTGTCATTACAGCTCACCTCGGTCATTGTGATTTCTGAAGTTGCCACCTGGAAGAGTGATGAAAAGTAACGTGCTCCGTTTTTTAAAAAGCACAAATTATTATGACAAAACAATTACCTGTTATTCTGTCACTGGAAATAGAATCCATTTTTTATGTATTTCATGAATAAATCACAACTGTGCATTTGTGCTGTGCCAGGAATCACCATTACACACGTGGATTGGTAGGAAAGACTCACCTGCGCTCCGCGCTCCTCGTCTAATTCTACAGTCATAAGAGCTGAAGTTCCTTTCTCGCTCACAGTTGAGTGACGGCCTTGCCAGAAGTAGTACCCACATCTCTCCTTCCCGACAGCAGTGTTTCGAACAAGCTCAGACTTCTGCCTTTTGCCAACTGAAGAAACCAAATAAAGAATACATAAAGAAACCAAAAATAGATTAGCACGTCAACAGAATGAATGGATGGATGTCTCTATGGATGACAGAATCTCCAAAATCCACCTGTATGGAGGATATTTTCTCTTCGAATATTCTCCCAAGTGCTGTGCCCGCTGATGATCCATCACCCTGTATAGTGCCGAGACTATTTTGTATATAACGGGGTCTTCGGTAGCAGTGCAGAAGTGGTGATAACTCATTGGCAGCCTGTTTCACACCTGCTTGGTTTTCTTTCCTATTAACTTGGCTGCCAATCTGTATCCAATAAGTGTTACAGAAATGCCAATCGCTAACTACATCCCACTACCTTGGAATAGGCCAAGAGGTTTCTAACATACACCTTTCAGAATCCTAGGGCTGTGTTTCACGTCCCCCACTGAGCATGCTTTGGCCGTGGAGGCACCCCCAAAGGGAGGCACTGCCTGCCCAAGACCTCGGACTTGCCTGTTTCTGGGGACCCATGGGCCTCCTCCTTCTTACTCATTGCAGTCCTGGAAGGGTCCACTAATTGTCCTTGGCACTGCCATAACTGACGGAGCTGCTGGCCAACTGGACGTCCTCCTCAGAGAGGGGCGGCACAGGCGGTCTATTTACCTTGGCCTGTGGCCACAGCACTTTATGGCTGCAGGGTGGGCCAGTGGGGGGTGGGTCTGCTCCACGCCGACTTTAGAGTGCGTGCGAGCCATCTACCCCCACCCCCGTAATATTCCGCCCCCAGTCTTGTTCCCTTAGAACAGTAACTGCAAAGATCTTGCATCTTCATCACTACAAAACCAAATACTGCAGATGTTGGAAATCCTTTTTTTTAATAAATATGTTTTATTGAAATTTTTTTCCCCAAACAACAATTTTTCCCCTCTTACAAAGCAAACGCAACAATAATACAGAAATTTTTAACAATACACAAGTAACAAAACCCCATTATCTTTGACCTAAACTAAACCCCCTCCCCCCTCCCCCTGGGTTGCTGCTGCTGGTCATCTGTCTTCCCTCTAACGTTCCCCTAGGTAGTCGAGAAATGGCTGCCACCGCTTGGTGAACCCTTGAGCCGATCCTCTCAGGGCAAACTTTATCTGCTCCAGTTTAATGAACCCCGCCATATCATTTACCCAGGCCTCCGGTCCGGGGGGTTTCGCCTCCTTCCACATGAGTAGGATCCTGCGCCGGGCTACTAGGGACGCAAAGGCCACAACGTCGGCCTCTTTCGCCTCCTGCACTCCCGGCTCTTCCGCAACTCCAAATAGAGCTAACCCCCAGCCTGGTTTGACCCGGGCCTTCACCACCCGCGAAATCACTTCCGTCACTCCCTTCCAATACCCTTCCAGTGCCGGGCACGCCCAAAACATATGTGCGTGGTTTGCCGGGCTCCCGCCACACCTCCCACATTTGTCCTCCACTCCAAAGAACCTGCTCAATCTTGCTCACGTTATGTGTGCTCTATGTAGCACCTTAAATTGAATCAGGCTAAGCCTGGCACATGAGGAAGAGGAATTTACCCTGCTTAGGGCATCAGCCCACATACCCTCCTCTATCTCCTCCCCTAGTTCTTCTTCCCACTTTCCTTTTAGTTCGCCCACCGACTCCTCCCCCTCTTCCCTCAACTCTCGGTAAATCTCTGACACCTTGCCCTCTCCGACCCACACCCCTGAAAGCACCCTGTCATGTATCCCCTGTGTCGGGGATGTTGGAAATCTTAAATAGAAACCGAAAATATTGGAAATACTCAGCATCTGTGGAGAGAGAAACAGAGTTAACATTTCAGGTCGGTGACCCTTCATCGGAACTCATCTTGCATTAGTCCTGAGCTAATGGAATTTCAGAAGGGTTGTCGACTACATCAAGGAATTCACTGAAGTGGTTATGTTTGGGATAAAATGTTATTCATTTATTCCTTCTTATTTTTTGTTATTTCTTCAAAATCCCTGAACTGACTCAGCACAAATAATACCTGGCCTGATTTTCATTCATTGCTGGTCACTAGGTAAAGGGGCAGTTGAAATTAAGCCAGTCAGTTAACAATCCGATCCTGCTCCCTCCCTGCCAAAAGTGATCTTAGTTGCACTGCTGAGCAGATGGGAGGGAAGGTGCTGTTCACTGGCCAGGTCACGGAGATGGCTGGGGTCAGCGGGATTTTTCTGACTATTTATGCAAATGACGGCCAGCCATTAAGATCAGCCAGGAGGCATGCTGAAAAAGACTGGTCCAGTTTCTTACAAAGTCAAAGTCCAACACAAGGCTGTGGAAAACACCTGGACCACCAGAGAGGTAGGGAACCCACTCTAGTGGAGGTAATTTCAGCAGAGACGTCTTCTTCGACAACCATTGCGACTACCTCCGGCAAGGGGACCTGGCCTATGGGGTACTTGAGAGTAATTCCCCCCCCACACCCCGACGATGAAGATTCAGGTTCCCGTGGTGAGCGGGTGAATAACCGCCCAGCTGGGGTTTGTTAGCAGGACCTTTAAATGGAGCTCCCAGATACAGACTGGCAGTTCCTGATAGTCATGGACTGGGACAAATTGTTTTGTATGTCGTGGAGGTGGTTTTAAACCAGTTGGGCCTTTAAGTCCACGGTTCCTGGCATTATTACACTTATCAAGTACGTTAATTTTAAACAATCAGCACTTACCTGTAGTGCTCACCAGGTACTTCGATTTCACCACATAAGTATCACCTTCATGAAACTGCCCAATGCTCTGCTTAGGTAATCTACTGTAGTCAAACTCAAGTATGTGCCACACATCAACTGAGAGGCTAGTGATCTCAAACTGCCTTCCATCTTCTCCCTCAACTATTCCATAGCCACGTCCAATATTTAATCCATCGAGTGTTGTCCCAACAGGGGCTGGAGACTGAGGAATCATCAATGTAACATCATATGGTTTAAGATCAATCCCATGCTCCTGCTGCAAGACAAGAAGGTAAGACTATCAGTTGAATGTAAAGTTAATTTCGCCAGTTAGCAAAATCCGAGCTGTAAATTGAATTCTAATTTAAAAATAGACGCAATGAGTAAATCGGAAAAGAAATGAAATTCAGTCCTCTTTCTTTTCTTGGAACGAACATTTCCTAAGGTAGTTTAAAGAAAAGTTTTGTTCAGACAAACCTCTATTCCTCTTAATTCAATATTCTCAACTGCTATCTTTATTACCACTTAAAAAACAAGAAAAAAACTCATCTTGGCTCTCAATCCACTTTAACTACAAATGGCACAGAGGAATACGTGCTCTGCAGAGATGTTCTTGGCGGCAAGGTAGCACAGTGTTTAGCATTGGTGCTTCACAGCGTCAGGGTCCAAGGTTTGATTCCCAGCTTGGATCACTGTCTGTGCGGAGTCTGCACGTTCTCCCTGGGTCTGCATGGGTTTCCTCTGGGTGCTCCGGTTTCTTCCCACAAGTTCCAAAAGACGTGTTGTTTGGTGAATTGGACATTCTGAATTCGCAGTGTACCAGAACTGGCGCCGCAAGTGGCAGTGTTAATGTAAGTCTACTTGTGACAATAATAAAGATTATTATTATGTTCTTTGAGGAGGGATCTCTTGATACTGTTTTAAAGAAAGGACCCATGACAGCATCCCTGTAAGACGCATGCAGAAACTCTGTCTGCATGTCTTCAGAATGTGCTTCTCAGCTTGCTTCAGCTCTCCCTTGTTCTCAGACAAGTCTGCACTGCTATAAAGATTGTTATTCTCTTTTCACTGAACAGCATCGAGTGTAAAACTGCTCGACTTCAGGTCATAGCTGCATTCAACTCACAACTGAACTGCTTTCTCAAAATGCCTGATGCCTTAGCTCCACCCAGCCATGACATCATCTTACCAAGCTGAAATCCCCTCAATCAAAACAAAATTCCATTAGCCTAAGCGTTTCACTATGCTTTAATTGCACCCCTAGCTCCTAACCTTTCAAACTAGGACTTATTTTAAAACAGCAGCAGTCACATGCACACACTAGCCCAGGCTTTTAATCCTTACTGCACCAAATACCTATAATCCAATACAACTTAAATTTCTACATTCATCACAACTGTATTTGACAGCCATGGGATTTTGAAAGTTAATTTTCTTTGAAGCAAGTTATGCATTACTTTCAAACAGATAAATTAGGGAAGAATTTGTGGTGGTTTACTAGAGGTCAATAGGAAATAATCACACACCATCCAACACTTGGCTATCCTGCAATGAAAAAACACACACACACACAGCCGTAGTGAAGGGAATAAAACCAGTCTGTCAAGGATTTTACTCATCTTGCCACTGGGACTGAGTACATTTATGAAAGATTAATTTACACCACAGTGATGGAAGTAAAGAAAGTCAAATAAAAACTTTTATAGATTTAGAACAATAAACTGATCTTGAGCAGGAAAGTGCAGGCTCATTATAAATCCTGTACTAACATAATGCAGCTATCCATATCCTGTGCACAGGATCCTGTTGATGTGACTTTAACTAATATCAAAAGTATGTGTCCTCATTCATTCACTGTGCCCCACCCCTAATATTCAATGGCATACGGTCTAGGCGGGGTAGAAGAACAATGGGATCTTAAGGGTTCAAAAATACCAATCACTAAAGTTGTAAAAATTGCCACAGGTGAGCAAGACCATTAAAAATACAAAATTTAAATGAAGGAGAATTATGCTAAGCCTGTATCGAACCTTGATTAGACTACTGTTTAACAGAGTACTGTTTGCAGTTCTGGTCACAATACTATACAAAGGATGCAGAGACACTAGAGAGGGCGCAGAATAGATTTACAAGGATACCAGAAATGCGTGGGGATATACATTTATAGACGAGTTAGTCAGATGGGCTGATCTGTGGCAATCTGGATTAAGTGTGAGTTGATGCACTTGGGCAGGACAAACAAGGCAAGGAAACGCATGATAAATGGTAGGACCCTGGGAAGCACCGAGGATCAGAGGGACCTTGGTGTGCTTGTACACCAGTCCCTAAATGTAGAAAGCAGTTGGATACAGCAGGGAGGTTATGCTGAAATGGTATAAAATGTTGGTTAGGCCACAAGCTAGAGCATTGTGTGCAGTTTTGGAATCCACATCATAGGAGGGATGTGATAACACTGGAAAGAATGCAGAGGAGATTTACCAGGATGTTGCCTGGGCTGGAGAGTGTTACTTATGGAGAAAGATTGGATATACTTGAATTATTCTCCTTGGAGCAGAGGAGACTGAAGGGGGACATGATTGAGATGTATAAAATTATGAAGGGCACAGATAGAGTAGACAGGAATAGACTTTTCACATTGGTGGAGGGGTCAATGACCAGGGGGCATAGATTTAAAGTAAGGGGCAGGAGGTTCAGACGGGGCGTGAGGAAAAACCTTTTCACCCAGAGGGTGGTGGGAGTTTGGAATTCGCTGCCTGAAAGGGTGGTGGAAGCAGAGACCCTCATAACATTTAAGAAGTATTTAGATGTGCACTTGTGATCCCAAGGCGTACAAAGCTATTGGCCAAGTGGTGGAATATGGGATTAGAATGGTTAGGCAGTTGTTTTTGACCGGCGCAGACACGATGGGCCGAAGGGCCTTTTCTGTGCTGTATGACGATGTCAACAAAGGAATGACAGGCTGGGTTTCATTTCTCGTGGAAAAAAAGGTGAGTTGGGACCTATTAGGGGTATTTCAAATTATGAATGGTTTTGATAGAGTGGATACAGAGAGAATGTTTCCTCTTGTAGAGGAGAGCATAAGTCAAAGCATAAATATAAGAAAGTCACCAAGAAATCCAATACGGAATTCAGAAGACACTTCTTTACCCAAGAGTGGTGGGAATGTGGAACGCACTACCACAGGGAGTGGTTGAAGCCAATAGTATTGACGCATTTAGGATGGAGCTAGGCAAGCATTTGAGTGAGGAAGAGAATAGATGATTGCAATGGTAGATTTAGATGAGAAAAGATGGTGGAGTGGGTTGAGTGGAGCTTGGACTAGTTGGACTAAATGACTGCTGCTTCTGTGCCGTACATTCTATGTAACATGTACACTGGAACAATTAAAAATAATTCTGATTACAATTCCAGTTAATGGAAAAAATGAATTTAGGATGGGATTTAATGTAAATATTACATGCTGTTTTAAGAAGGGATAGCTATAGCTTCCTTATGAAATCCCTGGTATCACCCTGATGAATCACCAGCTCGGACATATGCGGAGGGATCGTTGCACTTTCAGAAGTGCCATCTTTCCGACAAAATGTTAAATCCAGTTTGCCTCCTCAGGATATGACAGAAGAAGAAGAGTGGAAAAATTTGCCCCATTGTGCTTGCCAATATACATCTCTCAAACAAAGTTAATAATAGAAAATATCTGTTGTTTGTGAGACCTGGCTGATTTTCCTACAATACACAGTGACTACGCTTCAAAATAACTTTATTGGCCATGAAGCACTTTGGAACGCTGAAGTTGAGAAAGACACCATGTCAATGTGAGTCTTTCTTTCTCTTTTCAAAACTGCACACAGTATTCCAATTATGATCTAACAATTGCCGTCCTCAAATTTATTATGACCTCTGTGGCTCTTATAACCTGTTCATATTCCTTCTAAAAGCCACAAATTTGAATAGCTTTTGTTCTGGCTTTATCAATAGGCACTCATTTTAGGGAATGATATTTTGAATCCCCTTTCTGTCCATCCGCACCCGTCACATTTTTATTCTCTTAACATATCATAATATTAGAGTTATCACTGCCTTCTCACATCCACCACTTCCAACCACCTTACTAATCCAAGCAATATTAATTAATAATTTTGTGAATGTACAAATTCTAATACTTTTCTTTAATACACGTATAGGTTTCCGGTGAGGAAGTTCATTGAATTCCTACTGAAAATTCATTAAAACTACATCTACCGGATCATTTATTTCGTTATGATTACTCACTTTGTACTTCAAACTCAAAAGCTGATTTACAAGTTCAAATGTGCTGGGTTGGAGGCAAAATGCAACACCAGCCCATCCAAATCCAAACTCTTAGCAGGGACTTTGTGCCCAAGTGGCACTTTGGTCAAATGTTTTCATCCTCCTACCAACAATCGCAATTAAGATGTATTAATCTTTTTTAAACAAACCCGGGCCCACTATTTGCTATAGTTTGTTAATTCAGTGAATGCATTAGTCCTGCAGCCTCACGGCGCCGAGGTCCCAGGTTCGATCCCGGCTCTGGGTCACTGTCTATGTGGAGTTTGCACATTCTCCCTGTGTTTGCGTGGGTTTCGCCCCCACAACCCAAAGATGTGCAGGGCAGGTGGATTGGCCACGCTAAATTGCCCCTTAATTGGAAAAAACGAATTGGGTACTCTAAATTTATTTTTAAAAATAATAATAATAATTCAGTGAAAGCCGTGGAAGAAAGCTCATGTGGAGCATAAGCATTGGCATAGATCAGTTGGACTGAATGGCCTGTCTCTGCGCTCGATGTAGCATAGACTAAATCTTGTGTTCCCCATCAATAGATTCTGGTGGGTACCAAGGGATAACAAACAAAGGTAGGTAAATGGAATTAAGATTCGTTATCATTCACCATCTAACGGACAGGCGTTAAAAGTTCAAGGATCTGAATGACCTACTCTCTTGTGTCTATCACAATTGTTCAGAAATTTACTGATAAATTGGAGGGAACTTTGTAATACATATAATCACAAAATCTCAAGTAAAATGGTCTGTGAAAAAAAAAGTTTCGTGAGACTATCGGATTTCTGTAAACTTTGGTCAAAATGACATCAGTTGACAGGTCTAAAATATTCAAAGTCCCCAGTCGATCAGGTTTTACATAAGACCACAGGTACTTTAAAAGACAGAAAGGATTAAAGATTTTGCTTTGCTAATAAAGTAACCAAAAGGGCTGCACCTTCTGCTCTTCTTCAACTCCAGTTTTTTGTGAGAGCTTCTTTGATTCTAGCCAGTCGAGGAACTTTTCCTTAAACAAAATAGTTTCATTATGCTCGGTCAGCCTGCCAAAAATTGCCCAATCAGGACGACCTTGACCTTTTCTACATGTGGAAAAAAGCAAACAGCTGGTTAGGATTAACACTTGGCATCAGACATCTTAACACATGACTTATTGCTCAAAATGGAATCTTGACCAAAGAACTAGATAAAAGGAATATATACTTTTTAAACGTACTGCTTGATGTAGTAAGTGGTAATTTCATATTTATTAATAGGAAACACACACATCGCAAGGTACTCGCTGCACTTAATAGAATGTAGTCGTACTTTTAACAGGATATTTGTCCACATTTTGATCGCTATGAAGATGAATAAGTATTTCATCCCATTGGGCTGCTCTGGCAATACTTGTGCAACCTGTGGCAGCACAAATAAAAACAAGGCAGGGGGTGTAGGCTTGCTTGCGTGACAATAATAATAATTTAACACTGCAATGAAGTTACTGTGAACATCCCCTCGTCTCCACTCTCCGGCGCCTCTCTCCGGGTACACAAAGGGAGAATTTAGAATGTCCAATTCACCGAACAACACGTCTTTCGGAACTAGTGGGAGGAAACCAGAGTGCCCGGAGGAAACCCATGCAGACACGGGGAGAACATGCAGACTCCGCACATACAGTGATCCAAGCTGGGAACTGAACCTGGGTCCCTGGCGCTGTGAAGAACCAGTGCTAACCACTGTGCTGCCCTTCTGGAGTTGCCCACCTCGGATACTGAATCGTTAGTAACAGATCCCTTTAGTAGCAATGGAATTGAAGCTTCAATTAAAAACTAAGAATAAATGTACTTTTTGGATACATAAAAAAATGGAGGTAAGGCGAATGACTTCCAACAAAATGCAATCGCTTTTATTTTATTTACTCTTTAATATAGTTTAAAAAAATAAATAATAACGTAGAAGAGTCACATCGACTCAAGACGTTTACTCTGCCAGATGCTGTCAGACCTTCGTATATCCAGCATTTTCTGTTTTTATTTCAGATTTCCAGCATCTGCAGTATTTTTCTTTGGCCTACCGCATAATGGAATGCACAGGCTTTCTAAAAATAAATTTAGAGTACCCAATTCATTTTTTCCAATTAAGGGGCAATTTAGCGTGGCCAATCCACCTAGCCTGCACATCTTTGGGTTGTGGGGGCAAAACCCACGCAAACACAGGGAGAATGTGCAAACTCCACACAGCCAGTGACCCAGAGGCGGGATCTAACCTGGGACCTCGGCGCCGTGAGGTTGCAGGGCTAATCCACTGCTCCACCGTGCTGCCCCCGGAATGCACAGGCTTGAACATACTATTTTACATTTACTTATTTGTTCATGGGTCAGAGAGTCTTGGAGTTTTACAACACAAAGAGGCTTTTTGGCCCATCGAGTCTCTACTGGCCATTAAGCACCTATCTACTCTAAACCCATTTTCAAGCACTTGGCCCAAAGCCTTGTGTGCTACAGGGTTTCAAATGCTCATCTAAATACTTCTTAAATGTTGGAAGGGTTCCTGCCTTTATCACCCTTTCAGGCAGTCGGTTCCAGATTCCAACCACCCTCTGGGTGAAAAGGTTTTTCCTCGCATTCTCTCTATAGCCTCTTTCCTTAAATCTATGCTACTTGGCTATTGACCCCTCTGCCAAGGGAAAAAGTTCCTTCCTATCCACCCTATTCATGTCCCTCATAATTTTATACATCTCAATCAGGTCCCCCTCAGCCTTCTCGGTTTCAAGGAAAACAACCTCAGCCTATCCAGTCTCTCTTGATAGCTGAAACTCTCCAGGCCAGGCAACATCCTGGTGAACCTCCTCTGCACCTTCTCCACTTCCTTCATAGTGTGGTGACCAGAACTGCGCACAATACTCCAGCTGTGACCTAACCAGCATTTCAGACAGCTCCATCGTAACCTCCCTGCACTTATATTCTCAGCTAATAAAGGCAAGTACCCCATATGCCTTCTTAACCCCTTGTCAACCTGTCCTGCTATCTTCAGCGATCTATGAACAAGCACACCAAGTTCCCTCTGATCTTCTGTACTTCCCAGGGTCCTCCCATTCATTGTATATTCCCTTACCTTGTTAGTCCTCCCAAACTGCATTTCCTCACATTTTCCATGGCTAACTTCCATTTGCCACTGTTCTGTCCATCTAACCAGTCCATCTGTATCACCCCGTAATCTAAAGCTTTCCTCCTCACTATTTATCACACCACTCACTTTTGTGTCATCTGCCAACTTACTTATCATACCTGCTACTTTCACATCTAGATTATTAATGTAAACGACAAATAGCAAGGGACCCAGCACCCATTCCTGCCGAACATCACTGGACACAGATTACCAGTCACAAAAAAAACCTTCGACCATCACCTTCTGCCTCCTGCCACCAAGCCAATTTTGGATCCAAATTGCTATGGATCCCATGGGCTCTCACCTTCTTAACCACTCTCCCGCATGAGACCTTGTCAAAAGTCTTACTGAAGTCCATGCAGACTGCATCAACTATACCACCCTCATCTACTCACCTAGTCACTTCCTCAAAAAATTCAATCAAATTTGTAAGACATGATTTCCTTTTGACAAAGCCATGCTGACTATCCTTGATTATTCCGTGCCTCTCCAAGTGGAGATTAATTCAGTCCCTCAGAAGTTTCTCCAATAGTTTCCCTACCACTGAAGTTAGACTCACTGGCCTGTAATTTCCTGGTTTATCCGCATCACCCTTCTTGAATAATGGTACCATATTAGCTCTTCTCCAGCACCTCTCCTGAGGCCAGAGAAGATTTGAAAATTGTCAGAGCCACTGCAATCTCCTCCCTTGCCTCCCACAGCAGCCTGGGATACATCTCACCTGGGCCTGGGAATTTATCCACTTTTAAACTGGCTGAAACCGTTAATACCTCCTCCCTCTCAATAATTTGTTCAAGTATATCACAGTCCCCCTGCCTGATTTCTATACCAACATTGTCCTTCCCCATAGTGAACACAGATGAAATGTACTCATTTAAAACCTCACCTACATCTTCCAACTCCACAGAAAGATTGCCTCGTAAGCCTGTAATTATCCCTACTCTTTCCCTAGTCATCTTCTTGCCCTTAATATACTTATAAAATAACTTTGGATTTTCCTTTATTTTACCCCAGTGTTTTTTCATGCCCACTCTTTGCTCTCCTAATTAAATTTTTAAGTAACCCCTGCACTCTCTTTACTCCTCTAGGGCTTCTGCTGATTTGAGCTCTCGGTATCTGCCATAAGCCTACCTTTTTTTCCTTATCCAACCCTGGAAATCCCTTGACATCCAGAGTTCTCTGGACTTGTTGCTCCCACCTTTCACCTTCACATGAACATGTCGGCCCTTAACTTGTTCTATTTCCTTTTTGAAGGAATCTCACTGAGTGGATGAAGATTTTCCTGCAAGTAGCTGCTCACAAGTCGGCTTTGGCCAGATCCCGTCTTATCCTATTAAAATTGGCCTTAGCAGGGCAGCACGGTGGCGCAGTGGGTGCCTCACAGGTCCCAGGTTCGATCCCAGCTCTGGGTCACTGTCCGTGTGGAGTTTGCCCATTCTCCCCATGTTTGCGTGGGTTTCGCCACCACAACCCAAAGATGTATAGGGTAGGCGGATTGGCCACGCTAAATTGCCTCTTAATTGGAAAAAATGAATTGGATATTCTAAATTTATAAAAAATAAAATAAGAAATTGGCCTTCCCCCAATTGAGAACTTTTATTTCTGGTCCATCTTTGTCCATTTCCACAATGACCTCAAATCCTGCTGAGTTATGGTCACTGTCACCACTCTGCTCCCCCACTGAAACTTGTACCACTTGCCTGGCTTCATTTACTAAAACTAGGTCCAGCTCGAAAGGCCTGCATTTAATGCCCAACCCTTGAGAGCATACATGGAGGAACCACACTTGTAGGCATTCATATATTTGCAATCAACCCTCCACCCCATCAAGGATATAAATCCCTCTTTCATTTTTGTACACTTTTCCCAAGCTCTCTTGTGGCAGAGCAGAGAATAGTCTCCACCAATGCAGTAAATTGGTCATCAGGTAGCGCAACATAAAAGACCAGTAACCAGCATTCCCCTAAATTTGCTTTCTTCCCTAGTAAACAGAGGTTCAATTATCTCCTTATTCTGCTACTGTTGGGGCTCATTTACCAGCTCTCAAATATTTATATGTTGCATGTAATAACAAACATGATCAATCAATTTATGGCACACTTTATTACGGTGTTGAGTATTTCACATTTTTGTAAGGGGTGGCAATTTTTAAAAATTAACTCACAGGATAAGGCTGTCACTAACAAAGTCAGGTTTTATTTTATTTTTTTTAATTTACAGTACCCAATTAATTTTTTCCAATTAAGGGGCAATTTAACATGGCCAATTCACCTACTCTGCACATCCTTGGGTTGTGGGGGTGAAACCCACGCAAACACGGGGAGAATGTGCAAACTCCACACGGACCCAGAGCCGAGATTGAACCTGGGACCTCGGAGCCGTGAGGCAGCAATGCTAACCACTGCGCAACCGTGCTGCCCAAAGTCAGGTTTTATTGACCATTCCTAATTGCCCTTGAGAAGGTGATGGTGAGTCATTTATAAGGCCAGTTAAAAGTCAGCCACATTGTTGTGAGGTTGAAGTTACATATAGGCCAGACCAAGCAAGGATGGCAGATTTCCTTCTCTTCTCCAAAGGATATTCGTGAATCAGATGAGATTGTACGACAATCGGGCAGCTTCATGGCCACAATTACCGATACTAGCTTTTGATTCCAACTTTAGAATCTACTTCACAATGATAGGTGGAGCCGATATTGAAGGATTTAAAAAGCGATGTTGCGGTGAACACTTAACCACCGCAAGTTAGTTATTCTAATGGTAACTTTTCTGATATCTCCTACTTAATACCGAAAAAGTCAGAAGGATTGTTGATTCAATGCATTGAATTTATATTCCCGAGGTACTGAACAGATGTTTCTGTATCATTATTCCGGCCTACAATACTGGTCCAGTAACATAACCATTAAGCCACTGAACCCATAAGATTTTACAAAAAGGTTACTAATAACGTGCCCAATCTACTGTGTAGTAAACTATAAAAACTATACTTGGAAAGTCCTTTTATCAACTCACCAACTGAGGTTAGAAAAATAAAGTTCCAAACATTGATTTATTAAGTGGATAATGAAGACTGAATTAACAAAAAGAAACCAAGGTCGCCTGATATATTTAAAATGTAGGTCTTGCAGAGTCCCATATTGGAGGAATTACTGTCAAAAGATGCTGTAAATTGATTTTTGTGTGGTCATTACTGTAGCTAACAGTTCATGCATTAATTACAGTGGATGCAATAGCTCACAAATCAAATAGATTTCATTTATATTGAATTATATTAAGGGCTTGCTGCTTCCGCCCCGCCAGCCGCAAGATCATCGTGGGCGGGACGCGGACCATGTAAAGGTCCACTGACCTCGGGCGGGAATTTCCGGTCGCCAGGCAGGCGAGGCCGGAGAATCCCACCCTACGTCTTAGTTTCTCTTAAATTCAGTTATTATTTTTTTTCTAAATTTAGAATACCTAATTATTTATTTTTTTCCCAATTAAGGGACAATTTAGCATGGCCAATCCACCTAACCTGCACATCTTTGGGTTGTGGGGGTTAAACCCACGCAGACGCGGGGAGAATGTGAAAACTCCACACGGACAGTGACCCGGGGCCGGGATTGAACCTGGGTCCTCAGCACCGTGGGCATCAGTGCTAACCACTGTGCCACCATGCTGCCCTAAATTTTGTTACTTCAATATTAACCTATCAATTAGGAGATATAACTTTGTCATTTATTTGTTACTAGCTTTTAGAAACATGTAATAAAGGTTAATTAGGGATTTATAGGGATAGTGTAGAATGATAAAATACAAAATTCAGTATAAACTGAAACTTAGGAACTAAAAAAACAGCAGCATTTAGCAGCACAAATAATTTTCCAGATTGTAAGGGCAAATTCAAACTGTAGAATGGTCCCATTCTGCTCATACCTATAAGCAAGTGAGCCATCAATCACTCCCTCTCTCAATAATTTTGTTAATACTCCATCTCAACTTTAAATCCGAATAAGCCAGACATTGAAAGCTTGGCAGACTTTTTCAGTGTCATCAAATGTGGACAAATAACCACCAGTCCATTGGAAATGAAAATAAATGTGGCTATTGTGCTTATTCGAAGGGATTGAAGAAAGTGCATTTCCATTTACTTTGGGTACTGCTCAGAACTATCAAACTATCCTCCCACTTCAGTGTAAGGTTTCTCCCATTTAAAAAAAAAGTTTAGATCGGTAAGGACACAGGGATAAATGCAGTGTACCCAGTTCTATAATCAGGGTTGATGAACTCGGGCAAGAATCTTGAAGCCGCTATCCTTGACCCGTGTTTTGAGTGCTGAATTCATCCTATAATTGAGATTATCCAAACGGAACGCCTCCATCCATTCTCCTCTCCCCCCATTGTCTTTCTCAAGTTCCTAAATTGGCACTTTATTTGCCATAGTTTCCAAGATGCAGGCAAAGTTAGGGGACATTTATGATTCTATTCTTTTTAATTTTTCTCGAAAGGGCATGGAGAGAAAGGAGGAGTGGACAGTTTAGTCCCTTGAGCCTGAGGTCAATAGGAATAAAGCAGGATGGAAGGGTTAATACCACAAATGGTGAATCTGAGTCAGGTGGCTATTTCTGCTTCAAATATTACGATGTTTGTTGTGCCAACTAGAGTTATTACACTTGATTACATCCAAAGCATGCTGTAAACTGTTAGTGTAAATCAAAGCTACCTTGGTATCAGAGGATTGCATTCGCCTGGATCTAAAGGGTTGATGTCACAGTTTGTGTAGTCAAAGGTACCATTCCATAAGTGTTTTGCCAATTGGAATGCTACTTTCCGCTGTGCGAGTGTGACCCCTTTTCCATGCCACACGTATACTTCACTGCCAAAATCGAACACCAGCACCTATGAATAATAATCAATGGCTTCAAAATAATTGCATTAAAGTTTACAAACAACATAGCTGGGCACATAGCGCAGTTACATAATCAAGAAGCTTAATACATGCTTTACAAATCAAATCACGGCGCCCCGTGGGTGGGAACGAGGAAAAGATACCAACCAGAATTCTCAGTCAGTGATAGTTCAGTGAGCCCTGATGCTATGTACCTACTTCAACACAGCAGGTAAGCATGTATAGCTTGGATGTGAAGCATCCCGTTCTTCAATTCCTAGCCAAACAATCCTTTCATGCTTGACTGTTGAATTTCACACCTGAAGAACAATCTCTCGAGAGGCTGCTAGCGGGCAGGCAGTCACATTCTGCCAGTTTCTTCCATGAGCAATAGGAAAAGCAATACTGGAAGACAGAAGTCAGAGTTTTGTTCACTGCTCCCGCTCCTAGGTCATGTGATCTAGGGAGGAGATGCTCTGGCTGATTTTGCAATCCAGCTCGTGGCCTGTAACATTGTAGGTAGCAGATGAGGAACGTATCAGTCATGATAGAATGGCCGAGCAGACTCGATGGGCCGAATGGCCTAATTCTGCTCCTATATCTTATGAACTTATGGTTTTAATGTCAGCAACAAAGTATGAAAAATTCAATTAAAAATCGAAACCAGAACGATATTCAATTATATTTGGTGGGCGTTTAAAGTTTTAACATCTTCAACCATTTGGGCTCAAGCTTTGACATTCCCTCTTTACACTTCTGTCACTCTTTCCAATAAGAGACACAATTTCCACCAAATTGTTTTCAGTCACCTTCCAAATGTCTTCTGCTTTGGCCCAGCATTTAATCTTGCTCCTGCCCCTTGCATTCTGGTACCTCTGTAAACAACCTGGGGCAGACTTTTACGCTCCCACACAGGTGGAGGTCAAGCGTAGAATCCTTTGGATGGGCCTGCCCACCCCGGCCTTTCTACAATTTTATCCTGGGACGTGCGAGGCCTCTGCCGGCTCTTGCCCCAGTCAAGGCCCTGTAGTGACCGAGGGCTGTGTCCTGCCCAGCCTCAATGTTTAGGCTGAATGGAGGAGATCCAGGGGATAGGGAAGTTCAAAGATAATCAGGTTTGGTCTTTGGCAGGAAGCAAGGTGTGTGGGGGGGGGGAGGGGGGGGGGGGCGTGTTTGAGAACAGGCACCTCATCAGCAGCTCCCTTTTAACATCACCCACCTCTACCTCGTAATGTCTGATAACCACAGGGCCTCCACCTCCTCAAACCCCTGGTCTCTCCGTCGACATCCCAATTCACTATTGTCCAGCACTCCAGACTCCCGTTGCCCTCCCCTTCCTGAAAGCCTCAAAATTGATCTCTTCCTGGAATCCTGGGACATAGGATCTGGAGATTATCCACAATCCCAGTTCTGTCCATTGCAGCTTCTACCACTGCAGAGACTAAAGAGCTGCCAGCCAATCTGTTAGGCAGAACTTCCTCCCGAGTGAGGGGCAGAAGTGCCACCTCTTTAAATTAGCACTCGGAGCACGTGGGGGCCAGACAGTGTTAGCGAGGGATGCATTCCCCACCGACTCTTTGGTTGGCAGAATGGGAACCCCCGCCATCCTAAACATCAGGGCCCTGGAAACGCTTTTGGGATGTTAAAAGTGCCATGTAATTGCAAGGTATGTATGTTTGTCTGTAGTTGTAGCAGCCTAATCGTTATGGTACTGGACTTGCAACCCAGAGGTTATGGGTTCAGATCTTGTTATAAGAGGCTAAAGCACTAGAAAATGTCCACGCAAGCCACTGGACTATTGTAAAAATTAATCTTGTTTACCAATTTCCTTTAGTGAAGGGAACTGCCAATTATACTTGTTCTGCCTTACGCGCAGTCTACAATTCTACGCTAATACTAGGAATTGGTGATAAACACTGCAAAGGAAAAAAATCATTGATTTGAACAAAGAGACTTATAATGAGCAGAATGAAATCAATTCTTGCTCCAGCTCTTCTATTACTGCTTCTCGTTTACCTCCGCCCACCTGAGAGATTAATTCCAGGAGTGCTGGTAATCATCAAATATGAAGCCATTCTTTACTGAAGATCTAGAGAGTATGTGTGAACAGCTTAGGTAACTGCACAAGGCATCGCGATCAAGTTGCAACCTAATGTACATCCACACAGCCATACTTCTTGGCATGGTCATGAATAGGAATATTGATTTTCTTTTGCCCCTCTCTCGCCTTAACACAATTATTGTGGCCATGTATGCATTCTGGCGGAGATCTAGGTATAATTCTAGTTCAGCACAAACAGGGGATTTCTATAGAATCCCTACAGTGCAGGAGGCCATTCGCCCCATCAAGTCTGTATCAACCCTCTGAAAGAGCACTCTACCCTGCTTTATCCCCGTAACCCTGCGCATTGTTCATGGCCAAATCCACCTAACCTACACATCTTTGACCTGTGGGAGGAAACCGGAGCACCCGGAGGAAACCCATGGTGACATGGGGAGAACATGCAAACTCCACACAGACTGTCACCCAAGACTGGAAATGAACACGGGTCCCGGGCGCCATGTGGCAACAGTGCTAACCACTGTGCCACCCTGTTGCACCTTTGTGATCTGGTTTAGCACTGTGCAGTGTATTTACCAAGGGATTTACTGGAGAATGCTCCTCTATTGGTCCATTTGACAAATACTTACATCTTTTGAATTAAGTAAAGAGCAACGTGGTATCTTTCCCCAGAAGTCATCGTCAGGGACTAATTTATCGTCTACTAGACGATAAATACAATTGGTTTCTACTATTGCACTTTCATATAGTTCATCTTCATCTGGATTTCCAGCACCTGCAAATTAAACAAAGCAGTTTAATTAGAAATACTTGAGCATGTAAATTGTCCTGAACGTGCAACTTTCTCTAGTTTCTTTCCTTTCTCCCCTCCTGCCAACTCTAAACTCATCTTGTCCATGAGGTGCATCTCGTGTTCTCTTAACCCTATTATCACCAACCTTCGGACCATCTAACTTCCAATATTATTTACCTGTAAGGATTCACCCTAAGAATAAATCTATACCAAATAAAGATTGACTTGACTAACCTAATTGAATATTTTGATGAGGCAACTGAGAAGCTTAATGAAGAGAATGCAATGGATGTTGTCTATCTGGATTTTAAGGAAATGTTTGGCAAAATACCACATAAAATACTCATTAATAAAATTACAGATCACGAAATAGGAGGATAACATATTGGGCTAAGGAGAGAAAACAGCAAGTCCTGGTAAATGGTTTCAAACTGGAGGATGGTAGACAGTGGTGTTCCCAAGAGTCAGTGCTAGGACCACTTACTTTTCTGATATATATAAATGGCGTTGATATTGGAATGTAGAGTAATCTTTCAAAATTTGCCAATGACACCAAACTTGATGGGAGTGGTAAACAGTGAGGACGATATTAATCGGCTGTGACAGAAGATAGATATGCTCGTGGCATGGGCAAACACTTGGCAGATAATATAGTGGTCTGAGGTGTTGCATTTTGGCAGAAAGAAAAGGGAGAAACAACGTTCTAAAGTGTGTGCAGGGACAGAGGGACCTGAGGATGCACGTGCAAAGGTCTTTGAAAGTGACAGACCATATTGAAAGAGAGGTTAGCAAAGCATTAAGGATCTTGGGCTTCATTAATAGCGTGACTGCCCTTGATATCAAAGCTGCATTTGAAAGGGTTTTGCATCAAAGAGCCCTAGCAAAACTGAAGTCATGGGACTCGGGAGTGGGGGGGCAAAATCTCTGAATCAGTCGGTGTCACACCGTGCACAAAGGAAGATAGTTGGGGATCTTGAAGGTCACATCATTTCAGATCTGGGGCATCACCACAGGGGTTCCTCAGGGTAGTATCCTCAGCCCCATAACCTTCACTGTTGCTTCATCAATACCCTTCTCTCAAGAAGTGGGGATGTTTGCAGATGATCGCACATTTTTCAGTACTATTTGCTATTCCTCAGATACTGAAGCAGTCCATGTCCATATATAGCAAGTCCTGGACAATATTCATGCTTGGGCTGATGGGTGGCAGACACCATTTGAGTCACACTTAGAAACACAGAAAATAGGAGCAGGAGGAGGCCATTCGGCCCTTCGAGCATGCTCTGCCGTTCAATATAATCGTGGCTGATCATCCAACTCAGTAACTTGTTCCTGACTTCCCAAAGCCTGTCCACTATCTACAAGACACAAGTCAGGAGTGTGATGGATTATTCTCCACTTGCGTGGATGAGTGCATCTACAACAATGCTCAAGAAGCTCTGACACCATTCAGAACAAAGTAGCCCACTTAATTTGCACCCTGTCCACTACACTAAACATTAATTCCCCTGCCACCAACACATAGTGGCAGCAGTGTGTACCAACTACAAAATGCACTATAACATCTCCTCAAGGCTCATTTTGGTTCAAGAAGGCAGCTCACCGCCACCTTCTCAATAGCATATGGGATGGGTAATAAATGCCAGCCCAGCCAGTGATGCCCACATCCCATGAACAAATATAAAAAACAAAAGTTATTCTGAATCTTTATAAAGCTCTGCTTAGGCCACATGTAGATTATTGCACCCAGTTCCAGCCAACACACATTAGAATGAATGCAAGGGTCCTTGAGAGGCTGCAGAGGAGATTTACCAGAAAGATTTCCAGGATGGGAGATTTTAGCTACAAGGTTAGTCTGGAGAAACTGGAGTTATTCTCCTTGGAGCAGAGGAGGCGGAGGGGCGATTTGGCAGAAGTGTACATGATTATGGCAGATTTGGTTCTGGGCAAAGAAATTCAGGGGAAATGTGTGAAATATTTTTTAATGTGCAGTGAGGGGTAATGACCTGGAACTCACTGCCCGTGAGAGTGGTGGAAACAGAGACGGATCTATGATTGAAAAGAAAATTGGACGGGCACTTGAAGGAAATAAACTTTCAAAGCCACAGGGATAGAGCTGGTGAATGAGACTGACCGGACCAGCTTACTGAGGGACTGCATACACCCAATGGCTGAACAGCCTCCTTCTGTGTTGCAACTAACTAGTGACATGGGAGGTGGTTGTGTAGTGGTGTCACTGGACTAGTAAACCAGAGACCCAAAGTAGTGCTCTGGGGACCCAGGTTCAAATCCTGCCAATACAGATAATGAAATTTGAATTCAATAAAAATCTGGAATTAAAAATTATCTAATGATGACCATGAAACCACTGTCGACTATTGAAAAAACCCACCTGGTTCACTAATGTCCTAATGTGACTCCAGACCCACAGAAATGTGGTGGACTCTTAACTGCCCCCTCAAGGGCAATTGGGGATGGACAATAAATGCTGGCACAGCCTCCAACGCCCATGTCCCGTGAACCAAGGAGTACCAAGGGGAGGATTTTCCTTCCAATCATGGTCGGGAGTTAAAATAAAGTTTTCTAACTTTTAAGTGTGCACATAAATGATCATTGTTTCTCCTCGTAGCATCATGTTTCAATCAGTTCAAAAAAATACCTACATGTGTTAATTTTGTAACACATCTTTAAAAAGGTAAGACTCGGGAAACTTAGTATTCAAATCCAAAATTCACAGCAGTTATTATTACCTTGGTAGCTTGACTGTCCACCCAAGAGTTTCCAAAAGTCTTTGGCTGATTTTGTATGGCTGTTAATTCCTTCTTCTATTGTGGCCACATATGGTGCTCTGCAGCCAAGGTCCCTTTTAGTCTGAATAAAAGCTGCCAGTTCTGAAGCCTGAAAACAGGAAAATATTGAAAAATACACAGGTACAGTATTATTTGATACAGTACATTTATTCGGCTTATTAGCTGGAGAGCATGCAGTTAGATTTGCTCAATGTATTAACACACCTTGGAATACCTATCTCCTTGTTCGATTCAGGATTACAGTGAAAGCAATCTCCAAGGATGACAATTCAGATTCTGTACTACTACACATTTAATTCATTCCTCTTGTGCGGCACAATTTTACACAGAGATGTAAAGAAAGACTGTAAATTGGGAATTGGATAAAGGTGCTTTTCCCTCCTGAAATGTTCATCGACAGATTTGCTACTTAACAGCCAGAATTTTTCATTTTTACGTTATATACAGAATTTGGCCCCAGAATTAAAACTGCTAATGCACCATAACATGTGAATTGACTAGACGAGGCAAAAGGTGAAAATAATGTAGCTGAACTCATGACTGAAGAATTGTCAGTTTGTGATATGTTACATATATCTTAAGTTTGAATATGCTTTTTTGTGACCAATAGAAAAGGTGAACAGACATTATTTAACAAGCAGTTAACCTGATTCATAAACACAATTAGTTCAATATGCAGGAGCCTCCGAAGTTGTGCGCTGGTTGCTGAATATTCTACACCATTTCCTTATTGTAACTAACTTTTCCTTTTCAAACAATTGCTCACAAAAGCATAGCAATCACACTGCTGTGCAACTTCCATTGCAATCATCTCATAAAAATATTGGCCATTTTAGATTAAAAATTGGATGAATTAAAATAAATACTCCTGGAATATGCTTGGACAGCTTCGGTTTCCCATTGCTTTCTTTCTTACATCATGCATTAAAGAAGTGTGACAAATAGGGTACACTTTTGTTCGCTGTCCTGTGTTTCTCCTTTAAAATTTGTAATGCGACCGAACTTCGTTGCTTACTGACTTTGGAAAAAGTGCTCTATCCTGAGGAAGTTTTTAAACATCCTGTTAAGTACGTTGGACTTTTCACAGCCGCTAAAACGACAGGAAATCGAGACATCCACCAAACAAATCTACAAACAAACTCGTGGGATACATGACTTGTGAAACCATGCCTCATGCAAACATCTGGCAGGAAATAGTGTATATTCGGAGTCTTTCTATGAACGGCATTGTCATTTACTTTCATGAAAGAAGCTCAACAGAAACGGAAGCTTTGTAAGGATAGAGTATGAAATTTGTTTGCACAGATGCTGACTGAGACCATTAGACTGACCTTGGCTTTTTCAATTACATTGGTAAATTCTCCTGCCCACAGGAAACAGTGCTGAGGAGCTAGCAGCAAGAAACAGTCTCCACTATTCAACGAAGATGCTCTTGGTTCCACCAATCTGGTTTGGATATGCCTTCGCCCTACAAAATAAATTTAGGAATGCACGTTCAAATCGTTGTGGTACTGTATAACTGCCCACAACACAATAATAAATCCCGTATCTAGAAACGTTTTGCCTGGTGGCTTGTAGCTTTGGGCCTGATTTTAACTTTGCAAATGAATGGGCGTTGAGCGAATTAAAATCAGGCTCTTCGGGTCCATCACATTTTACTACACTTTTTAAGGATGAAACTAAGGAAGCCCAAGTACATTAATATTTAATAATAATAATAATCTTTATTATAGTCACAAGTAGGCTCACATTAACACTGCAATGAAGTTACTGTGAAAATCCCCTTGTCGCCACATTCCGGTGCCAGCTGGGGTACACAAATTCAGAATGTCCAAATTACCAAACAGCACGTCTTTCGGGACTTGTGGGAGAAAACCCACGCAGCCACGGGGAGAACGTGCCGCACAGACAGTGACCCAAGTGGGAATTGAACCCATGACTCTGGCGCTGTGAAGCAACAGTGCTTCTGCATTTATAGCACATTGCTCATTACATTCTTAATTTTAAAAAATGGCTTTTGGACTGAATACTTGTGTTCAAAGTAGAAGGTTTTGGCACTTCAGTAGAGCTGCTTACCACGTTGAATCACATAAGTAGTAAAATAATGCTCAGGTATGGTGCAGACCAGAGGAAATGTAAAGGTATTTATTAAAATGCCTCAATGTCTACTTACTGGTAATGATAATTAGAACATTTGTGAGACTTGTATCATCTCCCTCATTAGTCAGCTTCGTACACTCGGACTGTTAATTTGCTCCAAGTTACGGATACAATAATGCCTATCATGAACTCAAACTCATTTTATTTAATACCTGTAGGCAGTGAGGAACATTTTATTCCATTAAAGTGAGCTGCATTCCCATCCACGTCCTGGTGTTAAAGGCAAAGTGCTTTCTTACTCACAACAGTTTTTAAAAATATAACAAAAAATGTTAATTTATAAAGATAGAAAATATTTTTCCTTTTTTTGACCCAGTGGTAGTTTCCTCATCATACAGATCTACAGCACAGAAAAGGCCCTTCGGCCCATCGCGTACGCACTGATCAAAAATCACCACCTAGCTATTCTAATCCCATTTTCCAGCACTTGGCCCATAGCCTTGTATGCCTTGGCGGCATTGCAAGTGCACATCTAAATATTTTTAAAATGTCATGAGGGTCTCTGCCTCCACCACCCTTTCAGACAGTGAGTTCCAGACTCTCACAAACCTTTGGGTAAAAACTATTTTTCCTCACATCCCCTCTAAACATCCTGCCCCTCACCTTAAATCTATGCCCCCCCGTCATTAAACCCTCCTTCCACCGAGGTGAAAAGTTTTTTCCTGACTATTCTATCTATGCCCCTCATAATTTTCTACATCTTAGTCATGTCCCCCCTCACTCTCCTCTGCTCCAAGGAAAACAACTTCAGTCTATCCAATCTCTTCATAGTTAAAACTCTCCTGCAAAGGCAACAGCCTGGTAAATCTCCTCTGCACTGTTTCAAGTGTTATCATATCCCTCCTATAATGTGGATTCCAGAACTGCACACAATACTCTAGCTGTGGTCTAACAAACGTTTTATACTGTTCCAGCTTAACCTCCCTGTTCTTAAACTCTATGACTCGGCTAATAAAGACCACTGTATCCACCTGCTCTATTACCTTAAGGTCCCTCTGATCCTTGGTGCTTCCCACGGTCCTGCCATTTATCATGTATTCCCTTGCCTTGTTTGTCCTGCCCAAGTGTATCCCCTCACACTTATCTGGATTGAATTCCACTTGTCACTGATCAGCCCATCTATGTCCTCCTGTAATCGAAGGATATCCTCCTCACTATTTACCACCCCACCAATTTTCATATCATTCGCAAACTTACTGATCAACCTGCCTACATTGATGTCTAAATCATCATATAAACCACAAACAGGAAGGGCCATAACACTGATCCCTGAGGGACGCCACTGGACACAGGCTTCCAGTCGGAAAAACACCCCTCAACCATCACCCTCTGCTTCCTGCCACTTAGCCAATTCTGGATCCACTTTGCCAAATTCTCTTGGATCTCATGGGCTCCTATCTTTGCTATCAGTCTCCCATGTTGATAAGAAATAGGAGCAGAATTAGGCATTTGGTCCATCAAGTCTGCTCCGCCATTCGATCACGGCTGATTGCATTCTGGCCTTAAACTCCACCATCCTGCCCATTCTCCATAACTTTTCAACCCATTACCAATTAAAAATCTGTCTAACACCTTAAATTTACTCAGTCCCAGAATCCACTGCACTCCACAGATTCACAAACCTTTGGGAGAAGTAGTTTCTCCTCAACTCGGTTTTAAATTTGCTACCGCTTATCCTAAGACTGACCTCTCATTCTAAGGGGCTGGCTTAGCACAGTGGGCTAAACAGCTGGCTTGTAAAGGCAGCAGCACGGGTGCAATTCCCATACCGGCCTCCCTGAACAGGTGCCGGAATGTGGCGACTAGGGGCTTTTCACAGTAACTTCATTGAAGCCTACTTGTGACAATAATCGATTATTAGAATGCCTCACAAACAGAAGCATTTGCTCCATGTCTACTTTAACCATATCGTTTATCATCTTGTATATCTCAATTTGATCTCCCCTCATTATTCTAAACTCTCGAGAGTATAGGCCTAAATTGTTCAATCCCTCTTCATAAGACAAACACCTCATGTCTGGAATCAATCTAGTGAACCTCCTCTGAACTGTCTCCAATGCCACTACATTTTTCCTCAAATAAGGGCTCAAAACTGTGCACAATACTCCAGGTGCAGTCTCATCAATGCCTTGTAGAGTTGAAACAACACTTACTTACCTTTATATTCTATTCCTTTAGCTATGAATGCCAACATTCCATTTGCTTTATTATCTGCTGTACCTGCATGCTCGCTTTCTGTGACTCATGAACGAGGACCTCGAGATCCCTCTGCAATGGAACACCCCGAAGTCTCTCCCTATTTAGATAATAAGTTGCCTTCACATTTTTCATCTTCCAAGGGACCAACATTCACTTTAGTGACTCTCTTCCCTTTTAAGTACCTGTAAAAGCTTTTGCTATCCTTTTTGATATTTTGCGTTAGCCTTCTTTTGTAAATTACCTTAGCTCTTTCCATTACTTTTTTTAGTATCCCTTTGTTTATGTTTGAATGTTTCCGAATCTTCCAGCCTGCCACTGGCCTTTGCAATAAGATATACCATAGTTTTGTCTTTATATTGTCCCTGACCTCCTTGTTTAGCTATGGTTGTTTTTTTTTACCCCCTTAACATCTTTCTTCCTCACTGGGATGTATTTTAAAGTTGTGAGGAATTGAGTATCTCCTTAAACAACTACCATGCTCAGCAGCTGTCCTAACCCTTCCTGGCCACACTCCTCGGGCCAAATCTGTCCTCATGCCTATGTAATTACCTTTGTTTGATTCCAGAAACATAGAAAATAGAAACAGGAGGAGACCATTTGGTCCTTCGGGGCTGCTCCATCATTCATTATGATCATGGCTGATCATCAAGTTCAATACCCTGATCCTGTCTTCCACCCATATCCCTTGATCCATTTAGCCCAAAGAGCTATATCTAATTCTTTCTTGAAATTACACATTTTGGCCTCTACTACTTTCTAGGTTAGCGAATTCCACAGATTCTGGGAGAAGACATTTCTCCTCACCTCAGTCCTAAAAGGTTTACCCCTTATCCTCAAATTATGACCCCTAGTTCTGGATTCCCCACCATCGGGAACATTCTTTCTGAATCTACCCTGTCTAATCCTGTTAGAATTTTATAAGTTTCTATCAGATCCCCTCTCACTCTTCTGAACTCCAATGAATATAATCCTAACCAACTTGGTCCCCCTCACACGACAGTCCCACCATCCCAGAAATCAGCCTGGTAAACCTATGCTGCACGCTCTCCATAGCAAAGGTCATCCTTCCTCACAAGATAAGGACACCAAAACTGCATACAATACTCTAGGTGTGGCCTCACCAAAGCCCTATTCAATTGCAGTAAAACATCTCTAATTCATATACTCAAATCCTATTGGTATGAATGCCATCATATCATTTGCCTTCTTTACTGCCTGCTGTACCTGCTGCTCGCTTACTTGCAGTGACTGATGTACAAGGATACCAAGGTCTCGCTGAGTATCTACCTCTCTCAATTTACGCCCATTCAAATAATAATTTGCCTTCCTATTTTTGCTACCGAAGTGGATAACCTCACATTTATCCATATCAAACTGCATCTGCCATTCATATGCCCACTCACTTAGCCTATCCAAATCCCACTGAAGCATCTCTACATCCCCCACACAGCTCACCCTCCCACCCAACTTCGTATCATCAGCAAATTTGGAGATAATACATTTAGTTCCTTCGCCCAAAGCCTAACATATAATGTGAACAGCTGGGGTCCTAGCACAGATCTCTGTGGTACCTTACTAGTCACTGCATGCTAATCAGAAAAAGACCCATTTATTCAAGCTTTTTGCTTCCTTTCTGCTAATCAGCTTTCTATCTCTCGAGACACAACCTGTAATCCCACGCGCTTTAACTTTACATATTCATCTGTGGTGTGAGGCCTTTTCGAAAGCCTGTTGAAAGTCTAAATAAGAACACAAGTGTGGGACTCCACTTTCCCGCCCCCAAGCTGAATTTTGAATTCTACCATACAATGGTCACTGCTCCTTACTAGGAGGTAATTAATTAATCCCTCCTCATTCCCCAATATACTATTCCAAGAAACAATCTCTAATACATTCAATGAACTCTGTCTCCAGGCTACCCATGCCAATTTGATTCCTCTACTCTATGTGCATTTAAAATCACCCATGGTTTTTGCTCTACCTGTCTTACAAGCCCCCCAGTATTTCCTGGTTTATACGCTGCCCCACTGCAGAGCCACTGTTTTTCCCTTTGCTGTTTCTTACCATACTGATTCCATATCTTGATCATGAGTGCTTCTGTCATTTCTCAAGACAGCACTGATCCCTTTCCTCACCAGCAAAGCTACATCAGCTCCTTTTCCTTTCAGTCTATCGTTCCAAAATACTGCATACCCTTGGATATTCAATTCCCAGACCAGGTCTCCCTGTAAAATGTTTCAGTAATCGCCACTAAATCATACCCTTTTGTTTCTATTTGCGCCACTAACTCATTAAGTTTGTTCTGACTGCTTTGTGCATTTAAATACAATGTCTTAAAATATGTTTACTCAGCAGTCTCCCGTGAGGCACCTTATCAAAGGCCTTTTGGAAGTCAAGATGGATAACATCCATTGGCTCTCCTTGGTCTAACCTATTTATCTCTTCAAAGAAGTCTAACAGGTTTGTCAGGCACGACCTCCCCTTACTAAATCCATGCTGACTTGTCCAAATCCGACCCTGCACTTCCAAGAATTTAGAAATCTCACCCTTAACAATGGATTCTAGAATCTTGCCAACAACCGAGGTTAGGCTAATTGGCCTATAATTTTCCATCTTTTTCCTTGTTCCCTTCTTGAACAGGGGGGTTACAACAGCGATTTTCCAATCCTCTGGGACTTTCCCTGACTCCAGTGACTTTTGAAAGATCATAACTAACGCCTCCACTATTTCTTCAGCTATCTCCTTTAGAACTCTAGGATGTAGCCCATCTGGGCCCGGAGATTTATCAATTTTTAGACCTCTTAGTTTCTCTAGCACTTTCTCCTTTGTGATGGCTACCATATTCAACTCTGTCCCCTGACTCTCCGGAATTGTTGGGATATTACTCATGTCTTCTACTGTGAAGACTGACGCAAAGTACTTATTTAGTTCCTCAGCTATTTCCTTGTCTCCCATCACTAGATTACCAGCGTCATTTTGGAGCAGCCCAATGTCTACTTTTGCCTCCCATTTGTTTTTAATGTATTTAAAGAAACTTTTACTATCATTCCTAATGTTACTGGCTAGCCTACCTTCATAATTGACCCTCTCTTTCCTTATTTCTCTCTTTGTTATCCTCTGTTTGTTTTTGTAGCCTTCCCAATACTCTTTGCCACATTATAGGCTTTCTCTTTTGCTTTGATGCATTCCCGAACTTCCTTTGTCAGCCACGGCTGCCTAATCCCCCCTCTGATAACCTTTCTTTTCTTTGGGATGAACCTCTGTACTGTGTCCTCAATTACTCCCAGAAACTCCTGCCATTGCTGTTCTACTGTCTTTCCCACTCGGCTCTGCTCCCAGTCGATTTTCGTCAGTTCCTCCCTCATGCCCCTGTAGTTACCTTTATTTAACTGTAACACCTTTACATCTGATTCTACCTTCTTTCTTTCAAATTGGAGATTGAATTCGACCATATTATGATCACTGCCTCCTAAGTGTTCCCTTACTTTAAGATCTTTAATCAAGTCTGGCTCATTACATAACACTAAGTCCAGAATGGCCTGTCCCATCGTGGGCTCCATCACAAGCTGTTCCAAAAAGCCCTCCTGTAAACATTCAATGAATTCCCTTTCAATGGGTCCACTGGCAGCATTATTTACCCAGTCCACCTGCATATTGAAGTCCCCCATGATCACTGTGACCTTGCCTTTCTGACATGCACTTTCTATTTTATGGTGCATTTTGTGCCCCTGGTCCTGACCACTGTTAGGAGGCCTGTACATAACTCCCATTATGGTTTTTTTGCCTTTGTGGTTCCTCAACTCTACCCACACAGACTCCACATCATCTGACCCTATGTTGTTTAGTGCTATTGACTTAATTTCATTCCTAATTAACAAGGCAACCCCGCCCCCTCTGCCCACCTCTCTCTTTTCGATAGGTTGTGAATCCCTGGATGTTTAAATGCCAGTCCTGAACCCCCTGCAACCACGTCTCGGTGATGCCTACTACATCATACCTGCCAGTCACAATCTGGGCCACAAGCTCATCTACCTTGTTCCGTACACTGCGCGCATTTAAATATAGCACCTTTAATTCTCTATTGACCGTCCCTTTTTGTTTTCTTAGTGTGGTGGACCTTGGTTTACTGAGCCTTTCCATACACTGTCATATTTTGTGGGATGGGGACTATCGTAACCTCTCCTGATTTCTGTCTTTTCGTGCTTTTTTGTATTCCTAAGCAGCTACGCTTCCCACTGATTACTTCACCTCTTGGTTCCTTGACTTTCCCTTCCCCCCCCAATCTCTAGTTTAAAGTCCTATTGACCACCCTATTTACTCTTTTCGCCAGAACACTGGTCCCAGCTCGGTTCAGGTGGAGACCATCCCAAAGGTATAGGTCCCCCCCCGTCCCTAAACTGATGCCAGTGTCCCATGAAAAGGAACCCCTCTTTCCCACACCACTCTTTCAGCCACATGTTAACTTCCCTTATTCTTGCTTCCCTATGCCAATTTGCACGTGGCTCGGGCAGTAATCCGGATATTATGACCTTTGAGGACCTGTTTTTAAAATTTGAATCCTAGCTCTTTATAATCTCTAAACAGGTCCTCTTTTCTAGACTTGCCTATGTTGTTGGTACCAACATGGACCACAACAACTGGATCCTCCCCCTCCCTCTCCAGTAACCTTTCAAGCCGGTCAGAGATGTCCCGCACCCTAGCACCGGGCAGGCAACATACCATGCGGGACTCTTTATCCTGCTCACAAAGGATACTATCTATCCCCCTGATAATAGAATCCCCTACAACTACAACTTGCCTATTTGCTCCCTCCCCTTGAATGGCCTGCTGAACCATGGTGCCTTGGTCAGCTGACTCATCCTTCCTGCAGCCCTGTTCGCCATCCACACAGGCCCTCATACCTGTTGGACAGGGTCAAGGGCTGAGGCTCCCGAGTTCCTGACTGCTGGTTCCCTTTACCTGCCTGTCTTGCAGTCACACCCTGCTGTCCCTGGCCACTGGCAGGATTTAAACTACTTACTCTGACAGGTGTGACTGCCTCCTGAAACACAGTGTCCAGGTAAGTCTCCCCCTTCCGGATGTGCCTCAGTGTTTGAAGCTCAGACTCCAGCTCATCAACTCTGAGCCAGAGCTCTTCGAGCAGCCAACACTTACTGCAGATGGGGTCGCTGCAGCTCCCAATGGGATCTGCCAGCTCCCACATCAAGCAGCTCAAGCACATCACCTGACCAGCCAGCACTAATTAATTAATTAGTTTAATTTAAGTTTACGAGTTCAGCTGTGTTTTTTTAAAATTTGGGGCCGATTTGCTATCAACCAATCAGATCACAGCTTCCCTCTGACGTCACTTTTGGGGGAAGAAAACTGGAAAACAGGAAGTTACCGTTAGGTTTTTATCCTCACAGAGACTGCTCCTCCTCCTCCGAACGGCTCCCAAAATTAGGCCCGAAGAAAGAGAACAAAACAGTCGGGAAAAAGCACCTTCTCCCACTCTTCACCGAATTACCTCACTGCACCAAATTCTCACTCTGTCTGTGTCTCACTCACTCAGGCTGTGTCTCCTTGACCAGCGCAATGCTGTTGTAATGTTGGGAAATGTGGCCGCCAATTTTCACATCTCTCAGGTCAGGGCTGGTTTAGCACAGTGGGCTAAACAGCTGGCTTGTAATGCAGAATAAGGCCAGCAGTGCGGGTTCAATTCCCGTGCCGGCCTCCCCGAACAGGCGCCGGAATGTGGCGACTAGGGGCCTTTCACAGTAACTTCATTGAAGCCTACTTGTGACAATAAGCGATTATTATTACTATTATATTATATTTGATTTGATTTATTATTGTCACATGTATTAGTATACAGTGAAAAGTATTGTTTCTTGCATGCTGTACAAACAATGCATACCGTACATAGGGAAGGAAGGAGAGACTGCAGAATATAATGTTAGTTATAGCAAGGTGTAGAGAAAAGATCAACTTAATACGAGGTAGATCCATTCAAAAGTCTAACGGCAGTAGGGAAGAAGCTGTTCTTGAGTTGGTTGGTACGTGACCTCAAACTTTGGTATCTTTTTCCTGACGGAAGAAGGTGGATGAGAGTACGTCCGGGGTGCGTGGGGGTCCTTAATTATGCTGGCTGCCTTTCTGAGGCAGCGGGAATTATAGATAGAGTCAATGGATGGGAGGCTGGTTTGCGTAATGGACTGGGCTACATTCACAACCTTTTGTAATTTCCTGCAGTCTTGGGCAGAGCAGGCACCATACCAAGCTGTGATACAACCAGAAAGAATGCTTTCTATGGTGCATCTGTAGAAGATGGTATGGGTCGTAGCTGACATGCCAAATTTCCTTCGTCTTCTGAGAAAGTAGAGTTGTTGGTGGGCTTTCTTAACTATAGTGCCGGCATGGGGGGACCAGGACAGGTTGTTGGTGATCTGTACACCTAAAAACTTGAAGCTCTCGACCCCTTCTACTTCGTTCCCATTGATGTAGACAGGGGCTTGATTTCCACTACGCTTCTTGAAGTCAATGACAATCTCTTTCGTTTTGTTGACATTGAGGGAGAGCTTATTGTCGTCGCACCAGTTCACCAGATTCTCTATCTCATTCCTGTACTCTGTCTCGTCATTGTTTGAAATCTGACCCACTACGGTGGTGTCATCAGCAAATTTGAAAATCGAGTTGGAAGGGAATTTGACCACACAGTCATAGGTATATAAGGAGTATAGTAAGGGGCTGAGGACACAGCCTTGTGGGGCACTGGTGTTGAGGATGATCGTGGAGGAGGTGTTGTTGCCTAACTTTACTGATTGTGGCCTGTGGGTTAGAAAGTTCAGGATCCAGTCGCAGAGGGAGGAGCCGAGGCCAAGGCCACGGAGTTTGGAGATGAGCTTCGTAGGAATGATGGTGTTGAAGGCTGAGCTGTAGTCGATAAATAGGAGTCTGACATAGGTGTCTTTGTTATCTAGGTGTTCCAGGGTAGAGTGCAGGGCCATGGAGATGGCGTCTGCTGTGGACCTGTTGCAGCAGTAGACAAACTGTAGTGGATCAAGGCAATCTGGGAGGCTGGAGTTGATTCGTGCCATGACTAACCTTTCGAAGCACTTCATGATGATGTATGTCAGAGCCACTGGACGATACTCATTAAGGCACGTTGCTTGACTTTTTTTTGGTACATGGATGATGGTCATCTTCTTGAAGCAGATAGGGACCTCAGATTGTTGTAAAGAGAGGTTGAAGATGTCTGGACACCTGCCAGCTGATCCGCGCAAGACCTGAGTTCTCGTCCGGGTACCCCATCCGGGCCATTCGCTTTCCGTGGGTTGACCTTCGAGAAGGCTGCTCTGACGTCTGCAATGGTGATCTCAGATACAAGTTCACCCGCGGCTTCTGGGGTGGAGGGCTCGCTCTCGCTGACCTCTTGCTCAAAGCGGGCATAGAATGCGTTGAGCTCATCAGGGAGGGGTGCATTGGAGCCGACGATTTTACGTGCCTTCTTGTAGCCCGTTGTGTCTTGCAGACCTTGCCATAGACGTTGGCATATAAACGATATATGATCAGGTAATCTGTTTTTGTGATGATGTGGAGATTCCGGCGTTGGACTGTGGTGAGCACAGTAAGAAGTCTTACAACACCAGGTTAAAGTCCAACACGTTTGTTTCAAATCACTGGCACAGGTGAGGAAGGAGCTGTGCTCCGAAAGCTAGTGATTTGAAACAAACCTGTTGGACTTTAACCTGGTGTTGTAAGACTTCTGACTGTTTTTGTGATGTTAGCTGAGGGACAAAGGTCCGCCAGGAGATCAAGAACTCCCCTATTCTTCATCAAATTGTTCTGTTGAATGTGTTTAGGTTCACCTCGGCAGGTAGACAGGACCTCAATTTAACTGAAGATAAGACCAAAGTGTGCGGCACTCCCGGTCAAGAAGCAGAGGTAGTTTTAAGTAATAAACAGTGATACAGAACACCCGGAGGCCTTGTTCATTGCGGCCGGGACTTCAACCAGGCCAATCTCAAGCGTGCACTGCCAAAATTCCACCAGCACATCTCCTGTCCCACCGGGGCCCAAACATCCTTGACCATTGCTACACAAACTTCAAGGGCACCTGCCGATCCATCCCCTGATGGCACTTTGGAAAATTGGACCACAAGTCGGTGCTCCTCCCGACATAGAAGCAGAAACTTAAGCGGGAGAATCCGGTTAAGAAGGTTGTGCAATGCTGGTCTGAGGAAACGGAAGAGCTCCCTACATGGGAGTCAGTGGACTGCTCCACTTTCAAGAACTCAAATGGTCAAACTAGACGGGTATGCCACCACCGTTACAGGCTTTATTAATAAGTGTGTTGAAGGTTGCGTGCCAAAGAAGGTAGTACGTACGTTCCTCAACCAGAAATCATGGTTTAACCAGGAGATCCACTCTCTAGAAGTCCAGGTCTGAGGCATTCAAGACAGGTGAACCAACCTACACAAGAAATCTAGGTACGATGTCGGCAAAGCCATCAGGGATGCCAAGAGACAATACCAGACTAAGCTAGAGTCACAGATTAACGACATGGACTCTTGTTGGTTGTGGCAAGTCTTAAACAATATAACAGGCTACAAAGCAAGCCGAGTAGAATCTCCGGCAACAGAGCACCCTTCCCCGATGAACTCAATGCATTCTATGCTCGTTTTGAATAGGAAGCCAACAAACTGTCGTCAACTGCCCCAATAACCTCGGATATACTCATACGTACTATCACAGCCCCAGAGGTCAGTCGGTCTTCTTGAAAGTGAAGCCACGGAAAGCAACGGGTCCTGACTGAGTCCCTAGTCGTGCACTCAGATCCTGCGCGGACCAACTGGCGGTGTGTTCGAAGACATCTTCAACCTCTCCCTATTCCGTTCCATTCCCACCTTCTTCAAGAAGACCACTACCATACACGTTCCCAAAGAAGAAGCAGGCAACATGCCCCAACGACTACCATCCGGTGGCCTTGACATCAATCATTATGAAGTACTTTGAGAGGTTGGTCATGAGACATCAACTCCATACTTCCAGAATGCCTTGTTCCACTGCAATTAGCACACCGGCAAAACCGGTCCACAGCAGACACCATCTCCTGGCCCTACACTCATCCCTGGAGCATCTCGACAACAAGAACTCCCACGTCAGACTCCTATTCATCGACTACAGCTTCGCCTTCAACATCATAATCCCAGCCAAGCTCATATCCATACTCTAAAACCCACGACTTGGCTCCTCCTTCTGCAACTGGATCCTCGGCTTCCTAACCCATGGACCACAATCAGTAAGGATAAACAATGACATCTCCTCCACGATAGTCCTCAATACCGGGGCCCCGCAAGGCTGCGTACTTAGCCCCCTATTGTACTCCCTATACACACACGACTGTGTGGCACAATTCGGCTCCAACCCCATCTCCAAGTTTGTTGATGATAAGACCGTAGTGGGTCGGATCTCAAACAACGACGAGTCAGAGTACAGGAGGGTGATAGAGATCCTAGTGGCATGGTGCAACGACAACAATCCCTCCCTCAATGTCAGCAAAACTAAGGAGCTGGTTATCAAGTTCAGGAAGCAAAGTATCATACACACTCCTGTCTGCATCAATGGTGCAGAGGTGGAGATGGTTGACAGTTTCAAATTCCTAGGTGTACACCAACTTTTCCTGGTCTACCCAGGTTAACGTTATGACCAACAAAGCACAACAGTGCCTATACCGCCGCAGAAAACTAAGGAAATTTGGCATGTTCACATTGACTCTTACCAATTTTTGTAATAGTACCATAGAAAGCATCCCATCTGGCTGCATCACAGCTTGGTATGGTAACTGCTCAGCCCAAGACCATAAGAAACGACCATAAGTCGTAAACACAGCCCAGTCCATCACGTTAACCTGCCTTCCATCCATTGACTCTGTCTACACCTCCCATAGCCTTGGGAAAGTGGGCAGCATAACCAAAGCCCCCTCCCAACTGGGTTATTCTCTCTTCCAAACTCTTCCATTGGGCAGAAGATACATAAATCTGAGAACGCGCACTAACAGATTCAAGAACAGCTTCTTCCCACTGTTACCAGACTCCACTTATGGACTGAACTGATCGCTCTATGCATCTTCTCGACTGTTGTAGCACTATACTCTGTATGCTCCACCCAATGTCAATGTATATTAGGGGCTGGTTTAGCAGTGGGCTAAACAGCTGGCTTCTAATGCAGGACAAGGCAGCAGCGCGGGTTCAATTCCTATTCCTGCCTCCCCGAACAGGCACCGGAATGTGGCGACTAGAGGTTTTTCCACAGTAACTTCATTGAAGCCTACTTGTGACAATAAGTGATTATCATATCATTATCATCATATCATGTCTATGTATTTATATTGTGTATTTATCTTATGTCCCATGTTTTTCATGCATGGAACAATCTGCCTGGACTGTACGCAGAACAATATTTTTCACTGCAACTCGGTACACGTGACAATAAATCGAAATCTAAGTGATATATGTTTGTATTGTTGGATATTAGAAATAAGGCGCAGATTTAAACAAGTTTAATTTAGTGTTTCTGTGTAAGGAAGGGTAAAACTCTGGTTAGATTCATGTTAAACAAAGATGTTTGCGGTGTATGGGGGTTTCTGGGTTCAGTTCAAAGTGTTTCTATTGCGTTGAGAGAGTCTACGATGTGAAAAATAAACATGAGCTTGGGGATAGTAATTCTCCGTGTCTGCGTGGGTTTCCTCCGGGTGCTCAGGTTTCCTCCCACAGTCCAAAGACATGCAGTTTAGGTGAATTGGCCATGATAAATTGCCCTTCGTGACCAAAAAGGTTAGGAGGGGTTATTGGGTTACGGGGATAGGATGGAAGTGAGGGCTTAAGTGGGTTGGTGCAGAATCAATGGGCCGAATGGCCTCCTTCTGCATATTATGTTATATGTTCTATAATTTTTGTGAGGGCCACGAAGAATCCAGCACGAGTTTTAAGGATACAAAGTAATAACATTTATTTACAATAACATTATATATGTATATATATATATATATATATATATATATAAACAGCAGCAGCAACATCCCTTGCTGCACACTCCTTCCTGCTGGTTCCTGAACTGGCCAGCTTTATTTATACTTGGAGTTTACTAATGGTTTCTCCGCCCCCCTCATTGGGGAAGCTCATATTCCCACAGGATTGTGGGATTGTCATTAGTCCCCAGCCAATGGTAAGCAGGCAGGTTATAACAATAATAATAATCTTTATTGTCACAAGTAGGCTTACATTCACACTGCAACAAAGTTACCGTGAAAAGTCCCTAGTTGCCACATTCCAATGCCTGTTGTGGTATACAGAGGGAGAATTCAGAATGTCCAAATTACCTAACAGCATGTCTTTCAGGAATTGTGGGAGGAAACCGGAGCACCCGGAGGAAACCCACGTAGACACGAGGAGAACGTGCAGATCCCACACAGTGACCCAAGCCGGGAATCAAACCTGGGACCCTGACGCTGTGAAGCAACTGTGCTAACCACTGCGCTACCATGCCACCCATACGAGATGCTGCTTAGCAACCAGGGACCACTTGTCGGTAGAAGACCTTTTGAGTTTTAGGATTCAGTGAATCCAGGCAGTTGGAAAGGAAGCTAGAGAGGAAACAGTTCTAAACTCTGCTAGAAGCAGGAAAGCTCTATAATCGAGTAATGGGCACAAAAACAAGCTCCAGAGAAGCTAAAGGACAGTTCGGTTGAGAAACTAGATGTTTCCAGGAAGTTTGAAGTCAAAGAAGATAAGAGAAACCACCAGTGGAACAGGATACTACTCACTGAAGCTAAAGACAGAGCCTGAAGTGCAGACCTGGCAGAAGTTGGCTCATAAAAAGTCAGACATATCTGGGGAAATCATAAGATTAGGTGGTGTCCTGATTGCCAGTTTCTGTTGCGAACTCAGTACCTGAGTTTTTGTGTCGAAGTTTGGATGCATGCTGCAATTCAAGACACAGGAATACTGAAAGGAGTTGGAAAACCTGGAGGCGATCCTTGCTAAAACAGCCAAAGAAAACCTTGTTTAAAAAGATAGTTGGAAAACCTGAAGGTAGATCTCCTTGATGAAAACAGCTGATGGAAACCAGTGACTGAAAGAAGAGTTTAAAGCACGTCTTTTTAAGAGTGGAGTTTGGAAACACTTGTGCGACAATCATCTGGGGGGGAATTTGAGGAGAAATCCACAGAAGATCGATTAAGTGGCATCTGCTGCCGGTTTTTGGAGTAGGGTGTTGGCTGACCAGTTTGCCTGTTGGATTACATGGACTGTGTATTGCTTGAGAACATTATAGCATAAGATATATTGTGTAACTTGTGATATCCTTGGAATCTGGGTACATTTGTGAAGATAAGGGCGGGGGGGGGGGGGGGGGGGGGAAAGAGAAAGAGCAGTATTGTATTATAACCAAACTTTGTTTGCTAAATAAATATTTTTTTGTTGTAGTTAAAAGCCAATTTGTAGCCCTGTGACTCTGTTCATGCACGTCTTCTTTTTAAAAAAGTAAAGATTACGGTCTTTTGAGCCAGGATTACATTCTGGGATCTTCTGGTCCAGTAGTAGAATGAACGGAGATCATAACATCCCTCACTACAGCAATGAAGCATCAGCCTGCATCTCTGCAGTAGGGTTTGAATGCACGACCGTATGATTTGAGCGACAGTGCTCTCTATGAGGCAAGGCTAATAATCCAGCAATCATTTCAACTCTTTATTCTGACCAGGATTTGAGCCTAATTTACAGAAGAGAAAATGTACTCAAAAGACCATAAGACATAGGAGCAGAGTTAGGCCACTCGGCCCATCGAGTCTGCTCCGTCAGTCAATCGTGGCTGATATTTTTCTCACCCCCATTCTCCTGCCTTCTCCCCATAACCCCTGATCCCCTTATCAATCAAGAGTCTACCTATCTCTGACTTAAAGAGACTCAGTGATTTGGCCTCCACAGCCTTCTGCGAAGAGTTCCACAGATTCACCACCCTCTTCAAAAGCTGGGTTACATGTGCTTTCTTTGCCAACATTACATCATTTTTAATTTTACGTTTGGAAACCTCATCAGATAATTTTAGCTGAAGCTTTACTTAATTTCTAAATAATTTTAAAAAGACAACATTATGCAGGATCTGATGAAACACGACAAAGACAAGTTCTTATGCATAGATGAAGACATTAAATGCTTTGCCCATTGTATTTTTTTTTTCACACCACGTTAGAAGAAGTTTTCCATTGTTGAAAAATGCAGGTCAAACCGAGCATCCAGATTGTCAAAAGAAAATGCTCAAAATCTACTTTGAAGAGCGGTAGCTCTTCCCTCTGTTCTGCCACTTTCTCAAAAGAAAATTGCTGCTGCTATGGATTATGTTTATAGACATGAAATAGACAGTTATGATGATTTAGGAAATGATGAAAGATAAATGGCAACATGTCTGATGGAAAGATTTGCATTGGTTTAAACTGTCCTGTGCACCATCAGAAATTGCACAGGCACTTGGAAATACTCTTGTGAAAGATTGATGAGAAGTTGAGAACCCTTTAATAAATTAATGAAATTCTGACCTTTAATCTGCAGCAACATCAGCTTTTTGTACGGCACAGCACTGTTGTTTGACACTTGTTCTGTTAAATTCACATTGCGGAGGTTGACACTGCTGAAGTCCTCTTTGCTTGCCAGCCCAGCTAACGCTACTTCTGATAAGTTAGAGTTTTTCGACACTGGTAAAAAAATGAAAAAGTCAATCAGCACTGCTGCGGGAATTACACTGTGCCTTACAGAAGGCTACAAGAAAGACTTGCATTTATATAGCATCTTTCATAACCTCAGGACACCCTAAAGGGATTTAACAGACAATGGAAGTATTTTTTTAAAAATGTAGTCACTCATGTAGGAAAACAAGCTTGTCACACAGTGCATAACAAGATCCCACAAACAAGAGATAATAGTAATATAATTTGTTATAGCCATAGTGGTTGAGGAGTAAATCCTGGCCATGGCCTTGGGGAACAATTCACTGCTCTTCTGAAATAGTGGCATGGCAACTTTCAGGTTCACCTGAAAGGATAATTGTTTAGCGTTCCACTTGACGGTGCAACTCTGTCATGGCTACAATCCCGTAATTATGCACTGAGGTAATTTCCACCACAAAGCGATCGATTTATTTTTGGAAGGAAGGGAAATGAGACATATTGGATGCAGAGCACCTATCATGGCACCTGCCCAGGATAATTTCTCTGAAGATCTTTTTGCAAAACAAATTCTAAGTTTGAGGCAAGTCTAATATTTCCGTACATGAAAGCTAACAAAATTCCAGGTTTGAAGTTCATAGGTTCAGCGCTTCAAGGCACAGAGGAGGCCATTCAGTCCAGCACGTCGGTGCTGGCCATACGAGTTATCCAGTTTAACTCCCTCCACTTTCCAGTTCCTTGTCAGTAATCTTGCAGGTTACAGCATTTCTAGTACATACCTACGTACTTTTCATTTCAAGCAAGGTTTCTGATGTCTACCACCCTTTCAGGTACCACATTACAGATCTCCACCACCCTCTGAGTAAAATGATTTCTCCTTGGACCCCCTCTAAACTCCTGCCTTTTACCCTAAATCTATGTCCCTGATTATGGACCCTGCAATCAAGGTGAATAGGACCTCCTATCCACCCTGTGTGGATCCCTCAAAATGTTATACACTTAATTAGATATCTCTGTAAGCTCCCTTATTCCAAAGAAAACAACCCTAGCCTATCCAATCTTTCAAGTTCTCCAGTCCTGGTAACATCCTTATAAGTCTGTTCTGTACCCTTTCTCATGTGATCATACCCTCCTGTAATGTGGTGACTAGAATTATACCTGGTGCTCTAGATGTGGCCTAACTAGTATTATTTTTGCAGTTTTAGCATAACAACCCTGCTCTCATATTTTATGCCTCAGCTAATAAAGGCAAGTGTCCCTTATGCCTCCTTGACCACCTTTTCTATGATCCTCAGGGATCCATGCACTTGTACTCCAAAGTACTTCTGCTCCTCTACACTCCTTAGTAACCTACCATTTACAGTGAATTCCCTCTCCTGGTTTGCCTTCCCCAGAATTAATTCAAGGCCACCTGAGCAGTTTGCAGCTTTCTTCCTTACTACCAAACAAATAGCCAATTTTCGTAACATCTGATACTTCTTAACCGTTCCCTCTACATTAAGTCTAAATCATTGATATATACCATGGAAAGCAAGGGACCTAATAGTGAGCCCTGAGGAAACCCCTCTTGGAGCAGTCTTTCAGGCACAAAAACACCTGCTGACCTTTGCCCTTTGCTTCCTGCCATTGAGGTAATTTTGCTCCAATTTGCCTCTTTCCCCTGGATCCCATGGATTTGTACATCTCTATCTAGACTGCCATGTGGGACCTTGTCAACAGCTTTGCTAAAATCCATGTCTATTACATCTAATGCGCTTTTCATCAAGTTTTTTTGAGGAGGTAACAAGGAGTGTCGCTCAATCAATAAATCATTGCGCGGGGTCTGGACAGAATAGGTAGGGAGAAACTGCTCATTGGCAGAAGGGTCAAGAACCAGAAGACAGCAATTTAAGCGGCAGAAAAAAAGAACTGGTGGTAACATGAGGAAAAACTCTTTGTCACGGTCCGTGCTTAGGGTTTGGAATGCTATGTCTGAGAGTATGGTGGAGTCAGATTCAATCACAGCGTTCAAAGGGAGTTGGATAATTAGCTGAAAGGTTTTGCAAGGCTATTGGAAAAGGCAGGAGAGTTGGACTAGTTGAGTTGTTCTTACAGAGAGCAGACATGGACATGATGGACCAAATGCCCACCTTCTGTGTTCCAACCACTTTAAAGATTCTAAGTTAGACATGATCTTCCCTTAATAAATCCTTGCCGACTGTCTTTGAGTAATCAGTGTTTTTCTAAATGCCGATTAATGGGGTCTCTGAGAATTATTTCCAATAACTTGACCACCACCTTGGCTAAGCTTTCTGCCCTGTAATTATTCGGTCATTCCCATTCTCCCTTTTAAAATAATATTAGCAGTCCTCCAGCACAATACCTGCAGTCAGGGGTTGAACAGAAGGCACCTTTCACCCGAATCGCCCCTATAGCTTACAAAGTAAATGTAGTGAGGTACGAAAGGTATCATACTTAATCCTTGTCCCATACTAGGTTGACCTTATTGCATACAAATAGGGAAGGGGTAGAAAAAAAAAAGTCATGGCTCCTGCTTACTCTGCAAAGGCACCATGTTGGAAAGTGCACATTTATAAACGTCAAATAAATACTGTTCCAGCTCATCTCCGATGTATCAATACGGAAATATCCTACTGACCCTTGATTAATGAGTTGAAATATAATAAAAGATTGAGAGTGAAACATCAGAGAATGTGCTGAAACCGTATACCAACAAGAGCCAATGCCTCGAGATGGGGAGCAAAGTAAAACAACACTACCCATGATGTAGAAAGATCTGAAGCCCAGCATATCAAACAAAATGCACAAAATATTAATTTTTTAAAAATTAGAAAGGCTGAGAGGTATGAAAGAAAGACTCGAAAATAGTGACGGGAAAAACTAACAGCATTTTTAAATACCTATGTAGAGCAGTTAAAGGCTAGAGCTGGTTAGAGATAGAACCAGAGAAAGGTTACAGCACAAAAAGAGGCCATTAAACCCATTGTGTCTGTGTCAGCTGAAAAAATGCGAAGCACCCATTTTAATCCCACCTTCCAGCACCTGGTCTGTAGCCTTGCAGGTTATAGCACTTCTGGTGCACATCCAGCAACCTTTTAAATGAGTCCGGTCAGCAAATGTCAGACACCTACCACCTTCTGGGTAAAAATGTTCTTCCTAATATTCCCCCTATGCCCTCTACCAATCACCTTAAATCTGTGCCCTCTGGTAAATGACCTCTCCATTAGGGGAAACAAGTCCTTCATAATGTTGTACACCTCAATCAAGTCACCCCCTTTGGTCTCCTCTGTTATGAGAAAAACCACCCTAGCCTGCCTAACCTTTCCTCATGGCTGCCATTTTCCAGCCCTGGCAATATTCTTCTCCACTCTCTCCAGAGCAATTATGTCCCTCCTGTAATGTGCTGACCAGAACCGTATACAAACCCCTTTCTGTAGCCTAACCAGCAGAATATACAGTTCCAGCATTACATCCACGTTTTTGTATTCTATACCTCATGCAATAAAGGAAAGCATTCCATGTGCCATCATTACCATCCTCACTGTGGACATGCACCCCAATGTCTCTCACTTCCTCTATCCCTCCGTATATTGAGCATTCCCTTGCTTTGTTTGTCCTCTCAAAATGCATAACCTTGTACTTTTCTGGATTGAATTGTATTTGTTACTTTTGTGCCCACTTAACAATCATTGATATAATTCTGAAGTACACAGCTATCCCCTTCACTATCAACTACACTGCCGAATTTTGTTCCATCTGCAAATTTCCCAATCATGCCTCCCATATTTAAGTCCAAATTATTAATAAATACCAAAAATAGCAAAGATAGCATAGGTTATCTTTTAAGAAAGACAAGTTAGGGGCAGCACGGTGGCGCAGTGGGGTAGCCCTGCAGCCTCATGGCGCTGAGGTCCCAGGTTCGATCCCGGCTCTGGGTCACTGTCTGTGTGGAGTTTGCACATTCTCCCCGTGTTTGCGTGGGTTTCGCCCCCACAACCCAAAGGTGTGCAGGGTAGGTGGATTGGCTACGTTAAATGGCCCCATAATTGGAAAAAATGAATTGGGGTACTCTAAATTTAAAAAAGAAATAAAGAGAAAGACAAATTAATATCTCACCTCGAGTTTCACAGGAGAAGCACTGTTAAATTTGTATAAATGATTTATTAAGTCACACAATAGAAAGAATGTCAAGAATGAGAGGGATAACTAAGCTGATGACAATGAAAAGAGTGAGCCAGGCAACGAGAGGGCTAAATTTATGATCAGCAAAAGAGCAAAGGGAGAGGTTGCAAGAATTATTAATTGGGCTGGTAGACCCACTGGTGGCAGCAAAAGCTACAAGTTACCTTCCAAGAGAAGAAGTGAAAAAATATTTGTAAAAGGGACTTGCAAAAGGAAATAAAAATGGTGTGTCCACCATGATTATTGAGCTTGGGTACCAAAGTGGAAACTGAACCCACAATCTGCCTGCTCAAGAAGTGAGAATATCACTAATTTAGCCAACGTTGACACTTCACAAAGGAAAGGAGAGTAGGAGAGGAGTACATTATGCAGAGGAAATTGAGGAGACAGAAAAAGGATGATACTGAAGAGGAAAGGCAGAGCCTCGTTTCTCTATCGAAGAGAAGGCTGATGGGTATCCTGATAAAATGTTTTTAACATAACGAAAGAGCTCAATAGCGTAGATGTGTACAATAAATTTTCATTTGTTGGATGTCCAAAATTAGAGGTCTTTGATGAATCCAATGGAGAATTCAGGAAAAACCCCTTTGCCAAAAGAGCGTTAAGAATGTCGAATGCGTGCCACGAGGAGTAGTTGAGGAAAATTATATGGCTAAATTTAAGGGAAAGCACATGGGGGAGAAGGAAATAGAAGCATAGATGTAAAAAGATGGAAGATGGTATGCATGTACCATACATATCATGTATGGTACATGGTATCGTATGTACCATATGATATATATGGTATCAAATATATAATGCTGGTATAAATAAGATGGGCTGAATGGCCAGTCTCTATGCTGTAAACAGACATGCATAACTTTTACAGAAAGCCAGACAAGGAACAGGAAGATGTAAGCTACAAGTTACACAAACAGGTACATTTTTGTTTCTCACATCTGGGGTGATCTTTCTTGCAGCCTTAAGCCAAGAATCTCAATTATTTTCTCTGTGGTTAATCAATCGAGAGCAGCATCAGCTCTGAGAAACGGAATAGTTTTCCAATTTAGGCACCAGTATTAGAACTGAACACATAGGACACACAAATGCTCTTTCTACATTTTCTCAATGTTTACCCACTCTACCCTTGGCTTACAGTGGGGGTTAACTTTCCCACACTAATTATCCTTATGCGCACTCGATCGGATTGTAAATTTCTGAACAGCTTTGTGGACCTGCCCCACTTCACGTGGGGTTGAAAGCCAAGTAAAAAATAATTAGCTTCCAAATAGTGGTTATTTGCATTTTCAGTCATGTTCTCTTTTTGTCAATAGTGAATAGAATTAGTGACGTTTGATGTCCACGATGAATAGTAAATACCTGCATAATTGACACAGAAAAACGGCACAGAAATACCCCATTCCCTCTGCATTTCATAATAACGTGTACAGCAATCAACACAAAATTGGAAAAAAAACTGCACAGAAGCTGTTAAAGACTCAAGAACAATACAAGCGGCTCCACATTAATCTTACTTTTTTCAACCCTCATTCTCTTTGACTCCATGAATGCAATGTTCAACCTTTGTTCTGTATACTCATGTCGGATATCACCTCTTGCAGCCAGCATTTTAAGTGGATTACGTGAAGACTGTACTTTGCGCGTGGGTTTTATAGACCTTTTGTGCTCTGCTACTGCAGAAGTCAGCCTAGAAAGAAAAATAAGTTAGCTTACATAAAAACATAGCGAAAATAGAAGCAGGACAAGGTCATTCGACCCTTCGAGCCTGTTCTGCCATTCATTATGCTCATGACTGATCATCAAGTTCAATATCCTGATCCAGCCTTTCACCCACATCCCTTGATCCCTTTAGCCCCCAAGAGCTACATCTAATTCCTTATTGAAATTACACAATGTTTTGGCCTCAACTACTTTTTGTGTTCGTGAATTCCACAGATTCACCACTCTGAGTGAAGACATTTCTCCTCACCTCAGTCCTAAAAGGTTTACCCCTTATCCTCAAACTATGACTGGAATTCCCCCACCATCAGTAACATTCTTCCTGAATTTACCCTGTCTAATCTGGTTAGAATTTTGTAAGTTTCTATGAGATCCCCTCTCACTCTTTAAAATTCCAATGACTATATAAGCTTAACCAATTTAGTCTCTCCTCATAAGACAGTCCTGCCATCCCAGGAATCAGCCTGTTAAATCTCCGCTCTATTCCCTCCATCGCAAGAGCATCCTTTCTCAGGTAAGGACACCAAAACGGCACACAATACTCCAGGTGTGGTCTCCAGTTACCCTCAAATCTGTAGGAACTAGAGTCCAAAGAATTTTGGAAAATGTCCACCAATGGATCTACTATTTCTAGGGCTACCTCCTTAAGTACGCTGGGATGAAGATTATCTGCCTTCAATCCCATTAATTTTCCCAAAACCATTTCTCTACGAATGCTAATTTCCTCAAGCTCCTCACTAAAACTTGTGTTTCTCAGAACTTGTAGTATATTATTCATGTCTTCCTTTGTGAAGGAATTTAGTTCCTCAGCCATTTCTTTGTCTCCCGTTATGAATTTCCCCGTTTCTGACTGTAAGGGGCTGACATTAGTTTTTACATCTCTCTCTCCATCCACCTTCAAATTACTGGGCAATAAATGCTGGTTTGCATGCCCATACCCAGAGAATGAACATCCCTTCCACAGTTTGGGACCATGGTCCACAAATGCTTTTTATTACAGACCCAGGTGATGAAAATCTGTTCCTTTGTTGCAAATAGTCAAACAGTTCTTTCACATCACTGAGGCCTATTTGTGAAAAGTGTTCATCAATAGGTGGAATTTAATGGCCCCACCAACCTGGGTGAATTCGGAGGCTGAAGGAGAGAGCAGTGATTGGGAGCGAGAGTGCAGAGAGGAGATCTTCAAATGCAGGGTGGGAAGGCTTGTGGTCCTACCGGAGGCCATCATCCCACTGTCACTGGTATCCAACCAGCAGCGGGCAGGGCATCCGCCACCCAGGGTGATCACCCAGTAACTCTGTTGGGTTTGCCAGTGATCTACTGGCGCTGGGAGTACCTTATTCATGTGTACTTGAAATGAAAATTGCTTATTGTCACAAGTAGGCTTCAAATGAAGTTACTGTGAAAAGCCCCTAGTCGCCACATTCCGGCGCCTTTGTGCCCAATCGAGGGACCCAGCATTGTTAAAAGCTCTTGAAAAAAATTGAGAATTAAAAAGTCAATCAAGAAATAAAATTGCATGTAAAATTCAGAAATCCTATTATTTGAATTCATGTCATACTTTTGGACATCAGGATCAAAAATGGCATCAAGGTCCTCCTCGTCAATCTCCACAGCTCCTGGCTGAATGACAAATGTATTTGCATCTCTGTAGAATCTTGCAAAGGTTTCTTCATCATCGGGTCTCATCACTTCCTTTACAGACTGTCCGGTTACAGTTATTACAGCATCTTGTTGCCCTGGTACTGCAGAACAAATGTTTAACATAGTCTACAGCAAAGTGACAAACATAAAACATGGAAATATTGAGAGCTGCCTATAAAGGGTAGACTGCAAATAAAGGAGCATGGTCAGAAATCCATTGAATTGAAGGTGATCATCATCAGGGCGGCTATCACAACATCAGAACCAATAGGAAATTGAAAACTCCCACTAGAGGCTCATCCCATACTTTCACAGAAACAAAGGAGCTTGCTCATTACACATTTTCCGTGGACAATCAATAACACCGTCACTATCCACTTGCTGTGAAACAGAACATGCTGTCTGTTAAGCCAATTAAAGTATTTTCAACGTAAAAATTATAACTATTTAGATATACTTTACAGTGGAGCCGTTTTGAAATTTATAGGGCAAATATGCTTGAATATGTACATTAATTTACTCAACATGCTTTCTATTTCTGATATAAGTGACTAAAATTATACTTACAGTCACATGTTTAGAAAATAAAAAAGGAACAATGACACATTAGACATATTCCCACAGCTGCATCTGTCAGGCTTAGGTTTCCTATGCAAGGCTCGGAGATAATTTTCTGGATCAACAGTTACAGAGTTGTTTATAATCAGATACATGATGAAAACTATTTGTGAACAATGAGCTGTGAATGGATTATAAAAAAAGACAAGCAATTACTTACCTCGATTCTGCAGTTTACCCAAGAATGACTCCAGTTTATCAAGCTTCCTGTCAGTTTCCAAAGGCAAATCAGGTCTGACCTCAATTTCTAGGTCAGAGAAAGTAGGATATAAAAGGGGTCCTCAAAACTTAGGATTTGAGCTCATTATTCTCAGAAACTAAAGGGACAAGGCCTTCTGCTTTTCTTTTGGTTAGAGGAGGGGACAAGGCCATGAGAATTATCATTTTCATTACAGCATACCTCATACATGATGTAATTAAGCAAATTACAAAAATAAATAAATCAATGCATCATCATTGAGCATTATTTCAATCAAAGGTTTCTCCTTTAAAAATTTGCATGATGTCTTACCTTCCTGTGGCTTGGAAATGACTGGTGTGCTGCTGTTCTTTATCTTGTGCGAAAGAGGTGATGATATTGGAGTCATGAATGTGGGAGATGCCAAACCTGTAGACCAAGGAAAGAGGACACAGATTTCTTAAGATACAACATATGAATGCTCAGTTAAACCCATACTAGTTTACACATTTGACCAGATATGCCACAGGACGTTTTCCTGATTATCTATTCATGGGGTAAATTTTTTATGAATACAACTGATCACGTTTGAGGAATCTGGAAAACGAAATCTAGTATATTATTTTTGAAATCAGCGTCAATGACATGTTAAATGTCTGAAAAAAAACCAAACTTTTTTTTAGCTGAAACACAACAAAAACTGCTGGACATTCTCATATGGTCTGGCAGCATCAGTGGAGAGAGAAACAAAGCTGAAGGGATGGATTTTCCCGTGGGTGTCAGGATGCTGATATTAGCCCAAGTGGGGGTCCTGCATCCACCCATGACATCAACGCAGGTTCTGGTGCAACTTCACAAGTGTGGGAGGGATGGGGTGACCTCTGTATTGGCTACATCAGTGTTTCATCCTTAATGGGTTCTTGATGCTGGAGGCCTACTCAAAGGTGCTGCTGCAATCTCAGACCGGGAGTGCCATAGGGAGGACGACACTGCCACAGCTGGCATATTGAAAAATTAAAATTGAAAATCGCTTATTGTCACAAGTAGGCTTCAAATGAAGTTCCTGTGAAAGTCCCTAGTCGCCACATTCCGGCACCTGTTCGGGGAGGCTTGTACGGGAATTGAACCTGCGCTGCTAGCGTTGTCCTGCATTACAAGCCAGCTATTTAGCCCTCTGCGCTAAACTAGCATATAAGTGCAAAGGTGCCTCAACATAGTTTCCTGTATTGAAGTCAACATAAAAAGATGCTCACAATCAGGGGAAACACCTCTACAGGTATAGTGATGGACGCAGTTGTGGAATTTCATCAGAGCATGAAGCCTCCGATTCCAATGGCCACATGGTTTATGGCTGATTTAGACAACTACGACAAATTAAACAGTGAAGCCAAGAGGAGACATAGGATAAAATCATAAAACGATGAACTTGAGGCTAACAGGAAATTTCCTCTTTCCACAGAGTGAACAACACATATGACAATCTAGACTTCAGGTGTTGGCAATGTGGTGAGCAATCACACAAATAGTGGCTCCCGCTAGGGTTCCTTATTTTTGGTCCTTTTCGCTCTGCTTAAGGGTGATGTTTGGTGGGGGAAATTTGAGTAGTCTGATGGGATAAGGTCCCCACATAAAAATAATACCCAACAAATGTAATACAAGGCAGCAGTCGGGCAAAGAATCGTCATCGGACTTGGAAGCCCCTTGAGCCTCGATGGTGGAGAAAATGGCAGAGGCTCCTGCTGTGACTTTGGGCTCTCTGTGGACGGCCAAGATGTTGGCAAGCTTCTTTGTGGATGAATTCAAAAAGCAGAGGCAGGTGCTCTCTGAGGACCTTTAGAAAGCGATGGAAGGAGCTCTAGCCCCCATCCATGGGGTCTTGGAAAAGATGGATCGGAAGGTAAAAGGAGCAAGGCGTGGTGATAGAAAAGGTGGCACTCTTGGACCAGAGTGACTGGATCGTTTCCCTGGAGGCGGAGATGGCTTTGCTGGCCGAAGGGCATAAAAGTGTTCAAGGCCAAGGTGGATGATCCGGAAAACTCATCTTACAAGGCGCAAAAGAGTAAATCTGGAAGGGGGCGAGGCAGAAGCTGGTGGACTCTATTCACGAGGTGGACCACCAGTACAAGATTGCCCTGACACCGGAGTTGTTGGCAAGTAGGAAGAAATTGCAGATGGATTTTGAGCTTCTCTTGACGGGCAATACGGTGGACCAGCTTCCGCGCTCGAGGCGGACCTTCTACAAATATGGGGAGGCCAGTCATCTTTTGGCACACCAGCTGAGGCAGCAGGCTGCCTCCTGGGAGATGGTACGGACAAAGGACTCGAGTGGCGGGTTGGTTTCCGTCCCAGGGAAAATGAATGCGATGCCGAGGCCTTTTATTGAGAGCTATACAAGTCAGAGTCCCCAGAGGAGAGACTGTCAATGATGTAGTTTTTGGAGTGCTGCCTTCTGGTGGTGATTTTGGAGGAGCAGACTGGTTTTGTTAAGGGCCGGCAGTTATCGGTCAACAAACGGAGATTGTTAAATGACGTTCTGTCCCCCTCCCCAATGCCCGAGCCAGAGGTGATTATTTCAATGGATGCTGAAAAAATGTTTGATAGGGTGTGGTGGATGCACCTACTTGAAATTCTTGGAAGGTTTGGTTTTGGGCCAAAATTTATAACATGGATTTGGCTCTTGTACAGAACCCCCATCGCAAGTGTGCGTATGAATGTCCCGAGTTCAGGTTACTTCCAATTGAACAGGGATACTAGGCAGGGTTGTCAGTCATATCCTCTGCTGTTTGCCTTGGCAATCAAGCCGCTGGCCATTGCAATGAGGTCCTCCACTACGTGGCGGGGGTTAGAGCGCAAAGAGAGTGAGAGCATAGGGGGTCTTTAGGGCGTTTTTGTATGCGGATGATCTGCTTCTGTTCATCATGGACCCACACTGCAGTGCAGAGGAGATAATGAAGCTTCTCAGGAGTTTTGGCTCCTTCTCGGGGTACAAGCTGAATCTGGACTAAAATGAATCCGGCAAATCCCCCAGGGACGGGGGCTGATCTGGAGAAGTTGCTGTTTTGCCTGGCCAGGACTAGTTTTTGTTATCTGGGAATCCGGGTGGCTCACGATTGAGCCTCACTCCACGTACTGAAACTTTGCTAGCTGGTGAATGGGGTTAAGGCCGACTTGAAAAGGTGGGATGTCCTCCCCCTGACCTTGGCAGGCAGGGTGCAGACTGTGAAAATGATTGTCCTCCTGAGGTTTTTGTTTCAGTGTTTCCCAGTGTTTTTCCCCAAATCTTTCTTTTGTAGGGTCAATAAAGTGGTATCCTCCTTTATTTGGGCGGCCAAGACCCCATGGATTCGTACCCAGTTTCTACAGAGGGGCAGTTGGGAGGTTTGGCGCTACCTAATTTGCTAATTTAATATTGGGCTGCAAATATTGAAAAGGTGCGGGGTGGCTGAGGGATCCAGATTCTATAGGAGGGCGGATAAAGTCAGGCTTGTGTAGAGGTTCAAGTCTGAGGGTCCTGGTCACTGCCCCACTCCCCCGTACATCTCACTGCGAGCCTGGTAGTGGTAGCCGTTTTGAGGATTTGGAGGCAGCATTTTAGGGTGAGCTCCATGTCAATGTTGGCCTCTATTTAGCTACTTGCAGGTTCGTAACATTTTGCATAAGGAGATTCCTTTGTTTCTCCTGGTGCTGCCACCGTTTCTCTTGGACAGGGTCCTGTCGCTGGCTGAGTTGGGTGAGGGGAGAATTTCAGATATCCATGGCTGGATCCTGCCAACTTCGTTGGAGGAAGAAGAGAGAAAGTGGATGCGTTTTTTCATTGGGGGGGCGCGGAAGAGGAGGGTGGCGATGTGTGGTGATGTGGGTCAACTCCACTTCCTCTTGTCCTCAGTTCAGCTTGATCCTGTTCGAGGTGGTGCACAGGGCATACTTGATCAGGGTGCAGATGAGTGTTTTTTCTCGGGGGCGGAGGATTGGTGTGATAGTTGTGCTAGGGGACCGGTGACTCATACGCACATGTTCTGGTCTTGCCCTAAACTTGTAAACTTCTGGGACTCCTTTTTCTGCATCATGTCAGGAATCCTGGGTATTCAGCTGGAGCCGTGCCTGTTGGTGGCTATTTTTGGTGTATCGGACTCGCCAGTACTGCAGACAGGAGTGAAGGCAGAAGTCCTCGCCTTTGCCTCATAAATAGCCCGGAGGTGAGTTCTACTCAGGTGGAGGTCCCTGGTACAATCCAGTGCCTTGGCCTGGTTCTGTGATCAGATGGAATTATTGTATCTTGAGACAGTCGAGTACACCATGAAGGGGTCGGTGGGAGGGTTTTACTCGAGGTGGCAGCCTTTCATCTCATTTTTCAAGGAATTAGTCACCAATTCCTGGGGGGGGGGGGTTAGTTTTTGTTAAGTTTTGATTGTTAATGGGGACGTTGGGGTTGGGGGGTAGTTGTGGGTGCGTGTATTTTGCAGTGGTGTCTGTTATAAGTTATTGCTTTTATTTGGCCTTGTCATAATGAAAATCTTTTCTGAATAAAGATATTAAAAACATCTTTTTGCAGAACAGTGGAAATAAAAAATGCAGAATTGTTTAATAAACAGTTGGATGTAGTTATAGCGGTCTTTAGGATTCTTTTAGACCGATGTGTTGGATTCCCATCATTAATTGTCCTTTTAATTTTTAAAAACGCTGTGGCAAACTGATGCAACTTGCAATTTTGCTATGCAAATTAGCTGCTGAATTTCTGACATTACAACAGTGGCTACAGTTCAGAAGTGGCAAACTATAACTCCGAAAGACTCTTTCCTCTATAGGTTGGGATCACACGTAACATTGAGCAGTGTCCGAGATCAACACACTGTATTCAAGGTACATTGAGGTAATGAGAGATGCTATATAAATGCTAGTTCTTTCCTTATTCAAAGGCACTGACCTTTCTTCACCATCCTTCCAGCTACAGTAAATTGATTGGAATCATTGCATGCTCCTCTGCCTCGAGCCTTCCAAGCCTCTTCCCGTGCATTTATGAGTTGCTTTCTTTCTTCTATTGTCATTTGTGCTTCTACATCATCTGTCAGCCTCTGGTTTAATCACAAAAAGTGTATTTAGGGTCAAAAAGGTTGCATTTCCCTTGTGCTTCTACTTAAGATGGTTGATGGATTATCAAATCTAAGGGGACAGTGGTGCAATTTGTATAGGTGGTTTTGGACTTTACTCCAAACTATATGTTGTATACCAATATATCTGAACCCCACTCTAAACATCTGCAAATAAATAGATGAAGTTACAAGTGAATGTTGTACAACACTATTGATCTGTAATCTATTACTATCTTTATAATGAGGTTTCTCTAGCTGCCATGGTATTATTCCAAATAACTTTGGTACCCATGCCTGCTTAGCTAGTTTAGAAAACATCTTGTGTAAACCTTTTATCCTAGTTGTAGTGCAGGTATTCACATACTTATCACATGTCTCCAAAAGTGTAAAAAATAACCATTAGTTTGTTAAAAAAAGTTAATTTGTGTATTAGTTGATATTGCAAGGTTCACTCATAGACAACTGCAACAAGGGCAAGTATCTTGCAATATGACACAAGTTCGACTGTGTGTCAATCTTTCAGTATTTTGAACGCTAAGTGTTACTTTGTCTGATGCAAGACATTCCCAAAACTTGTTAAACTGGTGCTCCAGATTGGTGCAGATCGACCAGTTCATGTAATTCATAACATTTGCACCACTCACCAAGGTGCAATTAGCAACCATAGTTCAACTGGGAGAGGGAAAAATTCTGCAGTAACTTTCACTTAGAGCCAACTTTCAATGTACAAACTGAAATAGACGGCTCACTTGCACCGAAGTCGGGATTCAGGTGTTCTATCAAAGTGTATTTAAAAGTAGTTTCTACTACATAGCATGAGTGCCACATAGCTTGCTTTTATAACAATTTTCTGTCCTTTGATAAGACTTACAAATACTGTGACACAACGAGGAATGCTTATTAATAAACTGAATGCCCTCTTTATTACACCAGCGACTTGATAACAATCCAGCAAATGTTTTAGTCATCATGCATAACTAATCTCTTTGGGGACTGCAGTAGGTTTCTGCACCAAAAAAAAAAATCTAATTTAACATTGTTTAATTTATTCAGAAAAGACTGAAAGTTACATTATTTGCACCTCACATCTTAACATTTACTTTTTATCTTCTAAACTTCTGGGATTACACATAACATTGAGCAGTGTTTGAGATCAGTATAAATATATAAAGAGGGCAATTTCCATAAAGATGTGCCAATACACTGTATTTAAATTCACCTGGATTGTCCAGGGATGAGAGAATGGTCATCAGGTCCACAATAGCTAGCCAAAGAATTTAATCATTGAATTGAACAGACACAAGAAAAAGCATTAATTATTTGAATTACCAAATGCTTTCAGCAAAACCAACTGTAAACATTTTTTGAGAAAGATTTTCATCCGTCTTTCCTGGAATGCAATAACATTTGATTTATGCCTCTTTCTGTAGAACACATGCCAGGTGACAGTAAATACACAGGCTCGCCAGGGTTAACAAACCCCAAACTGTAAGGTAGTTCCAATACTTGGCTTTAAAGCCTCACTGGATTAATGACTGCAGCACAATGCATGGAAAACCTGAACTGACACTCAAACCAATAGCCTCTTTCCAATCACTAAGGCATTTACTTAAATAACCACTTATGTAATACAGAAGGAACAGAAAGATGCTCAACCGAGCGCTTTTGTAACAACCGGTTTTCCAAGAAATATTTTAATTGTACAACTCTTCTTTGAAATTACAATGCATTGTCATTTTATCACGGGATTTATCAAGTCACATTTTCACTCTCGGATTTTGGTAATTAATACTGCTGAAAGATGCAAGGATAGCAGAACAGAATGAAGCTAATTCATCTTGGAAAGCACTGGCGTCAGTCTCATTCTTAATGCAGTTCTGACTCTAATGACAAATATAAAACATCTGAGGAAAGATTATTAATCTGAAATATTCATTTGACTATTCTGTTTCCCCACAGGTGCTGCCTGACCTGCTGAATGTTTCCATTACTTGTTTATACTTAATAGGAAACCTCTACTGAGTTTATAATCTTGATTCACAACTAAACTATTGTCCCGAGTCTGCACACAGCCCCAGAGTTCACTTTTGTGCACATGCCTCAGGACCATGCATATTTATTCCGTACATTCGTAGCTGCAGCCATAAAACACACAAAAAAAAATGTCTGGTTTCAAAACAGATTTGAACAGGATTATGATACTCTGAAAATGTAAGTTTGCAAACACCACAGTCACCTCCATATATGGAAAATTAACAAGTGCACAGCATTAAATTATTGAATATAGTACACTACGGTCTGCACTATAAAAACCATGAAATATGCTTTCAATTGAATTCAATTCCATATATGGCAGGAACCACGGTTTGCTGGTTTAAAAATTATGGGACTGATTTGCAACTGCTGCTCACCCATGTTTTGGATGATCAGCAGAGCAAAAGGCAGGGAGGGGGGGGGGGGGGGTGCACCTTGGTCACCAAAGGGAGGCAGTTTCAATTTGAAGGCCAGATTTGTATGGGTACCCAGTTCTCATGCCCTAAGCAGGGCGCCAGCTGCCATTATCATGTAAAATTGAGTGGGAGGCATGTCCAATTGAATCAAGCACTGAGCAAAAGCAACCAGTGGTACTTAAAGGGATAGCAGGAAGCAACTCCAAAATTGAGAGAGAATATTTGTTGGGGGGAAATACCTGTGGCACCTGGGGGAATGGGAGTGATCCTTTCGTCCCTACAAAGCTACAATTGGGTTGTTCGGCTCATTCTTAACCACAAGCCTAGAATTGGATTCTCACATTTAATGCTTCCAACAAACCTGTTGGGATGGCTCGATGCACAAGCTGGATGATTTCTGGCCTTTGATGTGTAGTAAGCATCAGCCCCTTAGGGTGACTGCAATTTGCTGGCAAAATCAAAATGAGGTCCTGAATATTGTATAGGCAGGCTGATTTTAAGCCAGGTTAGATGTATCCCTGCACCACCACATTAGTAAAGTCACGTTGTGCACACTATCCTCCCAACTACACTGTCAATGAACCAAAACAAACTACATCCACCTGCACCCAAAACTCGTCACTTTAAACAAAGAAACATTTTTTTTCACATGCAAACCCCATCCATATCATTGCAATTACTTCTAGTGACTCTCCTACAACTTTTTGCCTTTTGTTCTGCCCTCTACACAACCAAGCCTTCATTAGGGTTGGTGGTGGTGGAATGACATTGTCACTGGACTAGTAAGGCAAAGACAAGGGGTCATGCTTCTGGGGACCTGGGTTCAAATCCCTCCACGGCAAATGATGAAATTTGAATCGAGAAGGAGAAGTCTGAGTTTTTAAAACTTATTCATGGCATGTGGGCTTCACTGGCTAGGCTAACATTTATTGCCGTCTCTAATTGCCCTTGACAAGGTGGCGAGGGGCTGTTTTCTTGAACAGCTGCAGTTCCTGAGGTGTAGGTACACCCACAGTGCTGTTAGGGAAGGAGTTCCAGGATTTTGTCCCAGCAACAGTGAAGGAACGGCGATATATTTACAAGTCAGGAAGACATGCAACTTGTAGGGAATCATCCAGGTGGTGGTGGTGTTCCCATGTATCTGCTGCCTTTGTCCTTCCAGATGAAAATGGTCGTGAGTTAGGAAGGTGCTGCCTAAGGAAACTCGGTGAGCTGTTGTAGTGTCCCTTGTAGATGGTACACACTGCTGCGACTGTCCATCAGTGGTGGAGGGATTGAATGTTTATGAAGAGGTACCAATCTAGGGAGCTGCTTTGTTCTGGATGATGTTAAGTTTCTTGAGTGTCATTGGAGCTGCACTCATCCAGGCAAGTGAAGAGCATTCCATCACACTGTTGATTTGCACCTTGTAGATGGTGGATAGGCTTTGGGGAGTCAGGAGGTGCATGAATCGCCACAGGATTCCTTGCCTTTGACCTGCTCTTGTAGCCACAATATTTATATGGCTCGTCCAATTTAGTTTCTGGTCAATGGTAACGCCCAGGACATTGATAGTTTGGGAGTCAGCGATGGTAATGCCATTGAATGATGACCATGAAACCATTGTCAATTGTTGCAAAAGTACATTTGGTTCACTAATACCCTTGAGGGAAGTTTTGTGAGGGCTACGAAGAATCCAGCACGAGTTTGTAGAGTCAAACAGAAAATAACTTTATTTACAACAATATATACACAGTAGCGGTAGTTTACTCTGATTCCATCTCTAGCCGGTACCACACTGGTCAGCTTCTATTTACACAGCTGCAACTACTAGAGATTGCCTCCCCCTTCCTCTCATTGGGGGAGCTCATATTCCCCAAGAAATATGGGATAACTAATTGTACCCAGCCAATAGGATCCGGGCAGGTTATAACAGGAAGGAACTTTGGCACATATATAACTCCTGTCCCACAGCAATGTGGTTGACTCTGAACTGCCCTCTGAAATGGTCTAGGAAGCCACTCAGTTCAGGGGCAATTAGGGATGGGCAACCAATGCTGGTTCAGCCAGCGATGTCCACATCCCATGAACAAATAAAAAACACATTCCTCCCCCCCCCCCCCCCCCCCCTCCCATTCACATCAAGATGCTGTTTGACTAAATGCTGCCTTTGCCCTGCTTGATGTTTGGAAGGTGCTGTTGAAAGAGCCTTGGTGTATGGGTCGGGGAGGGCAAGGTGTCGGAAATACACCAGGAGTTGAAAGAAGAGGGGGAAGCGCTGGTAGAAGAGTTGAAGGGTAAATGGGAGGAGGAGCTGGGGGAGGAGATCGAGGAAGGTCTGTGGGCTGATACCCTAGGTAGGGTTAATTCCTCCTCATGTGCCAGGCTCAGCCTGATACAATTTAAGGTGGTCCACAGAGCGCACTTGACGGGGGCGAGGTTGAGTAGGTTCTTTGGGGTAGAGGACAGATGTGGAAGGTGCTCAGGCAGCCCGGCGAACCATGTCCATATGTTTTGGTCATGCCCGGCACTGGAGGGGTCCTGGAGAGGAGTGGCGGGAGCAATATCTCAGGTGGTGAAAGTCCGGGTCAAGCCAAGCTGGGGGCTAGCAATATTTGGAGTAGTGGACGAACCGGGAGTGCAGGAGGCGAAAGAGGCCGGCATTCTGGCCTTTGCCTCCCTAGTAGCCCAGTGAAGGATCTTGCTAATGTGGAAGGAGGTGAAGCCCCCCAGCCTGGAGGCCTGGATAAATGATATGGCTGGGTTCATAAAGTTGGAGAGGATTAAGTTCGCCTGGAGAAGGGTCTGCGCAGGGGTTCTACAGGCGGTGGCAACCGTTCCTAGACTATCTCACGGAGCGTTAGAGGAAGGTCGGTCAGCAGCAGCAGCAACCTTGGGGGGTGTGGAGGGGACGTCCTGGTAGGGGGAGGGAGGGGAAGGGGGGGACTGCCTGGGAGGGTGAATGAGCAAGAGATAACATGAAGGGTTGGGGAAACTGGCACGTACGGGTGAGGGCCAGTGTACAAAGCTGTGTAAATATATCATTTTGCCATGTATATATCTTGCTCTGCGCGATTTCTCGTGTTTTTTTTGTTACGAGGGGGGGGGGGGGGGTTATTGTTTGTAAGGGAAAAAAATTGTGTTAAAAAACTTTAATAAATATATTTTTTTTAAAAAAGAAAGCCTTGGTGTAAACACCGGTTGAAGAAATAAAACAAAAGTGGGAGAAAGCGTTGGATATGGAATTGGAATGGGGAATCTGGAGTGAAATTCTGCACAGGATCAATGCTTCATCTTCATGTGCTGGAATAGCCTTAATACAATTCAAGACAGTGCATAGGGCCCATATGACACAAAAATAGTGTACACAGGAGGTGGAGGGAAGTGGGGCTGGTCAAGGTGAGGGATTTGTATTTGGAGGAAGGGTTCGCCAGTCTGGAGGAGCTAAGGTAGAGGGTAGAGCAGCCGAGGGGGAGTGTGAGAGGTGTGGGCGGGGGCCAGCGAATCACACGCTCATGTTTTGGGGTTCTAAAAAATTGGGACGACTCTGGGCAGGAGTGTTCGTGGTCTTAGCCAGGATAGTGGAGGAGGGAGTGGACCCGGACCCTTTGGTGGCAATATTTGGGGTTTCAGAGAGGCCGGAGCTCATGGAGAGGAGGAAGTCCAATGTCGTGGACTTCGCCTCTCTGATTGCACAGCGGCGAATTTTGCTGTAGTGGCGGTCGGCATCACCACCGGGGGAAGCGGCTTGGTTGGGTGACCTGTATAACGTCCTGCGATTAGAACAAAGAACAAAGATAAGTACAGCACAGGAACAGGCCCTTCGGCCCTCCAAGCCCGTGCCGTCCATGCTGCCCGACTAAACTACAATCTTCTACACTTCCTGGGTCCGTATCCCTCTATTCCCATCCTATTCATGTATTTGTCAAGATGCCCCTTAAATGTCACTATTGTCCCTGCTTCCACCACCTCCTCCGGTAGCGAGTTCCAGGCACCCACTACCCTCTGCGTAAAAAACTTGCCTCGTACATCTACTCTAAACCTTGCCCCTCTCACCTTAAACCTATGCCCCCTAGTAATTGACCCCTCTACCCTGGGGAAAAGCCTCTGACTATCCACTCTGTCTATGCCCCTCATAATTTTGTATACCTCTATCAGGTCTCCCCTCAACCTCCTTCGTTCCAGTGAGAACAAACTGAGTTTATTCAACCGAGAGAAGATAAGGTATGAGTTAATGGGCTCAGGGGCTGATAAAAGGTAGGGGATGTGACCGTGTTTGACGAGCTGTTCGTCTTGGCGGGGGGGGACGGGACTGTGCAGACTGTATAGTTGATTGTTGGGAAGCATGTTTCCCGGGGGGTTTATTTGCTGTAACCTTTTTGATGCATGGTAGTAATAAAATAAATTTTTAAAACAAATTACACAAGGAAGAATGAGCAGTTTCTACACAGAAGTAGAAGATGAATATGAGAGGTGTAAAGGAGGACCAGCTAATCATGTGCACCTATTCTGGTCATGTCCATGTTTAGTGGGGTTTTGGATCTCGGTGTTTAAAACATCAAAAATTGTGGAGGGGGAAATATTACCTGGTCCTCTTGAAGCATTTTTTGGAATGTCAGAAATACCAGGACTAATAGAAGGGAAAGGAGCTGATGAGGTGGCCTTTGCCACATTGATTGCCCGAAGGCGAATTTTCTTAGAATGGAAATCTGAAGATCCGCCAAAAGTGTAGATGTGGTTGGGGATCTTGTGGAATTTCAGTTTGCCCTTCGTAGCACAAATGGGGAATTCTGGACGAGATAGAAGCTATTCTTGTCTTTATTTACAGATCTATTTGTGGCCAGTGGTAGCGAGGGCGGAAGAGGAGATGGGATTGGGGGGGGGGGGGGGAGGAATGTTTTAATAGAAATAATCTCAAATTAGGAGGATTGTATTTTGTTTATTTTATTATTGATTATATGTTATGTATGTTCCTTATTTGAATAAAAGTATATATTTTTTAAATTAAAAGATTTAACAGAAAGAGCCTTGGTGAGGTGCTGCAGTATACGCTGTTACGGTGCTGCTATTGGAGGAGAGGTGCTGGTGAGAAAAGAAAGGGTTTGGTGTTCATTGTTGCTGGGTTAAAAATCTGGAGCACACTTCCGAACATAATTGTGTGCATACATACACCTCAAAGAGGCTGACCACCATCTTCTCAAAGATAATTAGCAACAAATGCTGACCTTGTCAGCAACGTTCATATCCCATGAACGAGTAAAATATAAAATCCACTTGGCCTCGTGGACACCAATGCGTTGACCGGGTATTATCCCTACTTCCTTCAAAACTACTGTTAAGACACTCAACGCTCTTCCCTGGCACCACTCAGGCCCATTACTTCATTGGCTTTTCCTCCTTTGTCCACACAAGTCACCCCCGTATATTCCATAGATTCATCCTTGGTATCCCTCTCTTCACCATTTACTTGTGATACCATTTGGAAGCCTGCAGATTACATCCAGTTATGCTTTCTCCATGGAATTACAAAAGAGTTGCTACATCGGCCAAATGCTGTTTCAAGAAAGACTTGGGTGAACCCATTAAATGCTACAACATACTGTAGAGAAAAACAAAATCAACTGCACCCTCTGACATGGCCCAACTCCAGCTGCCGCCTTGGAGCTAGTCAGGAGTTGTAGAGCCTTGGCACATTGCTCGATCCTACATTCAGATTCACATTTGCTGTGCTATACAGGCCATTTCTTCAAAATTTTCAACGTTTTTTCCCCCCAAGTGGTGTCCTCTCCTCAATCCTTTGAAGGTTAAGCTCAGACAGTACAGTCCAGATGCTCAGCTTCAAATTCTCTTGTTTGGTATCAAACAACTTTTACTCCCAATGTAAAACCCAAATGTTTTCTTGCATGAGGACTGTAGCCACCTGGGTTGGCCAACTCCCGATGTAAAATGGAGAACAGCAAAGGCTGCAGGGAAATTCAGCCAACACAGGCAGAAACCAGCAGGTGCAGGTTTACTGCGTATTAAACTCTGCAAAAGCCCAGACAGCATCGAGACAAGCAGGCATCTGCATAATAATGTGCAGGCCTTTTACATACTGATGAGCGATCCCTGGGAACAATCGCAACATTTGGGACAAACAAAGCTGAGCCAGACTCCCCGGCGCCAGCAGGAGCCAACACAAAAGAGGTTAACGGACACCTCAAGACCACCCATCGATCAGGGAACCGCTCCAGTATTGGAGAAATCGAACCAAGCAATTGGAACGAAGTCCAATCACTTGGAACCAGGTATAGGGTCCGCCCCGAAAGGCGGGAAGCCACTGGGGACTATAAAGTTTAGCCCCCAAGTTCAAATCATTCTTCTTGACCGGGTCACTCAGCAACACGAACCAACCGGTTCAACTGCCGCCGAGATCCAGTAAGTCTTAAGTCAACGCTCGCTACGAGACAGGCGCTCCTAGCTACCAACCCGTACCAACTTCGAATCCCGCAGACTCAGAACCCGAATGAAAGGCCATTTGATCCCCTGACCTGGTGGGCCAGTCCGAAGCGAAGTATAGGCCTGTTAGTTGTAGAAGTAGCTTAGACGTAGAATTTGTGCATGAGTAGCGATTACTGTGTATAATAAATGTGCTTTGATTTGAATCTTACTAATTGGTGTATTGAGTTATTGATCATTACTTGAACTTGAACCTCGTGGTGGTATCATAAAGATACCTGGTGACTCGAGAGCAAAGGTTATAAAACAGAGCCAATTGAACCAACCAAAAGTTAGCAACAGGACCACAATAGAAATGCTAGTTGTTGAGGAAGTGGTCCCAATATCCACATCTACAGAACCAACAGGGTTTAACTTCTTAGATGCTTCAGCTATGATTTTACTTTGTAACATGATAAACTTCTGTTCCTAGTCTATTGTATGACATAAATGGAAAAATTAGCAAAGTACTCGACATTGATCCCATATAGCAAACAATTAGGAAGACAAATGACAAGTTAGGCTTTTTAAAAAAAAAAAGATTGGACTATAACAGTAAAGTCTTGCTAGAATTATATAGGTTTATGAGATTAGTACTTTGTGCAGATTTGTTCTCCTTACCTAGGAAGAATATGCTTGCTTTTGATTGGTTGCAACAAAGCTCACTAGATTGATTCTTGTGATAAGAATGCCGACTATGTGGAGAAATTGAGCAGAATGGTGCTATATTCTCAGGAGATTGGAAGAATGAGATGTGATCTCATTGAAAAGTACTAAATTGTTAGAAGGTTTGATAGCCTAGGGTAGATGCTGAGAGGTTTTTCCCCCTGGTTGGCAAGTCTAGATTTGATTGATCCGAGTTGAATTAATGTCACGTGCACCGAGGTACAGTGAAAAGTAATGTTCTGCGTACAGTCCAGACAGATCGTTCCATACATGAAGAGCTAGGGGTCACGTGTCCAGGATAAGAGGACATTTCGGAGAAATGTGGAGCAATTCCTTCACTTTGTTAATATTTGGAATTCTCCAGGCGGGATTCTCCGTCCTGTCGCACCAGTTTTCTGCCACGGCGAGCCCTTGCCGGCAGCGGGATTCTCCCCTCCACCAGCCGGCCAATGGGGTTTCCCGTTGTGGGCAGCCCCACGTCATTAGGAATTCCCCTGGCGTGGGTGTGCTGCCGGTGCAACAGAGAATCCCGTCAGCAGAGAATCCAGCCCCCCGTCTTTGTGGGCTGTGGATTCTCACTTGCTGTGTATATTTAAGACTTAGATTGCTTTAAAATTGGGTAGAAAGGGAATCATAGGATAATGGGGTTGGGTGGGACGGTGGATTTGATGGACAAGTTCGAACAAGATCTTACTGAATGGTAAAGCGGGTTTGATGGGATACATGGCCTATTCTCGATTCTATTTCATCTACTCCAAGAAACTTACTTCAAGTAGTAATTATCAACAAGAGACACTATTGAATAACTATCGCCCCTCTTCTGTTTTCAGTTGGATCCATCTATTAGATGTGGTATCATGTTTAGCAGGGCAGCAGTACATTTAAGTTTAAACAAAATTTGAACTTTAATGAGACACCTACATCTGGTTCTCATAGATGAATATTCACCTGCTGTGAGGGAAAACATCGCAGCCTTCAGAATTTGCATTAGTGCAAATTACACTTTGCAATGTTCATTACAGTGACTACAGGAATTTCTGAGAGGTCCTTAATATAAACAACTCTTGCAGAAGAATAAAGTGTTTACAGTTTGGTGCAGAGATCTTACTGCAATTGTCTGTGTGTTTAGTATTCGTTAATAGCACAGTTCCGTGCATGCAGTGTTTTTCTTTTTTAAAAGATTAGGAAACTCATCAAAATGATATTTCTATGACACAAGTGTGTGTTCCTTCACCTTCCACCTCCAAGGATGGCGCTCATCAAACAGCTGAGGACTTGCTTCCCTGGGGCTACCACAAGTGACCTTCAAAAAAGGAAAGGAAAAGAGCAGTGGAAAACAGAGCAGAAAAAATGGGTTGCAGAAAGGAGAGAAAGCAAGATCAAACAACTCGGCCCTGCACACAATCCGGAAGGCTCAACAAAGCTCATCAAAAGTTTTCAATGCTAAATAAACTTTTCTCATTTCAAAATATAGGAAAATTAAAAGTTACTTTTTTCCAAAATTTATTTTTCGTCGTTTAAAAAGGCTTTGCTTTTTAAAACAAAACGAAGCTGAATTTCTACAGTTCAGATTGCGTGTGCGATAGATTTCTAAGTTGTAAACTTATGAAGAGTTTAATATCTTGTTTTCCTTGCAAAAGCACCATTAAAGACAAGTGATCGATTGTACAGCTTTCAGTAATTGCCAGAGGCGGACTTCAGGGTGTTGAAGTTAACAGCTAGTCATCTCATCTCAATATACAATAGTAGAGGCAAATGATCTGACCATTCAAGCTGAATTAATTCAGGTCATGCATTAAAAAGCAATCAGAACAATCTTCCTTCGACAACAACATTGAATGTTTAACTTTGTTCTGCAAATAACCTTGTTGGCTAAATTTTACTTGAACCTTTTACATGCAAGTTTTATGAACTTCTTTACAATTTCAAATCATTAGGCGCAGCTTTTTTTGAGCATATAAAATGTCAATATCGTAATTCCTTCTGTGGGCGATTACTGATAATATTTACCGAAAATAATTCTAAATGCATAATCCAACTTGACTATCAGTTCAAATGCCAAAGAGTATTTTGATAGCGGATTATATGAAGCCTGCAAGAGGTTGATCAAAGATGGAGCAACGCCAAAGTATTCGATAGCCGGAGTGCATTTTAACTCATGCAAAGGGTGAAAACCCATTGCTCACCTGGTTACTATGCACATTGTACTGACATGTATGGGCAGCAGAAAGGGCAGGAGAATAGGTAGAGGAATAAACAGGTTCCTACAGACATGAGCGAACGCAGAGCAGGAGAAATAAGAGAAAAGGCTTAGTGGAGAAAAAATCCTGGATGCACCAATAGTTAAATTGAATATTATGGCACACCGTTTTGCCTTAGCACAAAATTGTACCTAGCCACATTAAACAGTTCTTTCCAAAACACATCCAGCATCATTGTTGAGCTCTTCAGTCATGCAAGGTAACAGCTACTTAGCGATTTGTTAATATTAGCTAAATATTTAAACAAGCAACTACATTGATCATCACAAGAAACTCGGCCAGACAGGACAGGCAATTTCCATACTGCTAACCACTTTATCATATTGGAGGATAAGAAAACATTGTTACTGATTTTCTTCATATTGAAGGTCCTATTCATTCAAACGGTGACTTCTAAAATAAAATATTCTCCTCCTTTTGAACAAAACAAAGCACATTGCAAATGAACATAATATTTATCGATGCGGTTAAGACAAGCAAACAATCTTTGGTGGGTATTCATACAACCGGCAAATGCAGAGCGGGGCTGGAGTAGGAAGGCGGGAGCTTTACGGGTGCGGATGGATGCGGGTTCCTTCAAAGGCTTGGGGCTGCGGACGCTGGCAACGGCATCGCACTGGGTTCGATTCCTGGCTTGGCTCACTGTCAGTATGGAGTCTGTACGTTCTCCCCATGCCTGCGTGGGTTTCCTCCGGGTGCTCCGGTTTCCACCCATAAGTCAAGAAAGAACAAAGAAAAGTACAGCACAGGAACAGGCCCTTCGGCCCTCCAAGCATGTGCCGACCATGCTGCCCGTCTAAACTAAAATCTTCTACACTTCCGGGGTCTGTATCCCTCTATCCCCATCCTATTCATGTATTTGTCAAGATGCTCCTTAAATGTCATTATCGTCCCTGCTTCCACCATCTCATCCAGCAGCGGGTTAAGGCACCCACTACACTCTGTGTAAAAAAAACTTGCCTTGTACATCTCCTCTAAACCTTGCCCCTCGTACCTTAAACCTATGCCCCCTAGTAATTGACCCCTCTACCCTGGGAAAAAGTCTCTGACTATCCACCCTGTCTATGCCCCTCATAATTTTGTTGTCCCAAAAGAAGTGCTTGTTAGGTGAATTGGATATTCTGAACTCTCCCCCAGTGTATCCGAACAGGTGCCAGAGTGTGGCGACTAGGGGATTTTCACTAACTTCATTGCAGTGTTAATGTAAGCCTACTTGTGACAATAATAAAGATTATTATTATTCCTTTGCCCCAGGGTGTCCATGGAAGGGATTAAGGCCAAGTGGGAGGAGGAGTTGGGGATGGCATTAGAGGGATTATGGTGCGAGGTGCTGTGAAGTGTCAACGCTTAACCCCGTGCTCGAGGCTGAGGTTGATTCAATTAAAAGTGGTGTACGAAGGTGAGGTTGAGCCAACTATTTGATGGGGTGGAGGATAGCTGCGAGTGGTGTGGGAGGCACCCAGTTAATCATGTTCAAATGGTCTGGGTCCTACTGGAGAGATTATGAGCGTTGTTTTTCAGCATCATGTCTGAAGTTCTGCATGTGGATTTGGAGCCGGGTCCCCTGGAGGCCACATTCGGGGTGTTGGACCTGCCGGAGTTGCAGATGGGTGCAGATGTCTTAGCCTTTGCCTCATTGATCGCTCGCAGGGAGGTCAGCTTCTCCCACCCCTCCTCCGCCTCAGTGTGGCTGGGGGATGCAATGGAGTTCCTGTATTTGGAGGCAGTGAAATTTGATCTGAGAGGGGCAGGTGAGGGATTCCACCAGAGATGAGGTTTTTTTATCTTACATTTTGGGGATCTGGTTGCCATTGTTGGGTTTATTTGTTGTAAAAATGTTGAAAAGTTCCATAAAAATATTTTTCAAAAAAAAAAAAAAAGAGCGCAACTGGAACGCTCATTAGCTGGAAATCTTAATGTGGCACTGGCACCTTTAATATTTGCTTTATTAAAAAAATCTTTTTTTGACAATTAAGGGGCAATTTAGCGAGGCCAGTCCACTTATCCTGCACATCTTTTGGGTTGTGGGGGCGAGACCTACGCAGATGCACGGAGAATGTGCAAAATCCGACAGTGACCAGGGGCCGGGATTGAACCCGGGTCCTCAGCGCCGTGAGGTAGCAGTGGTAACCAGTGTGGCACTGTGTCGCCACACATTTGCTTTCAGAATGGGAAATAAGAACAATGAGCTGGATAATACCGGGAGACGGCACTCTCCAGGCTGGAAAAGGAGTCGCCGTGAAGCCGGCATCCGCCACAGTAATAAAGCACTGCAGAGTGGACTAATGAGGGCCGAGTGGGGCTTTCGCACCTCATTGGGTCACCTGAGAATGAGGCCACCTATTTTTGGATACAAAATAAATCAGAATATTTTCCTGATGGGAAACTTGGAACTATGGAGGAGCAAAACAACTAAAATATAGTGTATGGGTACAATAAGTAATCAAAAAGACTAATGAGAAGGAGTTGGTCTGCCAAAGTGTGGAAGCAATGCTTCAGTTGTACATAACCTTGGTCTGACCTGTTCAGTTTTGGCACCAATCCTCAGCACTGACATACTCATCTTACAGGGGTATAAATCACTTGGATTATACTATGGTTTAAGGAATTAAATTACGAAGGCACATTGGATAAACTCGCTCAGTATCATCTTAAGTTTAAGGGTGGTATTGGGCTGTTTAAAGTAACAATGAAGGGATTCAATAGAGAAACTATTTCTTCTGATGGAGAACTCAGAACAAGAAAATACAAGCTTAAAATGAGAGCCAGGCTAATCAGAACTCAAATCAGCAAACATTTTTCACTAAAAGTTAGCTGCAATCTGGAATTCCCTCCTCACAAAATATGGTTGCTGGCTCAATTGAAACAGCAAGGACGGGTGGGTCATTCTCAGCAGGCCTTTCCCTTCCCAATGCTGAACCCCTCGCTCAGGCAGTGAGTGCTTTTGAACAAGGGACCCCATTAGCAGCAGAGAGTGAACCTATGAAGGGTTTTCTTTTCAGGCTTCCCGTGTGGTGAATGCCCTGCCTGTCGCTGGTTTAATATCAGTGATGGCATAAAGTGGTCCTCAAGTGTGGGTTACATGAAAGGTGAACCTCTATTAAAAAGGGCCACACAATTCACTTACTTTCTTGGGAGAACTTCCTGCTAGCAAATAATACAATAGCAGAAACTGTCAAACCCATGGAGGTACCCATGTAATTGTTCACCTAACATTTGATTCTCCTGAACCAAGTCAAGCCAACACACAGTATAAAGTTACAGATACCAACAGATTGGTCTTTTAAGTTTAGTAAAATATTTTATGAGACTGGGGAAACAAACTGCCTTGATCAATCTCTCATTAAGCAAATATTTACAACATTAAGATATTGTAGAAACAGTGCCCTTTCCAGCAATTGCTGGAAATGTATACAATTGTACCAACAGAACGAGCCATTATGGGGATGTCAGCGGTGTGAAATACTGCAAAACAATTTGCTCAACAGAAGTCACTGATAATACAACATTTAGGAATGGGCGACGCTCACATCCTGTGGGAAAAAAACACAGCTCTAAGAGGAATAGAAAAAAAATGTGCATCCCCTAATCAAAGCTTAATTCAGGGAAAACTTATGACTTAAATAAAAGTGGAATCCTCCTCAGCTCTCCTCGCATGCTCTTTACCAGTGGTCACCATACAAAATTGAGTGTGATCATCTGACGCTTCAAAGGACATAATTATCATAGCTACTGCATTCTGGCTCAAATCAAAATTTGCAATGAATATCCCAACATCAGCACTTTCAGTCGCAAATGGATTCAATATTTTATGAAATTTAAGCTAACGGCTTCTTTAAACATTTAGAGCTCCAAATCCCCAACGCTGCTCATGCCAGAAGTTCGCCTAAATAATCCATCAGATATTTATAAATACACTTAAACTGACGTAGAAAGATCAGACAGTCTTCCACCATAACTGTATTGTTATAATTCACAGCCACGTAGCAAGAAATTCAAAGCCTTATTTATAATCATTAAGCCAAGGATGCTGTCACATTAAAGGGGACAGGTAGGATTAAAAAGACCCATCTAGTCACAGACATATGGGGCTACTACATGTCACTCTCTGCCCAGTGGCAATGCAACATGTAGCCAAGAGCTCTACCTCGGAAGGGTGCTTGAATTTCAATGATAGAAGGCTGCTAGCAGGAGCGTTATCTCTCTAGTAACAGTATTATAGGCGATATAAATATGACTACTGTTAAGGATGGCAATTTGAAACTCTAGTATGTTGTATTATACTTAAGAAAAAATCCAACATGCACCCTAATTTAACATCAATACACAATAAGTGCAAGCACTTTCACATGCTGTCTGAGTAAACTGGGCCTATAGTCTCTGGAGTCCAGAAGAATGAGAGGTGATCTCATTGAAGCATGCAAGATTCTGAAGAGGCTTGGAAGGATAGACAGAGGTTGTTTCCACAGGTTTAGGAATCTAGAACACGGGCACTGTTTCAGGAAAAATCATTTAGTACTGAGATGAGGAGAAATTTCTTCACTCAAAGGGCGGTGAATCTCTGGAATTTTATACGTCAGAGTTGCGGGTGCTTCAACGTTGACTATATTTAAGGCTGGGATTGACACATTTTGGGTGTCTCAGCGAATCAAGAGATTTGAGGAGCAGGCAGTAGAGTGGAGTTGAATCCCAAGATCAGCCATGACTTATATTGAATAGTGGAGTCGACTCAACGAGCTATGTCTACTCCTGCTCTTTTCTCGTGTTCTTGTGCTAAATGTGTGACAGTGTAGCAGAGTAGCACACTGCAGGGAAACTGGTCATTGTTTTATAAATTGGTAGGCGAGTTTGTTTTATTGCATAATGTCAGCCAAGGGTCCTTTCACTATCCATAATATTATACATATGCAGATACACATGTTATATATACACATGTATACACACTTGCACACCAATGACTGGATGAGCTTCTCATTTAGCAGTAATTCCTCTAGTGCAAGGAAATGGTGTTAATTTAAACATATGTTGGTTCCTCTCTCACGCATTACCTGTAAAGTCTGTAGCACTGTTCAATTCTTCTAATAAAGATTTGAAGCTATAACTAAACCCATAATCGCTAACAGAAAAGCAGCCAGTTACAAATAGTATAAATGAAATATAGCATTCTGCTGCTAACAGCCATAGAACACAAACAAATCAGAAGGCAAGCCCCTAACAGATATTGTTGGTCTTACCCAGAGCTGATTAGAAACACAGATATCATCAGTAACCTCTCCTTTGTCCTACAGATTGAGACAAAAAGGAAAGATGGTAAAAAATGGTTCAGCAAGCTGTTCATCCTAAAAGTGTTATATGAAATCAAGCTCTCAGAACTACATGCGCACAAATCTTTTACAATAGATGATCGAGTTAAGGTGCAGACCAAACAGATGACCGTACCCGTCCGCCTGTGAGATGCATCATTAAAAGCCATTGGAAAACCTTCGTCACAAGGCAAACTTTAAACAAAATATATCCCACCACAAACTTAGAGAAATGTTTAGTGAAGCAGAACTTATAAAGTGGTAACTTTGAGTTCTTATCGAGACCCATTTTTAGAAATTTGAATTTCAGGTTATGCATCAAACCTTTAAAAGTGGATGACCTGTGACATATTGACTTCTAGAATATTGTAAAAAAATTATTTCTTGGGATGTGGGCATCGCTGGCTGGGCTCATTCCTAACTGCCCTTGAACGGAGTGGCTTGCTAGGCCATTTCAGAGGGCATTTAAGAGTCAACCACATTGCTAATGGTTTGGAGTCAAGCCAGGCAATGACAGCAGATTTCCTTCCCCAATAATAATGGTAACAATACTAAAGATGATAACACACTGTTTTTTATTAAACAGCTTTACCATATTTCACCTCTCTCTTCCCCTTCCTCAGGGGATGACGCATGTGAAAATTGATATGCAGATGCCCAGCTTCAACATGTGCAGAAACATTTCATTTTCATACCCTGATATCTCCTCCTGATAGTTCATCATATCTATTCATCTTTTATCCCTGCTCACTTTTGCCATCGTGGGGTGAACCTGTAAACTCCCACCTGGGGACCAAGAACTTACCAGCAACATTAAAGGTGATTCTACTCGAAACCAGGACTAATATCTCAAAGATGTGGAGATGTCGGCGTTGGACTGGGGTGAGCACAGTAAGAAGTCTTACAATACCAGGTTAAAGTCCAACAGGTTTGTTTCAAATCACTAGCTTTCAGAGCACTGCTCCTTCCTCAGGTGAATGAAGAGGTAGGTTCCAGAAACATATATATAGACAAAGTCAAAGATGCAAGACGATACTTTGAATGCAAGCATTTTCAGGTAATTAAGTCTTTACAGAGCCAGAGAGAGGGGTAACCCCAGGTTAAAGAGGTATGAATTGTCTCAAGCCAGGACAGTTGGTAGGATTTCGCAAGCCCATGCCAGATGGTGGGGGTGAATGTAATGCGACATGGATCCAAGGTCCCGGTTGAGGCCGTACTCATGTGTGCGGAACTTGGCTATAGGTTTCTGCTCTGCGATTCTACATTGTTGCGCGACCTGAAGGCCGCCTTGGAGAACGCTTACCCGAAGATCAGACGCTGAATGTCCTCGACTGCTGAAGTGTTCCCCGACTGGAAGGGAACATTCAGTGTTGGAGCTGAAGACAGACAAAGCAGGTATACTGTTGTTCTCTTTGCCATGAAAAGATTATCTCTTGATCATTTGGTGAATTCAGAATTATAAATGCTCTCAGTAGTGAATGTAAACCTGATGTGCTTCTGTTAAAAGGTGTTTCTTTTGTCTTCTGGATGTTGTTTGGGAAGTTGTTAAGGATTACTTAATGTTGTATTCTTTGGGGGTTGTATTTGAATTAATGGTTGCTAAGATGGTCACTGTATGTTTTAAAAAGGTTAACTTGAGTTCATAAAATAAACATTGTTTTGCTTTAAAAAATACTTTTCCATTTCTGCTGTACCACACCTGTAGAGTGGGCCGTGTGCTCCCCATACCACAATCTATTAAAAGTTGTGGGTCAGGTGAACTCCATGATACACTTTGGGGTTCTCTAAACCTTGGCCCATAACAATGCCGACTTCTTACTGTGTGCTTGTTTGTCTGATCTCTGCACCCTGCTGGCACTAACTGCACTATCATTGGTTGGACAGATCAGCAAACGCAAATATCATGAGTGCTTTTAGAGTTAGTCTGTCGTGCTAAAGTTGGCCTGCAATTTTAACAGGAAGGAGCATTGTGGTTGGAGCAGGCACTGGGAGTCATGGCTGAAGAGAACCTGACCTGGATAAGAATGAAGAATGGCACCGAGGGGAGAATATGCCCCAATATTTTTGGATGATACCCTGGAGGACATGGTGGAGGCGGTGAAAGGGGGAAGAGATTCCTACATCCACGGTGGAGGAGGCAGGAGGGAAAAGGAGGGAAAAGGAGCCCCCCCCCTCGATACACAGTCAAAAGTTAATGGGAACAGATAGTTACGGAGGTCAATGTCAGGTGTTAAGCCTAGAAGACCTGGATGCAGAGGTGCAAGAATGGTCAAGGCCAATGAATGCATCTTCAAATGTCATATCCTATAACAGTACCACAAGCCTGAGACAATGCTCAAATCACCACATCCCCATGAATAACCTGCCAAGAATTTCTACAAGGACCTACACCTAACATTAATAGGCTTCACCTCACCCTCACACACTTAGCACTGCTGCAAGCCTCATATCCACATCTGACAGGTTATACCCCATGACAGCAACAACACCTCAAACAGATTGCACATTGCACAACGACCCAGTGACAGACCAGAAACCATTCAAGATTAATTAATTATTAATCCTCTTTCTTCATTGCACAATCTTGTGTGATTTGCAAGTTCCAGATGCATTTAACTTTTACTTTGCTCCCTCCGCATCCTATCCATTACCTTTGTGGCTTCTTACTTTCAATAGCACTTGATTTCAAACTTGCAGCCACCTGGTCAGATAATGACATTGCATGTATGTTAGACGATAGATCAAAGGTGGGACATGTGGTGAGATATCAGGGCAGGAAAGGACTGCAGCCAGGGCAGGGAGCAAGAATAATTCTGAAGTCAATCTGCTGGAGGGTGATGAAGACTTTGACGTGGTGCAGCCTGTAAAAGAAGGTGCAAGTACAACAAAATGCATGGTGCATAGGGAAGCCTTCCAGCAACCATGTGGTCAATATCAAGAAGCAAATGTAAAAGTCGTCACAGTCCCAGGAGATCAGAACCTGCTCTTCCTTTGAGAGATGACTGGTGGTGATTTAACCTGTGGGTCACTGCACCTCAGGCAAGGGGCATTGTTGGGAAGGCCGAGCTTCCATGAATAACCTCAATCGATGCGGGAATTGAATCCGTGCTGTTGGCCATCCAACTGAGCTAACCGATCCCCATCAAGTAGCATAATGGAGTCCAACACCACCTTGAAACAGGGCTTGCTCAGACCTGGAAGCCCATGTCAAGAACTGTTGGTGAGTGGGGAATTGGGGTTGGGGTTCAGTTCATCAGGCAAAGGCCAACTGGAATGGGATTGTTCAAGTTGTCATCACTGTTCCTCCTCTTCCTCCTCATGCTCCTGTTCCCCAGCTGCTTGTATAGCTTGTGGAAAGCAGGCCACAACATTGTTCTGCTGAGTACCGCAGGGCTCCTCCAGAGTGATCCAGACAACAATGATATTGTTTCGGTACACCAAATGGCTTTTATTGTATGGATGCTGTGCTCATGTACATGGGCTACATGATTTGCTACCTATCGTCACCCACCAGCTTGTTGACGAAGGAGCTGACTTCCTTCTGGTTTCGGTACAAGGCAGATTTGATAAGCAGAGTCCACAGTGGATTTTGTGCAGTCACTGGCTGCATCATGAGAAGTTCTGCAGTCCTTATGAAGCCGTATGCTCTCTCTCCAGCAAGACAATCAAATGCAGTTAGCCCTCTTTGACGAGAGAGCCTCAATGGCCTCCCTTAAGCAACAGTGGACAACAAACAATGAGATGTTGCAAATATATCCAGCTTGACAGGAGCCAAGCCATAAAAAGGTTAATCGCCATGGTCACTTTCACAACCATGGGCATGGTGGTCCTTGCCCTACTCTTGAGGTTGCATTAGTGTCTACAGCAGATATCAGTGAGCATGTCCATAGAATCCCTACTGTGCAGAAGGAAGCCATTCAGCCCACTTGAGTTTGCAACCACTCTCCAAAAGAGCACTCTACTTAGGCTCAGTCCCCCAACCTATCGCTGTTACCCCACGCTTTGATCATAGCCAATTCACCTAACATGCACATCTTTGGACTGTGGGAGGAAACCGGAGCACCCGGAGGAAACCCCTGCAGACACAGGCAGGACATGCAAACTTCACGCATGCAGTCACCCAAGGCTGGAATCGAACCCAGGTTCCTGGTGCTGAGAGGCAGCAGTGCTAACCACTGTGCCCCCATGCCATCCTGACTGAAGTGCAGACAATGCACACATTTGTTTCTCAGATTTGGGCAGGAGAATTGTTCACTTAACACTCTGGATGGATGTGGCCTCGGAGATAGCACTTCTCCCTCTTCCAACAGCTGGTCATGCTCGGTTTGACCGCTGTTCATTCTCCAAACTCCCAGTCTGCTGCATTCCAGGGAAAATGCCGGCTAGTGTGTGCATGTCCAGGAACGACTGTGCAGAAGCCTTGAAGTCAGCAAAAAGTTCTTCAGCACCTGCCACACTATTCATTGTACTTTTCCGCAACTTCAAATAACTATAGAAAGCACCACAAGTTTGTAGAATTGAAGCACCAACCAGAGGAAATCAACAAGCCACTAACCTGTAATTTGTTGATCTGTTTAAAGAGTGCTGGTGCGAGGTGCTTCCTGATGCTAAACGTGTGTTCGGCTCTGCAAGGTCAAGAGAGGGCATTTTCTGGAGTGTTGAGCTCCAAAAGGGCACCGCTGGCGTCAAATGAGTATTGCACATTCTGCATATTTCCAAGGAACGTTCGTCATGCGCGGACTAATACTTGCAACAATACAGGGTCTGGTGCGATTTATACCAAGGTGTGCATGCATGATATGGATGCTATTTGGAACTTTTAACGGAAATCATAGTGCCCAAATATTAGGTGCCACCAAGCCCAATTTCTCACCCGTTACATTGAAAGTCATCAAATGGCTGACACACTTTGCAGTTGGACATCTATTACCGATCTCCAACTCCTGGAATAAAATTGCCATTTCAGTGTCCATTGTGACTCAGTTGATAGCACTCTCAAACTTGGAGTCAGAAAGCTGTGGGATCAAGTCCCACTCCAAATACTTAAGCACAATGTCCAGGCTGATATTCCAGCAAAATACTGAGGAGGCTAATAAGAGCGAGGTGATTAACATAATTAACATTAACATTGAAATTCTCTGGTGTCATTTCTATGAACTAAAATCTGACAAATCCCCAGGACCCGAAGGAATAAATCCTAGGATTCTAAAAGAGATAACTGCAGAGATGGTGGCAACGCTGGCAGTGATTTGCCAAAATTCCCCAGACTCTGGAACAGCTCCAGCAGATGGGAATTAAGCAACTGTAACATCACCTTTCAAGAAAGAAACAAGAGATACAAAATAGGAAACAAGACTAGTTAGTCTGAAATCAGTTATGGAGAACCAAAATGTTGGGATCTATTATTAATGAAATCCTAACAATGCGTGGTATGATTAGAAACAAGGTTTTACAAAGGGGAAATTCTATTTGACAAATTTGTTAGTTTACTTTAAAAACATAACTAATAAGGTAGATAAAGGAGAATCAGTAGATTGTAGTATTTTTGGATTTCCAAAAGGCATCTGATAAGGTGCCACACAAATTGGTAAGGTCTCATGGAGTTAGGGACATATTAGTACTGGTAGAGGAATGTTTAACAGACAGGAAGCAGAGAGTAGAGATAAATGGAGCGTTTTCAAGTTAGCAGTCTATGACTAACTGCCTGGGTTTTTACAATCTCTGTTAAAGATGTCTATGAAGAGACAGCGAGCAATGTATCAAGGTTTTTGAAGGTACAAAACCAAGTGGGAATGCAAACTGTGAGGAGGCCACAAAGAAGCTTCAAACAGACACAAGCAAATTAAGTGAGTGGGGAACAAGGTAGCAGATGGAATATAACTTGGGAAAACGTGAGGTCATTCACTTGGTCATAAGAATGGATACACAATGTTTTTAAGGCATGAAACTTGTAAATGCTGATGTTCAGAAAGACCGGTGTGATACTCGTACAAGGACACAATAAAGTTAGGATGCAAGTACCGCAAGCAAGTAGGAAAGCACACAGCATGTTGGCTTTTATTGCAAGGGAATTGGAGTACGAGAATTAGAAAGTATTGCTACAATTCTACAGGGCTTTTGCTGAGATCACATCTAGAATACGGCGTGCAATTTTGGTTTCTATATTTAAGTAAGAGTACACTTGCATTGGAGGGAGTACAATGAAGGTTCATTAGATTGATCCCCAAGATAAAAGTTGTTATATAATGAGAGGCTGAGTAAACTGGGCCTAAATGCTCTGGAGATTCGAAGGAGAGGTGATGTCATTGAAACATTCAAGATGATGAAGGGGTTTGACAGGGTAGAGTTTTTTTCCCTCAGGCTGGGGAATCAGTACAAGGAGGCACAGTTTCAGTATGAAGAGCTAATCATTTAGTACTGAGATGAAGAGTATGTTTTTCACTGAAAGGGTTCAGTTAAGTTTTGCGCAATAGTAGCACTCAGGATGTTGATGACATGGGTTTAAGTAATGGTAATGCCATTAAATATCATAGGGGAGATGGTTAGACTTTCTCTTGTTGGAGATGGTCATTGCCGCACACTTGCACGGTGCACATTTACCACTCATCAGCCTGAACCTCAATGTTGTTGAAGTCTTGCTACATGTGGACAGTATCTGAGATGTTACGAATGATGCTGAACACTGTGCAATCATCAGTGAAGATCTCCACTTCAACATTATGATACAGGGAAGGTCATTGATAAAGTAACAGAAGATGGCAGGAACAGGAAACTGCCCTTAGGAACCCCTGCAGTGATTTCACTAGACTGAGATGATTGACTGCCAACAAACAGAATCATTATCTTTTGTACTAAGTAGTAACTCCAACCTGTGGCAAGCTTTCCCCGCCCGATTACCACAGCTACTTGATGCACCCTGAAGTCTAATGCTGCCTTGATGTCAAGGATAATGACTCTCACCTCACTTCTGGAAATCGGCTTTTTGCCCACGCTTGGACCAAGAATGTCTTGAGTCTGGTGGCCCTGGCAGAACCCAAACTGGGCTTTGAGAGTTGGTTGACAATGCAGAAGTGCTTCTTGGTAGCAGAGTTGACAACAGTTTCCACCAGTTTTTTTGATGAATAAGAATAGATCAATTGCCTAGTAATTGGCTAGACTGGATTTTTCCTGCTTTTTGGACAGGACATGTTGGGACAATTTTCCAAATTGGCGGATAGATGCCTACTGGCTGCACTGGTACAGATGGCAGGAACAGCTAACAGTGTGGTTGATTTTGACGCGCAAGTCTTCAGTACTACAGCCAGGAAGGTTTCATTATTGTCTTTGCTATCCAATCGCTTCAGCCATTTCTTGATATCATTGAGTGAATTGAATTTGCCGATGACCAACACCATTAAAAAAAATTCTTTCATGGGATGTGGATGTCACTGGCAAGGCCAGCATTTGTTGCCCAACACTAATTGCCTTCAAGAAGGTGATGGTGAGCCCCCTGCTTGAACCACTGCGGTCTGTCTGTAGTGGAACGGTCCAACCTGGGTGGTCTACTATGCCACTTCAGGCTGCAGGTAACAATCTGGAGTCACATTTAGTCAGTCGAGGCCTGCACTCCTCTCTGGGGAAGAGAAATTCCATAGACTAAAGATCCTCTGAGAGAAAACGTTTTCCCTCATTTGTCTTAAATGGGAGACCCCTTTGTCCCCCAGTTCTAGTCTCTTTCAAAAGAGGAAATATCCTTTCTGCATCCATCCTGTCATCCCCCCTCGGGATCTTGTACGTTTTGATAACAATGGGCAATCTGTTCAGTTTTATTTTTATATAACTTTTCTCTTGCAGTTTGATAGGCCATTTTAATGGGCAGGTAAGAGTGTGGGTCTGGTGTCACATGTAGGCCAAACCAGGTAAGGACAGCAGATTGCCTCCAGTATTTTCATTGCTTATGAGATTGGCATGTTATTCCAGAATTATTAATTAATTGAATTTAAATTTCTTCAGTTGCTGTGGTGGGATTTGATCTCGTGTCTCTGCAGCATTACGCCAAGCTTCAGATTACTAGCCCAGTAATATTACCGTGATGCTACCATCCCCCTGTATGAGAAAAGGTTGCATCTGCTCTCTCAGGCGGAGTAAAGGTCTCGTGGCACTACTTCGATAAAGAGCATGAATTATTCCTGTTTTCCAGGGCAATATTTATCTCACAATAAATATATAAAATGCAGTTTATCGCTGGTTATTATTATTTTGCTGTTTTGGTGCATTATAATGGTGATTGCACATCAAAAGTACTTTACTGGTTGAAAAAACTTTTGGACATCCTGAGGTTGTTAAATACAAGTCTTTTTAAGTTCTCTATCTTTTTTTATTGTGTCCCTTGCCATTCAATTTTCTATAGCTTTTAAGACCATGTAGTGTGTATGCAGGCAGGTCTATAATAAATAGCATTCCAACCTCAACTTCCAAAGTCACAAACCCAAAATAAGAGGTGATGATTTTGCTATTTACTGTGTTGGAGGCCATTTACACAATGTGCCGCCTTGCAAACTGCATTACCTTTTTAATGTAAGAATGCTCGGTTTCCTGGAATTGGGCACAGTGGCTGGCCTTGGTCATTTTGCCATTATCCTGCTTCTTGTTAACTCTGTTCCTCCAGTCCTCTTCTCCACTTCTCTTCAGCAAAGCCATCCTGGAAAAAGGATCTGGCATAAGTCATACCAGCAAGTTTAAAGGAGCGATCACCACTCTAGGAGATAAATTACACAGCTTGGAAAATGAAATATTGAATTTCACGAGCGCAGGAGGATCAATAGTTCAGAAATTTATAACTTTTAAGTTATAAAGTTTCCACAGAAGAATAGGCCAGATATTACGTAACCCATATATCTGGATTATATGGCAAACACGGGAAGGGGTTAAGATCTCTCACTTAATGCATAAAAATTTGTATCCTGAAGTTTATAAATGATGGCTATGACACTTAAATTGTCCCTTAGCTGTAAAAGGTGGTGGGGCTTTGTGGGAAGACAATGGGCAGAATTTTACAGGCGGGGTGGGGGTTGGGGCGGGGGGCGTGTAAAATTCTGTGGGTGATTTTCCTGCAGCTTACCTGGGCTTGCTGTGATTTTATGGGTGACATTTAAAGCCTGGGGAAACCAGTCCTTAAGTGGCAATTAACGGGCAGAAAGTTCTGGTGTTAGAGTTGACGAAATTCCAAGGAAATTCACAATTATCTTAATGCTTATTAAGTACCCATATTGAAAATCATTGCTAATATCACCATTAATTAAACTATTTTATGCATGTTGTGTTGATTCGAATTAATGGGAAGGCCCCAAGCACGTCAATCAGTTGAAATGATCATAGAATCATTACAGTGCAGAAGGAGGTCATTAAACCATCTGGTCATGTGCACCGACCCTTTGAAAGAGCTACCCACCCAGCCCCACTGCCTGCCCTATCTCCTTAATCCTGTCATGATATGCGGACATGCAGATAATGATATACAGACAGGCACAGACAGGCAGCTAATGAACACAGAGAACAGGACATGACCAATGAGCAGGCAGGACACTCAGGGGTGGTATCTCACTATAAAAGGCACAAGGCACTCACACTCCGCCTCTTTCCACTGATGAACATCTACAGAGTGGGTCAGGGTATATTTACAGTATCACACCTCCAGCACGTGGCTAAGAGCTAGTCTGGTTCAGTCAGACAGAGTAACCACACTTAGGTTAGCAGAGTCAAACTCATAGAGAACTGTGCTAACTGTGCTACTGGTTCAATAAATCAGATTGAACTAACTTCAAGGTCTGGAGTGTCTTTTGGTTAAAGCTGCATCCAGTTGCAGCCTGTGTTATCCCAGAGTACATAACACATCAATTCCCACCTAACTTGCACATTTTGGACACTAAGGAGCAATTTAGCATGGTCGATCCACCTAACCTGCACATTTTCGGACTGTCACTTACAATTCCTTGGCTATCAATAAAGATCGTTTTCCTTCAATATGAATAGCTAACCTAGAATGGATAGCTACCAAATGAGGTATTTATTCTTCGCCTATGCTCTAGGGTTTCAGTAATTGACAATTTAGTTGTCTGCACTTTCAACAAGGGTCACAGATCTCATGAAACAGAAAGTGTGAGAGAGCTCTACTAACTGGTAACAAGAAACCAGGAGAGAGGAGTTTCAATAGGGTTTCGTTTGAAAGTCTGCCTGTGACTAAGAAGTTATAAAATTAGATGAATATGAAGCCAATTTCACAATGAAAGGTGTATTATTTTCATTCACATAAAATAAACAGATTTATTTGCACACGTTCATCCTGTTTCACTAAAAATGTCCTTCAGTTTACCTTTCATAAGGAGAACACGCACCTGGCAAAATGTGTGATGTTACAAGAGATGGCACTTGGAGCATGAATGCTGTATTATGATTCTTGTTTGATATCATTGCCTAGATATATGCTGGGCAGTAAAAAAATGCAGCCTAGATCTTAGGATGTGTAGCTGCAAGGCTTGCTCACAGGGTCGACTGGTGAGGCTGATACCCAGAGAATATCCAGCACAAAACCCCAAATTTGCACCACCCCAAAACATTATTTGACTAGTGGTCAAATAATCGGGAACTGCTTAAATGTGGCAGCTAAACAGAAGTTAGGAGATTGATATTTGAAGTTTGTTACAATTTTTCTGTTATTCTGGTTTGAAAGTACCATAATAGTAAACTCAACAAATGATGCAGGTGGACTAGTCATCAACTTCTAACTGTTGTATGCTGTCCGCAGTTGGTATACTGCACCGCGTTGCTCCGGTAAAAATGGCCCGCGGCTGTACATCTGCACATCTTAAAGGGAAGACAGGATGCGCACGGTGGGCGCTATTCTCACCACCACCCCCCCCCCCCCCCCATGCCGGGTGGGAGAATCGCCGGGGCGCAGCGCGAATCGCGCCACGCCGCCCCGACCCCCGCACGCGATTCTCCCGGGGTGGCCTCCAATAGGGTCTGACCCGCGATCGGGGTCCACCGATCGGCGGGCCGCCTCTCTCTCCTCTCCTCCTCCTCCCCCCCCCCCCCCCCCCCCCCGGCCTACCTCCTTCCCCAGAACACTGGCTCCATGTTGGTGAGGGGCCGGCGTGCGTAAGACGTTCCCCACGCATGCGCTGGATGGCGCGGCCCAACTGCGCATGCGCGGGTTGGCGCGGCGTAAGGACGCTGGAGCGGCGTGAACTGTGGGGGCCAGAATAAGTCGTGTCCATCCCGGTTTGCGCCGTCGTGAAATGTGACGGCGTTCACAACGGCGCGAACACTTGGCCTCAATATCGGAGAATCGCCCCCGGTATATCCCCAATTGCACAGAAACTTGTGTAGTGCCACTGCCTGTGCAACCCATGTGGTGCTCTTCATTGTGATCAAAGCCTGCTCAAGTTAATTGACATAATGTCACTACATCAGCCTTTAATCATAACCATTTAATAAGGTATAACATCACTAGCGTTCATGAACAAAATACTATGAAGCTATATTTACTTGGCTCAGTTATATCTATTTAGTTTCACTGAATCCCTACAGTGAAGGAGATTCAGCCACCAAGTCTGGACCAACCCTCTGAAAGAATACCCTACCTAGGCCCGACACCCCTGCTATATCCCCGTAACCCCACCTAATATAAACAACTTTGGACACAAATGGATAATTTTAGTATGGCCAATCCACCTAACCTGCACATCTTTGGATTGTGGGAGGAAACCAGAGAACCCGGAGGAAACCCACGCAGACACGGGGAGCTGTGAAGCAATTGTACTATGCACAATGCTACTGTGCTGCCCTCTGTGAAGGCATTAGAGAGGTTGCAGAAAAGATTAACAAGAATGCATCCAGGGATGGGGGATTCAGCAACACGGACAGTTTGGAGAAGCTGGGGCTATTGTTCTTGGAAGTGAAGAGGTCGAATGGAGAAGTGTTCAGAATCATGAGGGATCTAGACAGGGTAGATAAGAGAGAAACTGTTCCTGTTGGCTGAAGGGTTGGGAACCAGAAGACATAGATTTAGTATAGTCAGTAAAAGAACAATGGCGCCATGACTTAGGCAGCAAACGGAGATGAAATGAAATGAAATGAAAATTGCTTATTGTCACAAGTAGGCTTCAAATGGAGTTACTGTGAAAAGCCCCTAGTCGCCACATTCCGGCGCCTGTTCGGGGAGGCTGTTACGGGAATCGAACCGTGCTGCTGGCCTGCCTTGGTCTGCTTTCAAAGCCAACGATTTAGCCCTGTGCTAAACAGCCTCTACAGTGCAGAAGGAGGTCATTCAGCCCATCGAGTCTGCACCGACCCTTCGAAAGACCACACTATCCAGGCCCAAACAACCCCCCCCCCCCCCACCCCCATTCCTGAAACCCCACTCTAAGGGGCAATTTAGCATGATCAATCTACCTAGTCTGCACATCATTGATATAGATTGTGAATGAATAGCTGATCCTTGCGGTAACGAATCACGGCCTGCCAACCTGCTGAATGATCCTTTTATTTCTAATCTCTGTTTTCTAATCATTGGCCAATCCTCAATCCATGACAGAATATTATCCTCCGCAAATCCCATGGCTTCCCATTTTGCTTGCTCACCACTTGTGTGGGACCTTATCAAAAGCCTTCTGAAAATCTAAATACACCACATCCACTGGTTCTCCCTTATCTATTCTGCAGTAATATCCTCAATAAAGAACACCGTTTCCCTCTCAGAAATCTGGTGTGTCTCTGCCCAATCATATCAATATTCTGTTATCACATTCTTTACATTAGATTTGAGGACTTTCTCGATGAAACCGGAATATAAAACTAGGGAAGTCTTGCTGATACTATACAAGGCTCTAGTTAGACAATGACTGGAATACTGTGAACAGTTACAATTCCCTTATCTAAGGAAAGACATACCAGCATTGGAGGAGGTCCACAAGGTTGATCCTGGAATGGAGGGATTTTCCCATGAGGAGAGGTTGAATAGGTTGGGGCCTGTACTCATTGGGAGTGAAGAAGAATGAGGGGCGACCTTATTGAGACATATAGGATTCTCGGGGGGATTGGCAGGGTAGATGCTGAGAGGATGTTTCCTCTTGTGGGAGAGTCTAGGAACAGAGGGCATAATCTCAGAGTAAGGGGACCGCCCACTTGCGATAGAGACGAGGAGGAATATCTTCTCCCAGAGGGTAGCGAATCCAGGGAATTCTCCACTGCAGACAGCCTTAGAGGCTGGGTGGTTAAGCATCAGTGAGGGAATCGAGGGTCATGGAGATAAGGTGGGAAAGTGAAGTTGAGGATCATATCATATCAGACAGGATCCCATTAAATGGCGGAGCACAACCTATGGACTGAATGGCCGTTTGCTGCTCCTTCCCCAACCAGTGGCGTGACTTCTGCTGCCTTCCCATCTGCAGGAACAGCTCCAGAAATCTATAGAGCGTGTATATAATTTAGGTTTTCAAAAGTGGATAAATAGCCAAGAGGAAATGATTGCAGGGCTACAAGCGAAAAAGTGGGTTAGTAAGACTAGCTGTCAGTGCAGACACAGGCGGCAGGTTGAATGGTCTCCCTCTGTGCAGTGACCCATGATTATACATGCCGTTAGGAGACTTTTTCTGCATTCAGCTCAAATATTTTTTGAAAAATTTGGTCATGGGAAGTGGGGGTCGCTGGCTGGGCCAGCATTTATTGCCCATCACAATTGCCCTTGAAAGGGCAGTTGAGAATCAACCCCATTGCTGTGGGTCTGGAGTCACATGTAGGGCAGATCAGGTAAGGGTGGCAGATTTCCTTCCCTAAAGGACATTAGAGAACCAGGGGCGTCATTCTCCGACCCCCCGCCGGGTCGGAGAATGGCCGTTGGCCGCCGTGAATCCCGCCCCCGCCGGTTGCCGAAGTCTCCGGCACCGGATATTCGGCGGGGGCGGGAATCGGGCCGCGCCGGTTGGCGGGCCCCCCCGCTGGATTCTCTGGCCCGGATGGGCCGAAGTCCCGCCGATAAATTGCCTGTCCCGCTGGCGTGGATTAAACCACCTTTTGAACGGCGGGACAAGGCGGCGTGGGCGGGCTCCGGGGTCCTGGGGGGGGGGGGAGACGCGGGGTGATCTGGCCCCGGGGGGGTGCCCCCACGGTGGCCTGGCCCGCGATCGGGGCCCACCGATCCGTGGGCGGGCCTGTGCCGTGGGGGCACTCTTTCCCTTCCGCCTCTGCCACGGTGTCCACCATGGCGGAGGCGGAAGAGACTCCCTCCACTGCGCATGCGTGGGAAACTGTCAGCGGCCGCTGACGCTCCCGCACACGCGCCGCCCGGGGATGTCATTTCCGCGCCAGCTGGCGGGGCAACAAAGGCCGTTTCCGCCAGCTGGCCGGGCGGAAATTCCTCCGGCGTCGGCCTAGCCCCTCAATGTTGGGGCTCGGCCCCCAAAGGTGCAGAGCATTCCGCACCTTTGGGGCGGCGCGATGCCCGTCTGATTGGCGCCGTTTTGGGCGCCAGTCGGCGGACATCGCGCTGTTTCCGGAGAATTTCGCCCCAGATGTTTTTTTATGACAATGGTTTCATGATCATCAATTGGGTGGCACTGCTGCCTCTCAGCGCCAAGGACCCGGGTTTAATTCCGACCTTGGTCGACTGTCTGTGTGGAGTTTGCACTTTTTCCCTGTGTCTGCATGGATTTCCTCCCACAGTCCAAAGATATGTGGGGAGAATTGGCCATGTTGAATTGCCCTTTGGTGTCCAAAAGGTGAAGTGGGGGTTAGATGTGGGCCTACGTAGGGTGCTCGTTCAGAGAGTTGGCGCAAACACGATGGGCCGAGTGGCCTCTTTCTGCACTGTCGAGAGTCTCTGGATTAGTGACATGCCACTACGCCTCCATCTTCCCAAATATAATTTGAACCTCTGGAAACCTGAGCTGATGAGGGATGGCAAAGGCAACAGCGGCCAGCTTCCTCATTGACCGAGAAAGAAACAGAGGACAATGGAGAAAGAGGGTGAATTACACTGGGTGAGTTAGTCAAATCAGAGCTAGAAGAAAAAAAGGGGACAAAAGAAAACTATGAGAAATAAGTAAAACCTGATTCTTTTTAAACCTCTAAGAAGTATTTACTACATGCAGAAATGAGATTCAACAATTTAAGTTGTTCCTTTTCAGGGCCTATGAGACTGACCAGCATTGCATTTCCAGAGGTAATTATATTGCTAATTATAATCCCCCAGTCTCTATATCTCAGCCAGTCACTGACTACGTCACACGAATCACCGAGGGGTCAATCGCAAAGCCGGGCATTAAGAACACATGCACAAATGTATAACCGTTTTTGCAGGGATCTGGGAAACCAGGATTTGTGATACTCAAATCCTCCGGTACATTAATCTTCTAGTTCAATAACCTGTTTACATTCACTGATCATCAAAAGACAAAAACGTACTTTCAATACAATTCAACATTCACAGAGCAGCTTCTTTTTAAAACAAACAGGTGTTAGGAAATCATAATTGCAGTCAATTAAAATATCTTAGGAGTGATTAAAACGATTGAAAGATGGGGAGTGAGGTTTTACAGCCATTCTACCTATTTTGCTATTGGCGAGATTGATGTTCAGTAACTAGTTGAACATATGTATATTACAGTGGGATTCAATTGATCCAAATGCTCAAATATTAATACTTTATAAGACATGCACTGGAAATATATATTGATTATTTTAAATTGACAATTAAAATGAAGTTAGGAATCTGAAGAGTGAAGAAACGATTTGCGAACTAACGGAGTGATGAAGAATGCTTACGGACAGAGAAAGCCAAGGCCCTATTATGGATACGAGAAATCAATTACCAAATATAGTGAACAGATTCAGCAAGCAATTATGTATATTGTACGGTTGGAGGGCTGCCAGGACTTCACAAAAGACTTGCATCAGAAAATGCTGCCTGCTCGCATTAACTCAGAAGCGATCTCAGAAAGGTCACATATAAAATAAATATTTACTAAACAAATTTAACCTTTTTTCAGTACTGAACCCTCTGCAGCTTTCAAAACAAAACATTTCAGCATCAACAACTGCAAAACAGATGCGCTACAAATGAACCACACTGGAAATAGAAGTAATAAAATAAAAAATTACAACTGCTGGAAATCATAAATAAAACCCCCCAGAAAATCCTGGAAATACACAGTGGGGTGGTGAGCAGTAGCTAAAAATATTTTGGGCATATACTCGTCATCAAAAGTGAAAGCTTAAAGATGAAAAAGCACTCTTCTCCAAGGTTGCAAGAACAAAGAACAAAGAACAAAGAACAAAGAAATGTACAGCACAGGAACAGGCCCTTCGGCCCTCCAAGCCCATGCCGACCATACTGCCCGACTAAACTACAATCTTCTACACTTCCTGGGTCCGTATCCTTCTATTCCCATCCTATTCATATATTTGTCAAGATGCCCCTTAAATGTCCCTATCGTCCCTGCTTCCACTACCTCCTCCGGCAGCGAGTTCCAGGCACCCACTACCCTCTGCGTAAAAAACTTGCCTCGTACATCTACTCTAAACCTTGCCCCTCTCACCTTAAACCTATGCCCCCTAGTAATTGACCCCTCTACCCTGGGGAAAAGCCTCTGACTATCCACTCTGTCTATGCCCCTCATAATTTTGTATACCTCTATCAGGTCGCCCCTCAACCTCCTTCGTTCCAGTGAGAACAAACCGAGTTTATTCAACCTCTCCTCATAGCTTATGCCCTCTATACCAGGCAACATTCTGGTAAATCTCTTCTGCACCCTCTCTAAAGCCTCCACATCCTTCTGGTAGTGTGGCGACCAGAATTGAACACTATACTCCAAGTGTGGCCTAACTAAGGTTCTATACAGCTGCAACATGACTTGCCAATTCTTATACTCAATGCCCCGGCCAATGAAGGCAAGCATGCCGTATGCATTCTTGACTACCTTCTCCACCTGTGTTGCCCCTTTCAATGACCTGTGGACCTGTACTCCTAGATCTCTTTGACTGTCAATACTCTTGAGGGTTCTACCATTCTCTGTATATTCCCTACCTGCATTAGACCTTCCAAAATGCATTACCTCACATTTGTCCGGATTAAACTCCATCTGCCACCTCTCCGCCCAAGTCTCCAGACAATCTAAATCCTGCTGTATCCTCAGACTGTCCTCATCGCTATCCGCAATTCCACCAACCTTTGTGTCGTCTGCAAACTTACTAATCAGACCAGTTACATTTTCCTCCAAATCATTTATATATACTACAAAGAGCAAAGGTCCCAGCACTGATCCCTGTGGAACACCACTGGTCACAGCCCTCCAATTAGAAAAGCATCCCTCCATTGCTACCCTCTGCTTTCTATGGCCTAGCCAGTTCTGTATCCACCTTGCCAGTTCACCCCTGATCCCGTGTGACTTCACCTTTTGTACTAGTCTACCATGAGGGACCTTGTCAAAGGCCTTACTGAAGTCCATATAGACAACATCTACTGCCCTACCTGCATCAATCATCTTAGTGACCTCCTCGAAAAACTCTATCAAGTTAGTGAGACACGACCTCCCCTTCACAAAACCGTGCTGCCTCTCACTAATACGTCCATTTGCTTCCAAATGGGAGTAGATCCTGTCTCGAAGAATTCTCTCCAGTAATTTCCCTACCACTGAAGTAAGGCTCACCGGCCTGTCGTTCCCGGGATTATCCTTGCTACCCTTCTTAAACAGAGGAACAACATTGGCTATTCTCCAGTCCTCCGGGACATCCCCTGAAGACAGCGAGGATCCAAAGATTTCTGTCAAGGCCTCAGCAATTTCCTCTCCAGCCTCCTTCAGTATTCTGGGGTAGATCCCATCAGGCCCTGGGGACTTATCTACCTTAATATTTTTTAAGACACCCAACACCTCGTCTTTTTGGATCACAATGTGACCCAGGCTATCTACAGCCCCTTCTCCAGACACAACATCTACCAATTCCTTCTCTTTGGTGAATACTGATGCAAAGTATTCATTTAGTACCTCGCCCATTTCCTCTGGCTCCACACATAGATTCCCTTGCCTATCCTTCAGTGGGCCAACCCTTTCCCTGGCTACCCTCTTGCTTTTTATGTACGTGTAAAAAGCCTTGGGATTTTCCTTAACCCTATTTGCCAATGACTTTTCGTGACCCCTTCTAGCCCTCCTGACTCCTTGCTTAAGTTCCTTCCTACTTTCCTTATATGCCACACAGGCTTCGTCTGTTCTCAGCCTTTTAGCCCTGACAAATGCCTCCTTTTTCTTTTTGACGAGGCCTACAATATCACTCGTCATCCAAGGTTCCCGAAAATTGCCGTATTTATCTTTCTTCCTCACAGGAACATGCCGGTCCTGTATTCCTTTCAACTGACACTTGAAAGCCTCCCACATGTCAGATGTTGATTTGCCCTCAAACATCCGCCCCCAATCTATGTTCTTCAGTTCCCGCCTAATATTGTTATAATTAGCCTTCCCCCAATTTAGCACATTCATCCTCGGACCACTCTTATCCTTGTCCACCAGCACTTTAAAACTTACTGAATTGTGGTCACTGTTACCGAAATGCTCCCCTACTGAAACATCTACCACCTGGCCGGGCTCATTCCCCAATACCAGGTCCAGTACCACCCCTTCCCTAGTTGGACTGTTTACATATTGTTTTAAGAAGCCCTCCTGGATGCTCCTTACAAACTCCGCCCCGTCTAAGCCCCTGGCACTAAGTGAGTCCCAGTCAATATTGGGGAAGTTGAAGTCTCCCATCACCACAACCCTGTTGTTTTTACTCTTTTCCAAAATCTGTCTACCTATCTGCTCCTCTATCTCCCGCTGGCTGTTGGGAGGCCTGTAGTATACCCCCAACATTGTGACTGCACCCTTCTTATTCCTGATCTCTACCCATATAGCCTCACTGCCCTCTGAGGTGTCCTCTCGCAGTATAGTGGAGAGGGATGAAAACTGACAAGGTATGCCAATTGCCAAGTAGGAGTTTATTGGTTTAATGACCTACTCAATGTTCTTTTACACAAAGGTTCAGGGAGATGGAAGCACACAAAGTGGAAAAAATACTGCATAATTATTAAGGGTAAAAAGAGATAGGGGCTGCAAATACAAAATGGTGAGAAGATGGGGGTAGTGAAGACGACCAAAAATTTAAATAGAAAAAGCCAGCGAACCACAGTGAGTTTGGCAGCGTAAAGAAAATATCGACATATATCAGTGTTTCAGAGGCTATGTCAGCAGCACGTTCTGAAAAGTGGCCTCCACCCTCTAAAATACGTTCAGTGTTTGGAAACTCAAACTTCTGATATGGTTATATTGCATGCAGCCTATAATTGCATGAAACACTCCTACTGTCAAGATTGTGGCCAAGGTTTTTAATAAAAATTGTTTTCTTGTTTCTATTACAGTCTTTAACCTATAACTATTCCCAGTTAGGGGGGAGCATTAAAGCGCCCATGCTGAATTTCGGGAAATACTTAATATTCTTGGAAAGTCCAATGGATTCTTACTTGTACAATAAAGAAAAATGGTTTGCTATAATTCCTCAGTATTAGAATTTCAGGAGATTGTGACAGAAATAAAACTAAACCATGATTTCCCATTAAAATAAAGAGCATCAAGTTCTAGCTCAATTTGCTCAGCCAAAAGTACTTGAACACAATTACTTTTCAAAACGAGTCTTAACTGCAAAGTTATCTAATAGCTCACTGGCACATTACCTCGTAGGCAGCAACGCCATCAAGAAACTAGGACAAAGGACAAAATGTGAGTATGCATGCACTAAGGTACTGTGTTTAAAACATTTATAAATTTATATAAATTTATAAATTTTTCATATTTATGTTTCCATTGAGAGATTAGCACCATTTTGAATCCATGCACTCTGGCTGGACTACTTTACCCTTTTAAAATATTGAAGTATTGATGCATCATTACCTTTCTTTAATAGACATTGCTTTTCCAGTAGAGAACTCTGGGATCCCGTCACTTACTTCAGTTCTGCCATTTTTGGTCGAAATTAGATCCAACTGATCATAAGGCACCTTACTTTCTATTTGTGTGGCTGGCTGCTGATGTGAAGCATGTCTGGAGGATGTTCCAGCAGAAACCTGTGATGCAGTTAATGTTGCCGCAGATCCTGCTTTCATTTCAGAAGCATGTTCCGCATACTCTACTCAACAAGAACAGGGTAGTAGCATTAGTACGGTCATAAATAATAGACAAACATCTCTCATACAATTGCCAGCTTATGAGATTTACAGATTAGCGACTTTGCTTTTAAACTGCATTCTGCTTTTGGAACGCTTACCTCAAGTATGCAACCACGAACAACATTGACATAATTAGAAAAATCAGTAAGACAGACTTAATTTTCACCAAGTTTCTCATTGCCTCTCACTTTAATTGCAATACCAAAACATTTGCTACATAATGTCACATGTGTCTGTTTATGCTGCTGGGTAATAGAAACAAGTTTTCTGCCAGCTCCAGCACAAACTAGACTTTGTCGAAATGGTGTGTGCATGGAACTTGTCAATCTAAAAGGAGGAGCCATAATATATTGCTTGCAGCTTCTGTGCAACCCCTTGGTCGCCCTCTTGAATGCATGGTTCAGTGAGCTAGCAGTTGAACAGGGATTACTTTGGTTTCAATTGTCTGAAGTAAATTCACTGCTCACGACACATTGACATGCCATGTTTGACCTACAACTTTAACGAGACAGTGAAGATATTTCCGTCAAATCATACTAGAATCAATTGCTTCGGCAGTAAATGCTTGCGTTCGAGGGGAGGGAATGGAACATCACCACCCAGTGGCTCATTTCAAGCACTCACACGTTAACACAGTAGAGTCAGTTGCTGAGTCAATCACCTTTTGCATCTACATATGTACTAAAGAAATAAGAGCAGGATTAAGCCACTTGGCAGCATTCCCTGGCTCTCCATTCAATAAGATCATAGCTGATCTTTGACCTCATCCATCTTGCCCAATCCAAATATCTCTTGGATGCCAAAAATCGACTGATTTCAGCCTTGGATAGTTTCAATGAGTGAGCGCTCACAGAACTCTGGGATTGACAATTCCAAAGATTGGCAACCCTCTACTCACCTCAGTCGTAAATGGCCATCCCCTATTCCTCTCCAGGCAGAAGATCAAGACTCTCAAGATCAGCGTCGACTTTCCGAATACTCTTAGAATCTTAAATGTTTTGATGAGATCGCCTTTCCTTCTAAACTCCAGATTGTACAGGCCCATTCTACCCAATTGCTCAAATCTACAAGATACTGTAGCTACTCTCAGGGCAGCACCATTAATGCTTTACTGTGAACGTTAGCACACAGGGCTAAATCGCTGACTTTTAAAGCAGACCAAGCAGGCCAGCAGCACGGTTCAATTCCTGTACCAGCCTCCCCGAACAGGCGCCGGAATGTGGCGACTAGGGGCTTTTCACAATAACTTCATTGAAGCCTACTTGTGACAATAAGCGATTTTAATTTCATTTGTCACTCCCTGCACAAACCATTTATTGTACATTTTTAACAATTCTGTTCAGAGGTATTTTGCATGAAGCTCTGGTACAATTTGATTGCATAATGCTGTGGGAGGAGAGCTGTGAAAAAAAAATGGGCTGAATGTTTCCAAGATGGCAGAAGCTCCACCACTTGGGATTAAAAGTGGTAAGTGACCCTGCCTCAGGTGGCTAATGGTGGCCATTGCTGACTGCAGTTTCAGGGAGAGGGGGACCTCAATGTCCCAGCGGCTTTAAAAAGGGGTAAGTGGGGCTTGTGGATGCTGGGGCCAGGCAGGCCCTGGCGATGAGAGGAGCACTGAGTTTGTGGTTAGTTTTTCACAAGCAACGCCACTGCCACCAGAAGGCTTCCCGTGGGCCAGGAGTGCCCAGAAAGAAGAACCCCACCACAGGTCGCATGGAGGCTACCAGGTTCATTAGACAGTCTCTCTATTGCAGTTGCAGGCCCCCCCAATGCAGGACAAATGATGGTAGAGGCAGGAAGTATCTATTAATTGGCTGCTTAAGTAGATCAATTGGGTCACTGGTGGGCAGGCAACCTGCCAGCAATCACACCGCTGAGTCATGTGAGGGTACCTTTAAGAAATGGGTGTGTATATAAATATCTGTAGTGAGAGTACCTTTAAGGAATGGGTGTTTATTACTTCAGTGATGTCAGAGAGTGGGTGGAGCTGGGCTGTCAGTCAGCTTTTTACTTTTGTTTTAGGCTGTTTGCGGCAGGGTGTGTTTTTGTTTTGTTTTCAGTGTTGGAGCTGAAGCCAGACAAAGCAGGTGTACTGCTGTTCTCTCTGCCATGAAAAGACTATCTATTGATCATTTGGTGAATTCAGAATTATAAATGTTCTCAGTAGTGAATGTAAACCTAATGTGCTTCTGTTAAAATGTTGTTTTGTCTTCTGGATGTTGTTTGGGAAGTTATTAAGCATTACTTAGTGTTGTATTCTTTGGGGGTTGTATTTGAATTAATGGTTGCTAAGATGTTCACTGTATGTTTTAAAAAGGTTAACTTGAGTTCATAGAATAAACATAGTTTTGCTTTAAAAAATACTTTTCCATTTCTGCTGTACCACACCTGTAGAGTGTGCTCCCCATACCACAATCTATTAAAAGTTGTGGGTCAGGTGAACTCCATGATACACTTTGGGGTTCTCTAAACCCTGGCCCATAACAGCTGGCAAAATGGAATGGCATCAAGATGACATTGAATGCTGCCTGAATGTCTTCCCATGGCATTTTGCCAGCCTTCCAGCCCATTACCAAAGTACTGATAAAATGGTGATTACTGAGTCTGCACTGACAAAAATAAAATTATAAGACATAGGAGCAGAATTAGGCCATTCGGCCCATCAGGTCTGCTCTGCCATTCAATAGATGCTGATAGGTTTCTTATCCCCATTCTCTTGCCTTCTCCCTATAACCCCGGATCCCCTTATTAATCAAGAACCTAGCCATGTCTGTCTTAAAAGACATTCAGTGATTTGGCCTCCACAGCCTTCTGCAGCAAAGAGTTCCACAGATTCACCACCCCCTGTCTGAGGAAATTCCCCATCTCAGTTTTAATGGATTGTCTCTTCAATCTGAGGCTGTGCCCTCGGGTTCTAGTTTCTCCTACTAGTGGAGACATCCTCTCCACGCCCACTCTATCAAAGCCTTTCAATGTGGATCAGTGCTCTCAGGAACCCTAATTTCCTGAGGTGGTGACAATGGCAAACCATCGCCCATCTTGTCTACAACCTTTGGCATGGATTACAACACTAGCCTCCTCTAGTGCCTGCACACTGTTCATAGAATCCCTACAGTGCAGAAGACTCGGCCCATCGAGTCTGCACTGGCCCTTGGAAATAGCACCCTACTTAGGTCCATGCCTCCACCCTATCCCCATAATCCAGTAATCCCACTTAAGTTTTTGGACACGACGGGGCAACTTAGCATGGCCAATCCACCTAACCTGCACATCTTTGGACTGAGGGAGGAAACCGGAGCACCCGGAGGAAACCCATGCAGACACAGGGAGAACGGGCAGACTCCACACAGCCAGTCACCCGAGGCTGGAATTGCACCCAAGTCCTTGGAGCTGTGAGGCAGCAGTGCTAACCTCTGTGCCACCATGCCGCCTGTGCTGTATGGGATTGTTCTCATTGGGTTCTGCTCTTACCTATCTAGTTGCAGCCAGAGAATCACCTGTAGCGGCTTCTCTTCCCATTCCATTTATTTTGTGTCCTCCTCCTACTCTCATTTATAAGCTGCCCTGCTGCAACGTCATTTAAAGCTCAGTCAGTTTTCCCAGATCCACTTATGACACCCAGCTCTACTTCGCCACCATGTCTTTCAACCCTTTCGTCGTCTCTGAGTTGGCATGCAGCTCTTCAACATCCAGTAGTGGATGAGCAAAGATTCCTGTCAACTAAATGGTAGGAAGATTGAAGTCATTGGTCGGAACTTTGCAGCCGTTCACGCCAGCGAGATCCTTCAGTCCCGTTGACAGCGCATCCCTGTCATTGCTTTCCTGGTGGCAAGCGGTTCATTAAACAGGAAACCCTCTTGAAAACAGTGGGACCAGAAGATCCCGCTGCCGGCCAACGGCGGGTCATCTCCGTGGCCGATTCCGCGGAAATCCCACTCATTGTTTCGGATGCCCTCCACAAATTCCATTCCCTTTCCACTCCCATTCTACTCACTCCATCCGGCAACAGTTTGAGGATGAACCAGGCTGTTGACAAATCTGGTCTCATATCTAAGGCAGAAATTAGCTTTTGAATACATATGTATTATCACCATAGCCAGCCCCCACCCCCACCAATCCTGGGACACCACCTGACTGTGCTCCGCTTAAGCTCATCTGTTGCTGAAATCCTGATCTACGCCGTTGATACCTCAAAGACCTGACTATCTCAATGCACTCTAGGCTGGCCTCCCACATTCTACCTTCCATAAACTCAAGGTCATCCAAACGCTGTTGCTTTTGTTTTAACTAGCACAAAGTCATATTTACCGACCAAATGAGCTGGTTTAGCACACTGGGCTAAATTGCTGGCTTTGAAAGCAGACCAAGGCAGGCCAGCAGCACGGTTCAATTCCCATACCAGCCTCCCGAAGAGGCGCCGGAATGTGGCGACTAGGGGCTTTTCACAGTAACTTCATTTGAAGCCTACTTGTGATAATATGCGATTTTCATTTTTCGCCTCCTCTCCACGCTGACCTACGTTAGGTTCTGATTAAATAACGCCTCGATTTTAAAAGTCACATATTGTTTGCAAATCCCTCCACATTAGGTCCTGATCAATACTACAAAATTGTCAGGGTTTTATGTTGGCTTAAAGCAACATTTATGAAAGTTATCTAACCACCTTGTTAAACAGTTCAGTGTGAATTTCTGCGAGTGGAACAATTCACAGTTAAGGCAGCTGTTTGCGAGGAACTGGTGTTGATGGCTTAATTACTTTAAAGGTACTGTAAAGTCTGAGTTTG